>NW_027286985.1:105322817-106024692 GCF_022747635.1 Hetaerina americana
CGGGGTATCATGTGGATGTAGATAAAGCCGTTCGACAGCAATGTAGGGAAAAGAGCGAAAACAATCATAAAACAATGCTGACCCGCTTTGTGACCATTTATTTCAAAACTAGGCATTGATAAATGCCTTCAAATTTCAAATCGCTGAATAAAAACATCGCGGGCGGGAATGGAGAAACGAAAGAGTTCGCCTCTAGGGATAACAAAACATTAGCGTTACGAACCCGTCTTTACAAAATGTTTTGTTCCGCTTCTGCAGCCAGCAGAGTAAATTCTCGCGAGGTTAAAGCACTCCAGTACGACCCTTCCCACGTGTTCCCCTTCACTTTGCGAGGGGGAGGGGACGCCTGCCGGCTAAATGTGTTACTCATTCAGCGATTTGCTTTATGATCGCCATAAATTTTCTTGACAGCGAATTCGATTTCCTATAAATCCGCGTAAGGAGTCGCTCTGCCCAAATATCGATAATGCGAGGGGCACACGATAAAGCACACGAGGGTGTATTCACCCACGTTGAAGTTTTTCTTCGTGAAGTGTATCATATCCAACCTCGCATGCGCCCATTGACGATGGTTGATTTGAGCTGCTATCAAGTCTTAATGCTGTTGTCATTCTTGCCTTATTGTCTGTAGGAGTTCATTTTGAACGTGTGTAAACAATTCACTATCGAAATTCCTTCAGTGTATTATTCAATGCTGTGTAAACGTCCATCAGTTATGAGCAAACGGATATTTTTATTAATATCCTCACCGCAGTAGATTTAAGCCACCAGCGTGTGCCCATGGAATAAGTACCCAAGGAGACTAATTTCTTGATTCGATGGATAGGCAAGCATATGAACTTGATTACTTTGTTGATTCGGTCCATTGGTTACTTTAATTTGACCCATCATAAATTGAATGCTGGGTTTGGCAAATCAGTAGTAGTCGTAGTAGTATTTAGGGGAGGCGACCGACAGTTGAGGTCATTTTCACCATAGAGGATGAACAGGAAAGGATGAAGGGTGGAGAGAAACCCGGCGTCGGCATTAACCTACTCTTTACGAAAGGCGCCAAGGGGTCCGGCACCTTAACGTCCCATCCGACGGACAGCGTACTCACTCAAAGTGCCCTCCACAAAGCACCTCAAGTAGGTATCGAGATACCTCCGAAAAATATTCAACACCGCCGGGATTTGAACCCGGGCGCTCAGGGAGGGAATCCAGTACGTTAGCCCTCGCACCATCTCGATCCCCTTTTGGCAAATCAATCCATCCATCCTTCCCTTCTTGGTTCCCAAAAATATCGAGGTCGGTGCTATTCTGCCCCCCCTCACCTCCCCCAATTCTTATTCCATTCGCTTCGGGTGGTGAAGCACGCCTTTCGGCACACCCGGTACAGCCGAGAGAACACGGACGCGGAGGTGTCGTTCCACTGCGGCTCCCACCTCCCGCGAGGCGGCCAACTCGAAATGGGTCAGTGCCCGCGCGAGCTTCGATTGTCCGACTGCGGTGGAGAGAAGAAAACGGGTTTCCCTGAGAGAGTGTCCCGGTGCCGGCGTTGCGAAATGAGAAGCAAGAAGGATACCCGCGGAATGTAAGAGTTACGTCACATTCCGCACGCTGGGATCTCTTCGACTGCGCGTTTGTCGGTCAGCTGGTGCGCTACCCGGCGCCCGATCTCCGCGCTCCCGACGCACGCTCCGGGTTGATGCACGTACGTTTTCGCCTACGAACTGCGCATCTTCACAAAGATCAACACCCCGAGGGCGAGAGCTCAAATACGAATCGATGAACGTGTCCTAATCGTCACACAGTTACTCCTGACGCCTTCAATTGTGATGACACCCATAAATTATTATCGATACTATTTAATCAAAATTTCAAAACTACATGTTACCGGAGTTATCTCAAAGAAAGGTCGTGTTTTTGCGGTGAGGTCAGAACTGCCCGCGTCTGAGTTGCCAGTCCAGGTATTGTGTGTGTTTGTTGAAATTCACTCACACTCGAGGTCGGAAGGGCAATGTGTTTATTCCCTGTGTAACGTGTGGTAATCGAGAGGAAGATTTCGTATTCCATCCCCCTGAAACCTTCCAGCCTAACCTGAAGAAGGCCGAAAGCTTAAACTTCCTGAAATGCCTTTTTACGTGCTCTCTATTTATATTGTTTTGTGTGTTTTATATATGATTTCGTCGAAGTAACACGGAAGCGTTGAATAAAAAACTTGGACAGAAACAAACAGTATAAGAACACATAAAAAGAGCACTCACACGATAATTTCTTAGTTCAAAATTTCTTTTCGCTGGCTCGCACTGGCCTGTAAACTCTGCCCAGCTTTTTACATAGGCCAATGTTCCACACCCCTGAGCCTCAGGATAAAAAATCATCACGCCTCGTGAAATCTCTCCTCCCTGTCCGCGGGTCTCCCCATCCCAGAACATGCCTCCCATCATAACAACCCCTTCAACCAGTGGTACAGTGTCCGTTCTAGTTTCCCTTCCCTCATCTGATAACGCCATAGAATGAAAAACTTTAGAAATGGCATATACATGGATTTGCAAGGCCTAACAACATCCGGGACTCAACGTCGTTCACTAATAAGAATGGTCTGAAGTGTCACTTGGTGGAAGCGATTCGTATCCGAGAGGAAAACACTTTGTTCTTCCGCATGATTTTTGTGGTGTGTGGCCTGAGTTTTAAATTTGACAAAGTGTTGATGTCGACTTTGTAAATTGAAACCTAGGTCTTGTATGTTGCAGTATGTGTGGTTGAGCGAATTGTTTTCTTTTCCGATCGTGCATTAAATCCACCTCCTCCCTCTCACTCCTTCACCATCTTCGCTCCTCTCTAGCTTCTCCTATCCCTTTCCTATCCCCCAGCCCTTTCTCTCACACCTCCCTCGCCTCCCGTTCTCCCCTTCCCCCCCTTCTCTTTCTCTCACATACCTCAACTCACCTTTACCAGCAGGGAGTAGTACTGTATCTTCTGAAGAAGACGGAGCTAAATTCCGTCGAGTGGTGCGAAAATAACCCCTCGAGGGCGGGCGAGGGTGGAGACGACGGGGGATGCTGTTTTTCTGGCAGCGGCAAGGGAGGGGGGGAGGAGAGAGGCAGGAAATATCGAGCCGAGCCATTGTCTGGACGCGCAGTTAATTTTTATTACCCCAGCTATGTTTCCGTTGTAAAAGTTCATTGCTCCAATTGGAAGATACTTGACCACCTGTTGCATTCAAATCGAAGATATTCAAGTGTGTGTCCTCGAAGGGAAAGGAAGAAACACTTTTGGGCTAGTGTCGTTAGTTTTTTGTTTCACCTCATTTAACCCGATCTCTGGCGCCGCACCAGGATTGGAAGCATATCAGAAATATGACTGGCAGTGGGAATCTCCATCTCGTATTCGCTTCGCATTGAAAATAAATATAAAAATGCGGAGCATTTATGCATTAATTTTCAAACTTGTTAGGTCTTCATCCAAGTAGTATGAAGCTCGTAATCATTTCCTTGGAGTTATTGGCGAATAAGTGGTGAGTCGTTGCTTAAGTTTCTTTCATACAAAATGCTTATAGAGGAGCATGAAAAGACGCGGTCAGTGAACGACAAACCGAAAGAACAGGCTATCGAAACTAATGAATATTTATTTATTGAGCACTGATCCGAAAACAGCCTTTTTTGGCCTTTTTATTGGACTTTTCACAACGATATATATAACGATAGACAAAATCACAAACACACCCAAGCCCAAGATGGAGGGAAACCCACCCAGGCGGGAGTCAATCCTCTCGGATGGCAGGTGAAGTGGTTACTCCACCGACACCGGCAATTAAAACCGATATTTTCATTTTGTATTCCTATTCATCCATTATAATCGGTTAGTAATAAATATTGATCGATATATAATTGGTATTGTGTCAACTTACCGTTACATGAGATCATAAAATATCAGTTAATTATTTTTTTAATGATAAATAACTTAGAAAATTAGATAATAAAGTCACAATAAAGTTCTTTCTTGCGCAAAAAATATTTCTCACTCCGCGTTAAACGTTAAATTGTAATCCTTTCCTAATCTTGAAAAGATGGGAAGATTTTCGGAGGAAATAGCTGTCCGGAGCAACCTTGTGGTGTCTAAAAATGGTCAAAGAATACTCAAACTCGGACTAATCAAGTGCGCTATGCTCCTTTTTGTTGTATATCATTCACTAATTAAAGAAAGACGACCGCAATATCACTAATCAAGAGTATTTGAATTAATTTGGCTTTCGAAGGTCCCGGTTTGGAAACTATTTGAAGCACTTGCACCTTTACTTGGGAAAGTAAAAAGGTTTTGTTATTAGTTATCCTCTAGAAAAATAATTGTGAAATATGCATGCATTATACTTGTCTCAATTTTACAGAACCTCATGACGAATTGTGAAAATAAAATAACTATGTATGTTCCACTGAATTTTATTAAAACGATTGATTTCGTCGTACAGTCGTTATCGTCAGGTGAAAATTTAAAATTTATTTTTCAAATTTATTGAAAAAATAATAGTGGCAGTATTTCTGATGTAAACTCATTCGTTGTTAAAATGTTATGCAGAGTTTAATCAAATCTTTAAAATATTTATTTAATTTTTTAATATATTACAATGGAATTTGGCGATTTAGTTAGGTAGGTAAGGTACAGTTAAACCAATCAATATTTAAAAATTACAATCGCCACAAAAAATAAAAATGTGCGGTTATTAACAGTACAGTAAAAACAGTCAATAGCTTGAAGCAAGTCAGGGAATAACCAAATCAAAATTCGATCGCAATCGAATTAAAAACATAGTGGTGTTGAGTTTTACTTTTGGCAGTACCGAGTCCACGCTCTCATTTAGTGACTTATTTATCAAAAAATACCGTTATGTCTTCTTTCAATGTTCATTCGATGCCGTGTTTTAAGTCAATTCCAATTCCACGGAGCGTGTCCACGTTTAATGTCAAGGTGGAATCGTCCATTCATTAGAAAGCGCCCCTCTCGCGTATTGGTAATCCCGTCAGGCAATCTGTTGTCGAGAGAGGAAAGACGACAATCTTGGGTGCGTCCCTGCGTTGAACCAACCCACGAGTATTTCCCCTGGAGGGTTATTCGAAATTTATAGTCTCCAATCACGAGATTGAGGAGAAATATCCCCCCCCCCCAGGTGAGGAGTGAAAAGATGATTATGCCGTATTCTTAATAATGCGCCGTTGTGTCTCCACAGAACTCACACATTAATATTTTCTCGGTGAGAATAATTTGAACAATGGAAAGAGTTGTAATTTTTAAACACAGATTTGACGAAAATTAGTTGAGGGGGATTCATGGTTGGGAAGACGGCAGTAAGAGTGGTTGGAAGAGGAAACCAGCTGTGGAGAAGAAATACGTGATATTGGGCATACGAGGGAAGGCAAGAACAAGTATTTTAAATAGTTCGAAGAAGTGTAGAAAGTACGGAGGTATGAAAACAATTATTGATTTAAGCTTAGGATGGCTTTGTCGTGCGGCATTGACTGCTAGTTGCACGATAGTATTATTATTATTATTATTAAAACGCACATGTGCAGATAGACAATGTCAGGTGACACAAGTCCCAAGTTTTACGATCATTTTCTCGATTTGGGGGTCATGAGCCGACGTTGATGGTCTTCCGGGACGCTCGCCGTCTTCAACTGGTTGCCGCCCCTTTTTGAACCGAGTAATCCACTCAGAGCACGCGATGTGTTTCATAGCATCCTCACAACAATCCTTGGTTTTCAACTCAAAACGTTTCCGTGAAGGGTTGGCAGAGTTTCACACAGAATTTCATATAACAGGGCTACTCCTTTAAAGCGCTCATTTCTGCGGATACGATTTTTCGCCGCCACTCCACGAGCACCCCTTCACATAAACGGCCGTGACTTATCAACAAAACAAGACACCAACAAAGTGATCAAAGGCGGTTATTCTGGAAGTTTCCGCAGACACAACGCCTCCAAGCGGATCAAAAAATAGCCAACCGAAGGCTTGTTATTAAAAAAGTTCGGGAACCTTTTGAACAGACCTCGTACTTTTTTGTTGAGACTCTCATCGACCATTTTCACGAATGAATCCGTCTCCCTTCCGCTGCCAAACTATTCCGTCTTGCCTCTTCATACGCGTGCCTGTTTGACAACTTGCTTCCGTTCACCTCTACGTGGCCAACCGGCAAATAGCGCACTTCTTTCATATTTCTCCATCGCCGCTACTGTCATTCCACATTCTTTCATTGCTTCCCAAACATACTTGTAAAAGGTGCGTTCCAATATTAAAGCAATAATGGTTTTTCAAAGTAATTTATTGAACAATTTGCGCAAACCCTAAAAACTCTTCAAAGTACTGTCCTTTGGCCTCTACACATTTTTACAGTGACTCTGCCATGATCGGTACGTGCCCTGGAAGACGTCTGCGGGGACCTCTCGCAAGGTCTTCGTCACGGCTGATTTGATTCTCTCCCATGGACAAATATTCCTTTCTCACCGTACACCTCTTGGTTTCACCGCAAAAACTCGAGTACCCCACTCATTGTATTCAATCGACTCTCTATGTTTTACCTGACTTACCTAAATCTCACTTCCACTCATTAATTTGCGGAGGGCGCCACTTAGAAACTGCCATTTTATCTGTATTAGGTAAAAATTCATTTTTTAAACCTTTTTTTAATAAATTAATATGTAATTAATTTTATTAATGGCTTACCTTTGTTATATGTATTAAATCAAAACTCTGTGTTTATTTTTTCACACTCCTAATATTCTTCTTCTTCTGAGTCTCTAAAAACTTAAACGGTAAACAAATAAAAACCTTTCGCCTTTACAACGCTCGCACTTCGATATGGCAATCACGGTGGAGAGAGTGGTCTTGCAGTATACCATACCGCTGGAGACGTTGAAGTCGTTGGTGGAACAGTCGCGACACACATTGGAACGCGCTCTGACTCGAAGTGGCGATAGCTCCCGCCAACTGAGACTCGTGCGAGTGGGAGGGGGGGAGGAGGGAGGGTCGAGGGGGGTTAAGGATTCGACAGGGTGTCGTGAAGGGAGATTCTCCCGCTCGCCTCGGGGCAACAGGATTAAGCGTCCTTCCTAGCGGACGGTGCGTGAGGGATCGTCGCTCTTCCAAGTCGACGGTGGGAACGCAGCTGTCCTCTCCGCTTCCATTTTCTCGACGCATCTCGCAAATATCCAAAGGGCAGATCTTAGGAAAGAGGCGGGGAACCCAAATTTTAAAAGGATAAATGGCCACAAATTCAAGTGAAAATGCCGGGCACAAAGAACGATTAAAAAAAATTTTCTTTCCTAAATAAAACAATTGTTGATTGGAATACCTTACCTGCAAAACTATTCGAGCCCTTTCCTAACAGTGTACGTACTTTTAAGAAAATATGTAGGGAATATATGTAATGATTTGATTGATGTGTGGTTTAAAATAAATGTAACAGCTTATTTTTTTAAATGTATATTTTTTTCACGCTGATTGATTGATTTTAATTAGGTGGGGATTTTCTTGCTTTGTGAAACAGATTAGTGTTTTGAAGTCTCCTTTAAGTGTACTTAGGTTTTACTGGCTGCTTTTACCTATTATCTTTTGTGATTATTTGGGACTTCTGTACCACCTGACACTTAATATCTGCACATGTAGATTTTAATAATAATAATAATAATATATCCCTTCTTCCCCTCCCCCCTTTCCTACTCCCAACCCTTACAACCCATTCCAATGTGCAGAGCTCCTAAATATTTTCACGACATTGAACTCCAAGGGGCTCTCTCCCTGTTACTTTGTGAGTACATCCTGAAATTTACCATAAGACTGTTGCCGGCCCTGGTTGCGGCGGTTTTGACGTCCTCGCCTGCCACCCTGAGGTCGTGGGTTCGATTCTCGCCGAGGTGGGTTATTCCCCCTTAGGCTTGGGTGTCTGTCATTGTTTCTATCGTTAAAAATATAATTATTAATAGTCCAACGTAAAGGTCAGAAGTGCTGTTTTCAGATTAATGCTAAATAAAATAAAAAATAAATTTGTCGCGCTAAATTTCACGCTTGGTGCACTCAGATCTGAATCCATCTGGAGAGTGCCTTTCGGGCGTTTGAGGTTCTGTTTCATTCCGGCCTGTCAACGCGGAAACATAGGTTTGAATCATGCCTCGGGAAGGCTCCCTGCATGTGTCTTGGGGGCAACTCTCCTCGGCAGTAATTCACTCGGATGTGGGCACAAGTATACAATACATTGAGGGGAGGGGCGACGGAGGCAACCAGCAGCTCAAGTCTTTTTCGTCGTTGCGATGTGTGGGAAATTTGATAGGGATAGAATTTTCCAAGAATTGTAGGGGACGTTAAATAAATGATAAAAACGGGAAGGTTGTGGCGAGAAACCTGGCGTCGCCATTGGGATACTCTTTAAGATGCTAAGAGTCGCCTAGGGGTCTCACAACTATCGTCCCATCCGACAGACGGTGTACTCAACTTCAAGTTCCAACACATCTACGAGTCCAATCCACATCGCCGCCTCCTCCACGGTAGTCATTAGTAAGATACGTTTATCTGTCGATGATACAGTGGTTTACCGTGATATTCGTGATCCTGAGGACACAGCAGCTTTATCAGATGGCCTGAATTCTGTAGAACGCTGGTGCAGCACTTGGCAATTAGAAAAGTGCGTAGTGATAATATTTTGGAAAAAAGCACTTCCCTCCCGAACGCCTGCGGCATCGGGAACATAGAAATGGAATGTCTAGACTCAATTAAATACCTAGGAGTTACCCTCACTCACGACCTCTTCTGGGTGAAACACATGCGGGGAATATGTGGACAAGCTAACAAAAAATTAGGGTTCAATGGAAGAGTACTGGGTAAATGTGATGAAAAGGTTAGAGAGAAATGCTATCTGTCGCTGGTTAAGCCTAATTTAGATTATGCTGCTAGTATATGGTACCTCACGGAGTTGGAATGATTCACCTCAATGCATACTGATTATTTCAAGAAAGGATTAGCGGAATTTTTTTATAAAAAGCGTCAAGTATACGAGTATACTTGTGCTTAGGCGCGAAACAGATTGTATCTTTCCATCAGGACTCGACTAACCAACTGACACAGTGTTTCTAATTGTGCACACACACACACTAATATGATGCTTGATGCTGTCGGCGACAGACTAGGGGCACTCCAGATAATTTTATATACGGCTGAGAGTCACGGAAAACACCCTAAGATATCAGGACAAAATTAATTAGGTTGTAGTTGTAGGACTACAATACCCATTCCATTATAATGAATAGTTTAACCTCAAACAGTAATAATATGAACATAAGTGAAATAAACTAAGTGATATTTCTAAATAAAAATAGCCTAATTGGGCGTCGCGGGCTCTTAGATTTCGTTAATGCACGAGAATATTCAATCACAAAGAGAATATGTTCGATTCAGTCAAAAATCTTGGAATTTTTAGCCGAAAACAAGCAATCCAATGTTCTGGATTCCTATATCGGGAGAAATCATGATATTTTTGTTGGCTATAGCCAACGAAATTTCTCTAAATATTTTAGACAGATAAGTTTAGCAAGGAAAGCCAGATAGCGTTAAGTTTATAGTGGCTGGATTATCGACAAGTTCGTCCCACTGGTAGAGCTCAGAAGGCACATAAATTTCCCACGCGTGTCCGATTTCACTCCTTATAATGATGAACTTAAATCACTTAAGTAAACATTCCCACTTTCTAAAAAAAACCTAATTCTCTCTCCCGCAGTTCAGAATCTGCATTTCTAAATCTTTACATTTATTATAAAAAAATATTTTATGCTAAAAAATTTTCAAAAGGCATTAACCAAGTAGAAACGGTCATCAATCGAAGTGATACGCAAATATTCGAGCGATTATCGGATTCATAATACGTAAATGTTGGTAATTAGACACGCTGGTTGCATACAAGGAGAATGGAAGTTCCTGAATATGAGGTATAAATACGGGTGAAATACAGATTCTATGGATTTCCCTGGGAAACAGCTCAGGGAATTAGAAACCAAGCCAACTAGTGAATTTCACACGCCGAAAAGGGTTTCTTGATATTAGGCGAGCCCTACTCTTTGACCTATTAACGGTGCAGCCCGTTGGCTATTGCAAGAAGTCTATTCAAAAAATTCCAGAACTTATTTATAACAAAAAATAACCCTTCACTAATAAATTATTGGTCAAGGTCCCCTTCAAATTATACTCGACTCGTATGGAAGTCCCAAACCGACGGCCCAGGTTCGAATCCCGGTGGTGGCAGAATTTGAAAAGTTACCCTCCGATTGGGTTTGCGATATATATTGGATATTTAGATGGATAGATATCTTAGTACTCTGAAAGCCAGCACCAGGGTGCGTGGCAGGGGGTGAATACACCCCAGAGAAAATTTGACCCGAATATTTTACCCCTACCACTATTGGTACACTTTCGATAACGCTACCACTGCGCATACCTTCAGCGCAGAATATTTGCTGAAATATTTCACTGTTCAACACAAGCATTTGTCACGTCATCTGTTGAATTCATTTGCCAATTAACGTGTACACTCTCGCATAGGTCCATCCCACGTGTATGCCGATCCCTGAAATTTCGGTAAAAATTTCCTTTTTACATATTTCGTTTATAAGTCGACCCTATTTTTTCATTTAATAATTAATTGCAGTTCATTTAACTCCAGTGATTCAACTTTAGTTATAACTTGTGAACTCTAGTCAAATGAATGTTTTCCAGCCCTAAAGACTAGAAGAAATAATATTTAGCACGTTTAACAGTCCTAATCAAATTGTATATAATCGATATTAATCTATTTTTCAATACATTTGCAAAATGAACTATTTTCATCAATATTGAGACTTACTTAGTGCGTACCAAATTTCACCGACAGTACTGTCTAAATGGCAATGCTACAATTGTTTGATTTTAACCAATGAAGTACGTATAATTAGCCGAAATAGTTATTGCGGTAAGGTAATTAATAACTGCGACGTTATTATTACATGGCGGTTTTGGAATTGAATTTCAGAATGCCTTGTTTTTATCTCATCTCAAATGAAAACTTTTTAGCAACTTAAATGGTTTGTGTATAATATTGCTGCAATGCCTCAAAATTCTTCAAAGTACGTCCCGTGAACTTCGGCATCCTTTTCTCGCCAGCGGCTTTTCTACGACTCAAAGGCTCCGTGGCAGGCGGATTCCGGAAAATCCTCGAGGGTACTTTGAGATAGTTGCCACAAAAAATGTAACTTTAATTAATTAGTAAAATTTTCCTTTCCCAACGGAGATACGAGATTTGTACAAACATTTTCGGCAAAAGTTTCGGAAAAATAGATTTATTTCAGATATTGCTACAATGCCTCAAAATTCTTCAAAATAATAATTATCAAGCCCAATAAATCCTCTGGGCCCGTTGAAATACCCGCTCGTATATTTAGGAATCTAGCTTCGAAAATTGCGCCGCATCTAGAAATAATATTTAAGAAGTCGCTGGTAGATTACAAGGTTCCCAGAAATAGGAAAACGGCCAACATAACACCATTATTTAAAAATGGGGACAAGGAGGAACCGAGCTATTACAGACCTATTTCCCTAGCGGTAGCTTGCAGGGTTTATAAATAAATAAAAAATAAATTAAATATATCTCTTGAGCGTCAACACACCTTTG
Source organism: Hetaerina americana (assembly GCF_022747635.1). Classification (NCBI taxonomy): domain Eukaryota; kingdom Metazoa; phylum Arthropoda; class Insecta; order Odonata; family Calopterygidae; genus Hetaerina; species Hetaerina americana. Next base: position 105,334,483 of record NW_027286985.1, read on the forward strand.
CCAGCGGTTTTTTCACGACTCGAAGGCTCCCTGGTAAGAGGAATCCGAAAGGTTCCTCAGAGTACGCGTGCAAACCTATTTGACGGCCCTTTTGCTTCCATGGGTGTCTTTTGAGGGAGGCTTTTTGTTTTTGGGAGTAGGAAATAGTTTGCTGTGGCCAATTCGGGACTGTTAGGGGGTTGGGGAATCGTCGCGATGATGTTGCAGGAGGACACTTCCAAACGGACACAGACCTTTGGGACGAGTTTAGCGCAAATCATTTGCATCGCCAAATTTTCAGCGTTAATGGTTGTACTGTACTCTTATCAATGTCATGTATCACGGAGAGAAGGTTAAATTACAGATTAAATCTCTTGCATAAACTGGAAGGGAGTCTCTTTAGCAGTGATGTTGAAAATGTATGATTACTGCAATCGTACTACGGTAGGTGAGATCATGTCAATAAAATTAGAGAGATCAAGTATAGAACAGATGGATTGAAGATGTCATTTTTTCTACGAAGGATAAGGAATCAGAATAATATTGTCCGATCGCGGTAGGGTCATATTCGGCTCAAAATTAGTCTGGTTTGTGTTAACCCCCTGCCACCCACCCTATCGGTGGCTTGTAGGGTACTAAAATAAATAAAATGAAATAATATAAATGTACTTTGTACGATCATGCGCACACTTAACCGGCGGACTGAATTCACCACTTCACGCACATGTCAAGAAAAAAAATTTACCGATACTTTTTATACAAATATTGTTCTATAATTACCTCTCTCCTTAATAGGTCGACATGAAAAAAGTCGACCTATACTGGTGTTTATTTTTGCATTTAAATATGTACGCGGACAAGAGTGTAACACTCATTAGCCCGTATCATTACCAAGTTCTTTCTGCGCCTAGCGCAAAACGGACTCGTTAATGTGCGGCGTTTCTCAATCGTCGTGACACGGTGGATCGCCACACTCGTGAACCCTTTGTCGCAAACAATCGGTATATTACAGTGCGGGTCGAATAACCGGGGGGACTCAAGTAGACGTGTGGTAGAACTGTATTCTCCCTTGTGAGAGCTATTGGGAAGGAGAGCGTGGAAAATGCTTCCTCATTTATTATTCTGAAAAATGAGTGCAAAGGTCTCCCCCTGCCCTCTTTCCCTCCCTTCCGCCTAGTATGTGTTTGTCCAGCAGTCGATTGATGAGAAGATCATTGACCATACTCGCATGCTTATCCGTGTTCGGAGTTGGTCACATGCCGATACGCCGACCATGCACAAGAGGGGTTATATATTCCCAGTCGTAAAACTTAATCGAGTGCATTGAAGACTCTCCGCTAGGTCTCATAAAGATATGTGAGGCGAAGATTATTGCGTGTAGTTGAACGGTAGACGGCAGCGCAGATATGGAATCTTGGAATTGAAGTCACCTCTAACTGACCATTGGCAACACTGATTAAGACCGGTGCTTACCTACGCTTCAGAGAGAAAGAGAGAGAGCCTTTCCCTACAAGAGAGATTGAAATGTTAATTACCTTTGCGAGAAAAATTGATCTGTCGGACCCTGGATGCCCATGGGAAGCCGCGGGCAGCACAGGGGAACGATTGGCCTCCCTTCGTACACTGAGTTGTGAATTTAGCCAGCTGGTGGCCCAAGTTCGTGGTTTTTATAAAAATTAACGTGAAATGATGCGATTATAAAATAGATTGATGATATTAATGCAATGCCTCAAAATTCTTCAAAGTACATCCCTTGAGAGCGTCGACACACTTTGGCCAGCAGCTTTTCCACGACTTGAAGGCTCCCTGTCAGGCGGATTCCAGAAAGTCCTTAATTATACATGTGCAAGCTTCTTTGACGGCACTTAGGGTCGCATTTGGAATGTGTCCTTCGATGGAGGGAGGATTTGACTTGAGTGAATAGGAAATAGTCAGCTAGTGCCAAGTCGGGACTGTAAGGGGGTTGGGGGATCGTCGCGATGCCGTCACAAGCTGAAGAGGGAAGGTCTTCGCAAGCAGGCACTCAACTCTGCTGCTCTTGGTCATCCTTGCAAAGACCTTCGGGAGGACGAGTTTAGCGCAGATCTATCGCATCGTCAGTTTTAAGTGTTGATGGTGTCTGCACTGCCATCTTGTATCAATGCCAATATACGATCTGCGATCATGCGCACACTTAACCGACGGTCTGAATCCAGCACTTCACACACACACGTAGGGAAAAAATCATCATCGATACTATTAATACAAACCTTCTATGCATAAAGGGAGCTCAGCTCACAACCTATCAAACCGACCTTTGGGTTGATTATTGCTTTTTTCGAGAGCCATACACTTATTGTTATAATAAGACCGTAGTCGATAAAAGGGAAGGTTTGAGGGAGAGACAATAATGGAATATATTCCATGCGCAAATACCCGCCGCTCATTAATTGTATTAGAAAATTAAAATCAACTAAATATGAAAAGCATTGAGGGAAACACTTGTGATATCCACAACATTTTATAAATGATGTTGGTAATGAGGCAACTTGGCTAAAAATAACTATTTTTTCGTCTCTTTCTATAGTCTATACAACGTGCAATTATACTGAGTTGTGCGGTGCGTGTAGCATGGTTGATTAATGTAGAAATTCCTGACAGAAGGGCGGGGACGAATGGCAGAAAATCTTTGGAAAGGCAGGGGTAGAAAATTAATCACAGACTAGGGAATTGGTGAGAGGTATTCTATATGAGGAGAGGAGTGGAAGAGGAGGCGAGAGAGAAATACGTAGTTAGCAAGCATGGCCCATTCAGGCATTCTAGCGGAAGAGAAGTCTGCGGGCATCCGGCAACAAAAACCTGAATGTGAGGAAGCTATCCGTTTGTGAGTGTATCTGGAGGACGTTTAGAAATTGTCTTTATTTGCGAAGCCCTGAGTGGTGTATTTTCTGTCACTCAATGAAGACGGAAAAGGTGATTCCGAAGAAAGTGCGGGAGATGCCGCTACAGTAACTTTTTACGGAGTCATCCGCTAATGTGCATTTCAATGCAACAATTTCAGAGAGTAAAACTCATTCGCCTTGACCGGGATTCGTTAGGCAGTTAAGCAATCGAGGCGTCCTCCTAAACTCTGATATTTTGGGGGTTCCCCCAAAATATCCGAGTTTAGGAGGACGTCTCGATAGCTCAACTGGCTAAAGCACTCGACCGGACATTGAGGGATCCGGGTTCGAATCCCGGCCAAGGTGAATTATTTTTACTCTCTGAAATTGTGGCAAGGAAAAGGTGATATTTCAACACAAATATCCGAATATAAAATGTCATCATCCTCAGTTGAAAACATAATAACCTATGCCCTCACAATTGCTATGGCTATGTTTTAAAAAATAATTACTTGGGGCTATTTTTTGTTCAAATTTATATGTGAATGAAGTTCAAAGCAAAGCTATGATCGTAATTGGATAATACTTTGCGAAATTTCAACATGCCAAGCATTCAATGTTGCTGTTAAATTGATGGTGACCCATCATTATTCGCCAGGGGAAAATATGTTTAGTAATAGTTGTTTAATTCCGAGTATGAAATCGGGCATGATCGAAATAGAGGAAGGAGTCCCATTGGATTCTATGTCCAAAATATACTGAGGTGATAATATGCTCTAAATGCTCGTCGTAGGCGCTCTACGCTCAAGCTACGAGTAGTTCTTAAAAACTTAAAAGACGAGATAGATTTAACATTTGGACGTGACCAAAGCATCTCTTTGCATCCGCTTAAATATACTGGGGGAGAGGTTTATACATTCTCTTCAAAATTTCGTCGTCTTCAGACTCGCTCACCTATCCCTCTTTTAGACTTCCTACTCCTTCCTGCTTAAACACAAAGCGCTGGGCGCATCGCGTCTTTGGATTTGCAAGGTTGTGTTTTTCTCACCACAATCAAATGGCCCGTCAATTGTTCTCTCGACACCGAAGCTACATGGTGTATGTTGACTAGCAACTTGGCCCATGAAAGTGTCATATGGTCAATTTCCCCGATAAATGCATGGGCGTCCCCATAAGTCACCCCCGCACTCGTTATAACCCGAACGCTTCCAACCTGAGGCGGTTGGAATGAATGCCTGTCGTTATCATTTCAATTCGGGGAATGCGAAGTGTGTTTGCAGTGCGTATGCCTCATTACGATAGATTCTTGGTCCATCGTTACTTGGGTACTTGTTCTTGTTCTTTCTATGATGGCGTATTTAAACTAAATGGTAAAATGTTTGAATCTACCCGTAATAATGTTTTTTAATTCCCAGAGTCATAATCAATACAAGCATACAATGCGAGGCTCTAAAATTCTCTCTTTTGTGTTATTATTGAACTCAAACCTTCATTTAGAATTATTTTATTGTTCCCTTTAATAGGCGATCCTCTCACATTCGAGTATTTTACGCAAAAAATAACAAACGATGAATAATTTTATTATTTATTTTACAAATCAAAAATTAAAGTGACGCATCAAATTTGATGCCGCATGCCTTATGAGGATCCCACCCTCCGCCACACGCCCTTGTGTTGACGTGGAGAGTAAGTTACTGTGTTAAACAACGTAAACATGTAAATAAGTATAACTGTACCTTTATAAAAATCGTATTCTCGCTTGTTTTATTCTCGTTTGAATGGAATCCCGTGCTAATTTTTCCAGTAACCCCTACTAAATCTAGTACCTAAAACGAGTTGTACACGCGATTGCGCCCTAAATATTAATATTCACTGGCATACAATTATGAATTATTGCAGTTTGCTTCTATCATGCGTGTATATATTTGTTCCAAATCAGATTGATAAGCGGCAAGACTTGTACTTGCACCCGAGCAATTAATATGCAATGATGCAATTCTCGACCGCAAGTGCGTATTAAAGTTCTTTTAATTCCCCATTCTAGTGTCAAGATCGTACCCATTCCGTTGCAACACTTCCTGTGGTTGGTTGTTGGCCAATAATAGTTTATTTCCACCGACACAAAGAGGCTGGAAGTGCTTTGCACAATACTCCTCTCATCCATTTCATCTGGTCGTTTTTCTCGCTCTGCGAATGATTCGATTCGAGATGAGACCGGTCAAAGGTCGCACTCAATCGCGGCGGTTCCCACCCACCCCACCCTCCCCTCGGCGACTCCACGGGAGGTCAAAGGGGGGGGAGGGGGGCATTCTCGTTTATGCAGTCACTCCCTTCCCCTCTTCAGGCCCCTTCTACCTCACCATCGCGCCTAGGTTCGGTTCTTAAATAGGGCAATAAAAAATAATAATCCCCCTATTCGCTTAACATCCATAATTAAATTCACAGTCAAGCCTGAATGAAAATGGGGAGCGAGATGGTGCGGTACTAGCTTCCCACCTAGAGAGCCCGGGTTCGAATTTCGGCGGCGGCAGATATTTTTCAGAGGTATTCCGATCCCTACTTGAGGTGCTTTGTGTAGGGCGCTTTGAGTGAGTATGCCGTTCGTCGGTTGGGACGTAAAATTGCGGACCCCTTGGCGCCTTTCGATAAGAGTAAGGCTAATGCCGACGCCGGGTTTCTCACCCTCCACCCTTCCTTTCCCATCCATCCTCAATGGCGCAAATGACCTCAGCTGTCGGTCGCCTCCCCTAAATACTACTAATTCTAAGAAAACAATTTTAGACCGCTGCATCTACAGATTCTGAGGGTTATAATTGTGATTGGTGGACCAAGTTGAAAGCCAATAAATGACGCTATCATAAGATGCGCAGTACGAAAAAAACACGTAAGGAGCATCTAGGAAATAAGTCAATCGATTGAATATTGGGGAAATATTCCAATGAATAAGTTAAACGCAGGATTTAGTAAAGTCAGTTGAACGTCTTGAATACTCGTCCAATCCTCGTAACCCTTGTCAGGGGCACTTAATTTCGGAAATACGAGCCGTATTAGAACGAATCGTAATTAACATATTGAAATGTAATGAAATAATTGACTTTGTAATTCCACACACTTTATAAAGTGTGTGGAATTACAAAGTCAATTATTTCATTACATTTCAATATGTTATGCAAATTCCACAAAGTTACGCCTGAGACAACAAATTTTAATCGTAATTAAATTAGAATTAATCGTAATTAGAACCCAAAGAAAAGCCGCCCGCTTCACAAAGAATCACCATGATCAAACAAAAACCGTACCTTTATGATTGGTTGGCATAAATTGAGATACCCCCTGGTAACATAAATATTATTTTCGAATAAAACTTTAAGGAAATGACGAGCAATTCTTATCGCTGACAGAGAAAGGGAACAATCCCAGCGCCGCGTTGGATCGGTGGGCGAGTTCAGAGCGAGCGAGGCGTTTCGAGTGAAATCGACTGAACCGATCGGTATTGGTAAGGGTTAATTTTTTTTCCTCGAGCACAAATTGAGGCTACAACTGGAGAAACTTCAGCTAAATTGAACTGTCCGTTTGTCCTTCATCACCAATCAACGACTGCTCTGAAGGTTAGTTGATACCTCAAACCGCAGGCTCCCGCAGTGGTTTTTATGGTACCAAGAACATTTTACGCCGAGAGGGACACAAATATTGGTGCGAGGGGTCCTCTTCCCCGAAGCTATGGGGGGCCTCCGCGCCCCCCTTCTCCCTGCAAGGTTACGCCCCCTAACTCGTAGTGCAGGAAGGGGGGTGAAGTGGCAGGTCCATTGAAAGACTACGACAGCCGAGGCCATAGTGGGAGATACCCCGACCCCAGACTGGGGGGGTGCCCACCTGCATGGGCAGGGTGCTTATCGTGGCGGATATCGTCTCTCCACTGTTTGTGCCGTCGCTCGTCCGATCGCCGCTCCACTTTCCGCGTCCCCTTCTCCTCTCCCCGCTCCTTCTTCCCCCCTCCCCTCTCCGCGCAACCACTGTTCCACTTTCGCCGAGAACCATTCTAGTGCCCAGGTGGCGGTGCACGTAATGACTCTGGGTGGGTAGGGGATCTGGGGGATCGTAAGCGTAGATGAAAGGCTACTTGGCGTATTTGGGCGCCAAGGTGACTCGCCATCGGGGATTTGATTTCATTCGCGGACCGCGCGTTACACTATACTTAAACGGGGAATGTGTGTAAGAGCTAACAAAAAATTAGGATTTATTAGTACTGGGTAAATGCGATGAAAAGTTCAAAGAGAAATGTTATCTGTCACTGGCCTCATTTAGAATATGCTGCAAGTACATGGTATCTTCACGAAGTTGAATTGATTTCCGAATTGAATCGCGTTCAGCGTAGAGGAGCTATATTTGTAAAACGCTGTAATGATAAACTTAAGAGCATATCCAAAATATTAGAGGAGTTAGGTGGGGAATCACTCGGGGAGCGAAGGTTGAATTGCAGATAGAACGTCTTGCTTAAAGTGGAAGGGCGTCTCTTTAGCAGTGATGTTGAAAATGTATTATTACCCCATCGCATTACGGTAGGAGAGTTCACGTCAGTAAAATTAGAGAGATTAATTGTAGAACAGGTTGATTTAAGATGTCATTTTTTCCACGAATGATAAGGGACCAGAATTACGTTGTCCAACCTCGCTAAAGGAGGGAGGCGATTATTTTGGGTCAAAAGTCGTCTTGTGTGTAATAACCCCGTCACACACCCTAGCGGTTGCTTGAAGGGTACTGCGTAATATTCACGGATGCCTGTACCGATGAAAGTACGGGATTCAGAGATGGAAACAGAGTTTGGTACTCTTATGTTATCGTGATGCATGTCGATTTTTTTATAAATGATTGAACATTGTTCTGTATCAATATAGCTCTTTATTTTTTTCACACATTATAAGTCTTCGGGAAGAACACGGTGTGCCTCGTGCTGAAGAAGCCATTGACCTTCTTTCGGATACGAACGTTCAGTCAAACTCGTTGTAGCGCTGAAAATAGTTTATCATATTTGGATTTACTTTATTTGGATATACATATAGTTACAAAATAACTGCAAAATTCTTATAGCTACAGCAGATTGACTACATTGGGGTCATGTATCGGGTTTTTGTTCATCTAAGTGTCAATTTTAGTTTGTATTGTGTCTGCTGTTAAGGTCATGCCTTAACAACAGACAATACAACATTTCTATCTCGATGACAGAAATAAAACAAATTTTTACAAATCCAGCAGAAAATTAAATCCACTGAAAAGCGTCAGAAAAGGAGGCGTCTACAGTAATGGAATAGAATACAAGTTATCGTTTTTTCACTTGAGAATGTTTGCTCAAAGCATATAGAAGTAATAGACCTAGCGCTCCTCTAGGTCATACATAATTACTCGAATTTGCAAATCTACATAATTAAGTATAAATTCAAAATTGAGGAAAACCAATCGCCCAATAATATTAGGTATTCATTTTAGGCCTGTTGCTTCATACCTTATAGAAACCACAAGAGTAATTATTTTCATCAACATTCTTTTATCACGTGAAAGCCGTCTCAAAGTTATGATTAGATATTTGCCGTTAAATTACTTGGGACTTAATTTTTAAATTCAAGACGCAAACATTTTCTTGACAAAGGTTAATCGTATCGTATGAAAGATATAGATTGAATTGAGCTCTTACGGCTAGTACTAATGAATAAATGAAAAAACTCCAATAGCCGTTAAAAGTTTACCGTTTAAAACAAACCCGTTTAGACCCTCTTCAGCGCACTGAAGGTGAATTGTCACAACAGCACAAGTTGAAGTGAGAACGGGCTAAAGGCATCCGAAGAATATAAAGTGTGAAATGTGGGGGGAGGGGAGGGTGAAAAAGACGGGAGCCAATAGACTGAACTGACAGTTGAGGAGTTTGAGAATATGTGTACTACGTTTTGAAAGGTAAACTGTTTACGACTATTGTAGTTTTTTTTCATTTATTCAATCGAATGAAGTAATTTTTAAGGGAATCCCTCAACGTAAATTTGAATATACGATATAGAAACAGGAATGACAATCCGAATATAAAAATTACGATATTTTCGTTGAAATTTCAGTACAAAATTGCAAGAAAGGAGTTTCCCCTTGCCCTAAATGTTAGTGAAATTGGCGATTTTATGATTTTTTGTGCGTCCTATAAGGACTTGATATGGTGTTATTTCTGATGTATATATATCACAGCGAGCCTTTGGTTTGATCCATACGATGATACAGAGAGTGAGAGAGAGAGATAGTGTGTGTGGTGCTGGAAGGCGAAATAATGTTTCGCGAAATTCGGGTCATGTTGAAAGATTATGGCGTGCCGCGAGGGCAGAGATGGTAGCAACGAGGCAAGTACTCACCCTTCGACGGCAGGTGGCGATATTGATAACGATGGAGAAAGTCTTAGAAAGACTTGTAGGAAATATCTTCCATTAAAAAACATAGTGCCAGTACACTTGGATTGCAGAGATGTGATACCTTTGTTCCCGTTCGTCAACGTTTGCTACTTGACGCTTTGCATGTGGGTCCACATCTTGGGAAGGAGAGGAGATGTTAAGGGTGGAGGTTGAGTGGGACAGTCAGGAGATCGAAATTACAACCCCGAGTGATTTTTTGAGCCTAGATCGAAGTCTGCTCTTTCGTATTTTTCCAAAAATCTCCGTAGGGGCCCATGGCGAAGAGATTTAAGAAGCAGTGAATGATGGAGATGTTGCTATTTTTTTTTGTTCATGAATCTGGCAGTATTCTAAATTCAACTTCTCCGATGGCACACCTGCCTACTTGTGTTGTCTGTATGGTTGCGTGGAACAATGTATCAGTTTAATGATTGTGGTGTCCTACAATTGGTTGCCGCTTAACTTCTTACTGTGGTTGACTGACGGAAGTGTGTGGATATGAAATTATTCCTTCGATATAGAGGCATTCATTGCCCAGAGGATATGAAGCCTAAACTTTGTCGACGTACCAAGTGTTTCCACGTTAATCACCCGAGTCTTTCTTTCTAACTAATTGTAAACATCTTGAAGATTCGGTCAACCGAATGTCTTACATTAGGAAGGAAATATTTTTGCGCTGCGGTTCAAATATTTCTGTTAATAGGAAAAGAAAATTTCTAAAACATTGAACAATAAAAATTAACCTTTTTTTTAAGAATATGAAAATGTTTAAATTCACAAAGAAGAACATCATCGGTCTCAGTTCGCATGCAAAGGTATACTTAGAATGGTAAAGTAGAAAATATATTTATGCCAAGGAAATATTACGTAATATTTTAAGAAATTATGTTTTAAATAAATGGTGATATTTAAAATGATTTCCTTGTTTCAGTGAGTGAATTTTCTCGATTTTTCCGTTTCGAAAGTTGTCCGAATGAGTAGTTTATTGATGAGACGTGAAAACCCAGTGGCGTAGAAGCCGCGGCTCACCACCGGCTCTGTTTGCGGCCCGCGACTGTTCTTTATCAATTAAACGATAATTTCAATTTCTTATGATCATTTATTTTTTATTTGAATTGCTACTTTAAAGACTAAATACATCAAAAATGGGAATCGGAATGATGCCGTGCCTAATGCACTGGCCTCCCGCACAGATGACCCGGGTTCGAATCAAGTGGTGACCGAATTTATAACTGATGTACCGATTCGTACTAAGGGTGATATTTAGATGGAGAGCACTTCGCATTTCAAGTGGAGTATGCCGTACGTCGGATAGGACGTTAAACTGTGGATCCCTTGGTGCCATTCGTCTGGCTAATTCGGACGCTGGGTTTCTCTCCAACCTTCCTCCATTCCATAATACATTCTACTCCAGCCGAATCACCCACCTACCTCTAAGGAAGTAAGTAAGGAAACTAAATCTAACCATAATCCGTCCTCTGATGTGCGAAACACGTATACACTAATATAAGCAGCCCCAAGGAAGAGTATTATCAGGGATTTCTAGGTCTCCCGCCGTGAAAAAGAAGATTAAGAACAGTCAAAAAGGAGAGATGTTATAATTTATTAGTCCTTCCCTCACTTGTAATGGCAATCTTGGGCACTCAAGAGAAAGTACCAATCCTTTTATCCTTCTTCCCACAACTCTATTTATGTTCGTCTCTATATCTAGTATTCTTGCCATTCGTGGTGGTTTGATGGATTATACGAGATCTGTCCAGAAATTAATTTACGTTTTGAAATGAAGTATGAATCTCGAAAAAAGACAAATTTTAATTGTATACATACAAAATATGCATTTATAGCTATTTTTCTACGTAGTCGCCATTTAAATTTAGGCATTTATCATAACGATAAACGAGATTTTAAACTCTGAAATACTCTGCCGCCTTACATTTTTAAACCACCCACTTGCTTAGACCAGCATGCAGTTCTGCGTCTCTTTAAAAGCGCTGTGTTGCGTAACACGTCTAGCCAGAGATTCGTAATCGTAAATCGGCGATTTTCACTGAGTTTCACCGTCAGTTCATATGCCACAATGCTAGGCCGACCGCTGCGGTCGTGAACATTGGTGCGCCCATTTATAAAACTGAATGCACCATTGCCTCACTCCGCCTTCACACATTATTCCGTCTCCATACACACTTCACAGAGTTGCCTATGCATTTGATTTGGCTATTGGTTTTTTTCAGTAAAAACCTAATCACATACCACACTTGACAACTCGCGGTATTTTTCTATTTCTGCGCACATTTTAACAGCTCAGAAAGTGAGGAAGAGGAACGTAGAAGAACAACAGTCTGGATACAATGCCACAGCAGGATGCATACTGAGTGTAGGGACGTTTAGACACCAAGAGTGGTGGCCCTAGCCCTACCCACCGCCACGCTAGGCTGAAATGTAAATTACTTTCTGGTCAACCCTCGCATTTCCTCCGATCAGCAAGAGAAGCCTTTGCCTTGATGCCGTTATCATGGGCTTAATCCCGTGTGAGGTGCGCCTTTTCATCGCCCCTGGCTGGTGTCCATTTCGCGGCCCTGCTTCCAATCCTCCGCGCCAAGCCAATTCGTCTTCCGCCTCATCGTTAAGCGAACCGGGCGCGTAGACTTTTTCGGGGAATGACGCGGGAAGTGCCCAGCGATCGAGGTCGACTTCGCGGCGTGGTGTTTTGCGCGCGGGGAAAGTGGCCTTCGTCCTTGAGGGTTGTCCTTTTCGCCCGAAGATCTGCGAGGAGAAAAGGCGAGGCTGGTGACCCATTCCCCCGCCACCTCCCCTCTCGTCACTGTTCAATCTAAACGTATTGACCCCCGGAATATGAAAGTTTGTCTCTCGGGCATCGACCGCCGTGTAACAGCAGACAAGAAGGCGATGCTTTGAATCCAATGGATGAATGTATTTCCCGTATGCATGCCATATTTTGTTTTAACTTCTTTTTGCCTTTTCGTGAGAGAAAATGCCTCAAGGATTATTAGAGGAAATAAATACATCGCGCACGTTTAAAACTTACGATGTTCATTAATGGTACGCTAAGGCTATAACATTTATTTTCTATTAAATAGCGAATTGTTCAAGTCAATAATACATTTTAATTTTTAAATCTCAAAATTACAAGAGTAATAAACTCCATCATATAAAGTATGCAACAGAACATATTAATTTGAATACATACGCCTTTATGGGTGTAGATTGACATGAATTAGTGGGTTTTGCATGCGGTTTTACTCTTTTACGGATATTGACCTAACACCCCCCGCCCCTCACCCTTACGGCGGCTTGCTGGGTACTACGTAGATATAGGATACAAAATACATTTAAATACAATATTCTTCATTTCTATTGGTATAATCTTCATCTTATGTGTTATACAATAGAAACATTTCAACACAAAATACATTAACAGGCAATCTTCATCATATATCATGGTAGTATGACCTTCATGAAATACAATAGTAGTATTTAATGAATTTTATAAATGGAATACTCATTCTCGTCCTGCTAAGCCACGTCAGTTCTGGCTTGACAGCAGGTGCCACATAAACAAAAATTATAACTTAAACTGTTGCAATGATGAACCTACATATATAACATGTGCCAAGTTTTGTTCCTTAATCCATTCTGTATAATAGCCAGTCTTTTTTTCTCCCTTTCAAAGTATTTACTGACTGTAATATACTTAAATTATTAGGCATTCCATTAAAAATTTTAGGGTACGGTGACTGCCTACCGTACCCCTTAATATAAAGCTATTACTTTCTTCTACCTTGACTTGTATGATATCTTTTGATGTGTACTTAATATTGTCCCTTATTGGTGATTCCTTTTTCTGTGAATCGGGTATTTTATATTTGTCATTAAATAGTTTCCTAATATGATGAAATACGAGTATCTCTACAGCCTGTCTACAGGTAGAATTCCAAATTTTAGAAATTTTTACTGGGATTGTTTAGGAAAATTCGAACGGGAATGTCGTAGGTGTTGTCATTTCCTTATGACACAACGGTGTGACCTTCCTGTTCTTTAAGCGATTCCCATTAGATTCGCCGCGGTGAGGCAAGGGCTTTGAAACGAGCCTCGCAGTGAATGCGGTGGAAAAGAGTTGATCACGTTGAATTGCGCCAAATCATCACCATCTTCATCGCTCAGTCTTTGCTTCTTCGGCTATCGTTTTAATATTTTTATCGTGACCGAGCAGGCGCCAGTGACTTTGGCATCCAACGAAAAAAATAAAGAATAGATTTGATCGAGGAAGAATAAAGCAGCATCCGTCATCGCTATGTTGTGTAACTTTTCAATCGGCATGTTCCGAGTAAAAATGCAATTGATAAAAATTTATTGAATAATAAATATCCACTATTAACGCGGTGTTTCGCAATGAATACGACCTTCACAGATCAAAACTAACACTAGTCGTGGATTACACAATTAGAAGGAGATGGATATCGAAATAAATAGCCCGCGGTTCACCAAAAAGGTGTGTGGCAGGGTATGCAAGCACTAGGTGAGAAGGTTGAATGATAAGGGCGGATATGGGGTAGGAAAGGCAAGGGGAAAAATAGTAATTTGCTATGCAAAAACAGTGAATAAGAATGAACCAAAACCATTTGTATGACAGGCCGCCGCCATAACAAGACAGGTCATGCAAAATTGAAAAGTAAGAGGGAGGAGCGGAGATGGCGGAGGTGTAAGCACGGGTGAATTTATACCCAATGTTGAGCCGTAATAGTTCCATCAGAGAAACAGGTCATCTGTGCATCATACTACTGGGAACAACATGTAATGTATTGTAAATGTACGGGAAGGAAAACTCGAGGAATAGTGCCAGGTACATATAATGGGATGGGAAATATTCGAAGAAAATAAGTACAGAAGAAGACTTAGTAGTCCAGTGGCAAGAACGCTTGACTACTGACTAGAGGATCCAGGTTTGATGAAGTCACTGAGCACCTCCAGCTCCACCCAAGCTATGTGATTTTTAGGGTATCAGATCTTCCTGGGAAACCATAACCGGTACAGGGAAAGGAACTGGCCCCCCTACCCTGATGTGTGAATTTCACATGCTGTCGGGCTTAGTACTGGGTGAGCTCTGCCATCACCTACCAAACCGACGTTCGGGTTGATTGCTGTTCTTATGGGTTTACGCAATTTAAATGGAGAAGCGATAGCGCTAGCGAACAAAATCACAGAGAAAAACATACAATAGAAACTCACACGTATTCCAAATTTTTGTTGACCAAACTACCTTCTTTTGGGGAAAGGAGCTGATATATATTTAGACAATTTCAAGATATATATTTATATAATTTACATGTGTGTATTATTATAACATATAGTTAGTATTTTCCCATCGGTGCAATTGTTATGCTTACGATATTCATGAAGGTTGTAGCAGTCATATTCAAATGTTTTGGTATTTTGTGTTTTTGATGCTACCTGTTGTTTCCCATCCAGAGGGCCCGGGCTTGAATGCTTGAGGCGTCTGATATTTGACAATAGTATCCCGATCCCTATTTAAGGTGCTTGGTTGAGAGCACTTTCAGTGAGTACGCCGTCCGTCAGATGGAACGTTGGAACGAACGGAACTTTGTGACCCCTTGGCTCCTTTCTTTCATAGTAGGCAAATGCCGACGTCGAGTTTCCCTCCACCCTTCTCGCCCTGAACATCCCTCATGGCGCTAACGACTTCCGCTGTCAGTCGCCTCCACTAAAAGTTCTCGGATTAAGGTACTTGGATTAAGCTACTGCTGATCCGTGTTGCACAAGTTTAAATCGAGTGCGAGCAGGATGAGGGAATACACGCCCTCAAACATAGCAAGGAATAATTTAAATGATGGAATAAACTTCCTGTCCTATACTTTTTCCCTATTCTTATCTAGAAGAGGGACTCGCTGAGGGGAATCCCTGCGAAGTTTCAAGACTGAAGGGTCCATCCGTTACGAAGTTTCTCCGAGAAATTCGGTCCTATGAAACCGTGCCATATTTATAGCTGCAGGATGTTTTAACGCTAAACTAGGAGCAAATTTTTCTCAAATGTTACATATAAATATTTATTGCTCGGTGAAAAATGCGTCAGCACCATGTAATGCTTAAACTTGAGAATACTCGAAGAACTCGTCAGTGAGTAATACATTGTGTTGAATATAGGAATTTGTGCGGGATTAACTTCGAAGAATGAGCTTAAAGAACTCGAAAGATTTGATAATTCCACGTCAACATCTTAAACACGAGATCCATGTTTTGTTAAGATCCTGGAATAACACGATCCATGTTACGAAAACTGGATCGTATTTAGATATTTATGTGGAATTAGCATAGTTTTTGAGTTATGTTAAATCATTTAATAATGTTGAAAAGTTTTTGTACTACTGGTCTTTAGGGCACCAGGTTGCACTGGATTGGGGTGGATTTAAGGCCTCTGATATGCAGGTGGGGGGGGGGGGGGGTGGATTAGAAAAATGAAACTGACAGAAAGAGAGACAAAAGGGTCAAGACCTGCGTTGGTGGGGGAAGGGATGAGATTGTTTTGGAAATAAATATAAGGTCGGAAAGGGAAATGCGCGAAAATTGGATAGGCAATGTGTTGGGTGGAGGCTCTGATTTAAGGAAGAATGTTAATAGACTATAAGGAAGAAGACTTTTTTAATATTTAGAGGGAGGAAAGACTATGGATTTTTGATTGCGTAAAGAAGTATAGAAGTTGTATGCTGAGCTGAAAAAATTATGTACATGTATTTTAATGCCTGACTTGTATATTACTGTATTTTAATGGGTTTAGCTTGGTTTAGTATATAGAATAGTTAAGCCCAAACAAATGTCTCTCATCGGCAGACTAATCTTAACATTAAACGATAATAGCATAATGAAAAAGTAAGCTAAATTTGAAATATTCTAAGGAAATAGCTCTTAGGGCTAAAATGACGGTACCAGTATGCATTGTCGACTCTTGTTCCTAGAAGCATTAATTTATCTAGGGATCGCGTTTTGAAATATACTCAGAAAATCATGGTTATAGATTCTTGCTAACCTATCATTCCGCATGGGAAATTAATGAGAAAATATTTCTTCATGTTTGTAACTAGCTTTTTTTAACGAACCCTAAATGTTCGTAATCCTTATACACAAAATAAAAAACTCAAGTTTTATCAAACATTTCGTTTCGAAGGTGGTCGAGTTTTACAACTAACTCAAATGTTTCTATTCCCGTACGCGTCTTTCAATGCAAAGAAATAATTTCACGGTAAACTATTGTTAAAAACCTTATTATACTGAATTATAAGTTGAAAGCTGCGGCGATAGCGACAAAATAGCACTCCAAGTTGACCTACCGGATTTGACACGCCGAAAATTGGATCTGTTTTCAAACGAAATTGAGTAAAAGTTCGCCTAAGGCTATGAAAAAAAGTGTAATAACCCCCAATAAAAACTTAAAAAGTGGTCATCAGATAGATTATATTTTGCTGCATTAAAATTGGCTGCATGATTTTGAAGATGTAAGCTCTGAAACCGGAGAGTCTCGACCTTCTTGATGGACAGCAAGAACCCAAATATGGGGCGATCCAGGGGTGTCCTGGTAGCCGAGGTCTACCTCCCTCCTCCCGAACTGAGTATCATCTCCTTAAACTGTGACCACTATAATTTGGGGAACAGGTCACACTTGTTTTATTTTACTGTTATGTAAAATTACTCTTGGTTTTGTGTTCATTTGCTGACCCTTTAGGGCTTCCGGAAGTCACGGCGAGGTATGCTTCCCAAAGCAGAACATCTGATATCAAAACAACCAACCACAAAGTCGTGAGTAACGATTCGAATTCGATTCCCAGTTTTGGCGATTATGAGATGACTTTTTAACTTCTTGCGTTTGTGTGCTCCTGAGTGGATTACTTGGCTAAATTGCCATTGAAACATTCTCCACAGCTTCTTTAAACTAGTAGATAGCGATGCTTGAAAAGAAATGGCTCACGTGGTAACTAACAGAATGTACCAACTGTTTTTCGTTATCCGAAGTCCTTGTCACTAGTAACTGTTCTACTCAATGGAAACGAATTACTGCTTGTGAGGATGACACAATCTATCACAAATTTGGCTGTTAGCGAGTTCAATTGATAAATATTCTCCTGATTGATTTAGATGAATAAATATCCGGCTTTCATATTGAACGAATAAATGTAACACACATCTTTTCCGTAAAAATTTCTTTTCCATATTGCAATATATGATTGAACTGAAAATAATGCTGTGGCCTCATTGATTTATTTTAAACGGCTTCTACGAATAGTTAAGTCTTAAATTCATATAAGAGATAAATCCCATTTTTGTGTTCAAACCAATGGAGGGAGATTGTCATATTTTTACGAAGCGATCTGCCACTCGCTGCTCTCTCAATCATCTATAAATCATCAATCAAGACCAGTTGAAGAGGATTTCATACTGGCTGCTAATTCCTCGTGATATCTTATGTGTAGGAAAATAAGAAAACACCTTATAATGACATCTATACAGTCTTTTTATTCATGAAATTATAATATTGTGGCTTATCGTGGGAACTTCGGGATGCAATCCAATGATTCATGAGATGTTTGTGTAATTTTGTGCACAGATGTGTGAATGTGTGGGATATCCCTGGAGTTTTCATTTAGGACAAATAGTCATTCCTCGACTGCCGAGCCTGGAACTTCCTCCTTTGGTTTGCTTTCAGTTCATTCCACTTTTCTCGCCCTTCTCCACACCCGCGACGTCTCAAAAAGCCTCCCATCTGCTAATATCCTCTTTTCTTAAAGAACAGTTTTCGGATATGCAAAATTACTCTGCGTCCATCTTTTCATTTTCATTTAAAGTTTTCAAAAATCATCCACCTCCTCTTTGTAAAACCCCAAGGTGATTCTTCTATTAATGTCTCAATATTACCCGCAAACGTCTGAAATACTTTCAAAATATAGAATATGTTCTCCCCCCACCCATCTGCCTGCGTATCCCTTAACTTGAACGAAAATGTAGCCTGCCTATTTCATTGGCTTCAATATTCTTTTTTATATCTAGTCTTCCATTTCGATGATGGCAAACCTATGCAAATTATATTTTTCATAACTTGTGTGTATTTTCAAATGAAAACAAATGGCTTCACGGCAAACTGTCATCGAAACACTAATTCTACTGAAATATAAAAAGAAAGGAGAGTCAATTTTTTGATCAATTCTCATCCCATGGCCAACAAATTGATCCTGTCATTCTCTCGGCGCACATGACGTGTGACGACGTCATGAATCCTCAGCACTTATTCATTTGCGTCTTAGAATGAACAGAAGTCCTTCAGTGTTATGAGCGATGCGCATGCCGATGCTCTTTTCTTCCTTCGCTTCGGAGGCACGGTTGCGTCTCGCCTCGGCCAAAACCCATTTCGAGGGCCGGAGGGCCGCATTCCAGGTGGGCCGGGGGATATTTTTTTGAGGTTTGTCGGTCGAACTTTAAGAATTCCCTTCCCCCAACTCTCTCTCTCTGTCCAAGTTCCTCCCCTCCCCCTTCGCCGACCTACCTCACCCTCCTCTCGAGACGGTGCGTGCGTCTGCCTCAGCCGACTTCTCCGGCGCCCCCACACGCACGCAGCATCTTCTTCGCCTCCCCCCTCCGAACGCCTGCGCCGATATAACGCCCCCCCCCCCCCCATGGGGAGGGACCGACGCGACGGCGGCGGTGGAGTCGTCGGCGCTCGAGCAAGGGGATCCGGCCAATCGTCCATCACTTCTTACTTATCTCCCCCAGTGCGATATGAAGGCATGTCCACAGTATTTCGATATCTATTGGTGACTAGTTCAAACATAAGTCGAGAAAAATATCAGTTTAACTAGAGGAGATCCAAGAGAGATGGAAGGAATATATAGAAGCACTGTATATAAACCAACAAGCTTAGACATGGAAAGAGAATATGGCATGGATGAAGATAGATTAGGTGTAGGCATAGTCGAGAATGAGATAGAAAATGCATGAAGGGAGATGAAATCAAATAAAGGCCGTGGGATTAGACGATATTTCTAGGCAACATAGCTAGGCAGAAGGAAGTAGAAAGAGTTAAACAATAAATTGAGACGGGCAGCAAAAATAGCAAAAGAAGCATGGTGAAAGACGCAATGTGAGGATATGGAAAGTTTTCAGAAGAAGAGTTCAATTGGTGCGCTATACAGCAAGGTTATATCACTATCAGGAAGTATGAAGGGAAGGTCTGTGCTAACAGTTAGGGATAAGGCGGGTAAGATAATAGTTGACACAGGAAAGATCCAAGAGAGATGGAAAGAATATATAGAAAAACTGGATGGTAAAAAACTTAAATATCTATGAGGAAGGAATCTGGCCGGAAGACTTTGTGAGATCAGTGTTAGTTCCTATTCCGATAAAGATAAAGACATCAATATGTGAGGAATACAGAATAGTAAGTTTGATTTCGCACAGAGGCTAAAATGGTTCTCAGGATCATCAACAAGAGGGTGGAGAGCAGGGCAAATGATTGGGGATGATCAGTTTTGGTTCAGGAAATGGAGAGGCTCGCGTTATGCCATTGCAGTAATAAGATCACTAATAGAGAGGAGCATAAAAATACAATCAGGATATGTCTGTCTGTTTCGTAGATTTCGAGAAAGTATTTGGTAGAATTAATTTATGTATTTTAGAAATTATGAGTAGATTGGCGGGATTGGAGAAATCCGCAACCTGTACATGTCACGGTCTGCTCAGTGGTTGGACGAGGAGTAGGACAGGGGTGTCCATTATCACCCCCTGATTTTCAACGCGTATGAGAAAGAAATGGTAATGGAGCCATGGGATTAAATGGAAGTAGGAATGAGAAAATCGGTGGGTAATACATATAATGAGTTAATGCATAGAATGATCAAGTTTTTTAGATTGTCACTCAGCCAAGGGACTGTCAGTATTGATGAGTGAATTGGAAGTTCCGTGCGATTGATATGGGATGAGAATCAATACAAATAAAACAAATCTTATGCGATTTTCCAGAAAGAGAAAGGTTAAGGTCAACATTAAAATAAGAGGGCAGAAAGAGGAGCTCGTGGAGAAATTTACGAATCTCGTTAGCGCTTTGCACTCCGTTTGGAATGCTTAAAATACGTTCGCACAAAAAATAACGAGGTACAGCACAAAGCCCAATGAACGCAAACTAACCCGGGCTCCCAGAAGGGATTCAGTTCGCCTGGGAACTCAACTCCAGCGATTCGGGATGGGATGCCTTTGATAATACAATCGTAAGAAATCAAATGATTTCCTGAGATGGCTTTTGAAATTATTTTTGTTCCTCGATCATCCGTATGCTTCAATGAATTACTGATCTGTAATTTGAAAAATGGCGAGCAAATCTTGTAATGCATATGGATAATATTTTAGCGATTATTTGTATTTGATGGCATTTTAAAGCTAATATACGATTTTGTACTATATAATTAGAAAACATTAAGCTCTGTGGAAACTTTCTAATGTACGAAATAAGGATACCATTCCCTGACATCACTTTTCTTCCGTTTTTAATCTAAATGGTCTAGCTGTGATCATGAATTATTTGCATCTAGTGTACCGAAAAATGGTTGGAAAACAATTAATGATACGCCCAACTAAATCGGGCAAATCGGCTGTGGAGAATTGTGATATTGCAGATATGTGGATCAAACTGATTCAACGATCCATTCTCCATCCTTGCACAGTTCACTCCCATAACTCGAATTGAGGGAAATCCTAACGGAATTAGTGTACTGGTATCCAACTTTGTGAACCCAGGTTCTAATCCCAGAGGTGGCAAAAATATGTTCATCGATATTCCCATCCCGACTTTGGCTGAGTCCATTGCATTTGCGGGACAGTGAGTGACAACGCCTACATCTACGCCATACCTCGAAAGCCTCCGCAAGGGCGTGTGGCGGGGGGTGTACCAACTATGCATGCCCAATCCCAATCATGTCGCCTGTACACAAATATTAGTTTGATCATGAACTCAAAGAGTATTAATCTCACGAAATAAAGTACTACTAATTAAACAGTATTCAAAAACAGGATACGTGTATTTAAATCATGCTGTAGAACTGTTAAAAAAATGGTTCTACTAAATAAAAACATAATATGCAGGAAATGGTCGAAATAGATAACATTCAAATTATAATTATCTCCTACGCGACTTCCGGCTATTTTGATCTCTAAAGGTACGAGGAGAAAACGACCTGGTCCTATCCATTCTTCTACAACTCTCCCTGATTTTAGGTTGGTGTTCTGACCTGGCATAGTAAGTCGGCGCCTGTTATAAGTCTTTGACATCCTCGGATAAATAACCTGCCTCAAACTTACGCAGTTCATTTAACCTCTATTTAAGCCTACGGTCAACTAGTGCCCTCCCATCTTAATTCGTCCAATAATGTCGTGATACTGCTCCCTCGTTCATAAAAAGGTTTTGCAGATCTACCTGTTCTACGTTGCACTTGATTTAGTTCCAAAATGAAGCCTACCTCATGAGAATCCCATACACCTGCAGCGTACTCAAGGTGGGGTCTAACTAATGTGAAATAACAAAGGTACTTGACCCTTTCATTACGATCCCCAAGTATCCTTTTTACGAATCCTAAATTTTATTTTGCCATTCCGAAAATTTCACGAATGTGTTTTCCCCAGGACATATCCTTAGTTATCTTGACACCCAAGTGTTCTACCGATTATCAATTGGCATTACGGTTGTAAAAGCTGCATTATATTTTCCAACACTACGTCTTGCCAAAAGTGCTATATTTTTTAAAACCCTCCCACAGAAACAAATGATAAAGACGTAGAGTCTTGAAGTAAATTCTGTAGTAAATTCTGAAGTAAGTTCTGAAGTAAATAAAGATACCTTATATTATGGGCGATACACAATAAGATTAAATCAGGGATCTGAATGATCCCTTCATGTAGGTTATCAATTGAAGACTAATTTGAGCCGAACATAAGGACAAGGAGGTTTCAAAATAAGGAAATGGGGTCACAAAAACGATTTACGACGCATGGGATGGCTCGTTCAGTGACGCTGTGATTCAGCCAAGAGGTTAGAGTGGACACGAAGCACGGCCCGGCGATGGTGTGCGAAAGTATCGGAGCACCGATAGCTAGATTGAATTGAGACTCTTTCACTCTGCTGCGCCATTGCCTACTCTATTTCGTGTAGGCTCTCAGTGTGTGTCATTGATGATCTGCGAAGTTCTTACGTGTTACCACCTCAGTAGCGCATCTCCTAGAGTCCCTGTTGTTCTTTGCGACGGAATTTGTTAGCAAAATATTTACGACGTGAAATGCGATTTCCATAACATTGCTTCCAGTTGGCACGTTGAACGTATGAGTCTGCCAAAAAGCTCCTGAGACGGTTCCTTTGGTTGCAATTGGCAAGAGGCCATTCACCTCTCTTGCTCACTGGATTTCAAGCGTGTGAATTTCCCACGCCTCGGGGATTGTGTCACGCCTATGGCATAAACCTGCGGGTTGGATGGCTGTGGTGTGCTTTCAGATTTAGGTAATTGAGTTCGTCTTGATAAACCAGTGTTCCTCTGGCCCTTGGGTGCTTATAAAACGGCGTATTTTGATTAGATATTGATTAGTCAGATGACCCAAAGCACGCCAAACAGAAAGGCAGGCGCGTCTAAACGGTAGGTTTCTTCGGGGAGGATACATTCGGAGGACTTATAATGAGATATCTTCGTAGTAGTAGTATCAAGGGGAGGTGACCAACAGCGGAGGTCATTTGCACCTTTAGAGGTGGATGGGAAGGGAGGACGGGTGAAGAGAAACTCGGCATCGGCATTAGCCTACTCTTTACGTAAGGCGTCAAGGAGTCTGCAGTTTAACGTCCCATCCGACGGACGTCGTACTCACTCAAAGTGCTCTTCACAAGGCACCTCAAGAAGGGATCGGGTTACCACTGAAAAATATGTCTCCGAGATGTGAACCCGGGCCCTCTCGGTGGGAAGTCTGTACGTAAGCCTCTGTACCATCTTGATCCCCGATATTTTTGTAAGATGACCGTGAGGAGTCTCGGAGAATCATATTTCGAAAATCTCGAATGTTTTTTTACGCAACAACATTGCAAAAACTCAGTTTTGAATTGACCAAGGAGTAAAAAAATTAACTATCTAATTGCGTTCACCTGGTTCTGGCATGTTATTTTCATAAGTGTGATTGTCTCATAACTAGGCCTTGAGCTTATTTTGAGGTATTTTAGGTAAATTAACCCATGATTGCAGGGAGAGCTGAGGATAAAGACTTTCAAGGTTGCTGTATGTGTTGTTTTATATTGAGGATGATGGGAATGATGTAGGAGCTATCTCGTGGGGGTGACATCACCTGTATATCAAGTGAAACTTTGAGAAAATTTACCGGACTTCCAGGTCTTCATTGCGAAATGTGTCTTTGGCGACCAAGCGAATAATTTTCACTCGCGATTACTGAAGGCATTAAGAAATATCGACGGCTATTTTTTTAAGTAAGCAATGAATATTTTTTGCAGGCAAGTTAAATGATAGCCTAACGAATAATTGACTATTTTAATAGGTTGTAGTCACCAGATTTTGAATCACAATGTCGATAAGTACTAATAAACCAAATAAAATGACAAAACGGAAACAACAAGTGATGACAGTTATTTACAAGAGTAATCTAAAAACCCTAAGACGCAATACTCAAACCCTGGATCAAAACTCACGAATAAAAGAACGGTCAGTATCTTTAACGATGGGGAAAAACCAATTACTTGATTGGTCTTGAAGTTCATTTTTTCATGAGCTTCCATTTTTCCGCATTTCTCAACATAATGGGACACTCGCATTGGCTGGCGGTTGAGAGAGTGCGGTTGATTTCATGGAGGCCTTCGCGGTGACTTTCAGACCCTAAACCGTCTCGAGATGATGACTGCAGAACAAATTCAATGGCCGAGAAGCATTTCCTTAGTAAAGTAATCGTTAAATCATTAATACAGTGAAGTATACACGTAGGTCAAGGATTTTTCTGTTTCTACGATGCATAAAGCTTAAGATTATGAATTTAGCCTCTTGTCTTGAATTACAAATCAGATGATAGGTTGGGACAGCCGAGGTCATTTTTACATTTAAGAACCGTTGAGGATCATTTGTAATGGTAGGATTTTCAGGGAATGAAGGAAGAATACGGACAGAGGGAAGCCCATTCAGGATAATTGACCTGCAAGGTCTGTCCCAGATGTACTAGGACTGAGTTGATTTAAAAAAATGTATCGCTGGAATGGATTTAATCACACAAAAAGTCTTCAAAGTAGCACTGAAAAAAACCGACCTACCCATGGCGTTATCAGCATAAGCTGCCTTGGGCATGATTGAAAAGCATTCATGAGTCTCTTTCCCGGTTTTTCCCAGTGTCACAAAAAATTGGATGACGTTGCGCTGTTCCAATAACCGGTTCATGACGGAGAGTTATGAGGTCACGTTATCGAGGTTTCGCAAACGAACGAGTCCCACTCTGCAAAGGCTGGGAGCCAACTTCCACTGGCCTCCAGCATATTCTAAGACTCCCCTCTCTCGAACCCAGGCAGAAAAACTGCCGTCCGTCCGTCCGTCCATCCGGGAAAAATATCTTACTACTTTTAGGGATTGATCTTGTACTTCAATTTTTGCCGCCGAACAGCACCGAGAGGTAACCTTATGTAACGTCCCATCCACTCTCCAATAAATACCGAAGTAGGGATCTCGATGCTACTGAGTAATCCTGTCCCTGCTGGGATTCGAACCGGACCCTCGGGGCGAGAAAGTGGTACGCTAGCCGGATCCAGGCCAACTGTTTTTCATACTTTCGCTTCCTTGCGCTGACGTCTTCGGTCACTTGTCCACCGTAATTCATTCTTGGCTTCCACCCATTGTCCTTCCTCCCTCTAATTGCGTGCATTGAACTAGGCAAGGAAGTGTTGTGCCCGAAGATGCGCGTTTCTGAGCCTATTAAGAGGAATGCCGAAGGCCATTGACTCGCATATCAGCAAGGTAAGGACCTAATGTGATTCTCTGCCGTTAGCGAGGGGGAAAACCTTACAGTCGCGTCTCATTTCTGTTATGATTATCTTTTGGGGCGTTGTTTTCGATTGGTGAACGTGACGATGGGGACCCGTGCACCGCTCCCGTCTGCGGAAAGATTTATTCCCGTAACCTTCGAATTTCGGTTGAAAAACCACTATTTATCGCTCGCCATTTTTTTCTTTATTGAGAGCCTGAAATTGGTCGGAATTTTGGAGAAATCATTTTATTTGGCAAATTCACTCCTCCACTCAATCTATAGCATCTGTGAAAAATGTATGGAATTTTTTTAATCCTTGTTTTTTTATTGTTGAATGTATTACGCAGTACTACTTTTTCAGCCTCTACAGCCTATTCCATATGAAGCTATAATGATCCTTAACTCTGACATGAAAAGATTTTTTCCCAATTAATTATCATATTTTAACAATTTAATAATTAATTCTCGGAGAAACGTGATGGGAATTTATTTATTATTAATTTTAAATGCTTTATTTTGCGTAATAGTTTTTCCTTTTCAACCATTTCTACTCCAAAAAGTCACGCTTTATCGAACGTCAGGTCACTAGTTTTCCAGTAATGTCGATGGGCTCACGGTGAATCGATAGATCGCCAGTCGCTTATAGAGGGGATCTCATGCGGGGATTTGCTCGTATCGAGCAATATCGACTTATGAGTGCATCAATCCCGCTCCTACACGAGATCCCTGTCGAATGCGGAAAACTCCAATGCTTCCATGGAAAACATTCCGTTATAGCGTGACGGTAAGTTAGCTTGACAGTATGACCTAATCGGTCGTGCCAAAGTAATGGGCTACTCACCAAATAGGTGCACATATAACTTGAGCTCATTTGAAAATTTCAGTTTCGACGTTACAAGTAGTATGAACTTATAGACACGACTCCCACTTAAAGCCGCTTCAATTCCATGTCTACGGGGGTTGGTATATATATTTTAAGCCTTGACAGCGCTAAGTGCTTTAGGCGCCATCTGATATTTCCATATGAAAGTTTGACACTTTTAACGCTAGCTTTCTTCAGAATATTTGTCGTTTGATCATAACTTTGATCATAACGAACATTTTGTATCGGCGAAAAAATGGAGTCATCTCGTGAACACTTCCGTGCGATGATTTTTCACGACTTTCGACGTGGGTTATCAAGACAGGAGTGTATCGATCAACTTACCTCTACTATTGGCGATAAAGCCCCATCATTTGCCTCTGTTAAACGCTGGTGTTACGAATTCCATAATTTGCGCCGTTTGCTCTAAGACGAAAGTCGTGAAGGTCGTATCTATCATTCTAAATGGCACCCTGCAAGCCATTGCTAAGATATGTGGCAGGGGATGATTGCACTCCGTGCATGCGACAGCAAACATTAAGTTTTTATTAATATATAGGCGAAGTATATAAGGGTAAAATAATAAATATCCCCTAAGAATGTCCGCCTGGACAAGAGTCGATTGTCCTCACCATCAATCGTACACGAAACGGCAAGTACACGCGGGACTCGACTCGTAATCTGATCGATTTTTTATCGAGTCTAATTCGAAACAGAAATAGGAAGAAATTGAATGGACACAACCACCAAATAAATATCTTGTCTCTTCTAGCAAAACACAACCCAATATCCTACAACAGGCCCCTCTTCATCTCTGTATGCTTCCTTCCTTCTTTCATACTGTCCAACATTCCTTTCCTATCCCTGCCCATTCCTCGTTTGCCTAACATTTCCCCCTCTACTACAGTTTTCAGCATCCCACTGCCAGTCAATACGCCCTTTATCCATTTTTACTGCCTCCTTACGATTTCTCCCAAAATACCCCTCTCTTCGCCCACCATACCAGGTACTTCCTCGTTTGTTTTCTTCTCGGTCCATTTCACCTTCTCCATTCTTCTCCATACCCACATTTCAAAAGCCTCCAATCTACGTCTATCCTCCTGTTTC
The DNA here is from genome assembly GCF_022747635.1 of Hetaerina americana. Lineage (NCBI taxonomy): Eukaryota > Metazoa > Arthropoda > Insecta > Odonata > Calopterygidae > Hetaerina > Hetaerina americana. Next base: position 105,361,770 of record NW_027286985.1, read on the forward strand.
AATGACCACGTACATATTATTGCCGTACATACCTACACTCCATATCAAAGTTTTGACGGGTATTTCCTTAATATTCTTACTCAACGTCCCCATCATCAACTCCCTCCTCCTTGGGAAAGCCTCTTTGCCTAGCGCAATTCTTCTCCTTACGTAACTACTACTTCGACCATATTGGTCCAGAATTCTTACGAGCTGCTGTAAACTGTTCTACCTGCTGTAGGTTTTGCCCTCCTATTTTAACGTGTTACTTAACCTATGCGTTTTTAAATTCAGTGAAATATAATATATGTAATGCAATAAACAGAATGGAATTTATATTTGACTTATTTTTACTTTTGTTTTTCATATTTCTTTCATTTGCACTTATTTCAAATTTCAGTATTTTTGAAGCAAGCTTTTGATTCTTGAAGGTGGGTTACATGGAAGCAGCTGCTATCAATTATTACTCTTGTGGAATTATGCCTTTAGTTATATTTTGATGTGTGAAACAAGCTAAAAACTTGAAAAAGTGAAAAAAAGCTTTAAATTGATATTGTATTTAATATTATTTTCTCTTTTAGATCGAACACACACTAATGATTTTTCTGTTTATTTTCAGGTATGTCACACTCTGAAGGCAGAAGCCCATTTCCCACAATTGAAGCGTAAGTTTTTACTATTGCACATTTTGAATTATCAATAGAATCGAGACTCACGGATTTATTCACGGATATTCACGGAGACGAAACGGCTTTTTAGGCACATGGTATTTTAGCATACAGGTAATATTTCACCATTCAGCTCGTGGAAAACTTAGCACTATTTCAGTGTGTGAGGAAATCTGTGACTCGTGAGTGAATAGGGGAACAGTTATTACATCATTGGAATCGTGAAATCCACGGATAAATCAAAAGAGAGATGGTACTTTTTTCCACACTTTATAAAGTGTGGAAAAAAGTACCATCTCTCTTTTGATTTATTAGAATGGATTTCCACAAAGTGAAGCCTGAAACCATCGAGTTTAAAATCCACGGATGTCGTCCCATTCCCGTATGCAAACCTACCCTTCACTACCGCTTTCCACCCATACGGCTCGCCCTATTGCTCTTAGATGGGCATGTGCCTGTAATTTTCCTTCCAATTTGGCGGGCAGACCGTGCTTCCGATACCAAGTTGTCATGATTTTGCGTCAGAGAAGTTGTTTGAAAAAATTGTCTTGATATTGCTTTAGAATTGCATTCAGTTTATTGGGACGTTGAGTTAGCGGGCTGATATTTGCATCTCGAGGAAGTATTTTCATTTCCCGCGATAAAAAAATCATATCTGTGTGTTTTGAATGGCTTCAAATTCAAGTGGGCGTGCGCAATTGTCGAATTGTGAACGTCCCTCATTTTCGCCATTACGCACACGGGCGGCATATGTGCTCACTTTCATGAATCCTCATTGGTGTCCTGCAGTCGCGCAGTTAGGCATGCGTCTTTTTTGTCGGTGAGGCCTTTTGTTCTCTCGCCAGATGATGAAAACCTAAGGGACAAGAAAATATTGCATGTTTTTCTGAAGTTCGTAAATTAAGTAAGGTCTGAACAAGACGCTCCCTGAACTCACATAAGGTCGACCTAATCTGCGCGCGCAATATGTTCGGTCTGGTGGATGTTTTTTATTAGGCCGATGATTTGGGCAATAATTTAACTTAAAGACGAATGAACCCCTTGCTTTGGGTCCAAGTGTGACTTAGTTCCGAGTGTTTATGCTGTATCTTCAGGTATGTAGGAATGTGGAATTTTTACAGGATCTACATCTACATAATACCCCGCAAACCGCCGCAAGAGCGTGTGGCGGGGGTTGTTTGGTCACCGCCCGAAAAAACGAAAAATACCACAAGTAAAATCAACACATATACGCAAAACTATACCCACAGTGGGGTAAACACTCATGCAAAAGGCCCAATCATCCAAAACGCATGCAAACTAATGAAACGCAACAAACGCTTGAAACGCATGCAAAGAATTGCACCTCAGGATGCAGTTTGGAATCCATCCAACAACGCGCAAGCCAGGCTATGAAAACCAAGAATGCGATATACGTCAATGGCCAATTCTCAGAAAACTTGGTTTTAATGAAAACCTTTTTTTTAACAGTTTCAACCCCTTTTTAACGCGTTGTTTTTAAATCTAAAATTGTTTTTAGTAGTAATAATATTGTCGACTCATTTTGGTGGTGTTCTAAAAGCGGTTTCAATAAATATAAATACCTACGTTAATATTTCATCTGAGGTAATAAAGTCGGGCAGGAGAGGAAAGGGCAGGACTAGGAAAGGGACTTTTGACGAAAGGAAGTATACGGAGATGAAGAGGTGCTTTCGTAGAACACGATTTTCGGTTAGTTTGTCAGGAGACATTGGGGAATTGAAGCTGTACCGCTTGGTGGTAACTTGTGTCCATGCAAACCAATCTTAACTGATAGATTACCGATAATATTCTTATTATGAGTCATTCTTTATAAATAAACAATTAATTTTTCAAACGCATTTTGTGAATTTGTTGCATGGATAAGGAATTTCATGAGTGTAGGTTTTCTTTTGATCATAGGCTAGCATTGTATATAGGCCAACAAAAATAATATATTTTTTAATGTATAACAAGTCCAGCTGCCGATGTGTCATTGAAAATTATTCATTTTTGGAAGCATGGACTCGCGAGAGCGATGCCATCGACCGCTGTAAATGAAAAATTGGGGTCACATGACTCCAGTAGGTCTTATGCTTAAAAAATGAATCAAAATATCGCAATAAAAAATCTGTTGCAATTTTTGGAATGAAAAATTTTATAAATTCAAAAATTTAAATTGAGGTGATTGATTGTATGAGTTGTCCTAATTATCTAATCGCAATGACATGATACACATACATGCCCACTATTCAAATATTAAAAAATTTTCTGTGCACGCATAATTGTTGTTATTGATGGAAAAGAAGAACCAAGAAAAATTAAAAACACGACACGGAACGTATTTCTTATTAATAAGTAAATTTTCAAAAATATAAGTGAGTATTTTCATTTCTTTTTGCATAAAAACACGAGCACTTAAATCATAAATCCCATCATTTTAATTCCATATGAAATATATTTATTTTTCGACATCGAGATACATATCCTGCGATCCACCAAAATGGTGTGTGGCAGGGGCTGCGAGGGCAATTTGGGAAGGGTAAGTGATAAGGGAGGATGTGGAAATGTAGGAAAAGGGGGAAAATTATTCATTAATAAACTATCAAACAACGTGCAAATTCGTAAGCATACTGGAGGAAGACTAAATTCAAAACAAGGTTGAATTCACTCTATAAATGACTTATTTGTTATGTGAAAAGAGGGAATAAAAATAAACCCCAACTATTTATACGACAGGCCTCCACCGAAACGCCACAGATCTTGCAGGGCTGAAAAATAAAAAGGGGAAACTCCAGAATCACATGGACATGGGACTCATTGTCTCCGCCTCCGAAGTGTTTAAACCTATATCGATGATATGCGATATTATCTGAAGAGTCATCTTTCGCTTTCACAATGTAAAATTCGATTATCCATTGAATTAACATGAGACTTAATGAAATTAAAGGTTTCTAAGAATTTTCCATGTACTTCCCATACTTAATGGTATGCATTCATTTGCACTTTACCCAGGAGGCGACACTTGTCGCATTAAAATCATTCCTTTGTTTGTACTGAAGTGATTATTTTTTTAATCGAAACACCTTAGTCCAAGATTGTGTCGCAAAATGAGTTTAAAATGCCACGCGAATAAACGGTCGAAGGCCAGCGTGACCGAGCACTTCCTGCCGCACGCCCACATGAAAGTTCCCCAGGTATGGCGTACATGAATGCGACTCTCACCTGATGAACACATACAACGAAGTGATCGACGGTGTCATCCAAAATATTGCCCAGTCGTAATAAAATGTCGGGAAAAATGGTGCCTTGATCTCACGTGTCGCTCGAGGCGGTGTCCATTAAGGCGTTGTCCTTATCGGAGGGCACCTCGGGGGAATCGTGATGGAATCAATGAACTGCGCGGCGCGTGTTCTAATTTTGAAAGCGATTCGGAGTCAGTCAGCTGATGACGGCCACGCACAGCAGGACATTGAACGGCCGTGCGCTCGAAAGGCGGAAACGTGGCACGCGTCACTCAGGGGCGACACTCAACGTTTGTCATTTTCCCGCGGCCAAGAGTGTGAGTGCGTATTGTGACCATCGGAACGCCGGTGCAGGGAGATGGCAGGAGCATTCACCCCTCCTTGCTGTTAAAAACGAGGCTTTCGCACCTTTTAGACCTCTCCTTCTTCTATCGTTCGCACGATCGCCAATAGATAAATCTAATTCACATTCGTATTAGCTTCACACCAAGGAGTAGCACGTCAAGGCGAAACACAGACGGACGTTCAATCTGTCAAGAAAAGAAAAACTCTCTAAGAAGTTACTCGATTGAACGTTGTCCCTGTAAGATGAAAAAAATAAGTGCATTGTCGCACTGTTATTTAATCATGATTTAATCAACGATTATACTTAGATTCAGTTAATGTTCAACCTTTCAGTTTTTCATGACTAATTGAACTTAATAGTGGCGAATGACGGAAAAATTTTAGATGGCATTATCACGAAAACCAATCAAGTTCGTTAATTAAGTATTATCTGGTGTTTTCCCGGCGTATTTGCTTGATGAAGTTTTCTCGGGTCCTCAGGGGTTCCATATTGGCCGACGTTTCGATGCTCGACTCTTGCATCGTCTTCAGGGTAGGCTTTGAGTAGGTTAATACCAATATTAAGAAATCTAATCGGACGTTGTAAAGTCCTGACTTTGGGAGAGGCGAGTTGAAAAACGACCGAATATGGCGTGACGTCATTTATGGATGCCTTTCTGTCTATGTTCCCTTCTCCCTTCCTCTTGGGTGCGTTCATTGCCCGACAGGGATGCGTCCGATCGCGACGAGGCTGTGTGTTGCCCATGACACTTCTTCGTTCCCCGTTGGGTGCGATGTTCACAGGGGGAGGGGAGGGTGGGGGAAGGAGGTTAGTTTGGGAGGATGATGAGGGGGGAAGGGCTGGAGAGCCGGAGGGGGGGAGAGAGAGATAACAAAAACAAAAGCCGGTCTGAGAGGCGAAAGCGCGCCCTGGATTTCGTCCGTCCTTTGTCGGTCGGTAACCTTGGCGATCAACTTCCCGCGGAATTCCATCCGGCCGAGTCGACGGAAACCGCAGGGGTGACCTCGCCGGAGAGAGGGGGGAAGGAGGGAGAGACGGGAACGAGTTACGCGAACCGTCGAGTTGATTTCTTGGACAAAACTGTTGTTATGAATAGCATACGATTCCATGTTGATGTGTTCGATCCTCTAGCACGGGTGTCCGGTTATATCCAGGATTTTCATCATAGCCGACCCATCAGACTCCTCAGTGACGATTGTGTTAACACACATAACGGTCGGATTCAAACTTAACCACCCGAGGGGATACGGTGGCTGTCCAGAAAGTTACTTACGTTTGGAAATAAAATATGAACTTAGGGACAAGACAAAGTTTTATTATATACATTTGAAGGACACATTCTTAAACTGTTATTCTACGTAGTCATCATTCAATTTGATGGATAGCAATCTTTATTTTTGGGCGACATTGTGACTATGGACGCTACCACCTAACCACTCGTCACACAATCAAAATATTAAACGTGAATATTGAAATGTAATGAAATAATTGACTTTGTAATTACAAAGTCAATTATTTCATTACATTTCAATATGTTATGCAAATTCCATAAAGTTACGCCTGAGACAACAAATTTTATTGAACGTGCAGATAACTTTCGCAAATTTGCACTGAACAGCAATGAAATGAATACATATGTTATCCTAGGACTAACATATAGAAGCCTTGAAAAATTTGAAACGAATTGAGAGACACATCATTACGATGCACAAGCTTTTCAATTCAGTCTCCGAAGAAATTTGCCGCCTTACATTTTTTAACCATTTGTTTACACCAACATGCAGTTATGCGTCACTCTCAAAGCGCTGTGTTGCAAGCCACGTCTAGCGAGAGATCCATAATCTTGAATCGGCGATTTGCACGAATTATTTCGTTGGTTTTCACTCTCAGTTCATCTGTCACTAGGCTAGGTCGACCACTGCGATCCTTGTCGTGAACACTGTTCTAATGAATTTCAATTGGCATGTGGTTTTTGCGACTAAAAACCTAAACACATATCACACTTCAAAACTCGTGGGATTTTCTAGCGCCATTTTAACAATTCGCAATGTGAGCAAAGTAGAAGGACCACAGTCTGCACTTACTACCACGGCAGGATGCGCACTAAGTGTAGGGACGTTCCGGCGCCAAGATAGTGGCTCTCACCGCCACGCTAGGCCGAAACGTTAGTTACTTTCTGGTCAGCCATCGTATACTTCTGGTCTGCCTCTGCACTCTCTCAAAATATGCTCCACTTACTCCTATTTTCACTGGCACCGTGCTATCCAAAAAGTTCGCTGCATTACCATAGTAATGCTGTTACAACATAAATGGGAGGAGAGAAGGTGTGAGTAAAGTATGTTTTATGTTAATTGACCTTGCATGGTAGGATATTAGTGTTCGAAGATGAGCGACCTGGTCGAAAGTCAAGCAAAGTGTTTTCGTGGTGTTAGTGCATATTCAGCTATCGGTGAACAGCTTAAGAAATCGGTTTATAACGGTCGGAATTGTAATCAGTATACTAAATAATTAATTCTCCTGAAACAATATCAAGCTCATAATAGCGATGTCAATAGGCGAATAAAATAATTTTCCTAAAGTGATTTTTTTGCTGTAAACGCAAATTTTTAGATTATGGAGGCCATGATAACTGCATGTACTTACAACGGTATCGTGACTGAGATAGAAGAGAAGCTGTTAGTTACGAGGGTAATCTGACGGGTTCTTAAAATCACCACTAGATGCTGGCGCTAGCGCAACGAATTTCTCGCGTAGTAATAGGCAATCCATCTTGAGTAAACACGTAAGGCGTGTTAAACTACCCTCTTGCTAGAAGGAAAATTACAAAAGTTTTAAGAAATTAAGGCAACACACATGGGCGCTGAAAATAAAAAAAAATTCTTTTCCGCTAGCCTGATGGTATTTTAGACCCCTTTTCTCTCATGGGAAAAATGAAATCTTAAATCTATCTGTTCTACAATTAGTCTTTCTCATTCTTTTGGCATGATGAATAATACATTTTCAGCATCACCAGTGATGAGATCTGCTTCCAGTTGACGCCAGAAAATAATAATGGTTGCTCTGGGAGAATGATTCTAGCTCTCCACGAATAATATTCTGAAGGAGGCCATTTGGAGAAGAGTGAGGTAAGCTGTCTTTAGATGGGTGCGCAGGCGGAATTTCCTTTACCCTGGGCATATTTCGCGTTCGAAGCAGCGGGGACAAGTGTAATACTACAATCTAAGCTTAAACTCCTTTCTCTTGCGTTTTATGAAAACCAACGGGGGTGTACATATTTTGAGCGTTAGTAACGATAGCTCGCCCAGTTCTGAACTCTAGGATCCGTGAAATGCTCACATTCCAAGCCGACTGAGGTTAATCAGGAAGACTGGATTCCCAGAAAAACTGGCGGCATGTTTCAACCCATGAGTGACTGTCCTACCACCTGTCCAAATCCTCTGCTCTTTGAACCATGACTCCTAGTTGTACAACCTATTCACAATGTCCTTTGAAATTCAAATTGGCATTATTGGATAATTTCAATATAGTGCACTTTTCTGCGAAATAAGAAGCTTCGTATTACCGAGCCATAAACGGTTCTAGATCGACATAAATACTCCGCGATCCACTAAAAAGGTGTGCGGCAGGGGGTGCAAGGATAAGGTGGGAAGGGTAGGTGATAAGGGAGGATCTGGGAGAGGAAGGAAAAATGAAACAATATGTAGAAAAAATAAAAATCTACCAAATAACGTGCAAATTTGTATAAAACCTTTCACAGCCCTCCACCATAACAAGGCAGGTCATGCAGAACTGAAAAGTATTAAGGGAAAATTCCACCATTGCATGTACATGCCTAATCAACCACGAAGACAGGTTGGGAATGTGACACACCGCTTCTGGCAGCGGTTACGTGAGGTCTCTCACCTGATGACGTCTCAGAGAAACGAGAAACTCCCCACGCGGTAATTTTTCCCAGCGATTGCAAAGTGCAAAATTTTTATTCCTCAAATTTGGATACTTTCCAAGCCTGAGAATGTGATCATTTAAAAATCAGCAATCCTTGCCATTAATTTCTATCGCCATATCGCTTCCTGCCAGGCACTCTTCTGGGTGCCGGAAAGGCAGTGCATGTTGATGTACGACCGTCAATCCTCTCGGCTGCCGTGCGGCCGTCGCTCTGAGCAGATGTCGTTGTTCTCTGAGGGGAAAACTGAGCGATCGGAATGGGGAGGTCGGGGGGATTGAGAGGGGGAGGGGGTAGCACGTGGTCCCCCATTCTCCCTCCCCTCCCTCCCTCCCTGGAAGCCCGCGCGGGAGAGTTTCATTTGCCGATTACGGAATGAATGGAGGAAATATTGAACTGAATATTGCGTTGTAAACAGCCCGCTATAGTAAGTCAACCTAACCGATCTGCTGACCGAATGCTCTTGGTTTGATTCCTGGCGGCGCCTCTGGTAAACGTCGGCCTCGCCCAAACTGAGATTTTTCTGGTTCCAGTTCTTTCTAGGAATCAAGGGGGCTTTCTAGGTTCCGGGAAGATCAGGTGCTTCCCGGATCCCAATCGCCGCCCTCTGGTTCCCATTATCACCCTGCTTCTCGACTGAATTAGAATATTACCTTCCATAGGTTAACTTAAGTGTGTGAAATGTTGTCATAAATAAGGTAACAGTGTCACGACACTATTGGAAGAATTAGGATGGGAGCCGCTAGTTGACCGTAGGTTTAAAAACAAGTTAAATTTCTTGCTTAAATTTGAGGAAGATTACTTAACTGAGGATGTTTAATCCATATTACTAGCCCCTATTTACTATGGTAGATCAGATAATCAGTGTAAAATCAGGGAGATAGATAGTGGAACGAATAGAATTAAAATGTCTTTTTTCCTCGTGCAATTAGGGAACAAAATAGATAAGATCGCTGGCGCGAAGGGGATACTTAGTATAGGTACAGTAAATTTTGTCGATGCCCTACGTTTATTATGTAGAACTATTTAAATAATATTGTTCCCTCATGGTTTGAGTATATCCTATGATTGAATAATCCATTTATTGAATCTTTTTGCAAGCAGGTAGTATCTTCTTTCGTCTATATAGTAGTATCTGTTTTCGAGAGTATGATCAAACTAATTTCTATGCAGAAGTTTAATGGTTGTGATTGTGATGACTGGTGACCTAACCCCCCCCCCTTTCCCGGCACACGCCCTTACAGCGGCTTGAAAGGTATTGTACAGATGTAGATGAGCTCAACCCACGCGTGGAAAACCAACCTCTGGGATGTTTACCGTGGTTATGTTGAAATTTGGAGGCAAGTCTTTTCGTAACCCACCTTAGAAAAATGCAACAGCTATTGTGGACTTACTTGCCTATCCTTTGCCCATTTCTAACGATCGTATCCATTAAAAATTTTTTTTATAAATCCACAACAGTGCCTCTCTTCCATTCCAAATGGTAGGTACACATTCCCACGACGAAACGCAGTCCCCTCTCCCTCGCCCTCCCTCCCTCCCGCCCCTCCAACCTCCTTCCCCGCCCACCTCCTTCCCACTCTCCCAGCTTCCAGCGCGCGCTCGCATTCGATCTGTTGTCCTCATTTCTCTGCGCGCATTGAATACACCAGTCTGACAACAGTCCCAATAAAGTTACCATTATAAATCTCTTCCGGGTAAAAGTGGAAAATTTTAATTCAGATTCATGGTCGTTTTAAAGGCTGTGCGTCTGTGTGAGTGGGTGAACGAGGTACTTGGGGTGCGCTCCGGAGAGATTGACACCAGGACAAAAAGCAGGAAAAAGGGTGTAATATCGAAAAAGGAAGCAGTTGTTCGAAAAAATATGTATTTAATTGAAATTGATAAATAATTTAAACACGAAAAACATCATGTTTACTTATTTAAAATCTCACGTGAGCGGAGATGGAGGAATGAAGTACTATGCGTCCGGCCAACGCGAACCTCCTCTTTCGAGAGAAAATATAAAACAAATAAGGCTCACAATTGGAAATCCAAGAATGCGAGCCTTGGAAACTGCTGGCCGCGACGCGTGGCTTTTCTCACTACTACTACAGCTCCCTTAATCGACAAAAAATAACACGAACCGGCGAAACTTAAGAAAACTTACCAGTCCTGCATCAGGAACGGATTCTAGAAAATCCAAAATGGCGTGTTTAAGGAACGGCTTTACCCGTGCTCTAAAGGGGTGCCGCTCGTCCTGTTATAACACGTTTCAGTAATTCTGCATCGTCTTTGACTTCATTCAGTGATTCCTGAGCAACTTCATTCGCCGCTGTTTTTCTTCAAAATTCAACAATTTTGGAACATTTTTCTGTCACTCGTTTCATGCCCAAAACATTCGAAAATATTTCATGGCATGAGCCAATCGACATATGTGCCAACATCAACAGCGGCTTCTCTAATTGTGATTCGGCGATCATTCATGACCATTTCTTTCACTTTTTCCACGTTTTCGTCGGTTTTTGATGTGCTGGGCCGTTCGTCGTCTTCAACGGATTCACAGCCGTCTTGGAAACGCTTATAATACCACTCGTTAATTATTGTTTTACTCATAGCAGACTCACCATAGGCCTTTTTTAACATATCACACACTTCGCTACACTATATTTCATTTTTTGCGCAAAATTTTTACAAATTCTTTGATCCATTTTTTTAACAAACGGACATCGCCGAGCTCGTAAAAACACGTCTAACCTAAATGCGGCTGCCACAGACAAAGTATAAACAATTAATGCATCTGAAAATTTGATCATACTTTAGGGCCATGTATAGATAAAAAGTTCCTGTTATTTTCTGAAAACACCTCGTGTATAAATTGTGTAGGGATGGCTTTCGTGCGGTGGCTAGAGTATACTGACCAGTATATCGAGGGAAGTGGTTCGTATCCTTGTTGTGGCATAATTCTACAGTGGTATTTGGTTGCCACGTGGAGAGGACTTCGCAAGTGTAGTAGCAGTCTTAGGGTTGAGACGTTGAATTGTGTACCCCTTGGGTCTCTTAGTTAATTGAGAATAGGTTAATGCCTACTCAGGGTTTTCTCCTTCACCTTTTCCGATTCTCTAAAAATCATACCTCCATTAAACCACCTAAGCCTATGCCCAATGGCTCTTTCGATCTACTCCCCTGAGTACTACTACTCCGGCTGCAGATTATAGTGTCACCAATCTTAGCGAAAGGGGTTTACATATTTTGTCGATATCCTACATTCGTACATGGTTTTTATAAAAAGTATCGGGAAATGTAGATTTACGTCTTTCAGATATTGCTGCAGTACCTAGAAATTCTTCAAAGTACATCCCTTAAGAGCGCCGACACACTTATGCCAGCGGCTTCTCCGACGACTCGAAGGCTCCCTGGTAGACCGATTCCGGAAGGTCTTTAAGGGTACGCGTGCAAGGATCTTTGACGGCATTTAAGGCCCCTCGGTGGTGTCCTTTGTGGAGGGAGGATTTGACTTATATAGGAATAGGAAATATTCTGCTGGTATCTGATGGAAATATACTGTAAGGTGGTTGGGGAATCGTCACGATGTCGTTGCATTAGGTCCCTGTACGCAGACCCTCGACTTTGCTCTTGGTCTTCCGTCCAAAGATCTTCGGGACGAGTTCAGCAAAGATTTCGCATTGCACGCCATTAACACTAGAAATTTTGGCACTGTCATCTTATCAATCCCAACACGTTATGTGATCATGTGCACACTTAAACCGACGGTCTTAATTCGCCAATTCACGCACACATGCCAGAATTAAAAATTGTTACCGATACTTTTTTATACAAACCTTTTACGTTTTAAATAGACCTATTTTTATGACATTGTTCCCGCATGAATTGAATATATCCTGTTATTGAATAATCCATTTATTGAATATTTTCGCTTACACTTAGTAGCTTCTTTCGTGCGAATAACTTCTTCGGACTCAGATCGTACCTAGACGTGGAAATTGAGTACGACCTCCTCGTGGGCTGCATTCAGCAACTCGGGTCGGGGCGCATTCATTCCCTCCCTCCATCCCTCCCTCTCTCTCTCTTTCTTGGGTCTCTCGTCGCTTTCATTTGAGGGCACGCTCGGTTACTCAATATACGGGAGGCGAGGAGATCGCTGTCCCCGCCCCGCAGGTGAACTTACCTTCGCCATACGAGAGGAGCGCCCCCCCGAATACCCCTCTGCTGCTTTCGCCTTCCCGCCTCCTCCGTTCTCCCCCTCGCCCCGAGATGCTGGGAATTCTATCATCGCCGCCCCCCCCCCTACTAAGTGCAATGGATCGGTATGTGGGTCGACCCCCGCCCCGTGGACACCGGACGGCCACCGACGATAAAACCGTCACGCGACTCCGATGGCTGAAACCCTTCCACCCACGCCGCCTAACACGCGTCGTCCCGCCCTTCCCCGCCCCGATCGAATGAATGATCGGCAGCCATATCACGGGATCATCTACGTCTACATAATACCCGGCACGGCGCCGCAAGGGTGTGTGGTGGGGGGTGTCGGGACATTACATGTAAAACAGAATGCAAATACGTGCAAAACAGACTAAATCATGCCAATTCACACACCCATGTGGACGAATATATTCATGCAAAGCCCATTTTAACGTACACGCATGTAAATAAATTTTCGTGCCAGCAACTAACATGCACAAGCACATGCACTTACGAATGTACCATATGTCTACGCAGCGTTTAGTTCATCTACATGTACACAATTCCCCGCAAGCCTTCGCAAGGACGTGTGGCAGGAGGTGGTGGGTCACCAGCCATCCCACATGTACAGGGTACGGCGCTTAAATCCGGACAATGAAACTTTTGTTTAAAGGCAAATTTATTTTAAAATACAAATGAAAATGCAAATTCTTTCACATAAATATAGTGGTATATGTAAAGAGTAATATTACTCAATGTAACCCCATTCAGCTGCAATGACCGCCTCCAATCTTGTTCTGAATCAATCGTACGCAGTCTTTAAAATAGCACTGTCCATATTCGCGAATGCTGCTACGTTAATGGTGCGTAGAGATGCAAAATTAGGGTGCCTCGTCTTATTAGGGTTTGGTAGGTCACCAGCCGTTCTACATAGATTCCCTTTCTTTTTCTCATGCACCTGGCACCCCGTAAAAAGACCAAAAACCACAAGGAAAGGGGTCGACCGAGCACCAATCGTGCACCATGCCTCCTACATGTATTACGACTATTACATGGTTATTTGCTATTCCTATTCCTACATTAAGAAGAGAAGAAAGAATCATTAAAAGAGGGCAGGCACAAATGCGTTTCAGACACTTAGTAACGGTTAGTATTCTATTCCGGATGGACAATTCACAAACGCAATAGACTTTATCTACATACGCCTTTCGCCTATCCCCCAACTGACACAAGGGTGCACGGCGGGGGGTGTTAGGACGCCAGGCTTGGAGAAAGTTTTGGGAAAGTTTAGTTTGCGTTATTAGTTCGATCATGCCCTCGAAAAAAGTTATTCAACAAGTAAGAAGCTGCTTACATGCAAAAATAATCAATAACAGGTTTATTCAGGTATGACAGCGGTTTTATTGCGGATCGACTGCTACCTTTTTATGCAGCACGGTGCTTTTTTGGTCAAGGGAAGATCCAAAAGTATGACCCGGAGTTTTGGAGGTCGAGTGAGTCGATGGTCCTGCAATTGATGTTACCGGAAGAGGGTAATCCGGGAGATCGGAGGAAGTTGGAGAAATTAAAACCATTCAGGAGATTTATTAATAAAATTGTATTTTTGAATGGATTTTAAAACCTTTTCCCATGATGAAGGATGAATGTTATTAAAAAAAAGGTAGTATTTTAAAAGGGAGGGTGCTGGCACATCAATGTGATTGTGCTCGATAATAATGGTAAAAGTTTTATCTACTGTAAGATTTGATTGGCGGGTATCAATCATCTTCATTTAAATTCTAAATTTGTTCGCGCAAACCTTTATTTTAACATTATCTTATCGCCAAAAGTTTGTAATCGTAGATTACGTATTTTTGGAAGCGGTTTGAATATTCTGAGAGATTCTTGCTCCAGGTTCGTTAGTGATTGCATAATCTCATTTTTTTATTGCTAATGCGGGTATCATATCTTTTATTACGTTTTAATTTTTTAGATTTTTTGATCAACCTGAAAAAGTCCGGAAACTTCCTTATTGTTTTTCCTAATACCCTCGAAATTTCACGACATTTAGTTAGGTGTACTCTTGTGGGAATAGGTAATCTGTTGTGGTTGACCAATGGTCAAATTGTCAATCATAATCTTCATGGTCACTCTTGTGGAATTATTAAAAGTTCTCATACTGAATTGATATGGGTCGCATGTGACTGTCTTCAAAGGGTATTTGCTTCCAATAGTACCCACACCCAATAAGCCTACTCCAGCTCTCTTAGTAGAGTTGGTTTGTACTCTTAGAGTACCTTATGTAATTTCCAATCTTTCTAGCCATTCGCTGCCATGTTATTTTCAAACTCTCTTGAGTGTTATATATCTGAATTATTTCCGTGGGCTTAGTCCCATTGTACGGAGATATTTATATTTTTTGCGAATATTTTATTCCATTTTAAAACTATATAGTGCATTTTTCCATAAACAATCTTTGCGGACTTTATTTCCTTATGGAACGGCTTTTTTTCCTCATTTATACCCTTATGACACGACATCTCGACGATTCCCCAACCCACTTTACAGTCCCGACTTGGCACCGGCAGTCTATTTCCTATTCCCAAAAGTGAAATTCATCATCCCTCAAAGGGCACCACTATGGGACCCTAAGTGCCGTAAAGAAGCTTGTACGCGTACCCACAAGGACCATCCGGAATCCTGACACCAGGGAGCCTTCGAGTCGTGGATAAGCCATTCTGGCAAGTGTGCCGACCCTCAAGGGATGTACTTTCAAGAATTTTGAGGAATTGTAGGATTATCAGAATTAAATCTATTTTTTTAAACGAAACTTTTCCCGATACTTTTTATACAAACCATGCGCTATGCCAGCTCGCAGCAATTCATTTTAAAGTTCCACCTTCCCCGCTTGACCACGTGCTGGAGTCGAATTGCACTTTCTATCGCACATCCCTCCCGCCCACCGCACCCGCCTACGTCTCCCCACCCTTATGGCACCTGACACCCGTTTGCGGCGGACCACTTTGTGCGAGGGGGATTGTGAATCCAGATTGTCGTGGTTTCCGCTCCGCTCACGTCCCATTACATAATATTAATCCACGCATGCCTATTGGCCCCATCGTAGCGCATTCCTGTTTCACTTCCCGGTGAACTACTGTTGTGGAATTTCTCACGAAGGTTAATGACCAGGTGAATGTAACTGGAAAATTATAAAAAATAGTGGAATCAAATGTAATCTTATTTTATTCCGTTGCATTGTATGTCAGGGTATTTCAGGGATCGTTAATGATAGATTAATCGCAACCGGTAATTATTGGATCTGTTGCAACTCAAACATAATATTCTAAGTGATTTTGCATAAAACTAATATCGTAGTTCTGACCTCGGGGACTTTGCTGAATATATGGAAGACTGTTTCGAATAAATTCATAATATGCATGAATATGATGATGGCTTCCAGACTCTAAAATTGACAAATGTCAATCTTTGGTAATTCTGTCAGCCTTAGGGTTACAATGTTGCTTAGGACATTAGAAAATCAGTGATGTAGGTATGGGGTAAGAATCGATGTAAAAAAACAAGTGTCAAGGAGTTTTTTTTAACAATTATTAAGGCTTTAATGAAAAGTTTAAAATGGCTTAAGCTAGAAGATACGGAACGTTCACGTATAAAAAAGTTATTTAGACGATGGTGGACAAGCAGATATACTTACTCTTCGCTTTCTTTCTTATCAAACCGTATTTACCTTCCTTCTTCCTTAGATGATACTTGCCTATCTATTTAATGGAGTTTCTCAAAAAAGCTTGGAGAATTATGGAAACATTATCCAGGCGAAAAAATTAATATCAATGGTACACACATAGAAATTGGGGCACATACTCGTATATAAGGCTGGAAGGTCAGCACTTGGAGACAATCAAGTATCGCCGACAGACTACGGTAAGTAGAAAGCTCCGGCACCGAATTTCCGACATTGCAACCGGTTATGGCGATACACATGTTTCAGCAGGAACCATAGCAAAAGCAGAGCGTAAATATTAATAATCAGGACTAAGTATCTAAGATACGAATCAGGAGCTACATCACTATTACCTAGATACTTCAACGAGAGTTACTAACCTCATTCCAAAAAAAAACATCAGGCGTATTAAATGCTTTTTTCAGTACGATAACTTCATGATGCCTTCGAGTAACTTTGTTTTATGTAAGGGCAAAATCGTAAGCATAGATATGAGAATTCTTAGACAGAATTTTTCACTTGACATTCAGCGCAGGGTGCGGAGAAGGATGATGAGTGAAATTAACTGCTGGAGAAACAAAACTAAGTGGTGCTGGCGAGAATCGGGGAAGGTGTCGGAAAGGTGTACAAGGAAATAAGACGTTTGGCGATACTAATGTTAAGAGGCACCGGTATGTCGAGGGAGGATTCTGTTTGAGGGAAGAACGTCGAGTGGGTGAGGCGGGGGCTGGGGAAGAGTGGTCCCATTGGAGGCATGCGGAACGTATATGGATAAAAATAATGGCTAATTTGAATGCAAGGCTTTTATAGCATTTATTGTCGTTAGAAGTTGGCCTCGGAATGGCAGCAGTGGTTATTCCCATAGTCCATCAAGTACCTAACCTCTGGGGTTCGGAATGGTGCGGTGGCTTACGTACAGGCGTCCCATCGAGAGTCCACCTGGGCATCGAGAGCTGGGCTTAAAAGTTATTTACTTTCTGGTCAACCCTCGTACATTATGATATGTGCATTCCGGAAGATAGTGACACACATTTGAGGGAAAACGTTGCTGTAATCAACATTATTTCTTATCTCGAGAACTACGAGATATTATTCAGATAGTTGTTGCTGATATGAGTGGATTTTTTTTGCAAAAACGAATCCTCTGAAGCTTAGCAGAAAAAGAGCCAATTAATGTTGTTTTTCAACTTCAAGAATGAAATAAATGTATTCATTACAGGCTTATTCCACCTACAGAAATCAAGTTTTGCAGAGTCCTTGCAACTATTATCTTTTAAGCAGGGTGAGAACTATCTATTGCTTTCCCTACCTTTATTCCTTCTTCAGTTTCTCTTACCTTCTTCCAGCCTTCATTCCGCCTAAAAATTCCGTAGGGTCAAACTCGGGTAAAAATTAGTTTGGTATGTGTTCACCCCCTACCCTGCCCCCTGGCAATAGTTTGCAGGGTACTAAAATGTCTAATACATAAAAACCCTGTTCTTTTCCTTCCTCTACCACGCCTACCCATCATTCCCCACTTCATCATGGCCTTACAAAAATACGATACCTCTCAATATCTACTCCATTCACTTGATCCACCTCCGAATTTCTTCAAGAAACGCCCTCTCTTCTCCCATTATGCACAAAAATTCGTTAGTCTCCCACTCTCCCACTCTTTCATTCGTTCATTATTTCCACCAATTAATGGTGGAACGTCAATTATCTCCTACGTATGGCGAAAAATTCCATTTTATGATGTATTATTTCCTCCCTTGATCCTTTGTACCTTCTACCGACTTTCATTCCGTCTACAATTCTCGCAAAAAGCTAATTATCATCCAAGGACACCCAACGTACTCACTCCTGCCACGACATTAAACAATCCCAACTTATCTCAATATCTCCCTACTTTTTTCTGCCTTTTGCTAGATTTCACCTTTAAAAACTTCTGCTTTACAGACCTAAATTACGACTACGTCTCAAGTCTTCTTCTTTACTGTACAACTACAACATTCCATAAAAAAGACAATAGTATAAAGTTAAGGTTGGATGGATTATTACTTTAGTTTTCTGATGGGAATCTTATTGAAAGGCAATAACTTTTGTTGATGGATCATATTTGTCTTCGATGCGAAGTGTCCATAACCATAGACGAAGGGGATGTTAAAAGGGTGTGGAAAAGTAGTCTCTCTTTACAGGTCCTACGTATACACTCGATTGAATGTGTAAATAGAAAAAAAACATTCGAAGAGTGTGATCTTTACGTAAAATCAGCGACGAGTTCTCACCCGGCGAAGGACGGCGAAGTGAGTAACCACTCTCGGAGGACACTTGAAGGAAAGAAAAGGGAAACTAATCGGACACACACTGAGGTGCGATAGCTTACCTAAGATCTTAACTGAACAGAAAATAAAAGCAATGAACTAGAGAAGTAGGCCAAGGATTCACCGCGAGACTCGCATTGAGGAAACATTCAGCGCAGGGAGTTATGAGGAGGCAATGAAGAAACTGGCAGGATTGAAACGGCTTGCTTTGGAGAGTTGCTTCAACTCCATTATCACAATACTGTAGCATCCTGCAGGTCACACACTGCGTTACCTTCTAAGGGCGGCATCAAATAGAATTTGTTATCAGTTAGCAAGGGGATCGGAATGTTGCGGTGGCTATCGTACGGGCTTCCCACCCAGAGGGCCCGGGTTTTAATTCCGGCGGTGTTGAATATTTTTCAGTGGTATCTCGATACGTACTTGAGGTGCTTTGTGGAGGGCACTTTGAGTGAGTACGCCGTCCGTCGAATGGGAAGTTAAGCTGCGGACCCCTTGGCACCTTTCGGTAATAGTCAATTAATGCCGACGCCGGGTTTCTCTCCGCCCTTCATCCTTTCCTGTCCATCCCTAATGGCAAAAATTACCTCAGCCGTTGGTCGCCTCCCCTAAATATTACTACTATCTGTTAGCAATAAACGATAAATTATTCAAGTGTAGGGATTGGGAGAAAATATACTACGACAGGTTTAAAAACTTAACTCAAGGTGTTTCCATGGATACTAAAATTCATGACGGCACAGTTGTAATGGATTCATGGTTGAGCCATTCATGGCCCGGTGGTGGTAGTTTTCTTGGATCGTAACGCATGAAGTGCGATCATTGTGTCCTGTATGACTGCCCAACTGGACTTGCCGACGAAACCTCACTATTCGGTCAAGGATGAGGGATGTCATTGCCCCCTTCATCAGAACCATATCTTAGAATCCGCCGAATCTTGCCGCCGAGCCTCCGGAGAGAGCGACAGACGTCTTCGCCGCCTGGGCCCACTTCCACAAGAGAGCGCAGATTTCAATTCGAGAAGCCGCACTCGAACCAAGGTGAACAGGAGATGGGTGCGTGCGTGCGTGTTTGGATTTCGGCACGACCGTCACATGCAACTCACTCTCTCTCCAGATGCTGAATGAGGCATTCTTGCTCATAAAATCAATCGGAGTTTCCAAAACCATCGCGTTACATTCACTAAGTGAAGGGTTCTTGGTTTTCCCACCGTGTGTTAGCGTTGTTCAGCACAGAATTTTCGACGCCCAAATCTTCAGGGTCAAGTGTCTCCGCTTCTTACTAGCGTATATGTACTTCACACTGAACACGAATGCGTACTTGACCATGAGACGTCGGCGGTCAACATCGCTACAGACCAATGGAAAACTCAAGGGAATATTTCATCCAATAAAAGTCATTCGTAGGGCAATCAAGGAATTTAATGTGAGTGACAGGTGACTCAGATAGAACAAAGTTAACTTCATCGCTTTAAAAAACGAATAAAACCACCTTCATCGCCTCTAAACTAATAATGCGAACTCATAAGCTTTGTACTGAAAACTTACCGAAGTAAGAAGACACCTCAATAGCTTAGTTATATAGAAACGTTAGATTGAAAAGTTACTGCAATGGCATCTACCGCAGTTTTTTTATAATTTGTCAAAGGTAAAAATTGCATAAGTGTTTAAAGTTGGCTTTAACCTCATGGACTGTGGCGCGTCGCGCACGACTACGAATGCCTGTTACATTGTATGTACGGTATTTCGTCACGACATCTTGTTCATTTAAAGCCCCCAAATTTCAGAATATAAGAGGAAGGCTCGATAGCTTAACTGGCTAAAGCTTTCGGCCGGACATCGTGGAATCCGGGTTCGAATCCCGGTCAATACGAATGATTTTTACGCTCCGAAATTATTGCATTGGAATGCATATTAGCCGATGCCTCCGTCAGAGATTACTGCTGTAGCAATCTTCCGCGGTTCCTTGAAATTTGTCTATTGTCATCTTAAAAAAGGCTTACATGAACGTTGACGTGTGGCACGTCCAATATTGGAGCGAACGTCTCCCTCTCCTCCCTTATTGAAGGGGGTTGTCTATAGTATTTTCCGCGCGGCGCCATTCAACGGCTCAATCCGTTGGCGGAGAAAGTGCTGCCGCCTGGCCGTGTTCGCACCGCGGGTGCTAATGAGATCGATTGCGTGGTAATACGTGTCCGGGAGGGCGGGAAGAGGACAACACACACGCACACACATTCTCTCTTTCGTGGGCGTCGTGCACCGGCGAGAGGGCACGAGATGCAGGAAGTAGGCGAGGTCTCTCGGCTCGGTCCAAGGAAAACCAACAAGTAAAGCGATGGATCGATCGATTGGGACTGCGATTGCTTGCAAAACCTCGAGAGCGAACACATCCGTTTGACTTCTCCGAGGACGGCAACAATTCGAATTTACCCTCACTGGTGAATCCAAACTGGTCATACCACGGCACAGGAGGGGGGTGGTACTACGTATCATTGGTGCTTCACCCCCAGAGTAAGTTCAGCGCCCGTATTTGAGTATGAGAACAGATGCAAAACCAAATAAATTTATGCCAATCTACACCCACGGAGACGTATATAGTATATTCATTTTTGATTTGATCGCGCTAATATATACATGTATAGAATGGTTTGAGGCGTCGCTTGGTGGAATCTCCCTTATCTTATCTGTATGGTCTGATCTACCCAAATAGTGTGCGGCCATAACAATTCCTTTAGTGTCATGGTAAAACTCGTCACCACCTCGTTTAGACATCAAGAAGGAGGCTAGAGGAGCCATCTTGGGGTCTAAACGTCTCTACAAACAGTACGCATCCTGCTGTGGTAGTCTATGGTTCTTCTACTTTGACCACATTGCGAACTGTTAAAATGTGCGCTACAATAGAAAATCGCGCGAGTTGTGAGGCCCGATCTTTGATTTGGTTTGAAATAGCAAAAAAACCACAAGCCAATTGAAATTTATAGACAACTTTGTGAAGTGTACGAAGATGGAATAATAAGTGAAGGCGGAGTGAGGCAGTGGTGCATTCGGTTAAGTAATGGCCACAGCACCAATGTTCACGACGAGGACCGCAATAGTCGGCCTAGCCTCTCCACAGATAGTAGTCTTTTAGTACCCAGCAAGCAACCGCTAGAGTGAGTGACAGGGGGTGAATACATGCCAAACTATTTTATTCGAATAGGCCCTTCCGCGGTTGGACAAGGTTATCCGTATGCCTTTTCGTTCGTGTGAAAAATGACATTTTCAATTTGGCAGAGAGAATTCCATCGAGACTTGAGATTACGTGTACACCTGCTCCCAAGGCGGCAATCGGACTCACGACGACCTCAGGCTAAAATGAATCGTACTTCGGGGATTCCCCGATTGCCTCCACGTTGACAGTTCTTCGGTTGCTCGTGTTGTACGTCATGTAATTTAAATTCTACCTCGAAGTCATCATTTAAGTGCGCGGTAAAAAAACAACAGTAGTTAACCCGGAAGGTTGGTGTTATAAGTATTTAGGTAATGGTGGAATTTTCCACGTGCTGACCTCTTAATGAAGTGTGAATTTCACATGCAAATAAGATACTCTAAGGGTGGCCAGTTCCTTTTCTGGTACTGTCTGCATATTCCTAGAATGGTCTGGTCTTCATGAAACTCATGTATTTGAGGGTCAGCTAGGGGTTTCACCGGGATTCGAACCCAGCCCCTCAGATTTCCCTTTATGTTACTTCTCCCCACCGGCAGTATTTGTGAAAAACCAAAGCATAGCATATATGCCATCCCCTACGGGACGAGGGAAGAATGACCGACGGAAATGTATATGTTTAAAGAAATAAAATTACCTTTAATAGAATGCAGGCATTTTGAAATAATTGTTTGATTTGATGGAGAATGGTTTTTTACAATGTGAGGTTCTTGCATTTCGCTGATGCGCAGCAGCGGATGACTCTATTGAATTAACTGACGCGGAGTATCCTGAAGTTATTTGAAATCATTAAAAAAATGGATTCAATTTGTTCAAATCTTAATTCTAAGAAACAACGTAAGATATGCGCGCACGACTACGAATGCCTTGGCATTGTGTGTACGGTTCTTCACCACAACATTATGCTCCTATCAAGGGCTCCAAAATGTAAAACAGTAAAGAGGACTCCTCTTTGGTAGCTTAACTGACTAAAGCACTCAGCCGGAAATCCAGAGACCCGGGTTCGAATCCCGAATCAAGGGAATTTTTTTTGTGAAATTCTCTCATTAAAATGTTGGTCTTACGTAACGGAACGGTGATTGCAGGATGTGCAGAACAATGAAGGCAAGACATCGATAAGAGCAATAGGATGGAGGTCACTTTTGGACGTTTAAGGGCGTAGTTGTAGTAAGGATATCAGAAAATAATTACGTCAACTAGAGAAGCGTCCTTTGCTTTAGCGATTGAGGATTGACAGCGGACTAATTAAAAGTATGGAGAAAATTTGGAAAATTACTTTCAAATAGAGCGTAGTTCTTACGGTTGCACTCGTTTTTTCTTGGAATTAGCGTTAATCAGTGTTGTAGTAGTGATGCAGGAATGGAGGAGAAAGCAAAGTTGGCGAGGGAGGGAAACAGAGTGCGCGGTGTGGGAAGTGTGGAAACGGTTCTGAGAGAGGCTCGGGAGAAGGCAGGAATGTAAATAGTGATTATGGGAGGTCGCAGTCGAGGACATACAGGGTGCTTCCCAAGAGTAATGAAATTATTTTTTTAAAGTAATTTATTGAACCGATTTTCTCATACAAGTAACGAAGTCTTCAGGGAAAGAAGTCAAGGAGAATAAGAAAGAGGCGTTGGTGGGTGGAGATGGGGTGTCCTTGACGTGAAATGATTTGGCCGACTTAACGATTTCGGCTGGTTAACCACCCCGGACACAATCAGTGTAAATAGAGGTCGAAGTGAAGTATTCCGTCCTTCCTCGTAAACACGAACCGATGGGATGGGATAACTCAGTACGGCTTTTGGTTACCGACCAGAAAACAATGTCGCTGTCCTTGGCAGTAACTGGAACAGGTCAACGACATGTCGACAGTTAGTGGTTTTTGTATGCGTTCCATTTTTATCATTTAATCGAGGAACACGGAATTCATAGGCCAGAAATTTCAGGAATTTTTACTATATGTAACGAAAATGGAATGTACGAGGCGTTTATGCGAAATCTTTTGCATCCCCAGTACTTCCAGTGGCGCTCCTATTGGAGGTTTGGGAGTAACGGCTGCGCGTCACGCAATTGTTTTTCTCTAAGGTAGAAGTTCGGGCGAGAGAGATAGGATGAGGGAGGAAGGGGGCTTTAAGGATGATTGGATGAAATGTGGTGGAGGGGGAGGATTCGATATTGTACCGAGGGAATCTACGTATGGTAAAGCGTGCAAGAGGATGAAGAAGGAACGCCCACTTTCGATCCATTTGCAAATAGTTCAGTGCACAATTCCTAGAGAATATAGTATATCGTGCAAATGAACAATTTCCTTTCCTGGACTCCAATATTTCATAGTCTCTCGTGGGTTTCTATAGCAATCAGTGTCACATACTCAAGGGTGTGCACATATGAATGGCTCGTCTGTCTTCGGGTCTTGTTTCTATTCTTCCGTGCACATTCCCCTCCGTTCAATGATCCATGTGAAGTGCCTTATCCTTAATGACAGAATGAAAGAGTGCCGTCCAGAGTAACCTCTGTTTTTGTGTAGCGTGAGTAGAATTGGATTGAGCCAAATGGTCGATGTATTGACGCGCACAGTAGGTCAGTACGCCTCGACCGTTAGTCGTTGGAAGGTTGCGCCGGAAGGTCAAGTTTTAAGGTCGCGTCTTGTTGTTTGTTTACAAAAATGAACAAAACAATTGAAATTCCCACCAATTGTGAAGTTCGTTCAGGGATAAGGTTTTTACTGATAAAAATCTTCCAAGCTGCTGACATCCTTTGGGAAATTTGTTCTCTGTTCGGACCAAATGTGATGGATGACAAAGAGTTATGCTTCAGTGTTGTCGTTCGTTTAAGAGTGAACGGACAGATGTACCTGTACATCACGATAAAATAAATTGCCGTCCGTCCGTGGTAAACAATGAACTGCACCTGAAAATTTATGAAAAAGTTCGTATAAAAACGGTCGTATTACGATATCTGAAACCTTGGGAAAGTTTTACGCAGATTTTTACGACTCTGTTGCATGGAAACACAACGGATAAGTTAGGATACTAAATGTTTTTTGCTCGTATCGACGAGGAACTTAAAGATTCCGTTAAAAGTTGGCTACGATCTCAGGCGGTAGAATTTTATGCCGAAGGATTTTGAAAACTACTTAAGAGATGTGACGGATATTTAAATGTTTAGAGAATGCATAAAAATAGTAGAGATACGCAGTCTTGAGATGAAAATAATTATTTTCTCTTTCTTATCCAGCGTATTTTTCATAGCGCAACGGAGGTTACTTTCTGGACAGCCCTCGTAGATGGACGCAGGAGAAAAACGTAGCTAACGTGGATAAGTAGAGGGAGTGTTGAGTTTGAGAGTCTCAATATGTTTCAACCCCACTGCCCGACTCGGCCGTGGCCTTTGTTGGGGAGTGGGGGAGAGGGGTCGGATTGGAGAGTCCTCCTTCCCTTTGGGTCGACTTCACCCCAAAGAATAATGGATCGATGAGTGGCGACACCGCGCTGATGAAAACCTTTCGCTCTCGGTGCCTCCTCACGCACGCGAAATTGTGCAATCCCCCCCCAAGAAGAGGGAAAACCGCGAGAGGTAACAATGGGGGGGGGGAACCAAGGGAGGATAGAGCGGCGACACCGCGCTGATGAAAACCTTTCGCTCTCGGTGCCTCCTCACGCACGCGAAATTGTGCAATCCCCCCCCAAGAAGAGGGAAAACCGCGAGAGGTAACAATGGGGGGGGGGGAACCAAGGGAGGATAGAGCGGCGGCTGTCGGAAGGGAGGCTTTAGGCTGGAGGAGACCAGTTTTGATCTCATCCGAGGGGATTTCACGACTAAAAGGCATTGCATCTCTCTTTGAGGGCCTCTTCATGTCGAGATCCTCGAAGACGGGCAAGTGGCACTTCCGAGAGAGACCCTCACCTTTTTGATCACTCTGCTTTATACAAGCGTTTACCTGAATTCACTCACGCTCATTTCAGCAGTGAAGAAAAACCACATATTTTAAACCCGAGGTCTATTTGATAGGATATGGTTGGATCAATTAATGCTGAACCCAGTAGTGTGGGAAAATCACACATTAACAGGGTGTTATAAGGAGGGCCAATTACTTTCACTGTGCCGCATATAGTGTCCAAGGAAGAAGACCTGGCACCCGAAAATTCACCCAGCTTGGGTGGAGTTGAGGGTGTCTAGATGTTCGGTTGGTGCCCAGGAATCGAACCCTGTCCCTCCGATCATTTGCCTAGGTTTCTGCCTGTTGGCAGATCACGCCTTCCCTCAGCAAATGAAAGGTTTGTATAAAAAGTATCGGTAACAATTTTTCATGACATGTGCGTGAAATGTTGAATCCAGATCGCTTGTGATGTGTGAGCCTAGTGGCTAGGCATTGATTCCTCAACCCCCCTTACAGTCCCGACCTGGGGGCACCCTTTTCCAAGGAACGTTCGAAGTTAGAGTGGGCGAAGGGTTAAAAATTTATGTTGAAAAGTATGCAATCCACAAAATGTTTTCGGTAATAGGTGACTATTGGCTTTTGGGTTTTTCTCCGCGTTTTTCTGTTTGTGACAACAGTTGGTAAGACCTAAAGACGCGAACAGGGTCGGAGGGAACACTGTCGTCACCAAAGAGCAACGATAAGCGGAGGAACACTCAAATGAGCATTGCGTGAAACTCAGCCTAAACTTAAAAAGTCCTATTGGAAAATTGTCGCCCATATACCTAATAGTAATGAATTTTTAAAATACGTGATGAATTCATTCTGCAATACGATAGGAGTTATACTAGTTACACAAAATTTGGATCTTACCTACATGGTCGAGAAGCTCTTGGCAAATCCGCGTGCGAGTTTTTCCTTTTCTCCGCCCGAGAGCACTCGCAGTTAACAACTTCACACACACCTTTCCGACGCCCATTTTTTCAGTCTCAAGATGCAATCTCCTTTAAGGATGCAATGTTCGATAGAAACCATGAGAACACTTAATCTGCGACCCCTGTCCAACAAAGTCTTCACTCATGCAAGATTTTCGTCATATCTTGAGAAATAAGGGCGTTCTTAGCATTCGGCGTCCTAAACACCTCTACACTACCGAAACAACTTTTGCCCCTCAATAACACCCGATCTACACATGGACTTATCACCATAAGCTACCGTGAGCATGTCATGAATCTCTTTCCTGGTTTTGTCCAGTTTTACGCAACTTTTCATGGCGTAGCGTTATTCCAATGACCAGTTCATGAGCGTAACGAGGGCGTTGTAGAGGTTTCGCAGATGAACAATCCGCACTCCGCAAATGCTGAGAGCCAACTGTCAGCGGCCTCCGGCCTTTCCTCTGACTCTCCTCCCTTGAACCCAGTCAGATAGCCCCACGCCCCTCCGTCTATCCGGGAGAAAATAAGTCCTACTACTTTAGGGACCGTTCTTGTCCGCAACTAAGGGGGGATAAGATGTGCCAATGCAAGAGTGTTGCTATTTATTTGCCTCTCACATCGAGCCTGATGGTCCATTGGGTTGAGCACTTGGCTGGAACGACCTGGGTTTGATTCCGCGTGATGCCTCTGGGCACCCTCAGCTTCACCCAAGCTGTGTGATTTTACGGGTACCAGATCATCGGGGAAACCCCAGGCGGCGTAAGGAATGGAACAGGGGGTTGTGCTCAGTATTGGGTAAACCAACTTTGGGTTGATAACTGTGGTGTTGTCGCTCATTTATTGAGGTTTTTTCATCGTACGTGTTTCGACATTTTTATCCTTCCTTTGTTTTACAATCCAGTCATTTGGTATTGGTGTCTATTACGAATGTTTTCTGTGATATGTTGTCACATTCGGTCTATTGCTGTTCATTGTTCTATCAGTGTGTTACGTTCAGTTCCAATATAGTTCTAATCAATATAGTTCTAATCAATACAGTTCTCTCATCTCAAATAACGCATCATTAACAACTTAAATAGTTTTTGTATAATATTGCGACAATGCCTCAAAATAATTCAAAGAACATCCACTTCTCAAAATACACTGGATGAATGTAACTACCTCAAACCTGCGCATGCGTGTTGAGTGGGAATTTTACTTCCACATGCTACCAAGAGTGCTTCTAAAGATCATTTTGTTTGTATTCTGCAAGCATGCGTGCGTTAGTTTTCAGCCTGCTCTCGTATATGTTTCTTCTTATTTTTAGTTCTTCTTAATTCCCTTCATTCTTCTGTCTTCTTCTGGTTTCTCACTTCCTCCATACACTTCAGTATTCGCTTCCACATCCATATCGCTAGGTCTCCTGTTCCGATATTTATAACGGTGCGGGTCTCTGATCCATGTCCAGCCGTAGTCCACGTTATTTATTTCACGTAATGTTTCCTCCTTCGCAACCGCATTCTCATTTAGAGGAAAAGTTTCCTGTATCGCCAAACACTTTAACCTTAAGCATTTTCACGCTTTTTCTCCGTGCTCTTCATGATGCTGCTTCGGACATAATGAGGATTGCGTGTAATGCGAGTACCTTTTATTTCATCTTTACTGATCACCATTTCGAGTGATAGCTTGTAGAAGATTCCCAAGTCAACCTCTTCCCTGTCTATGAAGTCATCCAGCGTAATTCCTAGCGCTGTTATCTTCCATTATCTGATTCCCGAAAGCCAAAAATATTATTCAAACTCGATTTTCATTTTGTCTATTGCAGCCTTTTTCTGTTAAAAGGAAGAGAATAATTTAACAGAAATGGCGGATTCTCACTCCCTCACTCGTGGAAATTAAACATATTGTAAAATAATACAATTGTAATTTACAGCAGCTGTGTATCGTATCCCCTGCAGCACATCAACGTTCTTTGTAAACATCTTCATCATCGGGTACTATTAACTATTTGGACCACTCTTACAGTTCGGATATACTTGCGACGACAAGTTTTTACCTTTCTCCTGTCATAAATACGATCATGGGATGTCCCAAATGGTATTACCCAAGAATTGTGACACTTAACAATAGCATCGTGTAATACTATAAATTTTGCAGAAATAAATCTCAATTCAAAAACTTCCATTCCTTTCGTTATTCCTACGTATGTAATAATTTCTTTTAGCTCCTTAGCGTAATTAGATGAAAAATGAAATTTTTTGTCATGAGTAAGAATGGAATTGCTTTGTTGTTTAGAGTATAACCAAATACAAAACAGTCGCGAAAGATACCAAAATGACGACCCTGTAAACAGTTATCCGATGAATTCACTGAATCATAATCGATTCGGTATTCCTATGCACACAGATTGTTTTTAGCCAATATTTTTAATCTTGTACATATTTTTCCTTGAGGAAAATTATCTTTCGCAAAGACCAGAGGAGGGGATTTCTCTCTATCGCTAGTTAAATGATTTTCCGGGTAATTTGCTGCCTATTCTCCGGGGTGACGTTCTATGTTTCGTGACCTGTGTCGGTCACCGAGTCGAGAGGAGAGAATGCTCGCAGTCCAAATTACTTTTCATGTTATTTTTTTCATTATGTTGCTACATAAAGTTGTCGAGAATCTTGAGAGACTGTCTCGGGGAAGTAATCACCCCAGGAGAAATGAAATAATCACTTAATCGTGGTTTGGTAATTGTAATACGAAAGTCAAATACATACAGCTAGATGCTGTCGCAAATTCTCATTTTTTCTTTCACGTTTTACCATTAGCATCTTAATGTAACCATGAGGTGCGCCTCAAGGAATGATTTTTATGGTGTATGTGTGCACATCGACGCCACTCGTGATGACATAAGAAACGGAAGCCAATTGAAAATCGGGATGGATTAATGCGAATCATCGGCAGTGAATTGCGTAACAGAGCAATGTAGCTTCAGGGAGGGAAGGCGCGCAGGTATAAGATTGAGAACACCAATCCTGAGATGGTGATGTTCCTGGGGGATTATTTGGTTGGCATTATGGAATTCAGAGGAGTGCGGAGAATCCGGGAGGAATTGAAATAGAAGTCAACACATATTTGATAGAATCTTATTGTTTACCTCAGGGATACCTACGTAATTTTGCTAAGTTTCAAATTGATTTATCATTGGCAATCAGGCAAAAGATCGACCTGGAATTTTTAATGCAACCAAGTGAAACTATTTTAAAAAAGCGAGCGAGCTAAGAGTTTGTACAGGTATATGATAATGGGCCCTGAATAAAAAAATGATATTAATGTGCTAAAAGTGAATGTGCTTGCGCGTAAATTAAAATTTTTATTTACAGTAATTATTTGCCAAGAGGAGTGGAAGGTAGGTGGATGCGAAAAAAAAGGCGTTTAATCAAATAATTGTAGCCAGTCAAGCGTGACAAAGAAAATAAAAAGGATTTCACTATGAATTTAATTTGAAATCAACATATTTATCCATTAAAAATGCTCAAGAAAGATGCTTATCTCATTAAATTTCTAACTGAACTGATTTGATGAATTTCCCCTGCAACCGCATTCTCCACGAACAGAAATAATTTCAGGAGTAAGTTTTCAAAACAAAAAAAATGCCGTGGCCATGGTAACTACAAACAAAAAGCCTAGCAAAATCTTTTTTTGAAAATCATTTCAAAATTATTTGAATTCATAAAACTTGAACGGAATAAGATAATTTCATTCCTTGTCCGTTTTAAGTCCCAAAATCTTTTCTCAAACCCAAGAGGTTTAATGAATTAAAAAAGGGAACTGCTACAAAGATTTCAGTGCTTTTATAATTTTGACTAACATGAGTCTGATGTGGAGGAAAAATACATGTATCTCAAAACAAAAAATTGAACTTTTTACTATTCCATCTATCATTTTTTAGCAAAGGTCTACTTTCAAGCCATATATCAATTCTCTAGCTCCTCTCGAAGCTTCACGACCTGGTGTACAAAATTCCCATGAAGTCTATAGAAATGGCTTCGGGGCTAAAACATTTACCTAAAAACATGACCAGGTGTACAAGTACGAAATTGGGATTTTACAAAAATAAAAAATAATAATTCGGAAGAATGATAAAAAGAACGTTATTCAAAAAATGCCCCATCGCCAGTTAGTCATTTTTCCCATTTTTTGGGCAAAATTGCGGATACCCCGCCAGTAAAAACTCTTTCCCTGTAGCCGCGAATCATTCATCGAGCCATTTCTTCACATCATTTTGGTAGCTGTCCGTGTTCCTTGTCTGCAACATCCAAGTCATCACTTCTGAAACGCCGAAACCATCTTTCACACCTATCTTGCGATGGAGCATGATCACCATAAGCTCCTCAAAGTAATCTTTATGATTCAGCCGCAGTTTTATTCAATTGAAAACAAACAATTCATGCTGTACGCGAATTCTCTTTGTTTGGAATAAATTTCGACATATTGAGCATAGCAACACTGAACACTATGCAAACTTTTTTTTTAATTTATCACTCGCGTGTGTCTAGCGATTTCTTGTTGATGACACAACAAAATGGCAAAAGTGTCGAATATTTATGCCACAAACTGCATTGGTGCACCATCTGTTGTCTGTAATCCGCATCTCATGCCCTATTAAATTTAATTATGCTCCAGTGCCATTTAGGTTAATTAGATTTAAACACAAACGAATTTGAGACTCTGACGCATATGAATGCGGCGGAATGGAGAGGAAGTTAGAGGAAATAAGGACGGAGACTTTAACGATCGGTTTTCATCAGGTCGTGGCGCTGACTAGCAATCTCAATTCTCCTAATATGAGGAAAAGGTGTAATGAAATCCTCATATTCGAGCTTAATGTACGGACGGATAAATGACATTAAATGGCTCAAAGGGAAGGGAAGTTTGTGCGTGCTTCGTGATCGATGACACGGAAGGCTTGCCAATACATTTATTGCTTTTGCCAGGCTAATCTACGCCTAGGCTGCACAGAGAGAAAGGAGACTTAACGTCGCCGTGCTTATAATACATTCTATTCTATGTCATCGTATTACGAATTAAGCCCTTCTCTCTCTTTCTGTGGCGACCGAGATTAGCGACCGCCTTGGGTGCAGGATATACATGTCTCATTATGAAAATAATTCGCATGATTTTATTGTTACGCGACTATCCGAGGTAGCGCGGTAAAACCGGTCGGAAAATGTGGTGGGGGGTTTTCCATTTGAACGCATTTGATCTCGAGTTTGCTCCGAGCAATCTGAGTGGAAAGACGTGCCTCCGGGTGAAGTGTGTTTTCCCACCTTGTAACACGGCACAATGGAGCGCCCAGCCACACGCCACATGCCCACAGCCACACGTCCTTCATCGTCACCTACTTCTTAGCTCGGAAGCTGAGGGACTACCGAGGAATACCCCGGTAGTCCCCCAGCCCCCTCACAGTACCGGCTTGACTCCGTGCGATTTTAATTTTTGGCTGAATGAAGAGAGAGAACTGAAATGAAAGTATTGGGAGACCGCGGAAAACATCCAAAAGCATGTTAAAACGTTCCTGAGAGACATTTCCGTCGAAGAGTTTCAAGGTGCCAGCCATGCGTGGTAGACACGTCTCCGAATTGAAGCAGCATTGATGCCGGGTGAGAGTATTTTGAAGAATTTGAAGCATTTTTACAAATACAATTAATCTATTTTTGTCAGAGAATGCGCATTACTTTTATAGTGGAGCCTGTGGGATCTGATGGGCCGCAGGTATTGCTGTAATCGCTCGAACGTACGTATGAGATGCACAAAGAAGCAGGCAGGACAATGGCATGATTCCCTATCCCCAGAAATAGTTGTTGGCGGAAAGGGGGAGTGAGGGTTTAGTTGACACCGTGTAGATTTTGTTGTATCCAGTGTACATAATATAAAATGGGCGGTTCCTGTCACCTTACCCCCCCCCCCCCCGCACTAATGAATGGGTTGGAGTAACAAAAAATTTGACTATTGGGGTTGTAACTTTCCACATGTGTGCCCCAAGTTTTCTTAGGGTCCTGGTGCCTACTTCTATGGCCAACTAACAGATGTACGCCAAGAATGATCTTCGGCCCTTTTTTTAATCGCTTAGTACTAAATGACAATGCCTACTCATTTCAAAATTGGTGTGGTTACTTTCAATTATCTGATAGCATTTCCCAATTATATTAGTTGGTGAATTCGTCTTGTAAGTTTATTTTCTGGATGTTAAAGTGGAGGTTAGCTATTTTAAGCGTGAGAATATATGTAAATCGGGTCTCAGTTTTCCGGTAAACTTAGTCTATTTGCTGACGATGCAGTGATAAATAGGTAAATATCCAGTCATGAAGATATGCAATTCAAAAGTGGTGCGAGGCATTTGTGCTAAGATTATATCTGAATTAATGTTTCTATAAATCTTTGGAGAAAAAGTGCCTCGCCAGAAAACACAATATACATGGAACCAACATAATAAACGAAGAATTTAAAAAATACTTGGAATTAAATATAACTGAAGATGTGTCGTGAAGAAAACCAATCATGAAATTTGCGGAGTAGGTAATAAAAAGTTAGGATTTATAAAAGGGATACTTGGAAATTGTAATGAGAAAATAAAAAAACTGCGTTATTTGAGTATGCGTTTGCCTTGAGATTGCTGCAAGTATATGGGATCCTCATGAAGTAAGCTTATTTTTGGAACTAGATCCAGTGCAACGTAGAGCAACTAGATTCGTGAAAAGTTATGAACAAGGTAGCACGTCAGGTTCCGCGACACTATTGGAAGAATTAGGATGGGAGCCACTTTAGTTGACGGTAGCCTTAAAACACAGGTTAAATTTACTGCATATATTTGAGGTAGGTTACTCATCTGAGGATGTTATGGACATATAACGGCCCCGACTTACTATGATAGATCATATCACGTATGTAAAATCAGGGATATTTATGGTAGGACGCACAGATTTACAAGGTTGTTTTTTCCTCGTATCATTTGGGATCAAAACAGGCATGACAGCAATTGCGTAGGAGATGTTTAGAATTGGCATTTCATATACCGCATAAATAGATAGTCCATATCCTGCATGTGTTCTCCTGCATGTTATTTTTTTAATTCATTAGACCTATCTTCTTAACAGTTCTACAGCATGATTTGAATATACGTATACTGTTATTGAATCTTGTTGCATGAAAGTACTTGCTTTCGTGTGATTAACTTTTATCGAGTGCATAATCAATCTAATATTTGTAATGAGAGGAGGCACTTGTCTTTTCCACGTGGAATTACTACTGCTTTATTACGACCTAGGAGTAGAGGTAACATGGTTGGGATTGTGCATGCATGGCTGGTGACCTATGACCCCCCGGCCACAAGCCCTCGTGGGGTCTTTTGTGGATATAAATGGAAAATCCCATCAGAAAAAAAGAAAAACCAAACGGAATTTTTTATTCCCTTTCGTCTTCGCATATGTAGAGCGAATCTGCCGAATATTTTGAACAATTCTAATTTCACGTCATCATTCACGCCGTTTTATTGGGGATCCTACTTTCCTTTAGCGGAACAGCCGGAAGAGGGTGCCCAAATTACTACTTTTCGTGACCAACCCAACTCGTTGAAGGGAAACCTCTTCGTTTCTTTTTTTAAGCGAATGGCCGATTGACTGACGCGAATCGGAGTGAAAACGGACTTTCATTCCGTCACAGCTGACAGCAAAGTGTCGCCCGTGCCTTTGTTGCACCACGAGGGCCGTTTCGTTTTCATCTGTTTTTCATTTATTTATTCTGGACGACGATTGGCGGGAGAGGAAAAGAGTTCCTTATGGCGACTCATGCTTCCCGAGAAAGCGGCCTCTTCTCTTCTCAAAGGAAAAGGGAGAGCTTTACGTCCCATTGTTCCTTTCCAGCGGATATTTGGAAAAAAAAAATTTTTAAATTCCCCGTGCGCCTGTCTTGAGGTTCGCATCAACTGTCAGCAGTTTCACGAAAATTCTCTGGAAAACTGGAGCTGGAGAAGGAGAGCGCGTCACTCGGGGATGTCTCGCGATGTTGCCAAATGGTCCGGATCGGAAATTCGGGTCCCCCCCCCACCGTTTTTCTCTTCGTTTCCCTGGTTGGCCTCCTCCTTTTGTAAAGGGAACGCGCATGATTTTCGTCATATCCCTCGGGGAAAGAGTGCGATTCGCGTCGAATGCACCTTCTCCATTGAAAGTCGTTCTAATTTTTGCTTGCGCAAACTTGCGAGGGGAAAAGGGAGAGTTTAGAATCTTTGAAACGACTACCCGCGATTGTTTCTCTCTAGCGATGGAGAGCAGTATTATTTCTATATTATTGATTCTTTTCTTTTTAATTGCAAAATCGTTCCACGCGAGTTTTATCGGAACACAAGTGCAGCTCGTTTTCGATGGAAGCGACGTTCCTCCCTCTCCCTCTCTTTTGAATTGCATTTGGGGGTGGGTCCGTCGGCCGGCGAGCGGAGATTAACCCCTCGCCTTATTTTCCCCTCTAGACACCACGTTGAAAACGCTACATCATCTCTACACCTATACAATACACCACAACCCGGTGAAAGGCTTTCGGCGGGGGGTGTTAAGGCATCAACCGCAAAACAGAAAGCATTCACGTGCAAATCAAACAAATTAATGTCAATTCACCCCCACACAGACGTATATATTAACGCAAAAACCTCTTTATCTTACACACATGCAAATCCGTGTACGAGAAACAACATGCAAATGCACCTACTAATATACCTAATGCACGTAGCGTTTGGTCTTGTCCTCGCTTGTAATTTGATTGTAATTACTGTTTCTGTATTGACTTTCATTTTTTGCTATTATCATTCCTCATCGTCCGGAGAAAGAGCGAGTATTTGTATTTATCTGCACTGAAGTCTATCTATCTCTAAGTAAATCTATCTCTTTTATCGTATCTTTGTGGCCTAGCCTACTCAAATAGTTTGGGGATGTAATAATATCCAGTAACTAGTTAACCATTGTTAAATTTGTGTGTTTTTACCACTTGTTGCAAGTGTGTCTCGCTTGTTCTCATATTTCCCCCTACCCCCGTTGAAAAGGACCCATTTACACAATGCACCGCAATGGCGTGTGGTGGGAGGTGTCAGAAAACGACACGTAAATAGAATGCAACCACATGGAAAACAAAAAAGCACGCAAATTCCCTCACCCACACAGTTGAGTATGTTATTTGAAAAACTCATTTTAATTTAAACACTTGCAAATACATATGCACCTACAAATATTTTCAGTTGTCTATGCAGCGTGTAATCTTGTCCTCGCTTTAATTCGAATTTCTTTTTTAAGTGCGATTTCTTAATATTATGATTCATGATTTTTCGAGTAAAGAACAAATATTTTCATCTATCCGTACTGCAGCTAATACATACATTAACAACTAACATACACATGCACCTACGAATATCCCCTATGTCTACGCAACGTTTAATCTTTTCCTGACTTGTAAATTAAGCGTCTTTAATATGTTTTTAGTGTTTTTGGTTTCTTACTATTATTATTCTTGATGTCTCGAGGAAAGAAAGAGTAGTTCTCGAGTATATCTCCCCTATCGTAGCCTTGTGGTCTAACCTACCCTAGTAGTGTGATATATCAGACATTACAAGAGTAAACGAGTATTAATAATAGCAGGGCGAGCATATTAACGATTTGAGCAGCATTTTACATGGAAAAGTATTTCACTTTCAATGAAAAGGCATTGATAAGAGGGGGAATAAAAATCTGGAAAAGTATTGGAGAACACTTTCATATGGGGCCTAGACTTGTGCCATTGCGAAGCATAGTAGTGGACTTTGTAATTCAGATGATAACGACGAGATGCGGTGAAGCGAATTAAATATTGGAGGAAATAATATGGAAATCGATAAAACCCAAGCAAAAAAATGGGATAGAGTAAGAACAGTGAGGAAGGTTTTTCTGTAAAATCCGGAGAAAATAGACGCAATAGGTGTGTAGGAGGAGTCTGGAGGTAACGTGATGATAAAGCTGGGATAAAAAAAGGAACGTTAGGGAAGTCAAGGGGTGTCCAACCGTCCCACGTCCCGAATCCTGGCTCAGTACCCGAATCAAACCAATCCATCGAACCCCCTTCATTTCTTCCAGCCACTACCTAAAAGAATGCGTCTATTCTTATTGCACGTGCAATTTTTATGTATTATTCTGTCTAATCTGGCGGTTTATTTCTGGACTTAATTGAATTATTTTTGGCGAACTTTCTCCCAAGGACAGCAAATACTTTCGGCATATTCCAAATTAGGCCTAAATAGAGCGAAATAACACCTCTCTTTAACTTTTTCATTACATTTCCCCACCACCCGTTTTATGAAGCACAGTTCCTTTTAAGCGGATCATCATATTGTCCTGATATGTTCTTCTCGTAAAAGGCGTGGTGTTAGAACTACCCTAAAAATATTTAACTTTCTCTGCCTTACTTAAGTTTAAGCCTCTATTACAAAGGAGACAAAATTTGCACTTTTCAACAGAATTACTTGTAACGTAAAACTCGTTTCAATTCATTTAACCATCTTCAGGTACAAGAAGGTCTTGCACCTGAAGATAGCTCAATGAACTGAAACGCGTTGTGTGTTACAAATAATTCTGTGGAAAGTGCAAATTTTGTTTTTCTCATGATGACGAACTTTCACTACATTTCGCCTGAATATTTTGAATATACTTTATTACATAATTTGTCCCACTCATTACTCTCTTTGTGTAGTACTTTTTCATTGTGTTAATATTCAATATCTACCCATGTACTATTGCCTACTTTAGGTGTTACACTCATTTGATCTCTACTTTAACATATTTTTTATTAATTTTGCAATACATTTTATTTAACAAATTCGTACTGTTAGGCTTGACTCATTGGAACTTCTCCATTACGGTATGAAAAAACATCCGTTAATTTCACTTCATTTTTTGAAAACATCCGTTAATTTCACTTCATTTTTTGAAATTTTACGACCCGGGTTTCAATATGTATTATCATCATTAGATCAGATGATGATACTTTGCATTGAAACCCGGGTTGTAAAATTAAAAATAATTAAGTGACATAAACGTAGTCATAATATTTATGCTTGTAATTTTGTATCGCTTTAAATTAAAGCGTTATTGTAAAATGTACAATCACGGATATTAAATGTACGTGTTTTCATATCGAAGACACGTTAGGTCTATTTGAAATATTGTGCCATTAGGATGATAATCAATGTCCAGCGACTAGGATCTAATTTGCTCTGTAAGATAAGCGCAAGAAACTACAAAGGAATGACGACGGCATTCGAGATTGAATAACCTGAAGAGAGGCTGATGGGAACTTTTCAACGGATTGATGAGTCGTGATCACGAAAATGTGGCCACATATGACGACCATCGAGCCAACGAGTGGTCTATCGCTAATTGCAGTTGTCAATTCCTCGGCTTTTTATTTATAATATTCCATTTAATAGCCTGCTTCAATTATTGAATAATTATGCATTTCCCTCTAGTTGCAATCTTTAAACAAAACTCCTACCACTTGCCAGGTACAAGCGTCGTTCCTTTTGCCAAATGTAAAAGGACAAGGCTGACCGCATCAAATTGATTGATTGACGAAATTTGTGTAGTCACACAGTTCTCATCAATATTCATTAAATGTTTTACGTCGTTTCGTAGTTTTCAAAATT
The DNA here is from genome assembly GCF_022747635.1 of Hetaerina americana. Classification (NCBI taxonomy): domain Eukaryota; kingdom Metazoa; phylum Arthropoda; class Insecta; order Odonata; family Calopterygidae; genus Hetaerina; species Hetaerina americana. The sequence goes on from NW_027286985.1 coordinate 105,399,868, forward strand.
ATAAGGTGCAAAATGCAATGTGTTTCGAATACTGAACACACAATCCCGCAGGATAGTAGCATGAGGCGTTATAACGCCAACAGTTGAAAAACAAAACAATGCTAAGGGAAATAAATAAGAAGCTAAAAAATTCTCATCAAAACAGAAATAACCGATGGGATAATAATTATTATTATTTAGTCATTAGGTGGAAATTCGTTTCGAACATTTTTAACTTTTAACATTTTTCCATCCAAGATTTAATGGTTCGCTCACTCATATTATGGATATCAAGATTGTAAATATGAGTTTAGCTTTTGAACATTTGGTTCATTCAATAAAGAAATTAAGATGAATTTATCTCATATAGTTTGAATTTAAATCTTTGTAAATTCTTCCCGGTATTATTTAATAATTCTCCCCCTTGATAACACGGAAGTCACGATTGCAAAAAATTCCAGCCTTGGAAAGTTTTTGGTCCAGATAAACACATCTTTTTTAGTTCCACCACGTCGCGGAATTATCTGTCCCGGAAAGGACCCCGGGTGTTTTGTCGGGGCATCTGGGACGAAGTGCCGGCCGTTCGCCTGAGATATCTCGCCCCCCTCCGAATCAATTATTGCTGGCTGGAAGCGTGAAAGCGGAGAGGGGTGGTGGTCGCGGGGGCGAGCCGGGGACAGACCGAGTTGGGGGTTGTTGGCTTCCGGGAGCCGTCCTTCGAGGGGGCGGGGAGGTCCTAAAGGTATTTTCCTCCCCCGAATTTCGAAAGAGAAAACGTGATGTTATATGCTGGCCGAACATTAACTCGTCAACCCCGCTTCCAACCCATCTCTGACGACGGGGAAGGGTCTTTCTCCGTCGTGACAAATTCCGCAAGCACGGAGTCTTCAGGAAATTGGGAGAATGTTCGTTCTCACTCTTCCTGGTCCCCCCCCCGCCTCGCAGTCACCGTTAACCATCCCAAACTTTGATTCGTGGTAGCCCTCTACCTAATCTATACTCTGCTCCCTGCCCTCACAGCTCCTTGTGTTTACCATCTTCCATTACCTGCTTCTCATAGTTTATCCTAGGCCTTCCTCAGTACTTGTATCCATCTTTGTTTCATTAATAGGTCGGCCCCCAAAAGTAGGACTTCGTCGATCAAAAAAACATTTTTGCCCGAACTGATGCATTCACCCAAAAATCTTCGAAGTAGCACCCCTGTGCGTCCACACACCGCTGCCACCGGGTTTTCCACGCCTCGACGCCTTCTGGAAGGCGGCGCGCCCGGAATGCTGCCAAGCTCCCTCGTCACGGCCTGTTGTAACGCTTCCACTGAGCCGTGGTAACGTCCTTTCAGCACGATTTTGAGGCTGGGTAAAAGGAAGAAGTCCGGTTGGGCAACGTCAGGGTTGAATGACTGAAGAATGGTCGAGAGAGGCTCTTGGCAGATCCGTGCGCGAATTTCCGTTTGTTCGTCCGAGAGCACTCGCGGCACTCAACTTCGCACACATCTCTTTCATGCCCGTGTTTTCGGTCACAAGTTAATGCAAATTATTTATAGTAATTCCAAGTTCATTAAAAACCATGCCAACATTTAATCTGCGATCCCTGTCCAACAACGCTTCCACTCGGGCAAGATTTTCGTTAATTTTTGAGGGCGAAGGGCGTCCTGGATGAAACTATCAAGCCTCAAGTTTAACCCAGCCAATTATTCTCTTCTTCTTCTTAGTCCCACTTTTCAAAAGAATTTTTCATTTATTATTGTGTCCCTCCATTTCATTTCCATCAATAATCTCCAGTTCCACACATCCATCGCCTTCAATCTCATTTCTCTGTTGCTCCTATTGTCCAATCCTCACACCCGTAGACAAATAACTTCCATACATCAGTTTGAAAAACTCGTACTGTCGGTGACCCAAATATATTTTTTCACCTCTAGCAACGGGAAATAATGTTCAATGATATTTGTAAAATTGAAAGTAAGTAATTGAGCAGGTATTTGTGAAATTGAGGTGTGGTTAAAATAGTATTGTGGGGAGGGAGGGATAAAATTCGTTTTCTTGGACTGTAATTTCCCAGAAGATTGGAGCCCAAAAATCGCACAAGGTGGGCCTTTTTCATTTTAAAAATCACCGGAAGTCGAATGCGGGCCATCGGTTCACGTATCTCCCCCGCGCTGACCCCATGGGCTACCACAACGAGCTTATGGCGGTTAGATGGGGGAGATAAATTCACCTCGTCCTTTCCATTATTTTCAGAGAACATATTTGGGGTCGTTTTCTTTTCATTAAATCCTTTTATGTCAAGGATAATCATCTCCACACTTAGGATAACCATCGCCTATCTCTCTTCTCTTTCACTGGTTTCGCTGCAACCATTGTTTCATTGGCTACGAGATGAGCATTCATTGGTGCGAGAAGAAGAATGCATTTCCCACAACAGATCATCATTCAACGTCAACTCCCCTCAGCTCCGGCCTTGAAAGCTGTGATTTTCGACGCCAGTGATGGAATTATTCTTTCTTCTCTAGCAAACGTTATTTCGCAATCGCCTTGGTACCACTCTTGCTCCATTCGCCGTGTGAATGTTGTGGTCTTTGGGGTTGTTATCAAAATGGTCGAGAGAGATATAATGAAATGCTCCCCCATCGCACATTTTGAAATGCTTACCGCAGCATACGCTTCGTTGATCTTATACCCAAATATCAGTGTTTACATCTACGTTTAAGCAATACCGTGCTAGCTGCCACAGGGGCATGTGTAGGGGGGTGTTAGTCACCACTTGTAAAAGAGAATGAAACCACAAGCAAAAACTACAAATTCATGCGACTCTACACACACAGAGGCTTGATGTAATGGTAAACAAAAATCAATGCCAGTCCCTTTTCTTCTTTTTCTTCAATGGTCCGTTTTGTTTGTCCCATGCGTTGACTGTCTGAACGTCTGAAGGAGCCTACATTTATTTAGCCGACGGTTTTTGGCTAATCATTTTGGAAGTGAATGTTCCTGGAATGAAGAAGCATGTATTTTTCTTTAGTATTGTTCTTTATTTTGGTACTACTGGTTTCAACGCTTAGGCGTCATCATAATGTACCTGATGATGACGCCTAAGCGTTGAAACTAGTAGTACTAAAATAAAGAACAGGGGAAAAATATCTTGTCTTCTTCATTCCAAGGTCTTTTTTCGTTAATTTCTGAAGAGTTTTCCGTTCCTACTATCGAAATATTTCCTTATTTTTTTATAGTCAATGAAATCGAGACATTAGGGTTTGATAATTAACGAAAATTCAGGACGAAGTAATAAGAAGAACGCATATTTTGTATTTATGAGAATTTAAATGTTGAAATATCACTCACTCCATTACTAAGATCGTTGTCTCCATCGAGCGAAACGTTCGCGTGAGTCCCGGATTTAACGGTTTATATCAGGGAATATATTCCTTAGCACCCTTTTGAATGAATTGACCGATACTATTTTTGAGCCAGTGTATATATTATCTTATCGTGCATGCGCAGTGGACTCATTAGTTGACGTATGAATATTTGTTCCACTTTGAAAAGCAGCTCTGCATGTTACCATGTCACCCACCTTCCCCCGTCGATTGTTAAATCGACATAATCGGCATAAGTACTTGGTTTACTGACTCCGAAACCAAGTAATGTTGGTGCACCTGTTTGTCATTTTGTTTTTGTGGAAATGAATACCAATAATGTTAAGAAAAGAATGTGACTCAACAGTTTATGCTTTTTTATTCAATGTCATTCCTTGTGCGCTTCGTTGAGCAGGTCGAGGATTCAATCAAGTTTTTCTCAGAAAATTATACAGAGGACGAATGTCTGACGCACGAACAACTGTAATTACGAATTAATGTTCATCTTTTTTCACTTAGGTCGACTTAATTACATTCATAAAACCACCTCGAACAAGCTGTGCCCACAAAACCCATTGCTCAAGGCACGCTTTGTTCGAGGCGTTTCATTTCGGGCGAAATTCATACGCATTCTAGTTGACGCCATTACTATTAATTTCGAAAACTGTTTTAAAAATGATGTCTCATAAGTTTTCGTAATTTTTTACCTTAAAAAGACCGCAACTTGCGAGGGTGGCTGTCAATTTTTGGCGTACAATTTGCGGTTCCGCGTTTCTCTAGAATCACCAAGAGGTTTATCGGAAGCGAATTGGGATAATGGAATAGAATTCAATTCATGTGAAGAAAATGAAGTGATGCTATCGAGAGAAGTAGCGAAAAATATCCGATTAATTCAATGTAGGTAACGCGTATTCTGACACTCAGAACTCGCAAAAAAATACTAGAATGAAACGCCGATGATGCATGTAAGAGCATGACGCTTCCCAACAATGTTTCCTTTACTTTTTTATAACAGACATCATTAGATTCCCTTATCTATGGACAGAGTGGCAGATGAAACATCTAAATCACCCTAAACAAAAGGTGAAAACATCCAAATTGAACATCATTTATCACCTATGAAAGTTACAAACTGCCTGCAGTTAAGCTACGATTTTCACCAAAGGCAGCAGAGATATGATATGACGATAAAAATATTGAATTTATAACCTTTCAGTAATGGATTCATGGATCTCAGAAATTTTACGAAACGGTTTTTAGAAATTGTAAAACAACTTTTTGTTGGAGTCTTTCCATTTCAATTCCCATTCTCTCTGTTCCCTTGTCCCTCCCTGAAGTAATTCTTCTCGAATTTCCCTCACTCCCACGCCCATTGTCAACGCAATGATTGCAGCGATGCAACTATTGGGTCCACAATGGTCGTGGCAGTAAGGGAAATGCGAGAACCGTCTTGGCTGCAAGATTGCACCAGCCCGCGTATTTTTTGGGCAGACCGCGTCAATGTCCTCCGCTGTCAATGCTGAGCTTATACGATATAACTTATACGTATGCGCTGATGTCGCGAGACTCGTCAAGACTGCCGAACAAGTTAGATCTGCTTAATACATCATTTTACCAATCTCGCCAAATATTGCTTGGCCTTTTGAAGTCTTACTGAAATTTCGATCTCGGCTGGAGTGTATTCTTCATACGAAGGATAATTAGTAAATTTTTGTCTACTTCACTTCCTAGGGGACGATCACATAATAATTGGTCAGCCAAAAACGTTTCTTGGGCCCAAAGGGTATTGAAGTGTAGACTATTTTCGGTTCCACCCACTCTGTTGGCGGCCGGCGCCTCGGTCAACGTCCGCCTGGCAGGTGACTCCTAAGTAAACCATCTACCCGATTCACTCACGAAAAACTTTCATTCATTAATCACCGATTGTCATTCGTCAATTATTATTTGTTCCTCTGTCCTGCGAGACCTCCCGTGACTTAATGTCTCAGGCTCGGTTGTATTACAGTTTAATCACAAGACGGGTAAATATGAAAATCTTAAGTCTTTCGCGTTGAAGATAAATTATTCATGCATAAATTATGGTCACCGAGGACAATGGGAATACTTTCCAATTTGATAGCATTGTGCAAGAGGCGGTTTGCCGCAGGAGTAAGCAAGTCAAGCGAAGATTGCCCTGCAGTGACACACCTGCTGGGGCCTTGTGTCTCTGGGAGTGATGCAGCTCTGGTCTTCCCTAATCGCCGCCGTCCGTCGCCTCGCGAACGTTTAGTTGGCGCGGATGGGAATCAAAACACTGGATAGCGTGATGAAACCTGGGGAGAGGCGGATTCATATTGCGTTCCCATTTGACTGCTTGCGGAATCGCTGTAATTCGCCCCATCCTCCAAAGCTTGGATTTTGCAATGATTGTGTTCGCCCGGGGGACGACGCTGGTATTTTCCAGCGAAAGATTCGCGAGGACCGCGTTCGACTGACTTTTAAGCGAAAGTCCCGGTCCCACCCCCTGACCCCCCCCCCCCCCACTCAGCCCCACTCGTAGCGTCCACATGCCCCTCTTCCTTTCCCGTGCAACTTCGTACCTTAGATCCACTCTTGAATGGCCTTTTAAAGAAGTCTTTTTATTTTTATGAGCGGTTAATCATTATTTTCGCCATTCGGCGAACTGATTAGTCTGATTGCTGGCATTCATCTATGAAGCTACGTGAGAGATATGGATTGAACACACATGCATACAAAGGTACCAGATACCACACTACTTTTTACCTACAATACCTCGTCCCCCTAGCGCGGTGGATACCTTTACTCTGATACATTATCGTTTGGGGAAAAAATTACATATAAAATCTATCTTTGGTCATTTTGATATTGAATGCCTAATGGCTAAAATATCGCCAACCATTTTTTATGAATGGGACAACTATAACTTTTCCTCCATCGTTGACTAAATTATTGCAGAAATCCTTTTTTCATACTTCATAATGAGATGAACTGCTTATCATCTCTTACCCTTATATGCACGTTGAGCGTTTATGTTATTCCATGTACAAGGATTGTATAAAAAGTATCGGTAACAATATTATCCTGACGTGTGCGAGAAGTAGTGAAGTCAGTGCGTCAGTTAAGTGTACGCATGATCGCAGATCGTACATTTATTTTGTTTTATTTATTTTATCACACTTTAAGCCACCACTGGGGTGATTGGCAGGAGGTGAATATACATCAGACTAATTTTCACTCGAATATGATCCTACCGCGGTCAGGCAAAATTATTCTGATCCCATATCGTTCGAGGACCTAAAAATAGCATCTTCAAACTATTTGTTCTACACTTAATCTCTCTGATTTTATTGACATAATCTCTCCTATCGTAGTAAGATGGGGATGATAATACATTTTCATTTCTATTGGAATTGGACATTGGAATAAACGCCTCCCCAAAAAAAAACATTTATAGAAAGGAGGAAGTTGATAAAAGGTATCTTGGTTGATAAAAGGGAACTTGATAATTCAGGGATACGTCAATCATAGATCAGGGTCGCTTGAGATTTGAGCGTGGAGACGGTTGGTGAAAAGGAAATGTGTGGAAAGAAAGGCAAACGAAGTGGTTCCAGACACGGTAAGGAGGGGTAGGGTTGGTTGTTGGGATAAATCGTATAACTAAAGAAATGAATGTGAAAAATACCGTATAGAAGATTGATTGTTGGTCGAGGCAGGAGTTGGAAGAGAATACATTAGACAGCTACTGCAAATAACACACATACTCGCTCAGTCGCAGGCGCAGATAACTCTCCGCCACGGCGTTGCACTCAAGGAGGGAGTTTGATTATCCTGTTCCTCCCCTTTCCCTTGGGAGGTCGATGAGACGCTTAACCTTTTCGCCATCTCCCGAGTGCCGTGACACCATTCCTCTCGCACGTTCCACCGATGGCGTTGAAATCTCCAGCTGGAGCCAGTCAAATCGAGAAATAATCGAATTTGGGATTTCTATAATAATATTTTGAGGGGCTAATGGGCAAGTTCATTTACGAGCTAGAAAGCGATAATATATATAGACATTTAGGTACCCTGCAAGCCACCGCTAGTGTTTGTGGTAAGGGGTGAATACACAACAGGTATTTTTGACCCGAATATGACCCTAATGCGGTCGGACAATGTTATTCTGATCCCTTATTGTTCGTGGAAAAAATGGAATGTTAAATCTATCTGTTATACTGTTAATCTAATTCCATCGCACCGCAGTGCGATGGAATCATAATAATACAATTTTAGCACCACTGCTAAAGAGACGTTCTTCCAATTAATCCAAATAGTGAATCCGTAATTTAACCATCGCTCCGTGAGTGATTGCCAGCCTAGCCCTTCTAATATTTTGGATGCGCTAATAAGTTTATCATAACATTTTACTAACCTAACTTCTCAACACTGCACGCGATCCAATTCGGCAATCAATTCATCTTCGGCAATTAATTCAACTTCGGCAATCAATCCAACGATCCTTTCCCGAGAAAATCAGAGCCGAAAGAAGCCGTTATTTCGCAGTGGGTTCTTTCGTGAAATCGTCAAGCCTCTTGTTTGCTAGTTTAGTCCACGGAATGAGTGACGAACCTCATTTGAGCGTCAGCGAATTTAAGTACGAGAAGTTACACTTGTAGTCAATATATGTTAATTTGGAGAAATATTTAAATTCTGATATTTCTTCACCTCTTGACCATCATCAGGATGCTGGTATGAAATATTAATTAAAAAAAGAAGTGAGATTATAGGTTTGCAGCACAGGTGTAGCAACAACTAACCTCGAGTCTTCAATATTCGTACCACTGTTAATGGAATATTAGTTTGATAGCTTTTTAATGTAAATTTTCCTAGTAGTACAATGCGAAAATTTCAAATTTCAAAAATTATTTGCCTTCACCGTGATTCGAACCCGGACCCCTCGATTTCCGACCGAGTGCATTAGCCAGTTAAGCTGCCGATATGTCCTCTAAAAAACCTCCGAGTATTAGAGGATGACTCGGTAGCTTATCTGGTTAAAGCACTCAGAAATCGAGGGGTCCAGGTTCGAATCCCGGTCAAAGCGAATTCTTACTCCCTGAAATTGTTTCACTGTAATTACTCTACTAAAAGTTAGCGTTGAGGCAAGTTTCTTGGACTTATCTTCTTCTTATCGTAATGCTAATATCAGTTAAAATTGTTCAAGCTAAGCTTTATTTATATGTTTACTGTATTATCTATAAGTCGAGCAGAGAAATTGTCGGCATTATTTCACACTTTTCAGAATACAATCTCCTATAGTTTATTGCTGTTGAATGATTCATAATACATGCTTATGTTAATTTGCAAAAATTAGAAATCATTCGTAATGTCATCATTAAATTGTAACACGTATTTGTTATTTTTCTTCTCTTTCATATAATTGGACATGGTATGCGAGTGCGTAATTGCTAATTTGTTAACTTACCTGACTTTTGTGTCTTTTTAAGCCGATGATGCAATATAATTCCCGACGCGAAGGGCGATCGCTGGATAAGTTGAATCGTTTAAAATTATTATGAAATAGGTTATTGTGAACTGGTAATGTGATTCAAGATTGCTATCATTTCATACGATTTCACTTGTTATTGATTGGTATATTCCTTATCTTGCATTATAATTACGTCAACTTACTTTCTCACAGATATTGTGAACTCCACGCACTTTTATGTGCATGGAGTAATTGACTCTCGTGGGCACGATTGACATTGAACGACCCGGGAGTCCCCACCTTTTAAGGATTTCTCCGCTTCAATTTCGCAATTTTTTTGTCAAATCAAACATTAGTCTGGTAAAGACTTCGATCTCTCTGAATCCGCAATCGAACAAACTCGTTTTTCTCGAAATTGGCAATTCCATCCTCCTAGGGCCACACAGTTTAACCCTAACTAAAATGCCACCAAATATCTTCGAATCCCCTTCTACAGGCTTCCCCTGTACTCCTGGCAAAAATGCGCTCCTCAACTCTGCATGCATTCTCATAACAACAACTCTCATAATTTCTTTGCAAATTCTTTCCAATGAAATATTTCAAAATCGATCCAACTTTTCTAAATTAGGCCTGTGCGCTGCGCACGATCCAATTCGCCAATTAATCCAACTTCGATGATCTTATATACTTGCAGCATATTCTAAATGAGGCCTAACCAGTGAAAGATAATATTTCTCTTTGACCTTTTCATCACATTTACCTTGTACTCTTCCAATAAATCCTGATTTTTGTTAGCTTGTACACACATTCCCCGTATATGTTTCATCCAGGAGGGTTCGTGAGAGAGTGTAACGCCTAAGTATTTAATCATCGAGTCCGCACATTCCATTTCGGTGTTCCCGCTGAAAATCTCAGACTACTAACCGAGGAATGAAATTGAATATAAGTACCAAACCTAAAGAAAGTGTTGTCAGCGCAGTGACATCGTTTTAATTTTTTCAATCGCAAAAATCTTGTCAATCTCTCTCTCTCTCTCTCTCTGAATCCACACGGTAATGGACCGAGACACCGCCCTCTTCAAGTGTAACCAGCCTTGAAATCAATGACTTCCGCCCTCTAATCAATGACTTGCTCACTCCTTCCCGCCCCCCGTCTCCCCATCCTCGGGAGAATTTCTCTTTTAATTTCTTCCACAAGGTCCCATCACCCGCCCTCCGCTCTTCCGATCTGCTTTCGACGCAGTCGTGGGACACCGTCTACATCATGTAGGGTGCTGCAATGCGTGGCAAGTGCAGTGGTGTCGATTGCCTGAGTGAGGTCATCCTCATCCACATCATGGCAAAAATAGGAAAGAGGTCCAGGCCAGGCATCATTAGGACGACACCACGTCTTAGAACGTGAATTTTGAGAAAAGAAGGTGACTTACTATATTATCCAAAATGACTGGAGAAAACGAACAACTTCCAATATTCCCTATTCTATCCTTACCTCTACTGTTTGATTTATATATAGGTCTCAAATTAGTCGCCTTTCTCTCAATTCTTCTCTCAAATCCTACAAAGCCTTTGTAGATTACAGGCATTCACGTTCATCCTGAAGAACTAAAACAAAGGAGGATATTGCGCTTTCTTAGTCCCATAGAAAGGGTAAAAGACGCGTTTTAAGTTTTGATAGCTCAACTTTCCGTGTTTAATTTTCAACAGAGCATCCAATAAAAGAGAACGATTGTGTTTCCCGCAGAAAATTTAATGGTGCGACTCATTTCAACGTTCTCCTCTACTATTATAATCAAGTTCCATTAAACGGCGGACGCGTTGTACCGTAAAATTTTCCGGGGAAAGCGCAATATTTTTTTCCCATGGATATTAAAAATTTCCACAAACTGAATGGCATGAAATAGATACTAGAGTATACTCAAAAGAACATTCGAACTAGATGCAAGACGCGCTTCCATTTCCCAGTAGTATGTAACTGGTTTTTGTTTTCGTGATTTGTGATTCACTGGATGGAAAATCCCCCCGCAGTTCTTTCGATATTCCCAAGTCCACCGAGTTATCTTTATTGGATTGTAATCCGCATTCATTTACTTATTACGCATGTCAAACTCAATCCCTCCAAAGCCTAACGCAAAGATGATGTTAAAGAAAGTCGTAAGGAAAGGTTTTTGGCTTATTTTCAATGTCTTTTGAGTGTTTGATGTTGAAGATAAAACTATTATACCTTCTTGAATAATATCACGTAATGTAATAGATGCGTTTTAAGTAGTGTTAATTAAAAAGTTTAAATAACTATAGTTATGCCATCTCAACCGGCAATGTGAAAGCAATATCTCCCCAAAAATGTTTAAAACAAATTTCGTATACAGGCAGCTATAAATAAACCTTCGTGTCTCCTAAGCTTCCGATAACGTTACACGGAATTTAAGAGAGCCCCTTGCCACAAAATCACTTTTCAACTATTTCTCATTCAATTATATCGTCTTGAACTCCCATTTGATCAATGTAAATTCCATTTATTATCAAATTTATTTTGCGTTTTGTCATTGTTTTGTGAAAATACTGAAACACAGTCCCCTTAAATCACCATAGGCCTTCATCAACATTTCACACACATTGTTTCACTTTATTTCATTTTTTACGCAAAATTTGATAAAAATTCCTCGATCCATTTTTTAACAAACGAAATCCACCGAGCTCATAAAAACACGTCTAACCTTAGAGCGGCTGCCACAGACAAAGTAAACAATTAATACATCTGAAAGTTTCAATCGTGCTCTCCAAACCCGCGAAATTTAAAAATTCCCGTTATTTTCTGAACACACCTCGGACATGTACTTGAGAGAGTACCATTTTGGCCTACAAATAACTACTTCTAACTCGGTACGTTTTCCTAGATTATCACTCCCTGGACGCTCTCCATTATTCCCCGTCTATCCTCTCTCTTGTCTCAACTTTCTGATGGCAGTCAATCCTTCTTCTGTATTCTTAAACAACTCTATCATCTCATATCTCCTGTAAATAATTATAACCTTTTTTTGAATTGTTGATATTATGTTACTATTGTTCGTGTTAATGTTTGTGAAACATTCACATGGAAATAGATATAAGGAGAAGTATCACAAATAAAGGACGAACTCAGAAGAGGTGGGGAAGGCGGAATTAGGCAAATCACAAGTGTAACATTATTTCCTAGACCGGGACTCGAACTACGGAACTGCTCTTAACCATTTGGGCTATCCAGGAAACTTAATTTACCATGAGATCTGCGATGCTCTCAAGCAACCGAGTGCCCCGATTGTTTGGCCAAGAGATGGCGTTAGATAGCTGTTTCACCCACCAAAGCAGAAATAGACAACACACAAGAGGAAAGTATAGTAGGTTAGCTTGTGATTTACCTAATCATCTGAATAAAACTTAAGTTTTTAATCAAAATATTTTTCGTATGTATGATAATAATTTTGATTCTCTTTCATAAATTAATTGTTCGGAGATTCTGTGATTATATAATGAAAGAATTTCCGTTCATTCGACTAACTACTGAATCCCGCTGTGCCACGCTGATAGACTATACGCGTTGATTCAAAGTCAAAGGAACTCCGGGAAGTACAGCGACAGTAACCTTGTTTATAACGGAGCCACCCGTCAATGCGCATTACTGCAATCATTTTCAAAATGTAATAATCATTTGCCTTGGTAGCAGTCGAGGCGAATGATTTTTACACTCTGGAATTGTTGCATTGTTCACGTACGTGATTTTATTTCTCCGTTGATCCCGTAACCGACTGATTATCATTTGAGTGTTTTTTCAACAACTGATATGATTCCACTGGTAACGTAGGTTTTCATGAAGGACTGAGTGTAATACATTTGATGCTTGGATTGTCAAGGTCATCCTTTTCGGCGGCGTTTTTTTCGATGGAGTTTCTTATAGGCTGGTGATATTCTGCCCGTTTCCTTGAAAATATTATAAATAAATCTCTAACCGGTGTTGATGCGGCCTTCGCCTTTATCTCGTCAAAGGTCATGGGTACCTCCCAGGTGCCCCACCTCCTCAAGATAAATATACCTTGATCCAAACGAAGGGAGAATACCATGTGGCTTTCGCGAGAGTGGTTCGGGTGGACATGAATGCCGCGCCGGAGGATTGATTCCCAGTAGCCACTCCGTAATACAAGGTGTGCGATCACGTTAGTATCCTTTCATCCTTCTTAAGGAAATATCTTCCGCCGATTTCTTCATTATATTTCCTTTTCGGCCTCCTCCTTTCGTTCCTCCCCTCCACTCAATCCTTCCGTAAATATTTTGTCTCTAAATGTAAGAGATGAGATCTCAATCCTTGATACCTTCTCTGTTTTACGTCCTTCTTAATTTGTCCTATGTACATGTCTCCTGGTCTTCCTCGTGGAATTTTCCATTCTATTTTTCCTTCTATTATATTTTCAATTAATTCATTGTGCCTCAATTTGTGTCCAATTCTTCTTTGCCGTAGAGTTCTCCATATGGCCCTATCCTCTTCTGCTCTTATATATACTTCCTAATTCCTTACTTACCGTCTACCCATTTAATCTTCAGCATTCTCCTCCAGCATCATGGTCCAAAGGCTTGCATTCTTCGCTGGTCCACTTTTCCAATTTCCCAAGTCTCGGAACCATTGAGCGCCATGCTTCACAAAAATATCTTGACGAATTGATTCATTTTTTCCAGCCTTAGGTTCTTTGAACATGGCAATTGTCTCTTCTTCATGGATGTGTTCTTAGCTTTGGCTACTCTTCGCTCGATGTCGGTCGAGCTTCTTCCATCCCATGTTATACTGCAGCCCAGGTAGATGAAGGATTCCACATGCTCTAATTTCACCCCTCGAGTTGCGATATCTGCATTCAGCTTCTTTCTTCCGCAGACAAGGATTTTAGTTTTCTTCTTGCAGATATCCATATTATATTCCCCCACTACTCAATCCATAGCAATTAAGAGTTGCTTGCAGGTCCGCTCATGTTTCCCCCACTACTGCGATGTCATCTGCAAACCGGAGCATGCTGATTTCTCCTCCATTTACCTTGATTCCTTTGGCACTCAATTCTTCTGCTTCTTTTATTGCCTCTTCCAGGTATACGTTGAATATTGCTAGCGAGAAGTAAGGCATCCTTGCCTTACTCCTTTGTTTATTTTGGCTTCTATTTTTCATCCATTTTTCGCTTGAATTTTTGTAAACTAATTCTTGTAGAGGTTATGGATGGTTAGTTTTTCTGTCGTTGTAGTCCAATCCAAGCGCTTGTATCTTAAAATCTTATTCCATTCGACTTTGTCGAAGGCCTTCTCCAAGTCCATGAATGCAACGTATAATGGTTTATTTACGTGCCTCATTTTTTTCGGCCAGAACTCTCAAGCTGAGGCAATTGCCTCTCTTGCCTCTCTTCTCTTACTCCTCGGGTTTTTCCTGAATCCGAAGTGGATTTCTGAGAGGTATCCTTCCATCCTTTCTTCTATTCTTCGGCTAATTATCCGAACAAGGATTTTGGATGCTTGAGTCACCAGGCTCAATGTTCTTCGCATTTATCTGTTTTCGGTTTCTTCGGTATTGCAATCATTATACTTTTCTCGAAGTCTTCTGCTATCTTTCCACTGTTTTAGCCTGCTTTAATTATTCCATGGAGAGCATCCTTCGTAGAAAGGTAAGTAAATGTGGTATCCAAATTAAATGATTTATTTGTTATAACCAACGAATTGTCAAGTTTTATTTTATATTTTGTCATAAACAAAATGATTAAGAAATTTCAGTTGTAATAATAAGAATAACGCGGAATAATAGTGGTGATTCCATAAATTAGCCTCGATTCCTTCTCGATTGAGACCTCCATGAATGTCGATTAATTTTCCCATGAAATGCCTCCCTCTATCCGCCCCTTGCAAGTGACGACAGTGATCCATGAGGCAAATTCTTGTTCCAACTCCCCCCGAGGCGGGGCAAGATGCAGGTAGGCTTGATTTCGCGTAAACTGCGGTGCGTAGGTCTGTCGCCGTTCTCATTGCCCAACCAAGAGATGGGATTTCCCATCTATACGCGTAGCATAGCATTATTTCCGCCTCAGTTATACGATCAAGTTTGTTTTCCTCTATTATCAGAATGGCGACGAAGAACTAGTCTGAAGGAATAACAAATGTCATATTTCTAATAAGAATGGCAGAAGGAAGGCATTAAATCGAGTATTGGAGAAGAAAATGACCTCTCGAAACATATGTTGGGAAACGATTGCTTAGTGAGGAGAGTGGTCGATGGGATGGGATGAGAGAAACGTAGTGCGATTAATTAAAGGCATCAAAGTGAAGACATGCGGATTCAGAAAATTGTCGATTGGTGATAGTTTGGAGTTAGTTTGATGTAGAACTCTTCGCTTCTCCATTCTTAATACTTTTGTTTTTATTTTAGTGAATTATTTTCCTCTTCGTGTTCTGCCATTTCAACTTTCAGATTTAGGCGTGTTTTCTCTGTACTTTGCCGGTCGTATTTTTATTTCTGGAGCCAGCATTTTTTTATAATTATAACGAGTGAATGAATACATGTCATTGCGCAGAATCCAGATTCAAATCTTAACGTCAGAAACTAAGCGAATGTCTCGACGAAACCGCATCTTCCCCTGGCACTCTTTTGTATGCTCTTTTTTCCCCCTTCTGTGACCTCCTTCAACATCCGTACTCGTCGCGTCTTACTTTTACCAAGTGTTCAAATAATAAATGCCATACGTGTATAGATGCGAGGTGAGCGATCAAAAAACGCGAAAATTTCGAGGAGAAACTCGAAGAAGAAGTGACCCGTTGGCCGGAACGGTTCGATGTGTCCTTGCGGTTTATACGGGAGACAGACTCGGAGAAAACGTGAATGCGCGTGGAGGGAAAACGGGGCATGGCATGGGGGTTTAACGTCCCCCAAGGAGAAGCAGTCCTTCGAGGAGTGCATGCGTGGAGACAAAATGGCTATGGAATAAAATGGAAAGGAAAAGAGGGAATCTAATTCGAGGTGATTTTTTGCACGAACGATAAGGGATCATAAAAATATTATCCGACCGCGGTAGGGTCATATTCGGCTCAAAGTTAGTGTCGTGTGTATTCACCCCCTGCCACACATCCTGGCGGTGGCTTGCAGGGTAATATAATAAGAAAAAAAAGAAAAAACTAATGCTCCTCGCCCCCTGAGACACAGAGAATATGACACACCGCTGCAGGCAGCGGAGTCGTGCCCCTCCCACAGAGAGAGCGAGAGAGACGAGGGTTTGAAGGAGAAGCTGGAAAACAACAAAGAAGGGTACGCAATATTGTAACGAGCACTACATACATAAAATGGCAGTTCCATGCAGTCAAGTGGAAAAATATTTGACAGTAAACCACACCAGATTAGTATTTATTGTGTTTGTATTAGCATTCACTGCATCCCTCCCTCTCCAGAGCCATGCCAGTGGATGAGGACAGAGGGCGCACCTAGAGATGTGCGACTGGTCCCACACTCTCCCGGCGTCACTATGTGTTGCTTTCCCTCTCTCTCTCTCTCTACCTTTCCCTCCCCCTCTTGCACACCCTTGAAAGCCTTTTGGGAAATCTTAGCTCTTCCCCCCGAGCTCTTTCTCCTAGTCACAATGCCGACCGTGCATCAGAAAAACTGCAAGCATATAAACGTTGAAATCATCAAAATCCACGACGTCAACCTCAAAGATTGACCCGGGTGCACTCTCCCATGGCTTCCTTTGAGAGGTCATAAAACCGCGGTAAATTCTTTGTTTACGGAAGTCGGTGGTTATTTCCTAGACAATGGCAAACGCATGGGGCGTAAAATTTGCCCTGAAAGTTTACCTCTTGATTTAAAAGGTTCCCTCCATTGTATGAACGGGTGGTATTAGTTTCAAATGCGCGGATGGGTCGGAGAAGTTTGCTTTCCTCCGAAAGAAAGCGGAAGGTTTTTGCATCGTACATTGTTACGCGCGTAAGGTGTGCGTCGCTGATGCGCGACTCTTGAATGTCTTTGAGGACGTCAGTTAAAATGTGAGACTTGGTCAATTGCGTCGTGGCCAATCGAGCCGGGTTCGATTCTTCCCAGGTTGAATTATTCATCTAGTCACCTGTTTGTACCTTACTCTCATCGGCTGTTTAAACTAAGCTAGTCACTTGTTTTCTACATACGTCCGTCGTCCTTGCTTTGCAAAAAAGCAGTCTTCCTCATTTTTTTGTTCCCTGAACCAAAGGGGGACAAGGCTTACGATACCCAACTCTGAAACACTATGTTATATTCCCAGGGTTACTGCAAGGCTTGAAATCACTCACGGAGCGAAGGTTAAATTACAGATTGAAGCTCTTGCATAAATTGGAATGACTCTCCAGCAGTGATGCTGAAAATATATTATTACCCCCCTCGTACTACGGTAGGAGAGATGAAGCTAATAAAACTAGAAATATTAAGTGTAGAGTAGATAAGATTTAAGATTTCATTTTTCCACGAACGATAAGGGATCAGAATAATATTGTAAAATAATAGAATAATTATAAACTATGATCTGAACTCACTAGCTGCACCGATTATTTTATACTGGTAGTTAAACAGCATAACTGCTAACTGCATATTGTAGATAAGCTACAGATTCGTACCCTCGACCGGTATGTTTCCTGTAAATAGGGGTGGATTTATCGACGTTATCGTGAAGTGAAATTCTACTTGCACCATATGTATACCCATATGTAAGTAGCTACTCCCGGCGTGAGCAAATACCTATAATAGTGGCGTTCTGTCTGCTGGTTCGTTAATCGCTCAATGAATATATAAAACCACAAAACATATAAAAAGCCAAAATAGAGACAGAAAAAATAAATAGATTTGGTGAAGGAATTAGTGTTTTTGGCAGTATTTACTGCACATTATTTGAGAGTTTTTTACGAATATTTTTTTCCGTTTTCCCTTCCTCTCCCATATCACTCACCCTTCCCACCTGGTGCTTGCACTCCTTGCCACTTACCTTTTTGATGAATCGCAGGGTACTTATGTCGATGCGTTTGTTGCAAAAAGTAGACATGTTTCTTTTTAAAGTATCTATTTGTACGTTTGATGCGAATTGAGAGAAATTTCATGAATAATCGCTGCTTGAGAGTGTGAATTCGATTTATGGGATTCATAATCGCACAGTCCCCTCTCCTTGGAGCGTAGTTCCACCTTAATACTAATTCATTTTAAATACCTTGCGTGTGTGCTTCGGTCGTGTTCTTGCCCTTGGTGGGGAAGGGGGAAGAGTGGCGACTGGTCGCGCGAGTCGAGCCGCTTTCACCGCCCGGAGAGATGACGCGAGACGCGCGCAATGGAGAACTTGTTCCACGACTTGGCTATTTCCTCCGGATGGAGGGGAGAGAGATATTACATCGACCCTGGAGACGCGTCCTTGGGGGAGATCGCTTTGCCGATGGCGTGGGATACTCCGGACGTAGGGTTCCCGTCCCAACTTTCCGCCGTTGTTCTTCTGCTCAAGATGCTTCGTGCCCGAGAAACAACTCCTTCGATCTGGTCGACGCCTGCGCCGGAAATGGTTTTGGGACCCGGTTCCCCAAAGTTGTCTTTACACGCTGGTAATACGTCTCCGTACCTCAAAAAGATGGTACCGAACTTCAATCTATCATAACCATTGTCTTTAGAATAGAAAGTGGAAAAATTGTTGATAAAGGTACGGCCTGTCAAAACCACACGGGAAGACGATCGAGAATAAAAGCGCGTGTCTGGTACTTGTTCTCCTTAGCTCTCAATAACCGAAGTGACAGAAATGGCGACGTGGAAGCCTTTTTCGGCGCCCGCATTCTTTCAATTCCGCAAATCCAAGCCCGGACTGGCAGTATTGTTGTCCTGTGTGACCATTTCTGATGTGTGCGTTGACTCTTTAAGTAAGGTCGGAGTCAGTTCAATGCGGCAGCATCACAAAAAATAAGTAACTTGCATCATGAAGCCAAATATACCTCACCCTGAGCATACAAATTTATAGATACAAAAAAATGTTGTACAGAATTCCATTCCGGTTAGCCACTAGAATCGCTATAAAATATACACTTTTAAACGGTCCCGATAAATTGAAAGGATGTCTCTTCAGCAATTATCAACGGATCGCGTTTAGCATATAGGAGCTAGATTTGTAAAAGGTTATTATGAAAAACTGCGTAGAGTATCCCAAAAATGGAGCAGCTAGGCTGGGAAACACTCGCAGAGCAAAGGTTAAATTACAGATTACATCTTAAATAACAAATTACATTTAAAATTGCATTAACTGGTAGGACGCGTCTTAAGGGTGATGTTGTAAGTGTATTATTGCCCCCATCGTACTACGGTAGGAGAGAATAATTGCAGAACAGATAGATTTAAGATGCCATTATTCACAAAACTGATAAAGAATCAGTATAACATTGTCCGATCGGGGTAGGGGTAAAAATATTCGGGTCAAAATGAGTGTGGTGTGCGTTGATCCTTTGCCGCACACCCTATTGGTGGCTTTCAGGGTACTAAAATATCTAATATCTAAAAAATCCATATCCATAATACGGGCTAATGGCTAACCCTGAGCCTTCCAACTGCCTGGTTTTTCGTGACTTGTAAACCCATGTCAGGGAATGAGTACTGCGTTGAGCAGTGATGGAATATTTTGGATTAATAATCTTGATCCCGAAGACCGAAACCACTCTCTTCGCAAAAAGGACTTCATGTTGATGTAAACAATTGAGGCAGGCTATTATTTCTGTAAGTGAAGCATAATGTCAAATAATGAAATTGTAAAATTCCACAACATTTTCATGCGTACATTTGGAGTCATCATTTTCTCCTTTTCTTTTCTTCCTCGCGGGGTCATTGATCGTCTTTCGAGTAGTCGGACGAACGTTTAAGGCGTCGCGTTTTTCCTCTCTGTTGGAGGGGAAAGGCTTCCCAGCAAGGCTCTCGCGGCACCGCGATCGAGAGAGATGCCCTTGCATTGCTCGGAGATCGCTCTAAACGTGACAGGGTCGCAGGAACGTGTAACACGTGCCCCGCCTCGGAAGTGAGGCGGGGGATGGCGGATGTTTAATTAGCGTCCTCCAATGGCACGCCATGCCCCCATCAATCCCAGAATTGACACGTAGCAACCGACATGTCGTGCTCTCTACATCTATCGTCGTTTGATTTTTATTTTAATATTTCCGTGTTTAATATTAATCTTCTGTTACTCGTTTCTTTGACCCTTCGTCACTTTCGTTGGCACGTCATTCATCCTTGACCTCCATCCTTTCTTCCCCTGTGTCCTCTACTCCATTGCAATCCTCCTTAAAATGTTGCATGGATCTCCTGTTGTTGGCAGTTACATCTACCAATAGTATAACGGAGTCATCCACTTATATGCATTTCAATTTAACAATTTCAATGTAAAAATCATATACGAGAGTCTATATGAAATACATATTAGCGAATGGCTCCTTGAAAAGGTACTGTTGCGGCATCTCTCGCAGTTTCTTGAAATTTGTCAAAGGTAAAAACAGCCTTAGTGTTTGTAGTTGGCTTTAACCTCGTGGACTTTGGCGCTTCGCGCTCGACTACGTATGCCTGTGACATTTTACGTATTTACGGTATTTCGTCACTACATCTTGTTCCTTTCAAGCCCCCAAATGTTTTGAGTTTAAGAGGACGCCTCGATAGCTTAACTGGCTGAAGCACTCGACCGGACATTGAGGTATCTGGGTTCGAATCTCGATCAAGGTGAATGATTTTTACATTCTGAAATGGTTTCATTGAAACGATAGTTAGGTTTCCGGATGAACCGCTAACAATATTTGACGTGTTTTTGTGAGAATCTTAGTAACTTCTAAATTTTTTCATCTTGATTTATTTCCTGTTTTGGCTTCAAACTTTCACCCCCTCACTCTCTTCTCTCCGAGACCGCCCAGTCCATTCTCTTCCTTTTGGTTCAAATTCCCCTTCCTAAACTTCTTAAAACGTTAAACTCCACAAGCGTTTTTCTTAGAGACGATTCTTCATGTCTCGGCTAATTTAGTCTCCATCGGTAGCATACAATTATCGTCACGGTCTCATTACGGGCCTATTGTGCAGAACATTTCCTGTACCATCCTCCATCCCTGGTGAGCACAGAGCATCGGCAATATTGAGCGCCATTTGCGCTCCGATTTTTCTGACGCCGTATTTTATATATGCTCAATGACACAACAACTGTGACTCTCTGCATCGCATTCTACACACACATTAATATACTTTCATTTAATATGACATGATACGATAATATTAAAACCCAACTAGTGATGCTTGTTTTAACGTAGGTAATTAAAAGCCCTGTCGTTTCCACCGAAAAGTAAATGGAGTAGGCATATGAATTAATGTTGACTGCAGGCAAAAAAATGCAAGTGTGCGAATAAAAGTGTTTGTAATGAATACAGGAGATACATGCGGGGCAATAAATGAGAGCGGGTTGCAAAGCAATGGAAGAATGAGTGAAATGATGACAGCGCCAGTAGCGGAGAAGCACAAAGGTGGTGCACCCCGCTGGTCGGGCCGGGGGAGCGGATGCGAGCGGAATGGCCCAGCAGCTCCTCCATCTAAATCAACGCAATACCCCGCCAGCCGCCGCGAGGGCGTGTGGCGGGGTGTATTAGGTCACCAACCGTAAATGAGAATAAAACCACATGCAAAACCAACAGATTCATGAATAAACCCTTATAACTTACACCCATACAAATGTATAGTATATTTATTTTCAGGCGTGTGAAATGAAAGGATTTTTGCATGAATGTATACGCCACTGTGGGTAAAGGTTTGCGTGGATGTGTTGATTTTGCTTGTGGTTTTCTTACTTTTTACAGGTGATTACCTAACACCCCCCGCCACACGCTCTTGCGGCGGCTGGCGGGGTATTATGTAGATGAAATACATATACTAACAACTAACATACACCTGCACCTACGAATATACCAAACGTCAATGCAGCGTTTAATCTGGTCCTGGCGTGTACACTAACAGTATACAATATTTCTATAGTGATTTCGCTTTTCTACTGATATGATTCCTGATTTTCCGGGGAAAGCGCGAGAATTTGTGTCTATCTTTAATCTAACCTATCTTATCTTATCTTTGTGGTCTGATATACCTAAATAGTGTGGGACCATTTTAATTCTTTTAGTGCTATTGTTAAATTCGTTTCCTCTGATCCTTTCTAAAAGTCTTCCTTGATCTCTTCGCATATCAAGCGGTTCCCTGCCTATCGTAATTCCCCTCAAAGGCCTTAATGTTGTGATGGAGGAGTTAATGGTTTGAGAGTGGACGGGGTGGGTGAGAAGGTGCTCACGTGTGATTATCAGAAGTATTGATTGGGCGATCGCTTCGGTTCGACAGCCAGTGAACAGAGTTGTCATCTCGAGGGTCCAAGGTTCAAATCCCGGTGTGGCAGGTAATTTCTCCATTAGCATCCCTATCCTTACCAGGGGTGCTGTGTGCCGAGAGAGAGCATTACAAGGGCAGTAATCAAGCGCCTTAATCTACATCGACACAAATACCCCAAGATTCACCAAAAAGGTGTGTGGCAGGGGGTGCAGGCAGCAGTTGGGAAGGGTAAGTGCTAAGGGAGAATTTTGGAGAGTAAGGAAAAAAGGGAAAAATATTCAGGGAAAAACAATCAAATAACGTGAAAATTTGTATACATGCTGGAGGAAGACTTAATTTAATTCACGTAATAAAATAGTCATTTGTGTTGCGAAAAGAGGGAATAATAGGAACCAAAACAATTATAAATAGGACGGGTCTCCTCCATAAAAAGACAGGTAGAAATAGAAAAGAAAGAGGAAATTCTACTATTACGTTGACATGCAACTCATAGTCTCCGCACCTTAACACACAGGGAATGAGAATCACAGTGGGGAATGTGAAACTACTTGATAGGAGGTTAATGATGACCCTAAGTTTTTCTCCGCACTTACCCTGACAAATCCTTCCTTTGCTTGTTGCAAAAGAAACACTTGGTTTTTCCACATAAAATATTTATTCACGACCTAGGTTTCGACGCTCAGCGTCATCTTCAGGTGAAATACAGCCTGTATTTCACCTGAAGATGACGCTGAGCGTCGAAACCTAGGTCGTGAATAAATATTTTATGTGGAAAAACCAAGTGTTTCTTTTGCAATATGTATCGTTTCCACAAAGTGACGCCTGAAGTTATCTCCTTCCTTTGCTTATTTACCCACCAAGTTATTCATCCACAATGGCACAAATAATGGCTGAAAGTCTCCAAGTTTCAAAAAAGCTATTACTTCTTCTCAACGGTCAGTTGCTAAACGCTCTATGGACTAGCCACAATTCTTCCTTCCTCTGAATAGTTCGTTTAGTCTCATTTTAACTTCTTCTTCAAAGAATTTTGATTATATATTTTTTGCTTAGCGGTTTTTTAAAACATTTAACTAATTTTTTACTGCGTGACCGTGTAGCTCCATTTGTCTCGGCGCGCTACGAATAGTCACGAAAAGACAAAAAAAACTGTATCGTTTGGAATAGTACGATTACATAGAACCGACAGTTGGATTTGTGTGGGAAGGGTATAGTCCACTTGGGCTTGAGCTACGATGGTGGCACTGCCTGCGATAGTAATTAGTTACTTGCAGGTGCATGAATAACAACGGTCTTCCGCGCTGTGAAAGTGGGGCAGGCATGCACCTTGACGTCCGCATAGCAGGATTATTCTCTCCCCCCCCCCCCACTTGTCTACCGTTCACCATTCTCCCACCGACGCCAGTTGACTCATTGGCGTTTGCCGCGCCCTCCACCCTGCGGTGATCTATGCATTGCGAGCATATGTGGACGTACTACTGCGCGAGGCGAATGCCTGCCTACGCTCTATAAATTTCGGAATAGAAAGTTTGAAAGCTGAGCCTTGGTCGCACACTGAACACGCCGTCTTCTATGTCTTTTTTTTTTGTTTCTCTACGCTTCCGATCGGCGAAGACAGGGTTTGTAATTACCTATCGCGGCGCTACCAGCGTTTTCGTCGGTTCTCGCGTGTCATTTCCACTATGCGCGATTGCCATTTAAAAATTTAACAATATCTGGTGAATAAAAGAAGACAATTTGCTTTCCCAACACCTCTCGCAGCTAAAGAGGGCCGAGTAGTATAAAGGAGTGAGGGAAGGGAAGGCGATTGCGAGCGGTGTCGCCTTGGATGGACTCGATGGGGATGATTGACTCGCGGCGATTCCGATCGGGGAAGGAGGCCGAATAACAAATGAAGGGAGCAAAGGCGCTGTTCTTGACGGGCGTTGCGATTTGGGGAATGCGCGTGCGCGGAAAATATTCTCAGAGGACCGCTGATTACATCTCAAATGAACAGAACTGTTATTAGCGCGTTCTCTGCTCGACGTCGGGTACCATCAGTAAATTTTTAGAATAAATTTTGCCGTCCCCGAAATTCGTCAATCGGAAGTAAAATTAACGTATATGCTTGTATTATTTTATATAAATCATTATAATTGGTAAGCTACTTCTTAAGGTAGGTTTTGAATGGAAGTATTTCGTTTCTCCTAACAAAACATAATCCAACATCCTACGCAACAACAAGGCCCCCTTTCTCAATACTTTCTTCCTCCCTTCATCCCGTACGGCATCTCTATCCTATTCCGGCACTTTCTTCTTTTGCCAAACGTCGTCCCCTCCGTCAGTCTCCTACATCCCACTGCCAATGCCTATCTCCCATATCCAATGAATGTGCTTTTCATCCATTTTTCCCTACCTGCTTAAGATTTTTCCCAACAATCCCCTCTCCTGGCTAGCCATACCTAGCACTTCCTCATTTGTTTTCCTTTCGGTCCATTTAACCATCTCCATTCTTCTCCACACCCATTTTTCAAAAGCCTCCAATCTACTTCTATCATCCTTCTCTAGCGACCATGTTTCCACGCCGAACAGATACGTAAACTTCTACCTGCTCAATTTTCTAACCTTCTATTTTTTCGTTTAACTTAGCCTTTGCGTTTTTCCATTCAGTGAAATATAATGCAATAAATGGAGTGGAATTATATTTGACTTGTTTTCACTTGTATTGTTCAGATTTATTTCCTTTGCATTAAACGCACGTAAGGTCATTTCTATACACAAGCTTATCCCGGGATATTATACAGTAAATAAGTTATGAATTTCATTTGTTTCAATTTTCGGTATTTTTGAAGCAAGGTTTTGATTCTTGAAGGTGGGTTACATGGAAGCAGCTGCTTTCAATTTTCACTCATTATGCTTGCAGGTATATTTTGATGTGTAAAACAAGGTAAAATCTTGAAAAAAGTTAAAAAAGCTTAAAACTTATATTGTGTTTAATATTCTTATATCTTTTAAACCGGACGAACACTAATGATTTTCCTGTTTCTTTTCAGGTATGTCACTCTCTGAAGGCAGATGCCCATGTTTCACAAATGAAGCGTAAGTTTTTATAATGGAAAATTTTTGATTATCAATGCATTCCAGTTTCACGGATCACTCACGAATATTCACGTACATCGCCGATATTCACGGATACGAAACGGCTTATTATGCACATGGTATGGTAGCATGCAGGTAATACTATATTTCACCATCCAGCTCGTGGAAAAATTAGTACTATTTTTGTGAGGAAATTTGTGACTCGTGAATGAATGGGTAAACAGTTATTACATCGTTGCATTAATGAAGTCCACGGATGTAGTCACATTCTCGTATGCAAACACACCCTTCACTACCGCTTTCCATCCATACAGTTCGCCCTGTTGCTGTTAGATGGGCATGTCCCTGTAATTTTCCTGCCCATTGGACGGGCAGACCGTGCTTTCGATACCGTTTGTCATGATTATACGTCAGAGAAGTTGTTTGGAAAAATTGTCTTGATATTGCTTTAGAATTGCACTCAGTTTATTTATGACGGAGAGGTAACAGGCTGATATTTGTATATAGAGCCGCGCCGTACATAACTACGCTCTAAATGAAAGTTTTTGGCGAGTCTTTTCTTAATATCCTTACGCAAAATCCCTGTCATCAACTCCCTCCTCCTTGTAAAATCCTCTTTGCCTTGTAGAATTCTTCTTCTTACGCCCGTACTTCTTTGACCGTGTTGATCCAAAACACTTCCGAGATACATTAACTGTTCTACCTGCTCTAGTTTTTGCCCTCCTATTTTAATGTTAAGCTTAGTCTTTTTATTTCCGGAAAATCGCATAACCTTTGTTTTATTAATATTGATTCTCATCCCATATCTATCGACCTGAATTTCCAATTCACTCAGCAATGCTTGCAACCCCTTGGCTGACTGACAAACTAAAGCTTGGTCAACAGCAAACCTAACTGATTTTACGAATTCACCGCCCACTTTCATTCCTACTTCCAGTTCTTCCCATGCCTCCTTAATCATTTCCCTGCTCACAGATTGAACAGCACCGGTGACAATGGGCAACCCTGCCTTACACCTCTTCCTAACACTGCCCGTCCGGACTCCCCGTTCCCCACTCGCACCTGAGCAGTCTGAGACATGTACAGGTTGCGGATTAGCCTCCTTTCCCTCCAATATATTCCTATTTCCTACACTATACTCAAGTTACTATACGGGTTGAAGGGAGGGAGGAAGTACTCAGAAATGATGAGGGACTTGATGTAGTATAGGTTGCTGGATTGTGTTTTGTTAGGAGTAACAAAATATTTATTTGCTAGCTGTATCCTTCGAAAACTTACATTAACCGGTAGATTACTTAATAATAATTCATGTATACAATCTATAGATTGGTGGGAAGGGCTCTGAAAAATTTGCCATGGACAACTTTTCGAGAAAAAATTTAGCATAAAAATTATCTTAATCGGTTGGAGGGAAAAACTCTCTCGCACCCTTCCCTGGAAAAATTCAGTGCTGTTTCCACCCAGGAGAGCCATCCTCTTTCCTCGCTTCTGACGCCGAGGTCACCTTCGAAATTGCGAATGCAGCCCACCGTGATGATCGGCACGTAGGCACTCGTCGAGGGGGGCGGGGCGGGGGAGGAGGGCCCGTCGGCCCTGGCGAGGCCAAGCAACGTTTTCCTCCCGCTCGCGGAAATGGTCGGGCGGGGTGGGGAGGGGAGGGAAATGTGGGATGCTTCGCACTCGCCACGTGTGGAAGGAAACTGAGCGAGATACACGCTCAGGAGATTCTGGAAACATTCCACGATGAGGCATTATTATGTAGGGGATGAGGGAGTTGGATTTCATTGGTTTTATATTCGGGAGATGAAACAAAGGCTGGAAGCCGCTTGAGATGCGAAGAAAACAAGCGAGACAACACAACAAACGAGGTTAGAATTGACACTAAAGGAATTATTATGACCCCGCACTATATGAGTAGGTCAAACCACAAGGATAAGATAAGGGATAGAGAGATTCCAGTAGAGATAGATGCAAATACTCATTCTTTCCCCGAACAATCAGGAATCATAATAGGAAGAAACCAAAGTCACTAAAGAAATAGCAAAAACATTCGATTTACAAGTCAGGACATGATTAAACGATGTATAGTCATAAGGTATATTCGTAATTGCATTTGTATGTCAGTTGATAATAAATGTATTTGCATGCGTGTAAGCTGAAAAGACTTTGCATGAATAAATACGCCTATCTGGGTGTAGATTGGAATGTGTTTCTTGGTTTTGCATATGAGTTTACTGACAGTGACCTAACAACCCCCACCACACGCCCTTATGGCGGCTTGCGGGGAATCGTGTATATGTACAAAGAGTTTACCGCGAAGCAACTCCGAAAGAAAGGAAAAAACATAGAAACACACAAATATTTTTTCACATCCCGAGGGATTCAACGATATAATATCCATTGCTACTTTTTGAAGTTATTAGAAAGAGCCCTGTAATATCAAAATCAAATATCAGTCAAAATGAAATGAAAAAAATGAATGAGCAAGTTGAAGGCAAAATAGGTGAATAGAAATTGGAAAAAAAGCATTGACTCTAATTTGAAGAAGGAACAGGATTGCCGTTAATCATCATCACTTATAATGTATGCTAATTAGCTTCTAAAAGAATGTAAATAAAACTAGCGGAATATGATAATATTAATGAATGGATAATATCTACCCACGTAAATATTTATGGAGGAACACGTACTAATTTCAGATAATAGATACTGAGTAAAGTATAGTCGTACGATGAAGAGAGAGAATGAGGTCTTTGGAAAATAGGTCTCAAAATAAGAAATGGAAAGACAAAATATTTTGTTGCTGAAGAAACAGAAAGGTACATAAAACTTATAAATAAATATATATTCAAATATGTTGACGACTTAAATAACTGGGAGTTTTTCTCTCTAAGGAAGTTAACAGTGAGACAGAGATATTAAACATGTAGTCTTGGCGTATAAGATGGGATTTGAATGGACCCCGTACACTCGACTCGTCATTTTTCAACTTACCTTACTTACTTAGCTTCGTATAACCTGAGGATAATCAGGCACAACTCGAATGTATTAAATCCTTCTTCAATTTTGCACAATCTCTTCCTCCCTTTCATCCGTCAAACATGCCTAGTCTACACTCCTCTCCCCCTTCCAATATAGTTTCCTGCATTAGAGATGAAAATAATTAACGGAGTACGTAATCTAAATATTCCTATAAAATGTATACAAAAATTACACCGGAGTATCTGGATGTATATAAACGCAAATGGAAACATATTAAGATATTTTAACAGTTATTGATATCGTGCTTATACACATAAATATGTGGAGTGGAACTATGTCAATTCGCAAAGGAAACCAGTAAGTAGAAATGGATTATTCACGACGAAGTTGTGGGGTGTAGGTACATACAAGTTTGATCATGTGAAAAACGAAGAGAAACGAGAAAAGATCCTGCTCGGATGGAATCGATAGAATTGGGAATTTAACACTTTTATTTAACGGAAATAAAATATTAGTGGGTCCTAAAGAGTGTGTTAGAGTGCTTAAGTAATTCAGAATAGCTGTCCAGTTGACTAGACGCTGATAAAATAGACTTAATTGCCAAGCGAGGGCTGCGAAATGGCGAACGAAAAAGAAGATATCACTGTGCCGCGGGAAACGACTTGTGAAGTCAAGAAAGCTCGCCATTGAAAAATAAAATAAGAACATAGAATTGCGGCACAAACAGGTTCAGGATAATGTTTGTTCCGGCGCTATATAATAGTCGTCATCACCCGAGGAAGGAGTCGTTAGACAAGGTATTTAACCTAGTTTGTAGCGAAATTCGTGTATGGATTATGTACCTTAATGCCACCAAGGTAACCTCTCTCTTACTCCCTTTCTGTCGAGCAGCACATATCGTAGATTGTATTTCACAACGGTTATCACTCTTATTGCATTGGCAGCAGAGGGTTCGAAACCGGAATGGTTGGCGTGGACGACCGGGGCTCACGGCGCAGTTCTCCGTGGTGTGAAAGAAAACGTAAATCGTTTGTCGCACACAGTTTCGCTTTTGGGGAGTGTACGAGGACAATTTGAACTTTTCTTCTACAAATGTTGTTTTCTTGCTGATTAATTTTTGTTATTATTAAATTAGCTCATACGGCAAATATTTTCATTTGCGATATACTAGGTTTGTCCGAAAAGTAGTACGAATTATTTTTTCTCCGATAGAAGGACGGACGGGTGGCGTTTTCTTTAGCTGGGTTGGAGGAAGGGGGGTCTCAGGAAAGGCTTTTGGCCGATGGCAATTGACTTAGAGCCTCTCTGGATTCGGATTGTTTGATTGCGAAACCTCTATAACATTAACTCGTAACGCTGCGTCATTAACCGGTAATTGGAACAGCGTTAGGCCATCAAATCTTGCGTAAAACAGGGCAAAACCGGGAAAGAGAATCATGACACGCTCAGTTTTATTCGCAGATTAAATTTTCCCATTGTTTCTGATGAATTTGGAATCCCTAAAAGCAATGTGCATTAACTTGTGAGCGATAACATGGGCATGAAAAAGGTGTGTGCGAAGTTTTTGGCGCGAGTGCTCTCGCACAAACAAAAGGAAACTCGAACGCGGATCTGCCAAGAGCTTCTCGACCATTCTTCAGCCACCCTACAGGCCTGACGTTGCCCCACCAGAATTATTCCTTTTCTCTTGCCTCAAAACCGTGTTGAAAGGACGTTACCGCGGCACGGTGGAAGCGTTAAAACAAACCGTGACGAGGGAGCTAAGCAGGATTCTGGGCGCCGCCTTCCAGCAGGCGTAGAAGGTTAAGGAAAACCCACTGGCAGCGCTCTGTGGACGCACAAAGGTGCTGCTTCGAAGAATTTTGACTGAATGTATCCGTTCTGACAATGAATTATTTTTAATCGATTCAGTCCTTCTACATTTGGGACATACCTTGTAGTTCGCCTACTGTGACGATGGAGGCACGTGACAGACGACGAGCAGTACGCGAAATTGGATTTTGTTTTCGCCTGAACAAATAGTCAGCTGAAGCTCATGCAATGCAACAGGACACATACGGATATTAGGCTTCTGGCAATGCTTTTACGGAAATATACGGTAAAACAACTGCTGCCAATATGAAATAAAATCGTTGATTTATGTTGACAGCACTATCAGAAATGTTGAAAATTTCATTTGGTGCCACCAACACTTAATTAACAGAAAATGGAGCAAATGACATTTGTCTTTACGCGTTGGGTTTTTCTTTCCATTGATCTACACGCTACCCTATCAGTCACCGTTTGGTGTGTGTGGTAGGGGGTGATTACAATTCAGGCATACAGCATCAAAAATTAAGTTTTTCTTGAACGTTACAGATACTCTGTATTTCAGAAGTTCTGAGACTGCTAGCCGAGATATTCGAACGAGAGGGAGTTCACGTGCTGGGCTGTTCGCAGTTGAAGTTAATGTTACAGGAAGAAGAGGGACTTAATTCGAAGATTATTGTTGGAGATGAAAGTTGGCTCCAATATTTTGATTCTGAGAGCCATTAACAGAGTCATGCGAGGGAAATTTCTGGCATCAGGAATACCGAAAACGTAAGCGGTGCTTTCACATTGAAACTAATGATTAAATCTTTTCCCCATATTCATGGAATCTTGAACCAGCATGTCGTGGCATCACACATAAACTGTAAATGAAGCATACCATGGAGAAGCAATGAAAATTCTTAAATGTCGTAAAAATTGCAATTTGTCACATTTCAAAGCAACAGGCTGGATGTTAAGCTGATACACGGTTACGCACCGCAATTGCTGTTGCTGAACCTCTCGCAAAAATCGATGTGAAATGTGTCCCCAATTCCCTATATTAGTTCAGACCTGGCTCCAACGGACTCTTTCCGGCTCTTAAGTGAGAAGAAACAGATCTATGGAAAGAGTTTTTCATCAAGAAGTAGCCGCTGGCGTAATACTGGCGTCAAATAAATGAAACGTCACCCGATTAAACATTACATATGCGGTAAACGATATGATATCAACTTTTCGCTCACTAAATTGGGTGGCAAAAATATATGTCTTCACTAATTTTCGACAACAGCCCTTGTACGTGAAATTGAAAAGGAAAATTTGGTTTCGTGAAGTTTTCAGAAGTAGGAAAGAAACCGCTATGTGAGAAAACAGAGGTCCCGAATGATTCGTCACCATGACAAGTAAATTCCACCAAATGAAGTGAAAGGAACTCGGTATTTTGGCTAGCAATCGGTAAGTGTTCTCTATTCTTATTTTTCTGTTATATTGTGCCGTCCAAATGTTATATTGCTCTCGTGAGCGCTTCTGCATCACATAAATAAAATAAAGGCATATATTAAATCCACGTATAACATGTACAAATTATAAAACTACGTGTATACGCTCACATACGTGCATATTCTCCTATATTTGCAAGTACGTGAGCATACACCTCCTCATTCAGATATATACATAGGTATATGTACCTACACGTTGTACACCTAGACTCCCATTGTCGATGGGCGATTCTGGGACCTACGAGTACTAAACTGCGCTAGTCCTGGCGAACTCTATTTGTATCTTGGTCCCTGTGCCCTGAGTCCTTGATATCTATTACCGAACTTCTCAATCGGAATAATAAACGCCAATATCAAATTCTTCCTCAGTTTTTCTATATTTATCACATCATATGTGTTCTGGCTTGGGCAGGAGATAGGTTTATACTACCTTGATCAAAAAGTTCCCGGAATAACCACCGTGTGGCGCTCCCATCGTTCCGATTTCAGTTCTGTTTTTTTTGTTAAATTGGTACGAGGATGACGAGGGTCATCGGGAAAGTAGTACCCGTTCGTGAAATAAAGACACAAAAGTTAATATTAACAAACATAAAAAATTTTATTTGAAAGAGGATACTTTAAACTACTTCTCAACATAATCTCCAAGCAAATTAAGGCATTTGTCATAACGTGTGACAAGTTTCTGTATTCCTGCTGCATAGTCCTTCGCCGCCAGCTCATTGAGATACGCGAGGGACCCATCTTGCACAAATTTTTGCATAATGCAGATGGTGTTTAACAATTTCATGAACAATTGTTCGAGAAACATTGGGAAAATGCTCACAGATGTCATCAATTGTGACGCGCCGATCGTTCCTCACGAATTCGTCAACTGAGCTCACCAGTTGGTCTGTAATGACAGACGGTCTCCCCGAACGCTCATCGTCGTGTGTGTTCCCCCTCCCCATGTTGAAGTTGCGACACCACCGCCGAACAGACGACTCGTCCATTACATTGTCTCCATACACCTCCTTTAATTGGCGATGAATATCACATGGGCGAACGTTTCTTGCATTGAGGAATTTAATCACTGCCCTCACTTCACAACTGGCGGCGTTCTCAATTTTTTTAAACATTGTAAACAATCACAGAAACAACACAGGCAATGCTAGCGTCACGCAACTTGGCTCAGAGAAGGCAGACAAGCCACTGAAGCTATCTGACCTCGTCCAGCGGCTACTCGCGTCGTCAGCACTTCATGCGGCACGAACGGGTACTACTTTCCGGATGACCCTCGTACATCTGTTGTTGATATTCCCTTTAAATCTTAGTGTCATAACTTGACATTTGCAAAAGTTACGTAGCCAAGGGTACATCTATCTCTGTGTGTGTTGGCGATTTTTTACAATTTCAGAAATGGATTTAAATTTCCAACAACGAACTTGTATTAAATTTTGCGTAAAAAACGGATTTAGTGGCGCACGGACGTTGGAAATGTTGGAAAAGTGTTTCGGCAACGATTCTCTAAAAAAAACGGTCGTTTACCAGTGGCACGAGCGGTTCAGAAGTGGTCGTGAGTCAATCGAAGATGATGAACGCAGTGGCAGACCATCGACATCGAAAGTCGGTGAAAAAATTGATAAAGTAAAAGAAATGTTGGTCAATAACCGCAAATTAACCATCAGAGAAATAGCGGAGGACTTGAACATTGCCTATGGATCCGCCCAAGACATTGTGGTTAATGATTTGGGTTTCCGTCGTGTAGCAGCAAAGTTGGTGCCAAAAGACCTCAATTTCATGCAAAAAAGAGACCGTGTTGACGTCGCAAAAGACATGATTTGCGAGGCTGAATCCGATCCCACATTCATCAAAAGGATCATTACTGGAGACGAGACGTGGGTTTATGAGTACGACACGCAATCCAGACATCAGGCAAGTGAATGGCGTTCACCAAATGAGCCGAGACCAAAAAAACCACGTCGTTTTCAGTCAAAAAAGAAGGCAATGCTGACGGTTTTCATGGATTACAACGGTGTAGTGCATCATGAATTTTTGCCAGAAGGCCAGACAGTAAACAAAGAGTATTATTTGGGCGTTATGAGACGTTTGCGTGAAGCAATTCGCCGAAAGAGACCAGAAATGTGGGCAGAAAACTCGTGGAATTTGCACCATGATAACGCACCGTCGCACAGTGCTATCATTATTCGTAATTTTTTGACGAAAAATGCAACAAATACCATCCAACAGCCACCGAATTCACCTGATTTGGCTCCCTGTGACTTCTTTCTGTTCAATCGAGTTAAAAAACCATTACGGGGAACGCGTTTTAGCAGCCGAGAGGAAGTAATGGAAAAATCGCAGGAAGCACTGATGGACATACCGAAAACCGACCGTAACTTTTGCAAATGTCAAGTTATGACACTAAGATTTAAAGGGAATATCAACAACAGATGTACCAATTTAACAAAAAAACAGAACTCAAATCGGAACGATGGGAGCGCCACACGGTGGTTATTCCGGGAACTTTTTGATCAAGGTAGTATGTTAGTCGCGATCGTGTGACGAGTATGGGCGCCGATTCCCGACGACCGCAGAGCCATGTAAATGGATCGCACGCGTGCGCTGCCCCCCCCCCCCCCCCGCCGGAGTGAGTGGAGTATCCGTGGGGTGGGGTGCCCCCCCCCAATCCCACAGGTGGGATGGAGGAAGGGAAAGCATTCGCCGCTCCTCGCGGTTTCGGCTTTCCAGCGACTTGTCCCGAAGTCTTGACCTTGTGGCTAGCGGGGGGGGGGGAGAATGGGGATTCTCGGAGGCGGGTAGGAGCGAGAGAGGCGCCGTGCGTGCGTGATGCGGAAATAGAGGCACGCTGCCCTTCCCTTGCGGGATGCTGGGTGAGAAAAGGCGGAAGGTATATTGCCTCTGATTCAAGAGCACATTTTACAATGTGCCCTTTGTAGATCACAGGACGGGTACCTGTTTCCATTTATTGCTGAAGGTCAAATCTTAATTGTCGGACTGCCTCTCTGATTGCCAACCATCTCTCATATCAACGGCCGCAGTAATATAGATTCGGAAGATTGGTTTGATGGGCAGAGCGTGCTAATGATACGTGCAGCGCTGGGTCACCTTTCCTACCTGTGTCTTTGGCGTTGGAGACCACGAGTTGCATGTCCATGTAATGGGTGAAATTTCCCCTTCTTACTTTTCAATTCTGCATGACCTATCTTGTTTTGGTGGGGCCCTTTCGTATAAAAGGTTGAGTTTCATTTTTTCGTAAAACAAAGAACTAAGAGGGTAGGCTGGAAACTAATGCACACATGCTTCTAGACCACATACAAAATGACCTTCAGAAGCACTCTTACTGGCATGTGGAAGTAACATTCCCCATCAACTCGCATGCGCAGGTTTGAGGTCGTTACATTCATCCAGTGTATTTTGAGAAGCTGAAGAATGGAGACGTGTTCTAGTGCTATGTCAACGCGAGATAGACAGCGTGCTGTTATGTCGTAATTTATCTGCTGAATTAGCCCTTATTTTGAAATAAGTCTTCCTCTAGCATCTCTACAAGTCTGTGCGTTATTTGATAGTGGTTAAATGAATAGTGTTTCCTTTTCACTTCCTCTGCCATATCCTCCATCATCACCCACCCTTCCCACCTGGGGGCTTACACCCCCTGCCACACTTTATGATAGACCGAGAGGTATTAATGTCAATATCTATCCAAACGGAGGGCGAAATCCACGCACCAGGCTGAGAGAGGCGGGGGTCCTTGCCATGTGCCACGTGTGGTTTCTCATAAACAGCAGTTTTCTGGTGCCCAAACTGGGAGAAGCTTGTTGTGTCAATCTGGATTTCAACCCGGGTCATCAGATTATGTGTCTGAAAATCCAGCAGAGGAACGTAGGACCGGCGGGGTGATTCTTGTAGATTTAAAGGTATCTTTTATGTAAAAATCCATTTTGCAGTTTTTTTTCATTGAATCAATGAAATACGTAATTAGGCAGTTGATTTCAATTTAAAAAGTTCTTTTCTCTGGTACTTCATCCAGTATTGTTGATGGTACAATAAATCATACGCAAGAAGTAATTCATGTATTTACAACGATTTTACCAATGCAAGAGATAGAAAAATATCACTTTGGGCAGTTGTTAGGCAAAGGTTGAGTATCGCTGAGTCGGGCAACTACAGCGTCGCTCTTTACATTAATTAGAATGCTAGTTGAGAGGGGTAATACGAAATGAGTAATAGAGATGAAAAAGAGTAGTTAAAAGTAAACGTATTTGCAATTTTAATAAAAAACATCAAATTTTATTGTCATGGTAATTTGGTGGATGCTCTTTCGCCGCACACTCTACCCTCTCAAATGCGAAAGCGGAATCTGTACCAATAATTACATTAAATTATTTCTACATATAATTGCATCATCCATGAGATGACCTATCAAATTTCAAACTTTCGACTCTTTTATGTCGACTGAGGAAGAGAACCTAACTGAGCCGTGATGTTTTCTTTCGTAGTTGAGTTCATAGCGGATCTCTCCCAGCGTAGAGGAGCTAGATTTGTAAAATGTTGTTATGATAAACTGAGCAGCGTATCCAAAATATTAGAGGAGCTAGGCTGGGAATCACTCACGAAGTGAAGGTTAAATTACAGATTAAATCTCTTGCATGAATAGGAAGGACGTCCTTTTAGCAATGATTTTGGCAATTATTTTATTGCCCAATCTTTTTTCGGTAGAAGAGATCATGCTAGTAAAATTAGAGAAATTAATTGTAGAACAAATGTATTTAAGATGTCATTTTTCCCCCAAACGAAAAGGGTTCAGAATAACGAGGTCCGACCGGGGTAGGGGTTAAAGTATGCGAGTCAAAATAAGGCTGGTGCATATTCACCACCTGCCTTACACGCTTGCGGTGACTTGCAAGGTACTTGAATAAATTTAAAAAATAATATTTACACTGGGCCTTTATCATAACTTGCAAATGTTTGCTGATTTATAAAATAGCATCAGGCGTTGTCAAACTGTTGGCGGTCCTTTAATCTGAGGATGATAGTGGCTTTAAATTTCTGTCGTCGTTTTTAATACACATCTCATAATGCTTGTTTAGTGTTGGAGGCTGGGCTTGCGGGTGGGGAAGGCATGACACGTGGCTGAAGAGAGGAAGGCGGAACCCTGGCGTCCTGCCATCAACCTCTCAAGGATTTAGCGCAGGGAAAAACGCCACATGAAGATCCTGATTTCTTTACCACAATGTCATTAAAGTCGACAATCAATCTCTGCGGGGAATCCTCCAAAACGGGGAATAACAAATGCATTCTACCTCAAAGTCCTTCCAACAAGTAGTAAACCTGAGACAAATTGGTTTGGACCAAAAAATGTGAACAAAATCTATATTTTTAATTCATTAAGTAGTTTGGGAAAAGTTTGAACTAGTTTGTTGGGAGAACTTCAACTATCAAGGTAACTATAAGTATAAACCTGGCTAAATTTTCTTTTCAAATACTCAAGATGAGACTCGATTTTAAATGCAAAATTAGTGGCCATGGTATATTTAAAAAAATAGCAGAAATTAAGGCATAAATAATATTTTAATAGCTTACATTTTTTTATATATTCCAGTTCTCTTCGTATTTCATGTTATGACAAAATAGTGTAACACACCGCTGTTCTTAAAGACAAAATTATTTGATAACAAAGCATATTCCTTTCCCCTTTTCAACGGCCCGACTTTTTTGTGTTTAAAATTTGAATAGCCTGTTTTCTAAAAGCATTATTTTTTAATTGGAATGAACTTCAATTCAAATTATTCATATAATTCGGCTAGAGAGGAAATTATACGCCTACCAGTTATGCAGACTAGGTGAAACGGACCTATCCGTTCAAGGTAGAGCCTAGCGTTAGTCCTTTTCTTAACCGATTTCAAGTGACATAATAGATGCTCGGTAATTTTCTGAGGCTATTTTTTATCATTCACATAAACCACATGGCATACGGTGTAAAGGTGTGTCTTCCGCAGAGTGCATTGCTATAGCAACGCCGCCATGGAAAGAGCAGGGAAAAAGAACGCAAAATCATTTCCGTTAACTAATTCTCATTAGCGAGTCTTACTTCTGTTTGCATCGACTAATTGCTCCCAAAGGTTTTGACGGGAAACAAAAACATATTTTGGAGAGTGTCCTACGGAAGTTTTCGTTCAATTAGCATCGAGCGATAGGCCATCAACTAATCCATCATATCACACTTCATTAGCCCTCTTGAGTCGGAAGTTCACGAGGCGTCGGATTTCGTATAAATAAAAAGGTCACCCAAAACGAAAATATGGAAATTTTCGCTGTGAGAGGAGCAATTAGCAAAGTCTCGTTAAATAATTCGCTGTTCCTCCGGCCTCCTCTTATTCTGAACTCTAAACGTATGTTATCACGAATTTAATTTCTTCGCTAAGTTTTACATTTTTGCGTGTGCCGTTGCTTAATCATTCATTATCTAGATATTATACTTTTGCGTCTCAAACCGACGCCACAACTCTTGGACCGAGATTCTTTCGGGCGATTGGGACATGGAAGTTTCATGGTGAACTGTAGCAGATCAAGGTGCATATCAAAGCACCCGATGACTTTCTCAAGAACCCAAATCTCTCATCTGAAGGAGAACAGCCTCCGAGAAAGGTAAGAACGGCATCTACCATGAAAGAAAGGTGCCTGCTGCAATCGAGTGGCAGGCCGTCTGCCGCATGTGCTCCCCGACTTAAGTGATCTTCGCTCCGGCCTTGGAGCCATTAGAACTGGGAATACCCTTGCACATTCAATGGCGGAGCTCCATTCTAACATTGGCCTAGCATTAGCCTCCCTATCTCGAATTCTTAAGGAGCTCATGGGATGGGCGTCAAAGAAATGCAGTGAACGAGGCAGAAATTGAAGAGTTCCGTTTAGCATATGACATCGCAGTTGGAGCAGGGAGTTGAGAGGATAAGTTGATGACCTTAAACTCCCTAAACCGAGTGTTTGCCAAGGGCATGACATGAATATCAACGTTAATAAAATGATGAATATAGCATGCGGAAGAGAGGCGATGAAAGATAATATCGGGTCAAGGAGGAGGACTTGAGAAGAAGTAGAATATTTCATCTGCCTCGGAAGCGACGTAACATCAGATGGAAGGAATTCGGCGAAAGTAGTGATTGGGAGAGTGTAAAAGCAGTCCTGTTGTATGAGAAGAATTGACTCAACTTTCAAGGAATGTCATGGTAAAGGAAACCTGGTAAAGAAACAACGACTGAATTTTCAAGGAATATCCGGTTGCAAACAAAAAAACTAGTGTACGATGCTCATTCTTGCTGTCTGGGACATTCTTCGGATTGGACTTGGACCAATGCAGAAACAGGCCGGAGGCTAATATGAGTGTATTAAAATAACTGTATAAGTAGTCAAAGCATAATCGATGTGATGCCATTCTGGAATTAGTTTTGCCTAAGCTCTAAGATCATTGATATCACCGGCTGTTATTATCTCGCCTTCGTGTTTATTTGTGCGCGAACTCGCAAATAATCGCGTAAAACCTTATCCGTTAAACTTAATCTTTTGCGGAGGACGCATATACGATTTTATTCAGAGACAGATCACAAATTATGAGGGAGAAAGAATTAATGAGGCATCCCACGCAAGAAATCACCTTTCCCTCGAACGATAAGAGTAATACAGCCATTAATTTACCATTTTCTAAATCCAAAGATTGGTTGGCTTAGGAGTTATCCAATGCTCTGAAATCCCTTTCATCTCCGATCTCTATTTTTCCTAAAATCTCTTTCCTTGTCCCTACTGCTTTCCTTGGTTTTTCCTTGTGAGGCATTCATTTTCCATCAATGGCGTTCCACATCGACATAAACAATTTAAAAAACCACGCGATCTACCGAAAAGGTGTGTGGCCGGGGGTACAAGCACCATGTGGGAAGGGTGAGTGATAAGGGAGGATATGGAAGAGAAAGAAAAAAGGTAAAAGTATTCATTAATAAACAATGAAATAACTTGCAAATTTGTATGCATACTGGAGGGAGACTAAATTCAAAACAAGGGTTAATTCACCTTACAAATTATTTATTTGTTATGCAAAAAAAAGGAATAAAAATGGACCTTGAACAATTTGTACGACAGGTCTCCACCGAAATACGACAGATCGTGCAGGGCTGAAAAGTAGAAAGGGGACACTCCACCATCAGATGGTCATGCAACTCATGGTCTCCGCCCCAACAGGAAGGGAATACGACAGCGAAGCCGCCCCCCTACGTTTTTCTGAAGGATCCTTTAATTCCTGAAGAATCAATCGCGGCCAAAATTGTGCTCGATCTATTTCGTTCCATTTTCCGTTCATTTCCTGATTCGGTTTTACTCTTTAAATGTTCTGTATCTTTCGCATTTCTCACTTTAGCCCTGAGATTTGATCTCGAGCAACCACTTCCGGCCTTTACATAGCGCGGATTTAAAAATCTAGTCTACCGCAGGTGTCATTCTATCTAAGTTTCGATAGGAAGTCATGGAAGGGGATGGGAATTTCAAGGGAGTCAGAGAGAATATATTCAAACGAAATTTAAATGTATATTCAAGTTGGAAATTCTTTCTAAATTATGAATACATAGTCTGTCTCAAATTTATGTAGCCCTAGGTAAATCCACGTCATTATCAAGAAATTCTATGATAATTAACGGTTGAGAATGACATTAAATCTGTAACAATGCCCACTTACATCCTAAAGACGCGGACGGTAGAGCTGGCGGTAGAAGAATTCTAGGTCATCCGGCACAAATTCATAAAACTTCGTGCTAAGTTGTGAAAAATAGCAACTATGTAACTTCGACTGAATTATATTTTAAACGACCGGTTTCATCGAGCAGCAGACATCATCAGGTTAGGTCAGAGCACCTGATGAAGTCGACTGTTTGACGAAACCGGTTGTTTAAAATTAAAATTCAGTTGCCGTTACAACGTTTTTATTTTTCAAAATTCTTTTGGCAGGAAAAAATATTTCAGGAGTATTCCGCGAAAACGATCTTCTTTTATAAGATTCCTGGTAAAATATATCTTGGAGCTGTGAGCACCTTCGATTATTGGGATGGCGCAAATCGCGACCCGAATTTAACCGTGTTAGCAGTCTTGAATTTCAGAGCGAG
The DNA here is from genome assembly GCF_022747635.1 of Hetaerina americana. Lineage (NCBI taxonomy): Eukaryota > Metazoa > Arthropoda > Insecta > Odonata > Calopterygidae > Hetaerina > Hetaerina americana. Next base: position 105,440,509 of record NW_027286985.1, read on the forward strand.
GGACGGATTCGACTCTTCCTGGGCGCTGATTTCGATGCCGTTATGCGGCACCGAGACGAGTTTCTTCTTTAAAGTAGTCTTCATAAGGAATTGCTCGCTCTGCTTGCATTATTTCCTTTTCGGAGCACCGAGGTTAGAGGGCTTCCTGGCTGGCGGTAAGACACCCTGGTGAGTCGCGATGGGGAAAGTGAAGAGGCTCGAGACCTGCACCAGGAACGACTGCGGTGGTTCTCATTCCCTCGGTACTCGCCTCCCTCTCGACTGAAGGTCAAGTATCCCCAGGTCAAGAGGTCAAGGGCTGAGGGGGGCAGGCACGCGAGGGGGGGTTGTGCCCTTGCGCCAAGGGAGGTGGCGCGTAGAATCAAAGCAAACAAACGCCCGCGACAGGCGGTGGCCCTCCTTTCAAGCGCTCTTGGTGTAGGGTGAAGGAAACTCCCGTCTACTCGAAATAAGCTGTCTTAAAGCAAACTTCGCCAGTGACTGAGAAAAGGGAGTATTTATGTAGATAAAAAAAGTTTAACACTCAATTTTTATTTTCATAATTTAATTTGTTTTTATGATACATATGCGTATTTATATATTTTTCATTAGGTTATCTGCTGGTGACGTTAGATTTTTGGATGGACACAACTACCAAATAAGTATTTAAGTACAACCAATACCCTAATCTACAAGAAGTCACTCTTCATCAGTGTGCACTTCCTTCCTCCCTTCATCCCCTATCCAAGGCATCCCTATCCTATTCTTTCCCTTTCCTCGTTTTTCTAACAGTCTCCCTTCCATCACAGCCTTCAACATCCTACTGCCGATCGATTTGCCTTTCATCCATTTTTCCTGCCTCCTTAGGATTTCTCCCTAAAAACCCCTCTCCTCACCCTATACTTGCAGCATACTCTGAATGAGGCCTAATCTTTGACATATAGCATTGCTCATTGATCTTTTCATCACATTTACCTGGTACTCTTCTGATACATAAATCCTAATTTTTTGTTAGCTTGTCCACATATTCCCAGTATGTGTTTCACCCAGGAGAGGTCGTGAGTGAGGGTAACGCCTAGATATTTGTTTGAGTCTATACATTCTATTTCAGTGTTCCCGATGCAGTAGGCGTTCGGATGTGAACAGCTCTTTTTCCAAAAATGTATGACGACATACTTTTTTAAGATCAATTCTAATTGCCAAATGTCTCACCAACGTTGTATAGCATTAAAGTCATTTGATAAAGCCGCTTTGCCCTCAGGATCACGGATATCACGGTAAATCTCTAAATCATCGGCAAATAAAAGTATCTTACTAGTGACTAACTCAAGCTTTAGATTTCAAATGTGGCATCAAATTTTCTTCTGTTTTAATAATGACTTTTAAATTCATTGATGCGTCAAATCTGAGTTCTGAATATGTTTATCGAAGCTCAGTGGTAAATGGACGGGTTGACTAGCACCAACTCTCCATTGTTGGTTTCACGTGGTTTTGTGATAGATTTTGCCATAAATTATTATGAATAGATATTTCTTTTTTTTCTTTGTATATTTTAGCGTTCGATTAGCTTTTTTGCGACTTTGCTCATTTTTTCACGAGAGGAAAAAGACAATTTCAAAAATCCATGTTCAACTGAGGCTGACTAAGCCTTGATATGACTGCTACGCCAGATGACGGTGATAGCTATTTGAATCGTCATTTTTGCGATCTCGGAGAGAGTTCTCGATGTTAAAGAAACGACAGAAAATATATGAGCGCGTAGAATGCATTTTCAACAACAAATGAGAGTAATCTCTGCGGCTTTTGCGCTTACTTAGTTCGTTTCAATTGCGCAAATACTTAATTACATTTTCTTCAAGCTGACAACTGGTTCTACGTAAATTCATCGAGTCTATTGGAGTGGCGATGTGATACGAGCCATGCCCAATTTAACCGTTTCTTATTCCTTTTCTTGCGCATGCGCCATCGATCACAATTATATCTGCTTAATGAGGCGGATACTATTGGCAATTATGTTCGAAATTCAGTCCTTCGACTTTCACTCAGCGGCATATAACGCCGCCAGTGCATCGTTAGAGAACCAAGTGGAAAAAAAATCTTAACTCTTTTGTCGAATGACTTTTCAAATGACAGCTACACGGGATGAACAGGGCTCCTGCATTTCTCCATCCCGTCTGTGGCGTCTTCAGCGATGCGCGGTCGTCCCCGATGGCCCGCGGTGGCGCGATGGAATGAGACCGTCAGGAAATCGATAGCGAACGGCTGTCGCCGTGAAAGGTAGAGAACATCGTCGAATCGCGGGAAAGGGAAATCGTCCGATTCAAAAAACCAAACTGCACTTTCGCGACACCGTCATGATCGCGGCGAGGAACAATTGAAATACAATTTGCGCTCAACACGGAAGGATAAGCGGAAAGGAGGCTGACGGATGACGATCGTCCATTGTTGTTCCTCGTCTGCGGGACAACGCTCTCATTTCCACTCCCCAATTCCGTCGATCGTGTTTCCAAATGTCTCTCGATGAAGAAGTGAAACCGCCCACAGGATGGCTGTAATCGACCGACATATAAATGTAATTATACGTATATAACGTTTCGGTGTGCACCAGAGGACTTGCTTTCCCAACGCGAGGATTTGCAAGGAAAGAAGGGTATCGCAATATTCTCTTCAAATCATGGACGGGATTCAAAAACTCTTAGATTAAGTTAATTCTCTATCAGAACTGTATTTCTTTCTAGAGAAATCGAAAACAAAGCACGCTTATTTAATGCGGTTTCCTTTAGATGCTACTGTGAAAACGGCACTTCGGTATCTTTCATTTTTTACGGCGTGGTTCGATTTTTGAGTGGCATTCCTTTATTGGAGCCGTTGCACCTATTGGCTCTCGCAGCATCATTTTGATTATCGTGTTACGACGTTCATTCTAGTATATTCTATTCAAAAAGTAACGCTTATTGCGTATCCCTTGGATTGCGTAACACTTGCATGCACACAATGCTTTTTTCATGTTCTGACGTCGTCATACCAATGTCAAGTCATTAACAGCAGATCAAAGCAGTTAACTATGATTTCGCAATACTGTGAATTGATTTCAATTTCGAGCGTTAAATTTCTAGTGCCCTTGCAGTTTTGAAATTTATGATAAAGTTGTACTTTTGGGATGTTAGCTGATCATGTCTAATTACCATTAAAATAAAAAATGCCCTATAACCTCTAACTATTCAATTTTGAAGATTTGCCAAAACTCACTCTCGACCTCTGCTTAATAGGTGCATAATTCGGCTCTCCTATACGCATTTATGTATGGAATGGCTTAACCGTTACATATTTAGGAAGAGATGATGGATTTGTATTTTCTAAAAATAAAGAGAATCATTTCAGGTTTATTTTGTTCGGTAATTTTATTTACTTAACACATTTTCTAAATTATTCGTTATCTGTAAATTTTAATACTAACTACTCTTAGCTTATAATTATTTGCTCTCTCCAGTGTAGCTTATGTAACTCACTCATTCGCGTACTTGGAATTAAATTTGCATCGCGTTTACTACAGTTGCCAATATGTCTGTAGTTCCTGTGGATTTAAAGAAAGTGAATTTAAATCACTTCCAAGTGCACCTACATCTACACAATACCCCGCTAGCCGCCCCAAGGGCGTGTGGCGGGGGTCATTAGGTCACCAAACATGCATGCACAATCCCAATCATGTCACCTCTACAAAAAAATTAGTTTGATCATGCACTCGCAAAATGATAATCACACGGATCAATAACAGGATACTTATATTTAAATCATGCTTTGGTACTGTCAAAAAAGTGGGTTTATCCAATAAAAAATAATATGCAGGAAATCAAAAAAATGTGTACACTACCAATTCTAATTAGCTCCTACGCGATTACTATCATTTTGATATCAAATGGTACGAGTTAAACATTACATTTCAAATCAATCCGTTCTTCTATAAATCTCCCTCATTTTACGTTGGTGATCTTATCTACCAACTTGTTGATGTACTTTTAAGTAATCGCAATAAAGGAGAGTCAGAAGATTCATTATAGACTCTGATAGAATTTTCGGCATATCCTAATTCACCCTATCCGTATGCATTGTAAAAGATATAAAAAAATAAATACCGAATTTATACTCGAAATTTTTGCGTATTTTTACGTATTTTTCATGGCATGAGATACAAACTAACGTTATTTCTTCAAATGCCAGTCGTAGTATTTTTCCAAGCGAGCAACTTATTTTTCAATAATGGCTTGGTCATGTGATTTCCTCAGCCATCGATTAAGGCGTGAATTTACCCTCTCTACTCAGTGAGTAAATACTACCATATCTAGCTTCGAGTTGGGCATCGAGGATCACTTTTTCCAGAAGAAAATATCAAACTTTCGCGAGGGATATTTCAAAATCATGAAAAAGCCTTCTCGTTAGCGTTTTCCCCCAGGGGGTCAAATATTATCAGTTAATTTGATGTAAGCACTCATGTTCCAGCCCGAAGTTGCACTTCCTTCCGTTTGTTCCCCTGATGGAGCGTCAAGTCCCTTGCACAACAGTCTACGAAGAAGACCCTGCCACATGGCCGAACCGGTTGCTCATTTATCGAGAGTAAAATGTCTCAAATTTCTCGATATACGAACTTTTGCATCCATGCCATTTTCTTTCCATGAAGGTCTTCCACTTTTCTGTGCCAATCGATGCCTGGCTGCGTGTAAAACATGGATCAAAAATGTTTCAGTGAGATGAAATGTTGCGCAAAAATACACCGCTTCAACGAAATATGGGGTGCGATGTGGAAGATGGGAGATGAACAAACGAAAGGATCTCAATCTGCTTCAATTAGTTGGGCATTCGTAAAAAATATTCAAATAAATAATTTTGAATTGCTCGTTAATTTTTATACATAATGAATAAATACTTCATCAAATTTGATAGATAAAAACGAAAACATATCTTGAAATAAGTTTTATAACAAAAGTTAAGGGCACAAACCTCGTCACTCGAGCGCTGATACTCATTTTTATCAATTGAATTCTATTGGAAATGCAGCCAAACAATTGAATTTCACGAAATAATTGCCAAGTATACTACAATATATCTTGCGCACTCCCTGAAAATATCACTCGTTGATAGATTGTGCGTCACTGATTAGGGACCTCTATCCCCAACCCGTCTGTGTTTAAGGGCAGAGTCAGAGGTCAGGCTTTTTTGCTTCCTGGAAACACACCTCAATAAGTTCGGCTTTGCTCTCTACTGTTGGACGTCGTTCACAATGTCTCGTTGGTTGCTTCGTATCGTCCGCTAGCCGTTCCAATCCCACTTAGAGACACAGTTAAGTGTCCGAAACGTCGCCAGCCAAAGAGGAATTGGGCCGATCAACAGATGGGAGGGGACCGAACAGAGTCATTAAATGAACCGGGCAGTAGCCAAGTCGAATCCAATTCTCTCACGATCGTAATCCCTGTGTCACTGAGTTGTCGGTTATTGGGCACCATCACGCTCAAATGATTATTTAGGTGGCCAGGGCTAAATTCCAGGTCAAATATTGTAAGTTCTAAATTAGAAAAAGTTTTAACGATATTTTGCCATAAAACTAAGAGTTATGATATTTACGCAGCAATACAGCCATTACTTGTGCCTAGAAAATCCGTCCCAAATGTCATTTTAAAATATCTCCATACCCTCCATACACCAATTCGTATGTGCCACGTTTCCTGGAATGGAGTAGTAAATTGAAGGATGGTGTTTTTCAAATTATGAAAAGAAAATAAAGAGTAATAGAAAATGTAAATGACGTTGGAGTGATATTCATTTTCATTTGACGAATGGATATTAGTATTGCGACTGATTGATGCAAAAAGTGTTCGCAAACCTTGGTTGGCCACAGCAAAAAACATAGAAAGTTTTCTTCCAAGGGAATACATTTTGATTTTTATTTATCTTTTTGGGTGTGCTTTATACTAAATATTGTAACTTTTTCCGGCCACTATTCCTTTCGTATTTTTTTCATTATCCCTCCTGTAGACAATGCGTTCCATGGCGAAATAAACATATTAGCCTGTCAAAACTTGCCTGAAGTCTCAATCAACATCCCAAACTCCTGGAGGATAGAGAACCGTTTACTACTTTCACGACATAGCAATTACCCCTATTAATCAAAATGAAAAAAAACTGAAAACCAACTCCGCGGCTTCGAACAAGAAATAAGTTGTTTTTTGTTTAACGAGGAGGATGTAGTTTTCCGCTCGATATTCCAAACATGGAAACATTTTTTTCGATCGCGAATTAGGTTTCTTTAGCTGAATGAATTGGGAATCGTTACTCACCCCCCTGCTTCACGTGAGTGCTTTCGTTTTGGCGAATCACCACCCCTCATTAGTGCCAACTCATGCACTTTCTAGCCTTCCCTTATTTTCCTGCAAATCATTCGTTGGCACTCATTTCCAAATCTTCTTAAATGATATTAATATTTGTCCATTCAAATGACCCATATTTGTGGCATGGGCGGGCTCGAGCCCATTTTCCGTGTAGTCATAAGTGCCTTACTTTCATCGGTTATACCTTATGGCAAAACGGGTTTTTTTTGTGTCCAATGTGTGGTGCTGGTTTTTCGAAAAGTTTTCATGAATGAATTCGTGACGTTTCCAGCCGTTAAGAATTGTATTCAATGTTTTGAAATGACGTAAAAATGTTCTTGTATAAGCTAACATTAGCATATGTCAATGTAGTATTTTCTTAGCTGTAATACTTCTGTTGTTCTTATTAGACGCGTTTCCACGCTTGTAGAAATTTTGCTCACGCAAAAAATATCCAGCATAATAATATTTTCGATATAGAAATTTTAATAACGTTTACGCATCCCTAAGAATTAATTTTAACAACGGAGTGAAATAATTTGGTCGATTAATGAAAATAAAATACATAGAATAAAAAGCCAAATAGAATCCACCGTAAAAGTATTTTAACCTTCGAACGATTCCGGCTATTTTTCCTTCTCAAAAATCGATTTTAGTTTGGAAGAGAATCGATGTAGCCAAAATTCAAATATCTATAGCTATACGATTCATTTTTATCATGGGTGCATATAGAAGAATAAAAATTATAACTGTGTACAAAGAGCTTTTCGTAAATTTGCCAAACGTCGAAAGTCAGACCTTGCCGCAGATTTCAATAAATGAGCTGAGTGAATAAAAGGTGCTTTCCTTGTACTTCTACTTTAAAACTATTAGTTTGAATGAGGTCAGACATTGAACTAATAAAATAATAGAAGAGTTCTCAGTGATTACGAGATGCCACAAGAATATATATTCGGAAAATGTTGGACCCAGTAGTGGGATTGTTACAAATGTTTGAAAAAATCGGGTGAACATTTCATGTTTAAGCACATGAATTGATTTGTAAAGTATCGGAAGTGCCTTTTTTTCCTCTCGGGAGAAAATCACGAATGGAACCGTGCTTGCATGCAGAACAATGGAGACTTCAACGGCCGAGTGAAAAAGGGCGAGAGAGATCTCCGCGGAGATTTTAACGCTCGGAATTATCTCCGCCGTTCTAAAGGGAGCGAGACGACGCGGGATGAGTTGCTAAAATTGCGGTAGGAAGTATCATGGGAAAAAAACAAACCACAGCGAGCAGGAAGGCCCCCTTTCATTTTAGGGTTCCAAGTTATTTGACGTTCCTTGCTCCTGTTGCCCGGTCCCATGCACCATGTACATTGAATCAATATCCCCGCCAAAAATAATAAATCGAAAAAGGATATCACTTAAAACTTATGAATCGGTTCAGAACAGCAGCCATTACTTCATACGTGTGCCTACTTTCGAAAAATTATCCCCTTTGGCTTGATTGCAGGTGACGTACAGGTATGTGCTGATACCGCCTGAACGGCCGTTATCGCATATTCCTTGAAACATTTTGTAATGAAAATAGTTTGAAGTAACAGTGTCACAGACATACTACATTAGTCCATTCACTCGCGCAGCTCTTGAGTTGGTTCCATAGTTCCACTTGACCAAAATCTGTATGATCTCCTAAAGAATTTCATGGAAACGTTCGTTATTGATTCGGAAATCAAAATTTCCTAGTAGAAGTTCTACAAAGAAATTATGTCCACTGTCGAAATGGACCCTAAAAAATTTAACAATAAAAAATTCAAGAATCATGTTCTGTCGGTCATACCATCAGTAAATATAATGAAATAATTCATCCGTTAAGATCTGGTGCTTTTCCTACGTAATACATGTAGAAATAATCCAGGAGTCTTTTTTGCCTTTCAAATTGCTTATTAAAAATAATTTACATCCATGTACGATAGATGAAAACCAATATGCTGTGAATTGGAAATATGTCTTACTCAGCTGAAGTAGCACTGATCGGTTCTAGCGCAAACGCAGGTGTCTCCCTACGAAGGGTGATAGTCGCGAATCACAGCGCTTCGTAGCTTTGGTCCCAATTTGCAGTGGTCAGTATGAACTATTGAATGAAATGTCTATCCTTTGAATCAAGGTGTAATTGTGATTGCATTCTTTCTAAATATTTGAATGGAGGTGGTTTAGTAATAAGGATTATATTGTTAAATCTAATGTTAGTCCCTTGGATGAATGTTTGAAGTCAATTGGCAAACAGTTAATAATTCCTCACGTTATTAGTAGCTCGAGTGATAATCAGATGTCATTTCATGGAATGTATTGTTTCGCGGTGATCTCTTCTTTTCTAAATTTGCCTTTGACGCAAGTGTATGAAGGTAAATAAGTTGCACTCTGCTGTCAAAGACGTGATTCTTAAAGATGCAAGCCAAAATTTAAATTCAAATTGTTTTCTCAGGAAGATTATTAAGATGAAAGTAATTATATTTCGATATCATATTTCCGTTCATTAAGATGAATGCATTGAAATGTTTTGCTTTGCATTTACGAATGTTTTTAGAAGACTTTTATGTCCACTCGGTTTTAGAGTAACTGGTTGAACGTTAGGGAACTTAGAAAAGTAGAGCCAATGTTTCGCTGCCTCCATTTCATTATGAATGACTGGCATACTAAGACCCCCTTAATGACAAGTAGCAAATAGAGAGAGGGATATTGGATATTTCCATTCGTATTGCGTAGGTGCAGTTGAAGGTACGTTGACTTTTCCTGGCCATAGGCTGTTTTTGCAAATTTAATCGAATGGTTCATTGAGGTGGCGGGGTCATAATGAATGGACAAGTCAACGCTACAATTACCTCTGTAGTCATGTCTCGACCCGATTACGCGACGTAATTCTCAAGTGAGAGTAAGAGTGACTTATCGAAAATGGTACGAGCGATAGCTGTGTTTTGTTCACTTCATTGTGTGCTCTGATGACGTGAAAGTTGAAAGTTTATTTTGTCCCCTCTGATAATTGCAATTCTTGAGCGAGCAGAAAGAATATTGTTGAATAGCAGCGAGGCAGCGATAGTGGCGCCTTTGTCATGTAAATGAACGAGGCGGAAGTGCAGCCCAGTTCGCGCCTCTTCTGTTCACTCACAGGCTTTTATTCGATTTGCATTCGAGCAAGAGTCGACTGCACAATGGCTCGGTTGACGCCTTAGATGTTTTCCATGTGGAGCTGAAGGAGACGAAAGTGGGTGCAGTGATTTTTCCTCATCTTTGAACTCATAATGAAACTTTCTACGAGAAACCGTCTGTGGTGGGCCATTTTCATGATGAATGAACACAAAGTCGTAATACATTTGAGCAGAGGACCTAGCATGCATTTGAAAAAATATTTGGTACCCAAAGGGAATATTCGCATGACTTGGCACTCCTTAAAAAATGGATCCTTGTTGAATCTGATGATTTCGTTCTGATGACTTGATGAAGTTTCTTCGGGGAAAGAAATAAATTTCAGGGAATTCGAGGAACGTGATAGAGCTAAGATAAATATCACCTGTTGCCCTTCTTTGTAAGTTTTTCCTTCTACAGGAAAGAATGTATATTTGTCCGATATTGTGAATATTTCTGAGAATATTTTCGATTGACTTAAAAAAATGTCAGCTCTTTGTTAATTTTTTGCAGGCACAAAACATTTATTTCTGGTCTTTGCAATGCCTCGTATTTATAAACCTTGAAAGAAATGGATAAATGTCGATGCTCAGAGATATGAAAGTCGTCAACACTGGTGGGAATCGTCTACAAATCCATCTACAGACATCTACAAATAAGCTCTTCAATCAGCCAGAGAGGCTTGTTACGGAAGTTAATCAGGGCTCAAATATGATCTTGAAGGGAGAAAAATGAAGGAAGAATTACCTAGAGGGGGATCTAGGGATAAATGTAAGTGCGCGGGATCGATCTTAAGTTTTTTTAATTCTTAATCCAACTGCTGTGCTTCTCCATGTAATCACAAAAGCTCCGTAAAAAGAAGAGTGAAAAAGTTACCGATAATCAATCATCATTTATCGTATTTCAACTTAATCATTGGCCCGTTGGTAATATTTTTGTAGTAGCGTACAGGAGCGTTACTTTCCGGCTAGCAGTTGAAAATGGCGGCACAATCCACTGATCTGAACGGCAAAGTTTATTTTAAAGAAATGCATTCTTATTTCAAATGCCAAATGATTCAAAGAGTCTTAGTATTGAATGAATATAAATATTGAATGTCGGTTGCAGTTGATGTACTTAATATAAAAATGTCCACTTTGGTAAATTTAATTTATTGTACACAATATTTTTCACCTGCCCTCACGATTAATACGAGAGAAAATTTGATTCCGTATGCTCCAGTTCGTTCGGCAACCAACTTGCCTTTAACCTCTCGTTATTGGTTTTTCTGCAAATGCAATACGGACATAATAATCCAGCTGAGTGGACATTGCACTCCTACAATTCGTAATCAATCTAACAATTTAAATGGTGCCTGTAATCTGCCGTGTGTGCTACCAGTGGATCTAAACCCAGGTTTTCCAATTTCAATGAGACACGTTTTGTTAATTCAAATGGTTTTTCACTAAACAGGAAGCTGATTTATCACATATGTTTTGCCTTCTTAGTATCACGTTTCCAACTCATCTGTCGGGTCCCACACAGTGGAAGCATATTAATTGAAGAGGCCATGTTATCAAAGCAAAATAGCATATATTCCTGTTGCTTACCGAGTGTATTTAAGGCCTGATGGCATACGAATTAAGAGTATTCTTTCTTGAGATGTGCTCATTTGTGTATACATCCAAGCCTCGTAAATATTGCCTTACATCGACGTTAGCCACTCGTGCAACACTTTGGAGACGTAATATAAACAAATGGACAAATGAATTGGCCCTTCCGCGGGCATTGTCTAGTTTGTGCACGTAGCTCTTATTGTGATAAAGTCCCCTTATTTCTTCTCTATTGATTTGTTTGAATATGGATTTAGTGGGTAGTCCTTCTTCCTCTTTCACAAAATCTATAGAATAGAACTCGGTGAGTAGACTCTCAAAGTGAATTTACTCGATGAATAAGCAATGATGGGTTATTAGTCCTAGAAAGGCGATCTTGTTTGAGCTTGGTTGACTTAAATATTTATAAATCTCATTGAAGTTCCTTGGCTTATCGAGTGGCTGTTAGAATGATAGCCCAATTAGTACTGGCCGTAGTATCAAGAAACAGCTACCAACTATTCTTAATATATTCAAGGAATCTGTGTCTTATTCCCTGGAACAGAGGAGAAAAAATTGAAACTATCAACTCTAACAAATTGACCTCATTTCTTAAAGAAATGGTTCAAAGGAGAAAAGTTCATTTCCTCTTTGCACGAAGCGTTAAATGCAGGCCGCTGCACCAATCGCGCTTCCCATGAAGAGAGTGATTATGGGATGAAGGATGAACTCCATTTTCAGACGCACACCCGTGGAACCTTCTCAGTAATTCCCTCTACTAACCAAGGAAACCCTTTTGGAAATCGCCATGGTTCTCGTCTTCCTCCAATTATTTTCTGAGTTCTATTATTTTCTCAAATCAATGCTTAAGATATTGCCTCGATCTTTTCAAGACTTCTTGGTAGTACAAGAGATGCGCTTCTTACCAGACCTTCTTCTCATTAAATCTCTGGCTTTTTGCAGAAATGGTACTTCAGGAAGGTAATTTCCTCCTGTTCCTTCATTTATCCTCGTTTTAGAACAGTCATATCCATGACGTGTATGTTTAATAGCTATGAATTTCGAGTGTTGCTAGAAGGCATGGGTGCTGTAGCAATGGTCATTTATAAAGGCTTGAAAATTACTCATCTTACCCAATACCGCCCATCTCAATATGCAAGTAGTTTCTTAAGCTACCAAACCTGGAGGCCGTTCCACTATGGACATTTAGAATATTATTGCCTTTTCAGCATATGGTGGATGGAATTAAAGGAGGAAGTGGGTCTGAGAGTGGGATACGGAGATGAAGAGGGATTCAGTGCCCCATTTCAAGTTGTGTGATTTATTAAAAGAGCTATGTAAATATCTTTTCGTACGATTTTCTAGGTCTTGCCCATTTTGCCCATTGAAAACCTGCCCTAATCGGTAGAGTACTAATAATTATATGTATATATACATAATTATGTACACATATATAAGTAAATCCTTCGTAATGTTAAATGCGAAATACCAACAGGTCTGGATAACGGTATCGACAACAGGTCTGAACATAGGTATCGACAACACTCACGAATTTTTCCTTTTAAATCGGCTCCTATTAATATTTCGAGGATGCCTTGAGTTGAAACCTAGATTACATCCCATAATCCTTCAAGTTAGGATGTCCATGAACCCATATTTTACTATAGTAGCGTGTTTAAAAATCGCTTACTTCCCTATTCTCCATGTTTCCTTTTAAATATACAGGTCCTGTTATTTTTACGGCTGGTTAGCCTAATTAAAAATATTTATGACTACTAGGTACTTAAATTCCCAAACCAAAATGAAGCATGAATGAAACAAACCTTCCTCTATAAAAGTTTAATGACCCATATTCGATGGCACCCGCTAACAGTTACGGAAGTTCTGAGTGACTCTTCGTCGGTGATGACGTGCCCCGCTTGTTCTTGCCCTGTTTGCCGGAGAGGTATCACAGCTGACGTCGATTAAAATACTTCTTCGCCCATCATTTCATTTTATTTAATACGGACATAGAATAGTAGTGAACATAAAATATAAATACATAATGGCATCGTGTAACATCACATATGTAAGATATTTAACGTGTTTTTCCATGTTGGAGAGCACGTTCTCAATAGTTTTAGTGCCCATAGTTTTGTTGTTCATGAGCGATTCTTTCCTTCCATGGACATTCGGGTTCATTTTACTTGCGCACCAATCTTCCCATTCCCCATAGAAGGTATAATTTCACCGGAACCATTGCACAAAAGGTAAATATTTGCCGTTTAAGTGTCACTGTTTATTCCAAAACATATGTTTCTCCCAAAGAGCCCGATCATCTACCTCCTTCCATTTAGAAGACGATAAAATTTTTAAATATCGTTTTCAAAGTGGCTCTTCCTTCAAGGTTGTAATTCCTCTTTCACGCTCGAAAGTGAAACACCCATTAGGGACTCTGATTCAATTGAACATAACTTAGGGGAGTTTTTTATTTTTCGAATCTGGACTTCGATTAACTTTTGCATCATAATAAGCTTATCTTGATTTTTAATTCCACGGGCCAAATCAACGATCTGGGGAAGTAAACCTCGGATATAATGTATTCTAGTTCGAGGTGTGACTCTCACCTTGGGATGCCGTCATCGTCTTTGAGTTAGTAGCCGCATACCTTTCCATTTACGAACTCTTTCACATGGGATCGTCAATTGTAGCAAAGAGTGACTTTCATCTACCGTCTCAACTTCATTAACCTCTTAAATTATTTTTATGTTACCATAAGAAGATAGCCTGTTCTCAGAATCACCTCTAGTTTTCAAAATTCGATGACAGTATGATTCAAATTCCTTTGTCAACCGAAATATTTATTGCCGTTTGAGTTGTTGGTAGAGGTTTTTAGAAGTTCCCTCTCCGCGTTCTACTGCAGAGCATTTTGGTATTTCTACATTTACACCAACACAATATCTCGCAAGTTGCTGCAAGGGCGTGTGGCGGTGAGCGTTTGGTCACCACTCGTAAAAGAGAATAAAATCATATGGAAAACAACAAATTTGCCCACAGAGGCGAATAACGGTATTCATGCGAAAACCTTCATTACTTACATGTATGCAATTACATATACTATCAACTAACATACAATACAGTACCTACGAATACATTTTGTCTACGCAGCGTTTAATCTTGTACTGACTTGTAAATCGAATGTCTTTAAGACTTCTATAGTCACTTTGGTTTCTTACTATTATGATACATGATTGTCAGGAGAAAGAATGAGTATTTACATCTATCTGTACTGTAGTCTATCTCCTTTTTTTTATCTTTGTGGTCGGACCCACCTAAATAGAGCGGGGTCATAAAAATTCCATTGGTGTCATTATTAAACTCGTTTGTTCTTAACTTTTCTTTAAGTCCAAGTCTCGCTAGTTATATTCGCAACTCAAGTGGCTCCCAGCCTAATTCCCCTAAAAGCCTGTAACTCTCGCCTTCTTATCGTAACAATTTTCCACGAATCTGGCGGATTTTCTCTTGATTTAATGTAATTCTTTTTTCCAAACTTTATCCCAAGGATCCCAAATAGTTGCGGCATATTCTAAATTTATCGTAGCCAGAACGAAATAAAACCTCTTTTGCTTTCTCATTACATTTCCCCGCCATTTTCCGTTTGATGAAGCCGAGTATCCTTAAGGCGGATCCGCATATTGTCCTGATATGTGCTCCCCATGAAAGGCGTGGTGTTCGCACTACCCCAAATTACATTTTGTTATTATTCTGGCCCGATTATTTATCGAAGAATAAAACATCGGGGTGCGTTTTCGCTTCAGCGACACCTTCAGGTGGAAATGGCAAATCCAAACCGTTTTGGGCCCCTCACTGTGCCGCTCTCTTGCTCCAGAAAGCGTTGAACTCTATGGATTTCCTTCGGATCGGGATTTTAAGCCCTAATGCCACCGACGGAAAAACCATTATTAATGCAAGGAGAACATTTCATTGTCTTCGTGAGTTTTCCCTATTATCCTGCTGCGGTGACCGATTACGTGCGAATAAGAGATTGTGAAAACCTTAGCCTGTCTCTATTTTGTAGCGGCAGAATAAAGTCCAAGGGTGAGTGAACTTGTTGGTCTCCTTTAAAATTTTTGGAATAAAATAATTTTCCTGTATAATATCTTATTTTGATCCTCTGTTAAAATAAATACTTGAATGTTTTGAATGAAAGAAAATATAAAAATCGTAATTCTAATGCACAATTTATTTTTAGGAAACCTAGGTCGCCCAAATAAATAATGGATATAAAATCACCTGGTTGTATTCTTTCAACATGAAGCAATTCCGCCAAGTAATGCCCGGAACCATTTCCTTCTAACCATTTTCAACAGTCACATTAAATTACTGACCAATTACATATATCAAGTAATTGTAAAATAGTCGAATGGAAGTGGTTATTAAACACTGGTTATCTTTGTGTTCTCACGGTTATTGTAACTTCTAATGCATACTGATTGCCATTTGTGTGAGTTAATATATATGAATGTATACACGCACACATACGCGCGCAATGTCGAATGTGGTGTCATTTTTTTTTCGTACGTCATTTGATTGCAAAATAATTATCACGTGGTGCCATTAATATTTACTTTATTATTGCGGAGTAAAAATATAATAAATATGTACTTTTATCAGTATATGCGGTAGATTTGAAATGAATGCACTGTGCAAATAATTCAAATTGTGTGCACTGACCCATGTTTTTATTAAAATTAAGTTGATGTAGGTCCGCCACTGCTAACCTCTTTGCGCGTTCGTGCATAAGCAGTAATGAAATCGGTTGGTATGTCAGTCGGTATGGAAACACGCCATTCTGTTTTAATGACAAATTAGCGAGAGCAGTAAGGCCACTGGAATTCCTTGTTAATTATTGCATATGTATGTTCGTATTTGGGGTAAACAGCAATTGCAGTGCATAAGTAAATGATGAAACTCCTAAGAAATCCGTTTTGAGGCGATATGAAGAAAATTATTAGAAAGCACACACTTTTCTTTGCTTGGGCAGATCGTACGTGTGTGTATCTCAACACTTATAAAGTTGCAATAAATCCATTATGTTTGTTTACTTTTCACCTTTCTCTTTTCTTTCACACCTTTTACCTTTCACCATAAACGTTGGTCGATGAAATGCCTCTTAAAATTTTGGTCCCAATATAAAATTAACATGCGAACACATGAAGCTTCATTTTTTTAGAAACTCAAGTAGAAACGTGAAACTATACAGACCGATTTGAGTAATTTTTCATTAGGCTGACTTTTAAATTTAACTTCCAGTTATAGCTGAAAATTAGTGTTATAATGATAAGTCAATCCCAAACACTGAACAAAGTACTCGTCAACTTAAAAATGGAGTTACAAAAAAATTAACGAGAAAATGATTTCCGTTTGCACTCTTCATAAAATTAAACCCGATAGAAATACATTGCGTCATTAATCTCCTGAAGAAGCATTTCTTTATTTTTCCAAGGAAATATTCAGAAAATAATATTTTTTCTTCCTTTTTGCTTTTAACTTTCCTGCAAACAAAAGTAAAATGGTCATTTGTTTTATTTCTGTGCTCTCTTTTAATTTTTTACAGAGTATTTTTATGTTATTAATGTAAATAATTTGTTTTTTATCGACTATTCAGTGAAATTTAAAGTGAAATGTAAATATTTAATGGACGGAAAAGTGAACACTCCTCACCATCCGCACTTCACCGAGTAAATAGACGACTGCTGGGTATATTATAAAATATCCAATAATAATTAGTCATTACAGTACAATAAAGCTGTTTTGGAGCAGTATTCCATTAATGTCCTTCCCCCGTAGTATTCCCTTCCATTCAGCCCTCCTTTCCCGTCTTAATGAGACGGTTATGCATGGGGAATTCATGCTTTGTGTCAGAAGTATCGGGAAAATAGATGTATTTCCGATATTGCTAAAATGCCTCTAATTCTTCGAAATACATCCCTTGAGCGTCGACATTCTTTTCCCAGCAGCTTTTCTACGACTCGAAGGCTAACCTGGTAGACGGATTCCGGAAGGTCCCTAAGGGTACGCGTGCAAGCTTCTTCGACGGTACTAAGGGTTCTATGGCGGTGTCCTTTAATGAATGGTGGATTTACCTTTTGGGGTTAGGAAATAGTCTGCTGGTGCCAAGTCGGGACTGTAAGGAGGTTGGGGAATCGTTGCGATGACACTTTGCGGAAGGTCTTCGCAAACAGACCCTCGACTCTGTTCTCGGTCGTCCGTCAAAAAAGACCATAGGGACGAATTTAGCGCAGATCTTTCACATCCCCAAATTTTCAATGATAATGTTGGGCACTGTTATCTGATCAATGCCAATATAATATTTGCGATCATGCACACACTTAACCGACGGTCTGAATTCAGCACTTCACGTACACACGCCAGGAAAAAATTGTTACAGATGCTTTTAGTGCAAACCTTTTAAATATACCCATTAGTTTTGCCTCCATCCCCTTCTCCAATGCGCTCTTGAGTCGGCATCTTTCTTCCTCACTCCCTCCCATCTCACAATCACACTGCTAATTCCTTTTTATGGAGAAATGATGATGATGTGCGCCGTAGTGGAAAGTTTACACTTCCTTTTTTCGCTTCCTCATCCAGACAAACGAAGCGGCGTTTCGATGGCGTGCAAGGGGAAGAGCGAGGAATTCGTCAGCGGGGGGTGGGGAGGCGTCAACCGAGGAAGGAGGTCTTCAGTGGTGGTGGAAGTAGTGGATTCAATGGTATTGCTTAGGCTGAGGGATGGACAGTATTAGAAGGGAAAAGGTTGATTAGGCAAGATGCGGAAGAGTGATTAGGCGTCTTGGACGGCGTGAGTGAGGTGGAGTTTTTGAGAGTATGAATAGGAAATAGGCCGAGGAGTGTGTGGTTCCCTGCAAGCGAAATTTGGAAAGACACGCATAGTAGACCTGAGGGGCTCAACTGACGTCGGCCGGCCCCAGGGGCCCCTTCGGCCCACTTCGACCGCCTACGCCACAATTGCGGGCCTCGCCTGGACCACGCCTTTTCGATCCATCAATCGCTATTTCAAGTGAACATGTTGTCATGGAGTAGGAAACATAAATCATTATTCAATGATCGAATATACCTTTCTGTGCGAATGAAATTTGCAAAACCACTTGTAGTATGGATGCAACCGCTTCCTGACTCCATGCTGGTAGCTTTCATGGCATCATGTAGATGTATTCGACCTGATAAATCTATCCAATGATACAATTTCCGAATGATAGAAGTCTTTAATAGTATATGCGGGAGAAACAGACGTAGAAACGAGATTTTACTTCTTATCTTTACTTGTCTTAAGGTCGAAAGCCGCGTCGAGGAAGGGAACGAAACCCTGAATCTGTTTTGCAATTTCCAATTTGATCATCACTGCCCTCCTGACCTACTAGGTTTTCTTGGAATATTTGTTGTTTATGCCATACGAAAAAATCACACTGTCGATGCCTTTGGCATGAAATTGACTGAGTGAAAATTTGCAGGCGTGTAAGGTGAAAAGGTTTTTACATGAATATGTAAAAATACATGCTTGCTTTCGCCTCTGTGAGTGTAGATTGGAATGAGTTTGTTGGTTTTACATGTGGTTCTATTCCCTTTTACGGTTATTGGCCTAACATCCCCCACCACACGCCCTAACGACGGCTTGCGGGGTGATATATAGATTTGAACTAATCATCTAATTTTTCCAAATATTTTGGAGAGCGAAAAACTGATATTTTCTCCGTCCAGAGAAATAAAATCCGTCCCAGTTTCACAGCGTCATAGTCCATCGTTATTCATCACTTCCTCAATGGTTTCCAAAACTCTTTCCTCCGAGGTCCTTCGTTTGAACGAACAAATGGAAGCGAATCCAGCCCAGACTCGGGGCGCTGAGTCTGGGCTGGATGGGGAACGTGTACGTCGTTTTTTTCGGTGAAATTTTTAAACAAGTCCTTGTGAGACGGATCCAGTGTGAAGTTTTTGAGTTTTCGTAAAAAACAAAGTGATCTCTTGTAATGATGTCTGAATTTCCAGTCTTAAGTTTCTTGGTAACATTACTTAATTGTTTCAACGTCTTTCAGTGTCTTATTCTTTCCTGCTTCGGATGTAAAAAGACCATTCCAAACGTGATGTGAGGTCATGAACGTCGATTGTCAGCCTCTACCCGTTTCTTCTGTCGTATTCGAGAGGAGTACTAATAGCATCACTTTCCAAATTACATGGCGAGAATTAGGAACTACATCATGGACTGGTGATGCTTGGTGAAGGGTTCCAGTCGGAATGAAACGTTTCTACCGTAAAGATCTCACAGTTCCATAAACATCCGATCTGGAGCAACGATCGAGTTAACGTGCCATAGCAAACGACCTCTGTACGCGGAGTACAATTGTAGGTAAATTGGATGAACTATTGTGCTTGGAGACATGGAGGTACATTTGCAATCATACAGCGGGTTTAGCTTGCCATGAATTTGTTGGTTTTGCATGTGGTTCTATTCACTCTTACGGGTGGTGGCTTGACACTACCCGCGACATGCCCTTGCGGCGGCTTACGGGGTATTAAGTAGATGTAGATATGTCTACATATTATTCTGCAAGCCGCATAGAACCTGTGAGGAAGGCAGTGGTAAACTTCCATGCACTGAAGTTACTTTTATGGTATTTTTGCAGATTATTATTTCCCATTTTTGTGGTCCCGCGTACCTAGAGAGAAATATGATCCCTCACAGCGATCCGTTCCGCAGTTTATCACTGTGGTCTCGCCTTTCAATATAATGCGGCGTTGGATTAACCCGTGTCCCCCTGTTTCGTCGTTCAACTTCGCTGATTTCGCTTTCCCGAACATTAATGTCGCGCATGTAAACTTAGCGTTTCCATTGTAACTCAATCAAGGCCTTCCAATGACTTTGCGATGCTTTACGCCCATTCACGACGATTTTTTGGGAAACTGGTTGCTTTTCTTTGGATTCTGTTTCATTCCGTGATTACCATTGATCATTGTGAGTGCTTCTAGATTATCAATAGTCGATGTTATGTGAAAGAGTTTTTTGGACACCCTTTTTGACGTTTTTTTTAGTATTTGTCGATCCTAAATTTATTTTAATTAATATTTGTCCACATGTATATCTGTTAAATTTTCTTCTCTTATTTTTCATTCACTGCTTTAATTATATTTATTTTTTATTGATTAAAACATGAAAATAATTTATCTGTAGGTTTTCGCAGATTTTTCCCACTCCCCCCCTCTTGTGTGGGTGTTTTCCTGCAGTGGGTTTTTTTTCTTCATGGATAAAAAGCCTTATTCCTCAATTTTTTTCCCACAAATTTGCATATTTTCCTACACTTTTTGTACTCATGCATATTCATTGTAAATCGATTGCTATTATCTAGTTATTTTTTATATTATTTAGCAAGCAAATGTAATTATTTTCATTCAATGTTTGACGATGGACTACATAGAAGAAGGGACTGACACAGTCTCAATCTCGCCCGAATAAAGCCGATTTTTTTATTATTGTTATCATTTTCGAATTCGATTTGTTTCTCTCGTGCGAGTCCGTGGGGTTTATTGACCCCGGTGCCATTCGCAGAGAGAGATTTGTCGCACTTTGTGGAGCGCCAATTCATCTTCAACGAAAGTCCGGTGGGAGAGAGGAGCGGCGATGCGTTTTTTTTTCGGCGGATTATGTGGGACACTTGGAAGTCGGCCAAGTGTGAGGGAGGGGAATTTTCGGGAGGGGGGAGGCGGGGAAGCAGAGACTACGGGAAGAAAGGGGAGAGGAGAGAGGAGGGGGGAAAAGATGGACAGTGCGAGTGAGTGATTGATGACGTGTTGGGAAATGACGCACCTTTGAGGGTAACTTTAATGGTGGGGAATAAAGCGATCGGCATTCATTATTATTAGCAATCAATTTTCAACTTATATTTTATCGTTTTATATTAATATATTTTTTTATTACATAGTGCCCTGAGAGCCACCACTAGATAATAGGATGATAAATGTCTTTATTCGGACGACATTGGGACCGTAATGTCCCATCTTCCATTTAACCCTTCAAGTACATAACCACAGTAATAATAATAAGAGGAAATATAAAGAGATGTAAAAGAAAATAATGGTAGGGTCATTATATATATATATATATATATATATATATATATATATATATATATAATAAAAGGAATAAGCACAAAATATAATTTTGTGGGAAAAACCTCGGGATTTCAGGCATGAAGACCCTGGCGAAAATCCACACAAGGAAACAACCACAAACACCCTCCGCCACACACCCTAGTGGATGTGTGGAGGGTGTGTGGCGGGGTGTGATTTACACACCAGATAACTTTTAGACCAAAATACTTCCCCCCCTGGGCCCACTCGGGCAATATTATCCCGATCCCTTATCGTTAGCAGGGAAAATGACATTGAATCTTTCTCTTCCACACCAAATCTCTCTAATTTGATTTCCATGACCTCATCTTCCGTATTACAATGGGGCTAATAATACATTTTCAATATCATTGCTAATAATGCATCCTTCCAATTTTAATTAAAAGCTGGTCCGAAAATATATTTGCTTTGCTGAAATCATTATAATATACAGGATGAAATGATTTTTCTTTGGCAGCTAAAGATGATCAGATGGTTTTAACTTCATTAGTGGGAAACATTGCTCCCTCGATGTCCGGCTGAGGGATCCTGGTTCGAATCCCGGTCAAGGCAAACGATTTTTACACTCTGAAATTGTTGCATTGAAACGCATGCTAGTGTGTTAAAAATTACTGCTGCGCCATCTCCCCCAGTTTCTTATAATGTGAACGCATTTGAGTCAAAGAGGAAGTTAACGAGAAATTGAGAAGTTTTTGGACTTGAAGCACGTGGGGATCGGAGGCGGTGCGGTGGCTAACGTGCTGGATTCCCACCGAGAGGGCCTAAGTTAGAATCCTGGAGACGGCACTTATTTTTCAGTGGTATCTCGACTCGTGGTGCTTGGTGGAGATCATTTTGAGTGAGTACGCCGTCCGTAGGATGGGACGCTGAACTGCGGACCCTTGGCGTCTTTCGTTAAGAGTAGGCTGATGACGACGCTGGATTTTTCTTCACCCTTCCTCCTTTTCCACCCTATTATGGATAATGCGCAGACGACCTCAGCTGTCCGTATCCTCCGCTAATAACTACTACTACTTGAAACGCGTACCATGAAATTATGTGGGTAGGCGTGAAACGTATTCACAAAAGAATATCACCACCATTCGTTAAATATTACAAATATTTCGAAACACTGGGCCAATTCTTCCCATAGAGTTGAGTAAACTTCTTTTTTAGTGACGATACCATCGTAGTCACTAATAATAGTATATGTTTAAAGGTGTTTTTTAATGAAAATATATGGACAAATATACCCTGTGGAATACGTACTTATTTAAAATGCCTAATGTATGAATGGTAAATCGATGGTAATGGATGCTCAGGTGAAATTTTTAGGATAAATTGCTTTTTTATAAATAATAGACAAGACCTTCATGAAAAGGTCGCATTAGCCTGGCGGGGAGAGGGGTTTAACCACCCATTCGCGGGCACCGAGTTCAAATCCGTGCGACGGCCTTGGGCATCCCGAGCGCAACCCAATCTACGGGACGCCTTGGATTCGGATCTCTAAGGGAAGCCGCGGGCGGTGCCTCTGGTGGAAGAAAGCGGCCTTCCTCTCAAGAGGTTACGTGCGTGAAAACGTGTCCGGTATTAGTTTCTTCATTCTATTCTTCTTCTTCTCTGTGTGTCATGCTCTCCCCCTCCTCCCGATCTTGGCACCACCGAATACCTTTTTGCACGACGCGATGAAAGGAATGCAAATGTACGCCACAAGTAATCCATCTCCAAAACTTGAATCGACTTTCACGAGGCGTCCTCATGCTCATAAATAGCTTTGATGAGAACAGTTAAAACTTTAGCAACTAACTGCCGTGGATCAGTAGTTATTCTCACATGTCATCCATTAAATGTATAATTGGTTCGCGCCAAGTGATAAGGAATATCGCGGAGGATAAGAGTGTCTTGTCAATACTCGATTAAAGGTATTTTAAGTTTGTCTTGGTCATAAGATTGTGGAATATAATTGGAATGGATAAACGTTTCTTTTATTTTATTGAGTCCTAGATGAAATAAGTGACGTAACGATTGAATAAGAACGTACAATGCCAGTATCCATTCCCAACATTTTCTGAGCGTGTTACCCGAACCTGTAGTTTTGCCTTTTGTTCTCCATTATTTATACAATTGCTCAATATTTTCTATCTCCATTTCTACGTTTCCGTAGAAACGCGTGGTTCTCTGCCCTATGGTGTTTGGCCGAGGAGTCAATATCATTTTTGTGTAAAAGTTTTTTTTTTATTAACAATACCCGGTCTTAATATACGTCATCAAAGATGAACTACCTATTTTAGAT
The DNA here is from genome assembly GCF_022747635.1 of Hetaerina americana. Lineage (NCBI taxonomy): Eukaryota > Metazoa > Arthropoda > Insecta > Odonata > Calopterygidae > Hetaerina > Hetaerina americana. The sequence continues at coordinate 105,464,034 of NW_027286985.1, forward strand.
AGGCTTTGAATGGTCCCCAACGACTGTATGTTTCTTGCTAAGTATCGCGTGAACTTCCATTGGTTCGCAATTTTTGCCCTCTTTAGTTCTGTATGTTTCCTATCTATTTTATTTTGCCCAAACAGCCTATTCTTCATTTCAGAACAACTTCCCCCCGGCCACGGTCCTCAACATCCCACTCCTGCCAATATTTCCTCCCCTCACACGTATTATCTGCCTTTTTCGGCCGTATTATAGTAACTTCATCTCTTCGGCCACAGCGTTCGAGACTTCGCCAGTATTCCTCCCGCTTCAATGTATTTTATCTTGTCTCCTTCTCAATTCGCATTTCACATTCCTCCAAAACCGAAGCTCTTGCCTCAAAAATCAGTTTTCAGATCCATTCAATAATAACTACACTGAAAATTGAATTCTCCCGTCTTTCGTACCCCTTTTCTACGGATATCCAGCCCTAAACTCTCCGTTTTAGAACACGTAGATGGACTTCGAGAATGAATTGGTCTCCTATGACACTTCAATAACCAAAAAGAACCGTCAATCTGCTTCATAAACGTACAAAATGTCAACCTATGTAAATATTTCAGAAAAGTAAAATATGGCTGGGCAACGAGAAATATTTAAATTAATCTAGAGTTCTCCCCGCGTTATGGAGTTAAAAAAGGAGTTGAAAAATGAGGATCTCGCTTCCCCTCTCCTCATTATCTGTCAAATATCTTAGGGGAGATATTAGTCGATCAAAAAACTTAATCTAATTTTTTTACTACATTAGCGAAATGATTTCTTAAAAAATATTCTCCATTTTCTATCATCTCCTTGGATAAACCCTTTTTTAATTTAGGGGTATTAATTTGAAGACAATAAATATGGGAATGAATAAAAAACATTCAGCTAAATATAATATGCAAACTTTTTAATCGATTACCTACAGTATTACGCCACAGGATCTCACTCAATGTTGTAAAAGTCCTGCATCTGTCTCTTGTATTCCCTGTCTTTCGAAAAATACGAGATCAAGTGAATTCGACGACTTCGGATCCTTTTAGTGGAAACGAAGAAGTCACAGGTCCTATTCCCGTGCTTTGTTCGAAATGGAATGTCGTATTTCAGTGTCAACTATGTAGGTGTTACCCTAGAGTCGATATATTACCTTAACTATTTATTGGACGTTACATGACATCGTATGGTATCGAATAATTTTGCATAATGTTGATTGGTATCAAAAGATGACGAATATTGTTCTATATGGCGATATGTCACATAATTTAGAATATCTCAAGCATTATATCGCATTGCCCAGGGGATTAATATCTCGGTGGGCTTTTACATGAATTTCGCAATCGATACATCGCATTATCGACCAGGTCTTCCTGGCAACTGCATCGGTTGGCGAGAGCAGGGTTCATTAGCCTATGCGTATGCACCCATTGCTGTAACGTCTTTCTACGTTAAGATCAGGTGCTTCTTCGAGCCCATAAATACACAACATACTGAGATTCGACGACGGCTGTGGAGTGGTCCAGATTGACTCGGGAGCGCGATAAATCTTGGTCGCCGGGGCGACGTATCCCTCCGAGATGACAGCGATGAGCGAGCCGTCGTCCCTCGCGAAAAGTAAGACGGGCGTCCAATTAGTGCACGTTCCTCGGCCCTTGGGCCAACTTTCTCCCTCTACCCACCGCCTCCGCGAAAACCTCACGAACACACGTTTACGAGTGCACGATCCGAAAATATTCGGGGGTGTCGTGGAACAATGTGTGGATCACGTGATACCGAATGCTCCCGGGCGACGTTCCTAAGGGAAAAGGGGCAACGTTGAGCGCAGTCACGCATTTCTAGAAAGGAAAACCCTCCGGGACGATATTTTGGATGAGTAATGATCGGCGGAAGGGGGAGGAAGCGAGATTATCCTTGATTTCACTGAAGTAGTGGTGAAGGTCAAACTAATGAAATCAGCACTACGCTGCCGTGACTCGCCTTGACATCAGATACTACTTTGAACAAAAAGTTCCCGGAATAACCACCGTGTGGCGCTCCCATCGTTCCGATTTGAGTTCTGTTTTTTTTGTTAAATTGGTACATCTGTTGTTGATATTCCCTTTAAATCTTAGTGTCATAACTTGACATTTGCAAAAGTTACGTAGCCAAGAGTACATCTATCTCTGTGTGTGTTGGCGATTTTTTACAATTTCAGAAATGGATTTAAATTTGCAACAACGAACTTGTATTAAATTTTGCGTAAAAAACGGATTTAGTGGCGCACGGACGTTGGAAATGTTGGAAAAGTGTTTCGGCAACGATTCTCTAAAAAAAAAACGGTCGTTTACCAGTGGCACGAGCGGTTCAGAAGTGGTCGTGAGTCAATCGAAGATGATGAACGCAGTGGCAGACCATCGACATCGAAAGTCGGTGAAAAAATTGATAAAGTAAAAGAAATGTTGGTCAATAACCGCAAATTAACCATCAGAGAAATAGCGGAGGACTTGAACATTGCCTATGGATCCGCCCAAGACATTGTGGTTAATGATTTGGGTTTCCGTCGTGTAGCAGCAAAGTTGGTGCCGAAAGACCTCAATTTCATGCAAAAAAGAGACCGTGTTGACGTCGCAAAAGACATGATTTGCGAGGCTGAATCCGATCCCACATTCATCAAAAGGATCATTACTGGAGACGAGACGTGGGTTTATGAGTACGACACGCAATCCAGACATCAGGCAAGTGAATGGCGTTCACCAAATGAGCCGAGACCAAAAAAACCACGTCGTTTTCAGTCAAAAAAGAAGGCAATGCTGACGGTTTTCATGGATTACAACGGTGTAGTGCATCATGAATTTTTGCCAGACAGTAAACAAAGAGTATTATTTGGGCGTTATGAGACGTTTGCGTGAAGCAATTCGCCGAAAGAGACCAGAAATGTGGGCAGAAAACTCGTGGGTTTTGCACCATGATAACGCACCGTCGCACAGTGCTATCATTATTCGTAATTTTTTGACGAAAAATGCAACAAATACCATCCAACAGCCACCGAATTCACCTGATTTGGCTCCCTGTGACTTCTTTCTGTTCAATCGAGTTAAAAAACCATTACGGGGAACGCGTTTTAGCAGCCGAGAGGAAGTAATGGAAAAATCGCAGGAAGCACTGATGGACATACCGAAAACCGACCGTAACTTTTGCAAATGTCAAGTTATGACACTAAGATTTAAAGGGAATATCAACAACAGATGTACCAATTTAACAAAAAAACAGAACTCAAATCGGAACGATGGGAGCGCCACACGGTGGTTATTCCGGGAACTTTTTGATCAAGGTAGTATGTCACATTATGAAGCAGGGACGATAATCTGTTGCGTATAGCCTATGACCTTACCGTGGTTATTCTTTGACATCGGGATAAATACCCCGCGATCCACCAAAAAGGTGTTTGGCAGGGAGTGCAAGAACCAACTGGAAAGGGCGAGTGATAAGGGAGGATATGGGAGAGGAGGGAAAAAGGGAAAAGTATTCGTTAAAAAACTATGAAATTACGTCCAAATTTGTGCACATGCTGGAGGAACACTTAAACAAGGGTTAATTCACCTAATAAATTAGGTAATAGCTGTTTAATAAAAGGGAATAAAAATGAATCATGAGACAGGACAAGCAGAACTGAAAAATAAGATGGCAAAATAAAATTGCACTATTATATGTGCATCCAACGCATGGTCGTCACCCCGAAAAACACCATATATAATGTGCGCACTTATTATTAATTATATTTAAAAATACATAAAAAAATTAACACAAACAAAGCTCACTTCGATGTTTCGGGGGTCCCAGTCACCTCCATCAGGGTATAAGGAGTCACTGACCCATATGCTTTGACCTTGTACATATATATATATATATATATATATATATATATATATACATATATATATATATATATACATACATACGTGTGCATGAGTAATTCAACAATAAGTATTGTGTCATCCGATAATCCATGAACTGGCAGGAAAATGGATACCTGAAGAACGTTTCTTTTTTAGCATTAAATTAAAACTTTTCTGGATATAATTCGAATACAGCGGCACAAGAATCTATTTTTAATATACGAAAGGTTTTCGGAGGATAATGAATAAATGAGACTAGTGCGTGGAACTTTTGAAACGGATCGAAGTTTTAAAATCGTCCAGGACATATCCCTTTCTCGGCAAATGATTTCCTCACTAAGATGTTCTTTTTCTCAATTCTTGTATTTGAGATTTAGAAGTAGCATAGTCCGCTGCAGGAGAGAGTGAAGGCCATCTTAAGTAAACGCTGTTCAGGTGAAGGAGAAGCAACGCAATCGAAAAACTCCATTCTGAGACGCGAGGCCTTATTGTAGATAACAGAGATCACCGTACCAATGTCGGATGGAACTATGGACGGGTGCACTGTCAGCATTGATAATGCATGGAAGATTGGCGTAGCACCAACTGACGGTGAACTAGTATGACGTGGAAAGCGTCAAAGTGACTGAAGGGGATATGTGGGCATGGTGAGAGTCACCAGTGAACCCCGCAACACCAATCCACCGACACTGCATTCATCTCTCTAGCAACAGAACGTCAAAATAAATTAGGGTTGTTTAACTTTAATGGGTGAAAGCTGTTTCGGTCTACGAATAGAAGTTGATGTCATTATATTTTGACTGTTCCGTGCCGAAATGTTTTTCTTTTGTCATTCTAAAGTTTAAAAACTTCTCCTTCTGTCTATTTTGCCTCTACCTTCTATCCACTGGCATTGAAGTAGTGGACCACGTATTCCATTAGGAGCACATTATATACCAAAATACATTTTTAACTCTCTTTTGCAAACTGCACGTACGAGCTATGTAATATGTACTCTTACATAATATATCACAAGGAGATTTAGGCGTTTAAGAATGAAATGGCGCGTAATACGTATGAACATTTACGGAACATCTCATACTTACTGCAAAGCACACTCGATGTAAAATCAAAATACGTCACGAACGTAAACTAGAACAACGGAAAGAAAATTTGACTCCAGACATTTATGGAATGATATCGTGATCGGAAAGTGAATTTTTTTAATTAAAATGTCCGCTTTGAATACAATTCCAGTAAATGATTGTGACTGAAAGCATTAGAAGAAAAGACTTTTCAATTTAAATTTGATATCGTCTGGTGTGCCTCTCCTTAATAATCCCACGGCCTTTGAGCACCGTATCACAGTTGCGTAGTTGGAGGGAGGGACCGCAGGTGGATGTCAATTGATTCGAATCGAAAATGGTAATACCATAATGAGTGTGTCACACTATTGAAATTATTACAAAATAACTTAAACCATGAGGGAATATTGTTTAGAGCTAATTGAAATGCACAAGACAAAATTGAGTAATTCTATTTGGCTTTATATATTCAGGGAAGTGTATTGGTCTTGACGATTTGTAACAATTTACAGAAATACTTTATTTTAAGAATTCCCAAGTATTAACCAGGGGTTGTGACTGAATTTCATAACAAAATTAATCTACATAGAAGCATAACGCAGCACTAGGTACGGAGGAATATCATAAGAAACAACCAACATGTATCCAAACTAGTTGAATAGCAACATCTAATTGAAGAACAAAGAAAAACGTTGAGAGTTTGTCTAAATGAGTAGTACTAGGAAACTTTTTCCATGACCAATTGTCAATGGTTACCTATTTCAGATAGTTTTTAGCCCCATGAGAGCAGGTCTTATTTTAATTAACGCTAAATATTGATGCAGGTCATGAATCAAATGGCTTCGTCTCACCTATTGTACAAATGCTGATTAAGAATTTTTTAGGGCATATTAACACTTTCGGTTTACAAAAAAATTCAAATGTGTTGAAAATCAAATGGAATTGAAATGCTTGAAGTTTTTTGTAGACGCGGATTGATGTATGTTTATTTGTGTTGGTATCGATCATGGATGCCAATTTCGAGGACTTCCAGATCAGAAAGAACCGAATCATTTTTTCTTAACTTTTTATTCCCCAGATTATTAAGATTTTCTTTTGATGCCCTATAGTTGTATGTTGTCCGTTCCCCGGAAGGGGGGGAGGATGTAGGCGTGTCCTTTGGCGGTGACCTTAAAAAGAGGCGAATTCAGGGTCAGAAAGGAGAGTGGAGGGGGGAGAGGGAGGAGTTTCCGCGCAAAGACATGCGGACGGCGATGAATACGGGTTTTTCCGGTTCCGAGATCGTGCGTAATTCCCTCCCTCCCGATAGAATCACCCTCGCTCCATCCCAGAGGAGTTCATCGCCACAAGACATTGACACCCAACTTTCTCTCTCTCTCTCTCTCTCTTTCTCTCTCCTCTCTCCTGAGTCGATTGTTTTGAGTCTATCCTCGGCGAGAGAATTATGCAATTTCATCGCAAGGAACGAGATTGCTTGAAATGCCAAAAGGATGCATTGGATTGTGCATTTTGATTCTTTGATACCGGTTTTGCGTAACGCGGCGTACGAACTCTGTCCAATATATACGCGAACTGAGGCCATAAAAATTTATTTTGCTTAATTTGGTCTACATCGATTTTGTCCCCTTCAAAGTACTCTCCATTCGTTGCTATGCACTTATTCCATCTTATTTTCCACTGTTTAAAGCACCCTTGGAAGTCCTCAGTAGGTAGGCTTTTTACTTTTCTCGTCGTTTCTTGCTTTATTGTGTCCACATCTTCCCAGTGATGTCCCCCTCATCACATTTTTGCATTTTGGGAATAGGAAAAAGTCGCAGGGGGCGAGATCTGGCAAATAAGGAGGATGATCAAGGATCAAAGTGATTGAATTTTTTGCCGGAAACTGGCGAACAATCAACGCAACTTGGGCACGATTTTTGCACACATTTTTTTGAAACCCAATTGTTTGGTTAAAATAGTTTGGACAGTTGATTTTCCTAAATTAAGTTTATCAGCTATCATTCGGACAGTTTTTCGACGATCGGTAAGGACAAGGGACCGCACACGATCAATGTTGTCGTCAACACCGGTGGTTGAAGGTCGTCCAAACCTAGGATCATCCGTGGCGTCTTGTCAGCCATTTTAAAAACGCTTATTCCGCTCGAAAACGGATGTTTTCTTCAAGGAATTATCATCGTAAACGGCTGTCAACATTTCAGTAATTTCTTGATAACTTTTACCGCATCTCACCAAAAAACTTGATGCTGATTCGTTGCTCCGTTGCATCGACAAACAGTAAAAACAAGGACAACAGAAACTAATATAACTGGCACCATACGCACAGCTCGACGATCCGCCAAGCACAGACGGCTTATTCGATCTCAGGCAACTAGCGCCGCTAGTGGGTGGGGCTACAGCCTGCGTCATGGCCGCCAGATTGCACCAGTTCGCGTATTTATTAGGCAGACCACGTATAGCACGGGTGTATTTGGGAAAACAACAACGGCTGCTGTGCAAAAAATGGTCGCTGCTACTTTTCGACGCATGCGTTCGCATATTTTCCTTAATTTTCACACTCTGTATGTTGCAGATGTTTGTTGCTTTCAAGCTTCTCCTTCAAATCCTCGTATCCCTCTCTCTGTTGGGGGCCTCACGCCGTTCACAGCCGACAGCGGTGTGTCACATTCCTTCCCTACCTGTCCGTGACTTTAAGGGCGAAGACTATGATGGTTGTGGTTCATTTTTATTTCCTTTTTTTCGCATAAAAAATAAATAATTTATTTGGGGAATTAACCCTTGCTTTGAATTAAGTCTTACTCCAGCATCTATACCAATTTGCACGTTATTGGAAAATTTTTTGCTAAATATTTTCCTTTTTCCCCTTCCCCTCCCATATTCTCCCTCATCTCTCATCCAGCCATCCCGGTGCTTGCACCCCCTGCCACAGACCTTTTTGGTGAATCGCGGGGTACTTGTGTATAAGTCGATGACGTATCGGTGATATGACTAAGTTTCAATTGCCACCTGGTGTTATTAAAAATAAAAGTTTGTAAACTCTATCCATTGCGTTTGGCATTACTTCTGAGAAAAGATTAATCATTGGATGGTATTAATGAAGAATCATAATGACTTCATCAAAAAAAATTGTTCTAATTTTCCATCGCTTAATATGCACGCACTTAGAGAAGGATGGGCGGTAAGTTGTAATCCCTCCCTCTACAATTACGTAGTACCCTGTAGGTCATCGTTGGGATGTGTGGTGGGAGCATGCAATTCCATGCCAGGCATGGAACATCAATAATAACTATATAAGTTTATAAAATAAAGTTCTATACATCAAACGAAGGAAATAATTAGCTTACATAGACTGTAATATCTCAGTTTAAAATACTTCTCTGCCCATGTGAGACTGCTGTAAGATAAGTAGGTGTAGATTTACAGTCGTGGACGAGTCGACGGTGATGGTAATTTTGGCTTCTTTTAAGGTCTGCAATGAAATAGCAGATTGGTTATAAACATAATGATGACACACTAAGCTTCTCAGAAGATAGATCTTCTTCATTAGCGTTAATTCGTCAATGACTGCTCCCTTACTGTTAGAGAAAAAATGAAATTTTAAACCTGGTTGCCTCTACTTGTATATTCGTGATCTCTCTTGCATCTGTGTGATTGGGATAATATTGCGTTGTAACACTATTGCAGCCTGCTCAGCAATGCAAGCATTCAGGCATTCATTCATGCAGTGGGCATGCAATGCCTGAACGACCCTACAATTTGTTGTATGACATTAATATCACTAGTGTATACCCTTTTGACAATGTACGAACTGTGCGTGTACATTTTTTTTATACAAAGTTTGACTAATCCGTGCTCACCATTCTCTTTTCTCTTGTCTTGCAGTTGAGGCGAAATGTAGCTGACCTGATGAGATCTGACCGCGATGACCAGTACCTCCTCCGTTGGCTGCGAGGTGAGTACCTCGACTGTGGAAGATGGCGACACGGAACGCCAAAATACCAGAATGCAGAGAGATTAGTTTGTCCATCTGATTATTTATCTTAGTGCATTTCTCGCAAAAATCGGGCGTTACTGTTTGGCTGGAGAGAGAAATGAGTTCTAGGGTACCATTTAACGGTCGGGAACCAGAATAAATTTAGGTGCGATATAATTGACTGTACTTCCAAATCAAGATTGTCATGGGGACAAACACAACTTATTCCAGAGCCAATAGAAATCCAATTTAAGCCAAACTGATCTATTTGTTCTCCGCTAACGTCTTTAACTCTTCATCATCTATTCGTGTATTTCTGGCAGCGGAATCTCTAAGAATATCCTATACTTAAATTATATACCTTTAGCGTTTCGTAAAAGATTTCAAAAATGCCCTCGCTGATATACATTTTAGTTCATTGAATGATTGCAAATCGCTCCGATGGACGAACGTACAATTGATCTGGTAAAGTGGTCGCTGGGGCAAATGAAATTCCCTTGCTAGGAGTCGGGTCTGTGCACAAGTGCCCGCCCCTTTGATGCTCTGCCAGCCAATGCACTTTCCCAGCGGTCTGCTCGCTTGGACGTTACGTCCTAGCATGACCTTGCACGTCATCAGAGCCATGCTTATTAATGGTGGGCTTTGGATGCCCTTCCATCAGCGGTTACATATCCACGGCTTCCTCCGGTCTAAACAGATGTTTCATTAAAGGTATACCACTTGTTTAAGGTTGGTTTTGAACTGTCTATAACAGCTGTTAGCTTTTGTTAATTTCCCACAGCCAAATATCTTTGTTACCCTACTCTATTTCCTTCTTCATTTTTCCATATTTTAGCCTATACTTCAATCCATCCAAAAATATCAATCACTAACTTTATTTACACCGCATATCTAAGAATATCTCATCAATCGTGATGTCCAGCGTCCCACTACGTTTCAGTTTCACTTCACACTGTTTTCCTGTCTTGCTCGGATTTCACATAGAAACTGTCGTCATTATCCAACTTACTTGCGAATTCTCCGTTTTGTATCTGTATAGAGAGGCAGTCATTTGAAACATACAAGGTTCGTATGAAAAGTATCGGTAACAATTTTTCCTGACGTGTTCGTGAAGTGCTGAATTCTGACCGTCGGTTAAGTGTGTGCATGATTGCATATCGTATATTGGCATTGATGAGATGACAGAGCACACCATTATCATTACTGAAAATTTGGCGATGCAAAAAATCTGCGCTAAACTCGTCCTGAAGGTCTTGACGTACGACCGAGAACAGAGTTGAGGGTCTGTTTACGAAGACCTTCCGCAAAGCGTCATCGAGACGATTCCCCAACCTCCTTACAGTCCCGACTTGGCACAAGCAGACTCTCTCCTAATCCCGAAAGTAAAATCCTCCCTCCATCAAAGAAGACTCCACCTTGGGACCCTAAGTACCGTCAAAGAAGCTTGTAGTCGTACCCTCAAGGACCCTTCGGAATCCGCCTAAGAGGTAGCCTTCGAGTCGTGCAAAAGCCGCTGGCAAAAGTGTGTCGACGCTCAAGGGATGTACTTCGAAGAAATTTGTGCCATTGTTGCAATATCGGAAATGGATACGTTGTTCTGAAACTTTTTTCGATAGTTTTTTTTCAAACCAAGAATAGAGAGAGATCGAGGTGGAATGTTTAGTAGAGGACTTCTGCCTAATTAGTGATTGGTTCTAATCCCAACGACACCGGCGTCTCTGATGACACAGTCGCCAACAATTCTATCTCCGAGACATTTTCTGGCAGGGCATGATGATTGCGAGGGGATAAATGTAAGGGGAAGGAGTTGCAATCCCTTAAGACGCGTGATTTGAATTCGCCTTTTTGACATGGTGCAGTGATGAAAAATTACATCATCCCCAGCCTAGTAATTGCCTTTATTATTTTGGACATTTGATTTTGTCATTTGCGATTTCTTAAAGGTTTCGATTCAGAGTGGTCACGTCAATTAATAATATTCGCAAGACGTAAAAAATCAACAACTGGTTATTCGTGAAGATTCTGCGAAAGGAAGTCTTCGCGAACCTGAGTCAGTTCATGGGAATCAAGCGAAGACTTTTTCGGCGCCACCTGTTGGTGGAGGACACACGTTTGATCGTTTTTTGTTTCAAATCGGGGTTACCGGAAGGGAGAAGAAAGTCATAAACGCGCCATCGTGCGGGAGAGTCCCGAGAATGTTTTTTTTTTGCATCTGCGGGAAAACAATATTGGGAGAAGTAGTTAGCATCATTCCTCTTTCATTTAGACATGAGAAAATATTGATTCCGCTCGCACAAATGTTGACTTCTGGATATAATTTCAAATCCAAAGAGATTGGACTGGTGATACTATGTTAGTTACCCCTCGGCAGAATTTCTTCGTCTATCATTGACCACTACATTGGTCCACAGTGACATAAAAACTGACCGGGTTATTTTAATTGTAGTATGATGATCATAAACATAGATCAGACCTCTCTGCAAGTACACTCTTGGTGTTGAGAAGAATTAATTTTTCTGGTAATTTCATGTAGTTATATAGTTACTGAAAACCTGCAGTGATTCTAAGAATATTACTGTGGAGGGCAGGTCCATAAAAACCAGCGAACAGCGCAAAATAATGCGTAAGGGGTTATCAAGAAAAACTTCCATGTAATTTTAGGTTAAATGAAGCGCTTATGAATATTAATTAAGAGTGCATTTGATTGTTTTCTTCAATAATCCCTTCATTCATAAATTGACAAGATGAGCTTGATCTGTAATTTTCAACATTGAGCCATTTAATTCTTGTAAACTCTGTTCTTGTTATCGAATACAACGATGTTTGCAAGTGTTATGAAAAGTGTTTGAATCATTTAGTAGACTGGATTGAATATTTCTCCATTTAATTTCACCTCCAGTTAAACTGAAGACTCTGGAGCTTATTTTGCTTGAAATGAACCAATCTTTACATTGATCTCGTCCCAGAGGAAGATCCACCGTTTGCAATCTTAGGATGAGAAAATTCAAATTCGTTGGAAAAAATTAAAAATTTGCTAACTGAACACTTACATAACTGAAATCTATACTACTTTTGGCACATACCTTGTATGTACTATGTATGGAATGCTCCATCATGGTAATGAAGCATGAGCAGTGACAGCAGTAGAAAAGAAATTACTGGAATCATAATAACGATGATTTCATAATGTTATGTTAACAGAAGTGTAAAAGGTAAGATCACATATACGAAGCAAATCCTACGAAAGATTGATAATATATATCGCGGCAAGAGAATGACGGAGGTTAATGAACGGATCGATTAATTAATAAGAGTTTTTTCAAACAGTAAAAGAAGAATTGATATGAAGAAAGTTATGGATAGGAAAAATATGAACGATTATCAGGTACATTTGCCTGAATGAAGGCAGTCATTGTGTAAAAACTAAATTCTTTCGACTTGGAGGAATCAATGGCCAAGAGAAATAGATGATTCAAAGAAAATGTCGACTTGATGTTTTTTGGAATTAAGAATTGAGCGGTAATCTGTATCAAACTACGCTAATCTTAGAACTGTTGAACGGTGGTGAGGACAACAATGGCCAGGCTGCCGTCCTGGCCATTGTTGACGACTGTCTTTCGTAAATGCTGATATGTCCCTCGAGCAAGATCCCCGTGACATTTCTTGAGCCAATTTATGAGGAAAACAGCTCTTCCAGCAGATTTAATGGCACAGGTGTTTCAGAGCAGTTGATTGGTTGAGTGGTTACTCAGAACCGCAGATTACTACCCACGTGCATAAATAATTATTTCCGGTTTTTTTATTGCCCTAGTACGCATCTCTATAGACTTGAGAGCAATTCTTCCTGAGTATATCATCCCTACATTATTTCCTCCAAGTCTTCATACGTACTTCCTACCTGCCCTCATGTCATCTAAAAAGTGTACTCTCTTCCTCATCTCAGCGTGTTCAACATTCTCTGTTCTATCGTCCTGAAGGCTGCCTTTGATACCACACTATTTCGTGGTACCTCCTCTTTCCAATATTTCTGTTGTTCTCGATTTTCGTGTATTAACTTCCTCTCTAATTAGCAATATAAAAAAACTTCTTTTCTGCTCAGTTAATACCACCACTCTTCTCAATGCTTCTCAATCTTAACAGGCTACCCTTATCTTTTTTTCTCGAAGACCAGGTTTTGATTGAAAGAATTTCAGTGGCACGGATGAAAAAAGAATTATGCGTGATCACAAAAGCCAAAGCCAGTTCTCTAATAATTTTTGTTAAAATAATTTCAATAATTTGAATTTTTCGCGTCATTTATCTTAAGAAAAATTGAAAGTTCTCTCAAATGTATTCATCAGTCAGTATCGCCAAAGTTTCGAGTCGTCAGCGCTTATCCATTCCCATCATTTCCAAGGGGTTGGACTATCCAGAAAAAGTTCGCAGATTGAGTAATGGAATCTTGGAGATGAGTTTTGATCCCTCTCATCTCTCAAGAAAAAAAGACGCCCAAGATGTCTCGCGAAACAAGCTTCCTGTCTCCCCCCCCCTCCTTCTCGCCCTATTTCTTCATTCGTCCACCTTGCTTGTTTTTGTTGCAAATTTTCCGCCTTCTTTTCAACCCAGTCTTAAGTTCAATATTGAGAAAACAAATTAGTCAGTATTCCTTTGTTAACTTGCTAATTTCATCACGAGGAAAAGTTTTAGAAAAAGATTTTATTGCATATACGAGTATCTATGTAATGGGTAACCAAAAGTAAATATTTTATATTAATTGTGTTGTATGGCCATATGAATAAACCTAGCTGTTGTGTTATTAAGCCGAAGTATACGTTTTGTTTGACGGAAAAACGATAAGTTGATGAGTACGTGGTCACATTTTCGAGATATTATTCTTTGGCAATGTTGATAATGTGGATATTGTATGAGAAATTTTTATGACAAGATTTTATTGCTCATTGAGTGATATAATTCCGTTTCATAGAACTATTATTGTTATACGCACGAAGGAATCAGAGCCAGTGGTTTTGGATGAGAGCCAATGATAAAAAGCGAGGATGAAGCAGTTGTCCAGAAATGGGAAGGCGTTAAGCTTTTCAATTCGGAAGCATATTGTATGCAGCAGGTAGAACGTTGCACCTACAGGAGCAAGCATCTGTGTTCAGGAAGTGTTTTAGAAGAAGGTGGGCAAAGTATTTATTAGGGACATTAGAGTTACATACATAAGTGTGCACAAAAAGGTGGGAATTGAAGGATACATTGAGTAAATATATGAAGAAAAAAGGCTAGTGAAAACTTAAATATGGCGCGTAGTTTTGTAAGGCTCGAAAACTTGGTCGTTGAGGCCAGAGGACAGGTGTAAATAGGAGAATTTTGAGATGTGAGCGTGGAGAATGATTGAAGAAGTGAAATGAGCATGAATAAAAACAAGTACTAGACATGAGATGGGGGAGTTGTCAATAATGTAATGGGAACTGGAAAGGGCATTTTGCTTGGATTTGAAATGCTGAAGACTTTTACCTGTCGGGGAGGACGTTAAGCAATCGAGGTAAAAATTTTGGACCAATTTGACTAATGGTTTCCTGGGTCCACTTTTATTTTACTTCACAGTTAGTTGGGGATTCCTTTGAATCTTAGTTCCCCTTTTTACAAACAATAATGAGACATAAGGAAACAACATAAGTTATTCTAAAATTTTAACATCCACAGGTGCTTATATATGTTAGGAGTTAAGCTTATGATAAACAATTCAAGGAAAAAAATTACTCAATAGACAAATAGGAGAATACATTGCTACATTTGACACAAACTATTTTCCAGTTGGTTCACCTGTTGTGGTTCAGTATTTGCTGGTTTTCTTATTGCAAATTTTCCATGCAGCTTATTGTTGTTCTTTAGGTAGAATGTAATCATTTCTCTGATGCTTGTTAGCTTCTCTTCCATACTGTTCCATAAGATTTGTCGCTCTGTCTCATAGAATACACAGTCCTCCACTCTATGTTCTGCTGTGTCTTCTTTTCCACAGTTACACAGAGGGGTAAAACATTTCCCTATGAAGTGTAAGTAGAGGAAGAAGGCGGCGTGTTGAACGGAAAGAAGGGAGGCAGGAAGTGAACCAGTGGAGTGGAATGAACTCTCCTGCAGCGCCCGCCCTTTCCAACCAAAAGCCTTGCCACTCCGCAAATCCACGTTTCTCCGATCGCCGCACTCTCTCCTCATAAGAATCGCTCTCAAATCTCGGATCATCCTTAATTAACATTCACCGATGCCGCATATTCACGATGAGGCATCAAAAATGCTAAAGGACATCTCCACTTTCTTTCTTTCTTTCTTTCTTTCTTTCACTGCACTTTCCTCGACTCTTCCAGTGGAAGAAAGTTTATTTCGGGCGGACCCGAAATAGTCGTGCTCATAATTTGCCTATTTCGTGCAAATAAGTCGAAATCTTTTTGTTGACTTTTTTTGTTTGACAAAATGTTTATTGATAGGAATGAGCTCTTACGGCTAGTAATATATAATAAATGTGAAACTCCAATAGCCGTAAACACTTTACCTTTCTAAACAAAGTAAAAATGAAATTAGTTGGCTAGCGCCACAAGTCAAGAAGGGGTAAAAGGTAAAAAAGGATAATGATGTAGGTATAAGGGGTAAAAGGTAAAAAAGAAGAGGATAAGAAAGGTGAATACGAATACGCGTATTTCGGCCACAAAGTAGCCCTCTTCAGCGTACTGAAGGGGGCTACCGTCACTACAACACAAGTCGAAGTGAGAAAGGGTAAGGGCAATCCGAAGAATATATAGTGTTACATGTGTGGGGGAAGGGGGGGTGGTGAAAAAGACAAAAGCCAATGGACGAGGCTGATGGTAGACTTGTGGCGCTAGCCAACTAATTTCATTTTTACTTTGTTTAGAAAGGTAAACTGTTTACGGCTATTGGAGTTTCACATTTATTATATATGACAAAATGTTTGTTGGAAGTCAACAAGGTAGTTTTTAAAATACCGTATTTTCCCATCGATAGCTCGTGCGTTATCTATGCAAAAATTTTCAGATGATCGAAAAAATGACAATGCGCGTTATGTAATGAAAACTGAAAAAATCCAAATATAGACGTATTTTTACACACACTATATATAATTTTTACGCGCATATATATATATATATATATATATATATATATATATATATATATATATATATATGTATGTATGTTTATACAGATGCGCGGCATCTATACACGTTCAAGATAACTATGAAGCCCTGGGCGCGCGGCATCTATACACGTTCAAGATAACTATGAAGCCCTGGGCGCGCGGTATCTATACAAATTCATGATAGCTACAAAGTTCTGGGTGCGCGTTATCGATGGGAAAATACGATGCATCTAATTGAGTGCAAAATGCTTCTTGCGGTGTAACTTCATCATTCTATGTAACTAACTCTTGCTCAAAGCGGCATTTATACTTAAGCAATTATTTCCAAGCTTCTCCAAAATTGGGAGAGTTTCCGCAAGTGTGCAAGCGTATTCTAAATATAGGACATTCATTTTTTTACTCATTCATTCCAAATCGGCTTGCCAAAAGGCCACTTGAATTGAACTAGAATGCATCGAATACGATCCTTTTATATTTTGACTGGAGTAATGCCGCATAGTTATATGAATCAAGGTTCCTCATGCACCACGCCTAAATGGTATGAAGACTTTTATTTCACATTAAATGAAAAAATTACTCGGAGTGAAAAAGAACTTTTAAATGACAAACTTTCAAAAATATTATCCGTTTTTGATTAAAGGAAAGAGTGAATTATTAAAAGCTGTTTCTTTCAACATAATAAATATCAAAAGTATTAATGTTCGTATAGTGAAATTTGATTATGTTTTATATATGTGTTTTTCCGTTATAGTTATAATTTCTACGAGTAGTGGTCAGCCATGACCAAAACACAATGCATTAATGAAAATTCTTAGTTAAACTAATGAAAAGGAAAAATACTAATAAGGATAATTTAATAAAACGATAATTATTAAAATATTAGAGCATAGCATTTATCATAGTGGTATCATTATTGTAAATACGACTCGATGGAATTTCCTTTTTGAAATAATTATTTTGCGTGATGTTTCGGCATCCCATGTCACTGATGCAATATCGTAAAAACTTATGATTCAATTTTGATAGTGAAACGTTGGACGATTATCAAATCTTTATCTTCGCCCAATAGCGTTCGAAAAATTAGTCTTAGATGTATAGTGTCTCACTTTTTCCAAAACCGTTTTCTCAACCTTACCTCGTTGTCCCTCGGCTTTTTCAGAGATCGCGATACGTAAATTCCATGTTATCTTTGAAACAAATTGCAGAACGATTAATTTGAGTAAAAATATAATATTTTCTCTTTGTGAGCTCAGGAAAATGCTGCGAATTAAAATAATTCACGTCCCAATTTAGCCTGATGGAAGAAAATTACGGTGGAATTTTTGAAGGGCAAAAAGAAATCTCTTCAGCTGATTCGCCGAATATCTTCCGGTCGTAGATTTCTTTTTCTGACGCGAGAGAGTGCGCTCTCTGCTCTTGAAGGTGCATTGATTAAGAGATGCGCCCTTCCCGGGTGGACTTCAATTTGAAAAACAATAATTCATTGCTTCCCACTCGCACGTCCTGGCGGAAAAAATTGATGAGCAGCCTCCTTCCGAGCTCTTTTTGAATGCAGCAGTAGCTTTCCCTTCGGCCAATGGGAGATGAACTTGATTCTGTGGTCTCGCCTGTATCATTCTGCGTTGCGTGTTTTAATCTGGAAGCATAAAAAAAACGTGAGTGACTTGCCGAGATAAAAAGAGAATATTAATCTTAAGCCTTCCGCGACGTCTGTCTGATGAAGGTTCCTTTCTGCTTCCGGGAATTACCGTCACGTTTGTGGTTGGCTTGTTTGACAACAGTTTCGCCCTCAATCCTGGAGGCGTCTTTAGGTCGAAGTGATCTTCGTTGGCTTGATTTTGATTTTATTCGAAAGATTTTATTTCCCTCATGCACAGATACAGTGAAATAAGTATAAACTCTGAATTAAAATAACAAAAAATTAACGGAAAGCCTGTTTTAGGAAAACATTCCTTTCCGGGGTGGCAATACAGGGTATTGCCACCCCCATACCTGTATATACACTTTCACTGGGAAATCACAGGGCATATTTTGGCCGCTGTATATTTAGGAGACGCTGGAGCCCGGAGCGCTCAGATTGGTTGTTACTTGGCTCTGAGAAGGAATTACCCTTTTCCACGTCGAAATCAGGGTGTAGCCGTCCTCACGGTTGAAATTATTTGGATTCTTTTTTGACAACAGAAGGGAGATGCGGCCATGGGATCACCACTTTCTCTTGTAGTAGCCAACATTTCCTTGAAGAATTTCAAGCAGAAGACAATATTAGTCTTATCCAAAGAAAACATCTATTTGGATCCGATATACCGATGACAGCTTCGACACCTGGCCACACGGGAAAGAACTAGACTCGTTCCTGAAACACCCATATCGGCAACATCCTGTAATAAAATTCACCATGAAGATTGAACAGAATGGTGTCCTGCCCTTGGTGGATGTATTGGTGAGCAGAAGACCTTATGGCAGCCTTGGCAATGCAGTGTAAAGAAAACCCATGGCGACCGGTATTTGGCTACGCGTTCACACCCCCATCTCATCCAGAAGAGCTCACCAATCAATGCATTAGTTAATCGTGCCTAAAGCATCTCAGGAGCCGAATCATTTTTTAGTGGGCTCTTTGGCTGGTGCAATTCTAAGTCCTTCAATACTAAATAGTCAAGAACTCGATTTTTAAATTAACCATATTTTTAACTCAACCTAATTTTTCTCTATCAATTCATTCCTCCCATACTACCTGATATGCCCCCCCTCTGTCTTGTTTATCTCCGTACATACGTCCTCTATATCGCAATTTTCAGCACACACGTGCCGTAATCAGTTTTTTCCTCGTTCTCTTTTTCTATCTTCTTCGGAATTCTCTCGACCTCCTTATTTATGCTTCCGTAACAATAAAAATGTAATTTATACTTTTACGCTAACTTTCAAACATTATTTTCCAAAGTATAATGAACAGAGCTCTAATACGAGGGTAGGCTGAAAACGAATGCACACATGCTTGTAGAGCACAAACAAAATGACTTTCAGAAGCGCACCAGGTGGCACGTGGAAGAAACATTCCCTCTTAACATACATGCTTACTTTTGAGGTCGTTACATTCATCCAGTGTATTTTGAGAAGCAGAAGTATGAAACGTGTTTTAGTGCTATGTCAACGCGAGTTAAACAGCGTGCTGTTATCGAATGTTTAACTGCTGAAAAAGTGACTCTTACTAGAACACCACCGACGTCGAGTTTGTCGTGTTAAAGACAACCTGGTGCCATTTGTCCATGGCAAACTTTGTCTTACAATCGAAGCAATGCTAAGCATACATTTTCTCTTGAGAGGGGGTATTTCTGTTCTTTGTAAACCGTCTCTCGGAAACAAGGATTCGTGAAGTACATAACGATTTCATGTTAATGGCGCAGGAAGTTATATTGATTCATGGGATAGAGTTATATCGATCTAGCCTTCAGGAGAAGACCCCACCTATGTTGAAGTAAGTAATAGGGAATAGACACTTATGATCCGCTGAACATCCATTGCTCACGTTCGTTATTGCAGGTCTTCTCTTTTTCTCCGGTTATCAATCAATAAGATTTGTTTTCCCAAAGACCTCCATGCATCTCTCTCCATCCGTCCACTTTGGTTTTGAAAAAAGACTACAATCCGTATCTTCCGCTCTCTGAATAGCGTACTGGAATCTGTGCCGCTCTCTATGATTCATCCATTATACCATCCCTTCCACTCTACAAGGTCTGTCCCAAAAGCAGGACTTATTTTTTCCTGGACGGACGGGCGGGCGGCGGCTGCTCTGGCTGGGTTCGAGCGAGCTGGAAAGGCTTGAGGCCGGTAGGAGTTGGCTCCCACCGGCCTAAAGCCTTGGTGGTGTGCAGATCGTTTTCTTGCAAAAACTCTGTAACGTGACTTCGTAACGCTCCGTATTTAACCGCTTGTTAGAACAGCGGTGCGCCATCACATTTTGCGTGAATCTTGGCAAAACCGGGAAAGAGACTCATGACATGTTCAAGATTGCTTATGGTGTATAAGTCCTTTGGTATATCGGGTGTTTTTGAATGGTACAAGTTGTTTCGGGAGGGTAGAGAAGGTGCTGATGAAGACACCGAACGTTCAGGACGCCCTTCGACCCCAAAAAGTGACGAAAATCATTCAAAATTGAAGACTTTGTTTGACAAGGATCAAATATTAAGTGTTCGCATGACTTCTGATGAACTTGGCATCCCTCAAAGTGATTTGCATCGACTTGTGACCAAAAACATGGGTATGAGAAAGGTGCGTGCGAAGTTGGTGCCGCGAGTGCTCTCGGACGAACAAAAGGAAACTCGCACGCGGATCTGCTAAGAGCTTCTTCAACTCAATGTGAGTGAGGACCCAAATAATATAGACAATTCTCAACCAGGCTTCTTCCTCATCCCCCGGCTCAAATCCGTGCTGAAAGGACGTCACCACGGCTCGGTGTTAGCGTTACAACAGGCCGTGCCGAGGGCACGTAGCAGGATTCCGGGGCGTCACCTTCCAGAAGGCGTACGAGGCGTGAAAAACCTGCTGGCGGTGGTGTGTGGACGCACAAGGGTTCTACTTCGGAGACTTTTGATTGAATGTATCAATTCTGGCAATAAATTTTTTTTAATCGACTCAGTCCTTCTACTTTTGGGGCAGACCTTGTGTGTATATGTGTGTTTATGTCCACCGGCCGTTGGTTTCACGACAATCCTTTCCTAATGTTCTAGTCGAACTGCGAAACCCCTTAATGTCACCGCCGTGACCCCATAAGAGACAGTGACTCCTCCTCCCAGGTTAAGCCGAGAGGAATGGTATTTGGGTCCAGTTACATTTTCGGCGCGCTTTTTCTTTTTTAACAACGAGGGGCACTGTGTGTGCGCGGTTCACTTGTTTCGGCTTCGCAATAAGGTCGCCCGCTCTCCTCTTCTTCGCACCCCCCCCCCACACCATTCCACCCCACCCAACCCCCACCAGCCCACTCCGCCAAAAGTCACACGTTTCTGCGAGGCCCGCCAGCGTTTCCGCATCACGGAAATGTCTACCGTCTTCTTTCTAAAGATCACTGACTATGGGGAAACATCGTAGTGTTCCGTGTTTAAATATTTGTTGTCGGCGAAAATATTTCACTCCAACCATAAATAAAAATTGGACAATACCCAGGTTTCAGTTGAAGATGTTCAAATATTGCGTGACCCTGAAGTCTTTGTTGTCGTCAATGAATGTTTACTCTTTCTAGCCCCTTCCCCCAGCCTCGCATTAGTCACTCCCACACTCATTCCCCACCCACCCTTCCTTCTTCCCTACCTCCTCCGCTCTTTTCCCTTCCTCCTCCCACCCTTCTTTCTGAGGACTGAGAGTATACAAAGGACCTGTGTTTAGTATTACCTGACTTCTTCCTGATGATGATGCTTAAATATTGAAACTCGGATGGAAATTACCTTAGCTGTCGGTCGCCTCCTCTGTTCAAATGTTTCACCACCGTCAAACCTCCCATGGGGCACACAATATCGAAAATATATGCAGGCCAGCTTGTTGAACGTAAAATTTCGACAAAAAACTTTCAATAAAAACCTTTCGGCAAAGTTCCTCACGGTAAACTACTCACAGAGCTGGAAGCCTATGGCATAGATAAAAATATCCTGAACTGAAAAGGTCTTTCGAACGGTCACGTACAAATGGTAGCCATAGATGCTGTTAGCTTTAATGCAGTAGAGATCACTTAGGGTGTTCCCCCAGGGAAATGTTTTCGGACCCCTTTTATTCGTAGTAGTAGTAGTAGTTTTGAGGGGAGGCGACCGACAGCTAAGGTCATTTGCGCCATAGGGGATGGATAGGAAAGGATGAAGGGTGGAGAGAAACCCGGCGTCGGCATTAGCCTACTCTTTACGAAAGGCGCCAAGGGGTCCGCAGTTTAACGTCCCATCCGACGGACGGCGTACTCACTCAAAGTGCCCTCCACAAAGCACCTCAAGTAGGGATCGAGATACCTCTGAAAAATATTCAACACCGCCGGGATTTGAACCCGTGCCCTCATGGTGGGAAGCCAGTACGTTAGCCCCCGCACCATCTCGATCCCCCCCTTTTATTCCTTTTATACTTTATTGACATAAACTCTGTGGTTAATAGTAATATACGTTTATTTGCAGATATACGTAATTTTGAGGATAAAATAGCTTTAGTAAAATTATCCCAATTCTATACAACCTTGGTGTGAAGTTTGGCAACCATAATTAAACTTAAAAAAATTGTGTAGTCATGAATTTTCGGAATATGATTAGTTCCCTCCCAATCGTTTACTGCATCAGGAATGCCGAAATGGAAAATGCAGACTCAATTAAATACTTGGGCTTTCCCCCTTTCCGCGACTCGAAGACCCTCGCTCACGATCTATCCTGGGTGAAACACATACGGGGAATATGTGGACAAGCTAGCAAGGAATTAGGATTTATTAGAAGAGTGTAGGGGAAATGTTGTGGAATGGTTCAAGATAAATGTTATCGTTTGCTGGTCAAGCCTTGTTAAGAATATACTGCTTGTATATGGGATCCTAATGAAGTTGAACTGATTTCCGAATTGGATCTTGTGCGGCGGAGAGGGGCGTAGAGGAGCTAGATATGTAAAACGTTGTCATGACAAACTTAGTAGCGTATCAAAATTATTTGAGGGTGTAGGTTGGGAATCGCTCACGGAGAGAAGGTTAAATTACAAATATAACCTCTTGCATAAATCCCCCATCGTACCACGGAAGGAGAGGCCATGTAGAAAAAGCTGTAGAGATTAAGTATAGAACAGATAGATTTAAGATGTCCATTTTCCCACGAACGATATCAGGATAACAATGCCCGAATGGGCTAGGGGGGAAAAGTATTGTGTGTTAATACCAGTCTGGTGTGTAATCACCTGCCACACACCTCAGTGGTGGCTCGCTGGGTTCTATGTAATGTAATGTAAACCAGGTTTAATTTGACGGGCTACTGGAATTTTCAGTGGAAAGGCAAGGGAGATAATTTACACTTCGCTTTAGTTCGGCCACCTTGGGGTTCTAAAGATTATCGGATGAAAAGTTTCGACTATTTGGCCCCTTTCGCTTCTTATGAAAGACGGTCAATTTTCCTTGAAGACCGCCTACCAACAGCATAATACCGCTTACACTTTGTCTTACAAATGGGGAAATTACATATAAACTATCACGAGTATGTATCCTTTTGGTGGATTCAGGAACTAAGCAGAAGCCAAAACTTCGACATACAATAAATACTCGAGTCCCCTCTATTACAACGAATACTTCCTCAATACCTTATGCTTCCTGCCTTTCTTCATTCCGTCCATAAGCTTATTCGTTTCCTACCTCACCCGTGATTACCCGGCATATCCATTTTATTACAGTATTCCCCTTTCTATTGCCGCTCCATCAGTTAATTATTCTATCAGTCAACTTTTCTTGGGTACTTCCATTTTCTCCCAACAACCTCCTCTCCAAGCGTAGATTTTTTCCTTTCCTTTTATTCCAGTTCATTTATTGCCATCCCGCTCCCATCTCCATCCTCACACGCATCGCACGCAAGCCACGATTGCCCTCTTGCCCTAAAGACCTAGTTCACGACCCTTGCAATCCTCAGCTCCTTATTAAAGTTTTCACTTTTTTCACCTTTACATCGTCACTCAAATTCCCCAACTCCCACCTAATCATTTTCTAAATAATTATTTCAATGGAATCTGTAATTCTGGAAATTATATTCTTCTCTCGTAAATGATGTGTTATTTTTGCCTGTTATCTGTATCTATCGATGCATCTAGTACACCCTAGTTCTAATTATTAGCGGCACAGGGTTTGTATAAAAAGTATCGGGAAAAAATTCTGGGAATATAATTTATTTCAAATATTATTAAAATGCCTCAAAATTCTTCATAGTACCTGTGCATCCCTTGAGCGTCAACGCACTTTTGCCAGGAGCTTTTTCGCGATTCGGAGACTCCAAGGTAAGCGGATTCCGGAAGGTCCTAAAGGTGGCCTTGTGCATGTAAGCTTCTTTGACGGCACTAAGGGTCACACACAATGTGGTGTCCTTTGATGGAGGAGAGATTTTACTTTCGGATAAGGAAATAGTCTGCTAGTGCCAAGTGGGGACTGTAAGGAGGTTGGGGAATCGACGCGATGTCGTTGCAGAAGGTCTTCTCAGGCAGACACACTCGACTCTGCTCTTGGTAGTCTGTCAAGACCTTGGGGTGGTTTTAGTGCAGATTTTTCGCATCGCCAAATTTTAAGTAATGATATTGTGTGCGCTGTCATCTTATGCCAATGCCAATGTGCGATCTTTGTGATCATGGGCACAGTTAACCGGCGGTCTGAATTCAGAACTTCAAAGGAAAAAATTGTTACCGATACTTTTTGTACAAAACTTGCACACCTGAATGGCTAGTACGAGCTCGAACAGATAGCAATCTAATGCTTGTTGATTAATTGCACTTTTTTGCCTTTTCAGCGAGAAACTACGATCCAGAGGCGGCAGAGAAAATGCTTCGCGCGGTAAGTACCTCAAAGCTCTCTCTCTCTCCTACTCTTAGCTCTCTTGTTTGCTGTCCTTTCCGTTTATATTTCTCTTCGACCCGTCGACTCGGGCGGTTCCCTGGGAAAGAAGTTTCGCCCACTTACTGAGGTCGTGGGATAAATCAAATTCTCCTGTTTAAATGTCACCCGACAGAGATATTACATTTGAACTGATTCAGTGGTTCCAAATGGCAGTACATCCATCAAATTTGCCCCTGGGCTTCATTCATCCTTCAATGCAAATCGCGAAAGTTCGTTCATGATTGATGCATAGGAAAATGAGAGTTGGACCGTACTCGTGAGCAAGTTCAGCTGCCGTGCGATCAATCGGTTCGAAAACTTCAACCCCAAGGCGGAGCGATGGGCCTAAGTCTGGCCAATAAGCAGAGGCTTTCGTTCGTCCAAGGTATTCTACGTTTTCGGAGGCCCCCGTAATGCCCATTTTACCTCTCCTACAAATCTTGCTGACTTCTTCTTGTTTGCGATGCTCCGTATTCTTCTTCATTTGTGCATTATTTTTGCTGTCTTCGTCCCTTAATAAAGAGCCAATGCTCTTCTTCTTTTGCCCGGCTTCTTACCTTCCAGTTACCTCAGCCAACGGAGTACCTAGTTGCACTATTATCTGACGCAACTAGATAACATCTTATATTCTACATTTACATCTACATAATACCCCGCAAGCCGCCACAAGGGGGTGTGGCGGGGGTTTTGGGTCATAACCCGTCAAAGAGAATAAAACCACGTGCAAAACCAATAAATTCATTCCAATTCACAACCACACATGTAGGTATTCATGCGAAAACATTTTTGACTTACACGCATACAATTGCATATACTATCAACTAATACACACTTGCACCTACGAATATAAGTTATGTCTACGCAAAGTTTAATCTTTTCCTCAACTTGGAAATCGAATGCCTTTATTATTTCTGTAATGACTTTGGTTTCTTACTATTATGATTCCTGATTTTCCGCGGAAAGAACAAGTATTTATATGCTACTGCTAGAGAACCTTATTTAATGTTTCCCATCCGGGCTAGGCGTGAAGGGTGTTTTGGATCAAGGGTAGTCTGGTGGGTGATCACCCCCTGCCAAACACCCTAGCGGTGACTTGTAGGATATTAATAAAACTAAAACCATTTTCGTTTTCATTGAAGCTAATCTTTATCCCGTGGCTCTCTCAATCTTCCCGCAAGGCATTCAATAATAATTGCTATCTCAAGCCCTTCCCTTTTCAGTCTTAACATTTCCTCTGTATGTAAAGGCTCTGTCCCACAATTAAATAGAATGAATTTTAGCAATTTGTGCTTCGATCTACAATAAATGTTTTTCCCCAGATTTATTCTTCTTATTTTTGGGACAGACCTTGTTCGAGGGTAGGCTGAAAACTAATGCACACATGCTTGTAGACCAGAAACAAAATGACGTTCAGGAGCATTCCTGGTGGCATGTGGAAGTAACAACCTCCCTCATCACGCATGCGCAGGTTTGAGGTCGTCACATTCATCCTGTGTGTATTTTGAAAAGCGGAAGTAGGGAGACGTGTTCTAGCGTTCGTCTCCCCCCCCCCTCCACCAAAAGTGGTTCGATTCCACTCCAACCAACAGGGGCGGCGAGGAAAATTCAATTGCATGACTTTTGGAACGAATCCTGTGCTGTCAGTATGCACCGGATTCCCTTTCCACGTATGTTTCATTCGAGTGTTCATCAAGGTTTGATCTCCTGTACTTTTGAACTATTAAAGCATCAAACCCCTGGGTTTTTTTCAAGTAGGTTGCCCCCACGTAGTTATACTCCCTTCAATGGCCTTTCTACGTGCCCAGCCCAAGTCACTCAATTACACGCAGTAATATTAAGATAAGCATGATCAACTCTCGATTATCCCTGTGCGAGTTATCTGCTTCGCGAATTATTCGTGCTATTCTCGTCCTAGCAGCTCGAATAATGTAATGAAATTACAATCGGTAAGATAATTAATTGCTATGAAACTTCGACACACTTTTAAAAAAATACAAGTTCGAAATAAGTGGGCTTACTTAATACTTTTTAATGTCATGAAACCAAAAGTTTTCGGTATTTTTTAATGTTTGAATTTAAGCATTTTTCTACTCTCCGTAATTTTCCATTATCGTTTCCCTCGCATTAATTCAGTAGCCCCGAGAATTCCATATACTCCTCTAACGCGAACAAATTCATCGCTTAACTATGCAACGAATAAGTCATTAACTGTCTGCACTTCATTAATTTAATTGGTATCATATGACAAATATGTTTCCGTAACTGCGATCCTTTGCCAAGATTCATCCATCGCCAGTCACTGGTTTTTTTTCTTGGCAACGAGATTGGATTAGCTTTCCGAAGAAAATACGCCCTGCTATATTCACTTTATGATAGTTCTGAGTTCTCATAATTCTATAATTCCACCCTTATGAAAATGGCTGAAAAACGAAAAAAGCGTATTTTCCGTTGCTATTATAAACACGCGTAAAATAAATCTTAACGAATGAAAAAGCGGAGTCTCTGTGTGTATCTGTTACTATTTCACGACCACATTTTCCGCATTTTTCAGTCATCCATGCTTCATGGTGCATCCATTCATTAGCACATGGATCATATCGAGAGTTTGCCGCATCTACTCGTCATAAATTCTCCCAAAAGTGGACAGACAATACTACACTCTATTTCCGGACCGACGATTGTCATTTGCCCGTTGCTTGGAGCGCACATTTTAAATCAGAGTACCCGAGGGAGAGAAAGAAAACCTTTAAATTGTTGAGAAAAGGATGAAGTAGAGGCAAAGAGTTTTGAAAAAAATTCTAGTCTCTCTTGTAAGAGTTTGGCTGAAGTGAACAACTCCAGTCGAAACGTTTATCTTTGTACTAGTGTCATCTATTCCCATTACTTTGTATACTCCTTCATGTAACTCCGTAGTGAATATTTTGTCGATTTAGATTAATGTTGATAAATAATTGAAATTGTTTAAACATGAGATCTTGGCGTCGTACCAGGCCCTCCAACCGCCAATTAATTTACACACGGACATTTTCCTTAAGAAACGCAGTGTTTTTTTTAAAGCATAGTGGCGGGAATGTGAGCCCGAATTCCACAGGTGTCTGCCGAGGCAGATTGCAATTTGTTCCACATATTTGAGCATGAAACGGTCATTCTGTGGACGTCACCCATTTTTAATGAAGGCACTTCTTCTTCTACTCCACCCCCGCAGTCGCTTCAGTGGCGGGAGCAGTGGGGCGTGGACCGGATTATGACGGAGTGGGAGGTGCCCGAGGTCCTCGAGAAGTACTTCCCCAGCGGCATCTGCGGTTACGATAAGGGCGGGGCACCAGGTGAGCGGACACCCCAATTCCAATATTCGATCCGTGACTTAAACATATATTATTATACCCTGCAAACCACCAAAAATCTGTGTGGCAGGGGGTACAAGGATCAGGTGGAGGGTTAAGGATGGGGAAAAGGAAAAAAATTCACTGAAAACCTCAAATAACGTGCTAATTTATGGAAATTATGAAGGAATGCGAATTTAAACACAATTGTCAATTTCACCCAACAAAATAGTTCTTTGTTTTGCCAAAAAGAAGGGAATAAAAAAGAACCACAGCCATTAACAGGAAAGACCTTCACCATACCACAATGGGATATGGAGAAGTGGAAAGTATGTTGGGGGAAATTCTATTGATTCATGAACATTTGACTCACAGTCCACACACCCAAATTCACAGGTAGAAAATGTGACTCCCAGCTGTTGGCAGCAAATGGCATTAGGTATTGACCCCTTCAGAGAGGGTCGAGGGGTGTAAGGGGGAGGTAGAAAAAATGACAGAAATGGGTGTGGAACATTGCAAGGGGCAACACATTCATTATATGACCATCACATTTGAAAGGGATTAGCCAACATAACACTCAAAGACCATTGTAAGTGCATGCATTTGAGTAAAATTAATTATTCCCTAAACGCTGTGAGTGGCAAGGGGGATTTTTACCATCTCTAACTATACATACAGTTGATGTCCCATATTGTCCATGGACAGAAAGAGAAGTAATACTATCACCATCTTGGTTAAACACGCTATATTATAGGAGATTTTTGTTTTGCTCACATCAAACAATCAGCAATACTATGCTCGATGTTAATTTCAATAATGATAAATTAGTAGCATATCTCATTGGCATTAGCAGACGGAATCAGTATTACTTGAGACAAATCCTCTGCAGATATAGAACCAAATGAGTTCTCCTTGAGTGTTATTTGCATTAGTTATTTGAGTCATTCTAGCTCTAAAATGACAAAGAACCGAAAATTATTATGGGCCTAGCTAAATTTAACATTATGTTGAGTTATGTGAATTGATCGCTCAGGTCCACTGATTACTGGTGTTGCTATCCTTGCGTTAATGCAGTGCATGTCATTCGGAGCATTCGACTCAAGGTGCAGTAGCATGGGATAATGGGAATGAATGTACTTTCAAATATCATTGAGAACAGTGGAGTAAATAATATATATATATATGAAGTGATCATAATTATGACTTCAATGGAAGGGCATTAAGCCACAGTCTGGTGATATTGTGTGCAAAGAAGTAATATTATTTATTTACTTGATCTTCATGTCTCTGGAACTTGTTTGAACCACTTTCCTCGCATTGCTTCCAGTGATTGTTGTTCCTTTCGCTGGATTGGACATCTGGGGCCTGCTGCATTCAGCAACAAGGTCCGATTTCATTCGCATGACCATTCGAACCCTTGAGCACCTCCTCAAAGTGGCCCAGGAGCAGAAGCAGAAGTATAACTCCACAATGGCAGAAGTTATTGCAATAATCGACATGGATGGTTTCAGTATAAGGCCATATGCTTGGCGTCCAGGTAATGGTCATAGATCGTTGCAAACAAATTATCATTTTTTTTCATAAAATTAAAATAATCAGCTTCAGACATGAAGTTCAAAGTGTAACCTCATGAAGTCATCGAAGATAACCTCACTACTGTTAAAACAGCCTCATTTATCTTTCTTGAATGGCACTATCATGTGAGGCCATGATCAGGGGTTTTCTAGTCAATGCATGAAAAATCAGTATAACCTCTTCCCCACATGGAGAAGAGCGTTGATGACAGGGGTGTTGAGTAAGAATGTTAAGAAAAGGCTCATTAAAACTTTGATTTGGAGCATAGTTGTTAATGGCATGGAAACATGGACATTGAAGCAGGATGATAAGTGTGTGTAGATTGGAGGCACTTGAATTTTGGATGTCGGGATAAAAGGAAAAGGAAAAAAAAATATCTTCCAAAAGGGGTAAATAAAAGTTCTAAACATACTTAATTTACGAATTTCAATATTAAGAGATAACAAGGATGCAACATTCAAAATAAGATTAATGTAAGGGGAATTGATGATTTTTTTTGTTTTTCACAGCATTTTCAATGGAATTATTTGCATTTGTTTGTGAGTAGCCGTAAATCCCCTCCCCATTAAAAAGGCATCATGATGTCATTAGCAAAATAGTCCAAGTGAAAATGATGCCCTGGGAATTGAGAACACGCATTGGCGACCACATCCTTTAGCATCAAACTAAGGCACTTATGATGTCATATTCCCTTACCAAACTTGAAACTAAAAATTACCAGTTTTGGTAGTTAGACTGTAGTAAATGAAGATGAAATTTTTAGAACTATTTAGGGCAAATTTCCATAAGAAAAGGTGAGAAAGGACAAATTCATACCATCTGTGAGAATACTTTGATATACATAAATATTAAATTTTGTAGCTTCTGACAAAATTTTAATAATTCAAGATTTCTTTCCAGCAGCTTAGAATCCCAAATTTTTCACATCATTCTAGTGATTGGTAATATTGTGGTAATCCCTTTGTACACAACTCATGATGCAAACAACTCATGAAAAAGTCTCTTCGAGTATTTTCACAGTTTTAGTAAAATAACTGTCATCCGTAGACTTAAAGGCATTCATTAGACATCCCCTTAAGGTTATATTTTATCTCACAATTAATAATTAGTACCCTTGATGACCAATGCTTATATTGAAGGATGAGCTACATCCTTTATGGTTCATTGTAGTATGGTATTAGATTTGTTGTTATCCCAATGAAAAGCTAATTAGCTAAGTAAGTTAATTCAACAAGCAATTGATGAGAGATTAAGCTTCTACCTGTCTTGGTTATTTCTAAGGAAATATGTATATAAATTGTGGTTTTTGCTCTGAACTCAGTCTATGGAGACTCTACCAGCATCCTAATAGTAACTAGGCTCTTGTTTTTTGATGTCTCGTAAGCTAAATTGTATCCTTCTGGTAAACTGGGTCAAGATGCTAACAATGCTGACCCATTTGCCATATTGCACATAAGTTTCTCATCAACAATCAACAGTGTTTAATACTGTGATTTCATGTGTGACATTTACTCGTATGCTCATATGCCTCCCTACCTTGATCTAACTGTTCTCTTTATAATTTTAATGGATTAAATGCCCTATATTTTTTTGCTGATGTATCATTAATCACAATTTTATTTGAATTCAGCTGGAGAAGCAATTATTGCATTGATCCAGATGTATGAAGCCAACTATCCAGAAATTTTAAAGGCCTGCTACATCATTAATGGTTTGTTTGTTTTTATTTTTATTTAATTATTATTTAATAACTACATTGATGAGGTGATTTTTTGTCTGAATTAATGTCATAGTCCGAGACAAAAAAATGTTTTCCTAAAATAATAATATTAATTAACATTATCTAAGGTTTTCTTAACAGTAATATAATTAATGAAAAATATCATTTTGTGTGTTTGTAATGTTATTTGTGTGAAATGCA
This sequence comes from Hetaerina americana, assembly GCF_022747635.1. Classification (NCBI taxonomy): domain Eukaryota; kingdom Metazoa; phylum Arthropoda; class Insecta; order Odonata; family Calopterygidae; genus Hetaerina; species Hetaerina americana. The sequence goes on from NW_027286985.1 coordinate 105,495,457, forward strand.
CATTTGTAATTCCTTTAGCAAATTAACTTTGTGTATGCCTGTTGAAAATTAATCTTAATTTTCTGTGTGCATTATTTATTTCACCTCTAGTATACTATCTACTCCATTCTTATTGCTATTATACAGCTTTAATACCTTACAGTTACTAGCATTACCTAATTATATAACCAAGTTTAATATAATCAGCTCAAAGCTTAATTCTTAGGGAGAATTGTTCAAAATACATTATTCCCTGGGAGTCTTTAATTCTGGCCTGGTATAACACTGGGAAAATAGGCTAATGGAAAAGATGTTTCTTCCATTTTACATTTTAAATTAAGATTGTGCAATATATTTATACAAGAAAAAGTTCAACTTTCTTGTTCAAGTGTTTTATTTCATTGCAGTTACTAGTAAAAATGGTTTAATTAAATAATTATAGTATTTATTCTTCTGTCTCATTCAGTCAGTTCTCCATTCCATGAAATTTTGCAAAACTTACTCTCACACTATGCCACACAATACTCTGTGTGCTTTTGTTCCATAACCAAACAATGCTCTGCCCTATTATTATTAGTAATCTACCTGTTAAGGTAGGTTTCGGATGGACACAACTACCAAATATCTTGTCTCTCCTGACATAAGACAACCAAACATTCTACTCTACAAAAAGCCCTCTTCATCTCTGTATACTTTCTTCCTCCCTGCATTTTGTCCAATTTCCCTTTCTTATTTCTGCCCCTTCTTCATTTTCATAAAATTCTCCCCTCTATCACAGTCTTCAACATAATCTGTCCAATGACAATTTTTTTTTAGCCTTTTCATTTCTATTTTTTTAATATTTTCACGTCAGTTTAACTTAGAGTCATAATCAGTGACTTCCTCCTTTATTCTATTCTGATTCTTCCCCCAATGGTTGCATTTCTAAGCATTTAACCATTCAGTGCATTTAATTCTAAAGCACTCCCCAAATATATGAATTATTGTACCCATTTCATTTAATGCCCTCCTAGGCTGTCAAACCTTTCCATCCTATTTCTAGGGTATCTCATTATGTTTCCTTATTTATGGTCTCCTTCATCCCAGAATACATACCTACATTGATTCTCTTCTGCCCAAAACAGTGACTGCAATCCTTTGGCTGGCAGGCTGACTACCGCTTGATCAACCTGAATCTGACTTAATCAATCCATCTACCGACACACATTTTCTTTCTTTCCCCCAGTCCTATATATGCCATTTTCTCAAATTGTTTCAGTTCTAATTACCTCTGTACTTAAATAGGTACTACAAACTAAGTAAAATTAATGGGTCTATAGTCCCCACTGGCTGATGATTTTCTCTTTTTTAGGAGGTGGATATCACTAATGAAATCTTCAGCCTAAAGTATTTCATCATAGATCCAACAAAAAGTCATCTTTCCTTTCTATTCTAAATCTTCATGCTTTTCTAAGGAAATATTAAAAATTATTCCTCGTGCCTCTTTCAGCCCTCTCATATTGTCCATTCATTTTGGTACCATCTACTTTGCATGGAGTTCATTCTAACTAGAATTTGAGAATTTTCATATAATTGGATTGTTAATAGGATAAAATTTCTTTCTTTGCAATATTTTCTGTTAAATATCTCCTAGTATTTGAAAAATATGCTAGATTTTCATTGAAAGTATTATTTTGCATATACATATTTATATACTGTAATGGGTGGGATATGATAGCATTCTTATTTCCAACCCTGAAATTCTAAATACCAACGAAATATTTAGTTAATGATCACTGAATATTAGTTTTAATAATATTTGGTGAACGTTCCTGGGAAACCAAAACCGGCACAGGGAAAGGAATTGGCCCTCCTACCCCGACGTGTGAATTTCACACACTGTATTGGGCTTAGTACTGGGTGAACTCTACCATCACCTACTAAACCGACCTTTGGGTTGATTACTGTGTTTATGATTTATATAAATAAAATGTGTAATAGCTCAAAATGCTCACCTCATAATATTTATTCATAAAAAATCTTTGGATATTTGAATTCATCTTCAACGGTCATCCTGCATATCTGATTCTTGTACTTGCATTTAAAATGTTCAAATGAAATATTGTATTAGTGGTCAAATACATGTTAATTAGCAATGTGGGATGATTTTTCCTTTGCTCTATTAGTCTCTCACCAAATTTCTGTATGAAAATATTTAATAAACAAATATAACATAATAAATGGATGTCTCTTTCAGCGCCAAAAGTATTTTCCCTGGCTTTTTCAATTGTTAAGCCATTCCTGAATGATTACACACTTCGAAAAATCTGCATTTACAAAAATGATCCAATGAAATGGAAAAAAGCATTACTGGAAAATATTGACCCTGATCAACTCCCTGCATACTTTGGAGGAACCATGACTGATCCTGGCGGTGATACACGATGCACATTGAAAGTAGGATGTCTTTGAATTCTTTGAGTGAATTATTTCTGGACTGTATAAGTTTCCAAAAGTACATGATTGGTGTTTTCCTTTCAGGTAAAGCCTGGAGGGAGGGTTCCCAAAACATATTACTTCAAGAAAATTGAGAAGAATGGTGATGATCCATTTTTCAACTCCTCAACTACTGTGGTTAAGAAGGGTGACAAACTTTGCCTCAAGTTTCTTGTTCTTGAAGAAGGATCACTTTTGAAGTAAGTTATGAGTGAAATAGGTGATAATATCATGTATGCTGATGCTGGCTAAATAATTACAAGGCAATTGCTTACATATTTCATTAAATGCAGAGGATAGTGAAGTATTGCCTATTGTATTTTCTCAAAATTCAGACAACTTATTCGTAAAGTCGAAGATTTTACTTTTTACTTGTTGAATTGCCTTATTACTCACAAAATCCCTTTTAATAAACCAGTAAAACTTCATTCAAATTGGCCTCATTAATGATATCAGTTATATTTCACAAATATAAGCTTCAAATAATGATCTTTTTGTGCAATTTCACTGAAATAAGCTCTAAAGCAAACAAAGACTTCACTATTTGTTCATGCCAAAATTCCCAATTCTCTTTTCCTTTATTTTTCAACTCAGTTACCAGGGCCTTGGCAAATTTAAAATATTATCAAAGAAATTGTGAAAATCTTTGACTCTTTGAATGAAATAATGTTTAAATAGTTGTTATTCTCTAATGTCAGTTTTAATCATGAAGAAGACTATTCTATTCTATTATGAAGAAGACTATTCAACGCCAAAAAATATTGAATACAAAAACACTGTGTTAGCTATCACATTGTATCTAATATTTTTTAAACGTTTTAAAAAATGTGTATTTCATCTTCTCTTTTCATTGATAATGGATTTGTTTAAAAATCCTCTTTAGTCTGTATTCATTAATTCCCCAAAATAATCGGTTGTCTTGCTTTCTGGGCCATTTACATTTAGCGGAAAAAGTATTAAATGAGATGGCATTTGAGGGAAAGTGTTTTCATTATACTTTTTACATAAAAATTATAAAAAACTTGCACTTCAAAGGAGAAATGTTCAAAAAAGTTAATGATGGAAACTTATTTTGAATAATCGCAGTTGAATTAATGAAATTAATTTGGGTATTCAGTATTTTTTAGGAGGAATGAATGCATTGAAATATTTGTAATCCATTTAGTCTCTATTTTTAGAATCTCAGCATTTCTGAGAGATTTTTTCATATTTTCTAAGGGGGCATTGATTTTTTTTTAAATATCTCCCCTCATATTCTTCTGTTAAATTAATTATTTCCTCTGATGCATTTCTATTTTCTAGGTGGGAATTTAGCTCTGAAGGTCATGACATTAAGTTTGGTATAATGCGGAGAGATGAAGAGGGCAGTGAGACAACAACCGTTCCAATTCACCGAGTGAACTGCCACCTGGCTGCTGAAACTGGAACATTGCCTTGCTCTGGACCTGCAACTTGTAAGGGGAAAAGTATTTTTTAAATAGTTCACCACTTTCAATTGATGTGTGAATAATGTGTAATGAAACTATACTGAAAATGGTAGTTTGCATAAGTTAGGGATAAAAGTAACCAGTGTGTACTCCACCCTCACTTTCTAAATCAGCCTTCAAAGTTGAGATTATGCTTGTATATATAACACAGAATATCTTTCAATATCCATTAGCCTTGGTTTAACTGACAACACTTTTGTTTATGACACTTAAGGGACATGAATTTGATGCATGCAGACAGCTTCTGGCCAGCCAAGTTGATGCTCTCATCAATGTCGTACCAACTCCGATCTATAACAAATTTCTTATTAAAAATAACCATGATTGCAATTATAAACTGATAATATATATTATTTCAGTTATCATTCTAAAAGAACATAAGCAAATTAAAGCAGTAAGAAAAGAATTTTTCTGTAATTACCGAATGCTGGATATCGATAAAATGTTACTGAATCATGAGAATATTCTAGAAAAACCTACTCTGTAGTCTACTCTTCATCATCTAATTATTTGATTCTTAACAATTATTAGAGTCTGATAAAAAGAAACTCTACATCTTCAGGGAATAGGTTTGAGGTGTGTCATTCAGGGTGTATTGAGAGTCCAACTGTCATATGAATGAGAGTTGGTTAACAGCAAAGCTCTCTCATTTGGCAGTGCCATTAAAGGTACTGGAACGAACCTGGGGCACTAGCGGTGGTGCTTACATTGATTTTTTTCCAATGCACTGTGCTCCTTTGAGTTAAATAGAAATGATTTAAGCACTGTTTAGAAGAAAAAAATATCAGGAAAAAAATGTAATTGGGCAGAATGTGAGTCAATTCTGATTCAGTACCTTTTCAAATAGGTAATGGAGAATGCATTTTCTGAAATAAGATTCTGATATAATAATCCCACAATGGAGAAATTCTTTAGAGTTGTAGAAGGCAAGTACAGTTTATTTTTGAGCTTCATTATATGTGCATACATGTATTTCTCATTGGATGAGATTCATCCCTATTCTCTATGCTGGCATCACCAAATGTAAACTATCTTTGCCTTGTTAAATTAATACATTCAGATAGCATTATTCTAGTTCCTTTAAAAGCCCCAAAATTTCAGAGTTTAAGAGGACGCCTCGGTAGCTTAAGTGGCTAAAGCACTCGACCGGATATTGAGGGATCTGGGTTCGAGTCCCAGTCAAGGCGAATGATTTTTACGCTCTGAAATTGTTGCATTGAAATGCACATTAGCGGATGACTCCATTAAAAGTTACTATTGCGGCATCTCCCGCAGTTTCTTTGGAATTATGAATTTATTTTGTTTTGATTTTCACTGGTTGGAGCAGATCTACATGGCCAACGGAAAATTAATAAGTTTCAAATTTGGCTCAGTGTTTTAGTAAAGTTTTTATGCAAGTTAATAATCCCTTGGTCTGAGGAAAATTGTTCGGAAGTAATACTTATTTTCTCTTTTTTCTCATGTTGCAGACACTGTGGTTTTTGATAACACCTACAGTTATCTTCGTAGTAAGAAGCTTCATTACTCTATAGAAGTCAAGCCACCAGCAAATGGAGTTCTGGAATGTGATAGCCTGTAACAGTGCAAATGGAACTCTCAAGCTACCTATATTGTATTTGTATATAATGAAATTGTAATATTATTTTAAATATTTTGTGATTATTTCTTTTCATTTAAACCTGTAATTAATTATGTATAATTTCATATCTTTGTCTCAATAAAAGTGCACAATTGTTCAAATCAATGCATATTTTTGTAGGACACAATATTGGTCTGAAAATGATCTGACCTTTGGCTGGGAAAAATATATTACTTATAAGATGGGATTGGAGCCTAATACCCTTCAAAGTACACCCAGTGCTACCACAAACTTTGCTCACTGATCCTTCCAAAGCTGAAAATACTTTTGAATGGCTTCTTTTGGAATGAAGTTCATCTTCACCACCACCTTTGGAATTATCTCTTCCCCTACTTTCAAAACGGGATCATTTCGTTGGTGTTTTCAATCTTGGAAACAACCAAAAGTCACAAGGAGTCAGGTTCAGAGAGTAGGGAGGTTTGTGAGCCACTGGAATTCCATATTTTCCTAAATCAGATGTGATGAATGAGTTGGTGAATTGTCATAATGCAGCTTCCTGTAATTGACCCTCCAAAGGTCTGGTCTTGTGTGCTGAATTATATCGCAGAGTTGGCAGTGAACTTGTTGATGCTACTTTTTTGTCAATGCTTGTCCTTCTGGTGCCTATTCATAATGCACAATCCCATGCATATCAAAGAACACAGTTGGCATGATCTTGATGTTGCCTCGCACCTGTCAAATTTTTTATGGAGTGGGGAGCTTGGAATGCTTCCATAGTGATGACTGCTTTTTTTTCAGGTCACAGCCATGATTCCAGCCAAAAACTTAAGATCAGAGTTTAGACAGTGTCTAGAAGGTCCTCTGCAACCTTAAGATTGAGTTCTCTCTGTTCAGCCGACAGCAGCTTGGACACAATTTTTGCATCCACTCTGCGCATGTTCTAATCCTCATGAAAAATTGCAGTTGTGGAATCTTTACTTATCCTAACATCTTTGGCAATCTCTTGTATGGTCAAAAGACCATCACAAGATTTCCCACCCTCTCAACAGCAGCTGCAATCCAAGTCGTTTGTGGCCTCCTTGACAGAACCCTGATCACTCTCCCCCAATGTGTGGCCATTTTTGAATTAGTTGAACCAGTCTTTAATTTGTGTTAACCCATGGTATAATCTCTAAACAACTGCTGAATCTTAAAAATTGTTTAACCTTAAAAATCACCAAATTTTTGACGAAATATGATGCAGTGTCTTTGCTCAACTCATTGTCGTCATGAAAGAAATCAAAAAGTGATGAACATGCTTGTACGACAGCACCTCAGTCAAAGTAGACAGAGACTGACTCACTCCAAGGACTGATAATTGAATAAAATCAGTTTTACATTGCAATGAAAGATTATTTGTGCCATATTCATGGAAAAGGGACCATCACCATTAAATGTGGGCTATTTTAAACAAAGTTTAATTTATAATGGATTCCCAAGCATGTTTCCATATGTACTAGCTCTTCATTCATCCTATATCTGTACACGAAGAACTGTGAGAAAATAAAAATATTAATCAATAAACTTGAAAAATTAATATTATGTGAAACATTTTTCTGTTCAATTTGTGAATGAATTCAGTATTTGTGAGTATATGTTGCATTATATCAGAAGTAGAAAAAAGGAGCAGTTGCAAACCATCATCTGAAATCTTAGACACTGCCATGTATTCTTCTTACTCTTTTATTTTACTCTGTAAGATAAAAGAGCATTAAAATATTATTGAATAAAGATGTTGATGATTACTTCGGAACTCGCAGGACAGGTGATCGTAGGATTTATGATGCATAACACTCTGTTAGTTTCCATAAAAAGCTCTAATTATATGTTGGGTCTACTTATTTTTCAATAAATTACCATCAGTATTGAAACATGTTCTGTATTTAAGGAAATTTTATGAATATACAAAAGATACACCTGTATCTTTTGGAAAACTGTTTTTATACTGTATATTAATTATTAGCTATATAACTGGTATGTATTATTTCAATGTATCAGTTGACTAATCCAATATGTACCTGCTAATGAAAGTCCTGAGATAAAAAAATTATTACATTTATCCATTAGCCTCCAAAAACCTAACATCTAAGCTATATTATGACCCAGCAGTGTTTTTAAACATTCGTACATACTCGGGAAATTGTGCTAAAGGTGTTGGAAGGCTGGGGAAAGAAAAGCAATACATAAGTGAGGAACATAGATACCTTTTTGTATAAGTTATTTCATGGAGTGCAGTTAGATGAGTTGACATAAGTTAAAGGAGTTAATGGGTAGGAAAGAAGAGATTGATGAAAATGCTGTTGAGTAAATGGGTCAAACAATGGAGTAGGTAAAGATGAATACATTAGGACAGAATAGTAAGATTGGTATTAGGGTAAGTCTAGGCTACTCTATTACTCCAACACCATTTATGAATGAATGAGGCAAAGAAATTTTATTGCACATATTTTTATTTGAAAGAGGCAAATGATGCGGTAAACAGAGGAAAGTTGCTGAAGTCTTGGAGGGTAAATTGAGTGAATGAGGAGCTATTGAATGATATTAAAGCAATGGATGGGGTGAAACTGGGATGTCCGATATTACATGGGTTTCCAAAGCATTTGTGACTGTTCCAGGGCTGGATACATGTCTAAGGTAAGTGTAATAATCAGACCCATCATTCTATGATGATAATCCACTATTACTGGCCGGCCATAAGATTGAACAATTGGATTATTTTATATTAAATAGCATAATTTTTGCATGAATTGATAGTTAAGATGAGGAGATTAATGGTACGTGCATGCCAGCAGAAGTGGTTACAGAAATTTGGGTTAAACATTAACTATTAATTTTTGCCCAAGGCAGTATCAAAAATAGTACTCCTACCTACATTATTGTACGGAAGAAAAACTTGGTGTGGGTGGGATAATCCTAGATGTCCGCCGAACGCAATGGGATGAGGTATTTGAGGAATTTCCGTAGTAAAGGAGGAGCTGCAATGTAGAAAAAGTGGGTCATTGAAGAATGGAGATAAGGACATAGGTAATTGGCAAGTAATATTACTAAGTGCTTTCTCCAATGAGAGTTTCATTCTGTGATTTGGTTATCCGGCATTCAATGTGATAATAGAAGTTTATAAAGGGGTGAATAAACAATGCAGTTTGATGATATCATGTTTGTATTTTCCGCCACAAAATAATTGTCGATTCATTCAAGGTATCATATTTAATAAATTGGAGTTGGGACCATCCCTAACACTATTTACTTCCACGTAACACGAGGTTTTCCTCTTGTTTCCTTTATATCTTTATGCTGTCCCAAAAGCCTTCTCTCTTCCTTTCTCTATCCGCTTACCAAACATTTTAGAGTGCAGCTTCCTTTTCTACGAGTATTTAAAATAATTTTACTTCCGTAATAAAATTGCACTGCGAAATAATTATACTGACAAACTCCATATATTAACACAATAATGGAACAGAATCCTCCCGGAAAGGATAAATCTTTATACAGACAGGCTTGAGATCCTGTAATTGGAAATATTCCCCTTAAGGTGTTTCTTTGAATTGGCCGCTGCTTGCGCTTCGGTTTTTTTATTGGAATTAGTTGATGCATTTACCACTACGGTCAGTAGTCGCTTCGTCCATGAAATGGAGAGTGGGAAAGGGGGTGTTGGTAGCGGACAGTGATTGTCGTTGAGTAATTTCCGTTAGTTCTTATCCGTAGAGTTGCAGGGAGGTATAAGTTGTGTCACGACTTAAAAGAAAGGCAGAGCGTTTGAAAGGAAGCATTTCTAAGGAAGATTAACTCGAAATAAGGACAATCATCCCAAACTTTGGCAACGTATCTGCAAATCATGAAGGGGCGAGCTCTGCATTTTGTCTTCAAAGTGGCTGACAGAAAGTTGACAGCTAAATTCTATCGTGAAATCTTGGGAATGAAGGTTTGTGAATAACTTATGTGGTGGAGGCGGCCTTGAGTAATTATTTGTGTTTCGTTTTTAGCGTGTTTATGATTTCCAGCTTTCATTGTTTGTACTTTTACCGGCATAACCAATTTTAGTCATTTAGTCAGGGAATTCATTATTTATAAGAAAAAGAACGATATTATATAACAGAAATCCATCATTGATAACCTGAATTCTCGTTATATGTTGTCGCTTTTGATGGATATCTACCTCTCCAACGTATTGCTTAGTTAGTGTTTTGTGAAAAAGTATTCTGGTTTTACGGTCGCTCAAACAATTATTTCGTAACTCGCATGTTGGAAATAAATATATGTTTGACCATTTTAGTGTATTAGAAAAGTGAATCGACGCATTTCAGGAGTGTGGCAATTTATCATGTTATTATTTTCGTGATTTGTGGAACATTTTAAAATATTCTCTTGATCGTTACTTCCTACTTCTTTCTGGCATATCAGTATACTTTCTCAAAACGGATTTCATGGTCAGGTTCTTATTTCTCTGCTGATCTATAAAGTCTTTGGTTTTCTTTACTGACTTTTAACTCGTGAACTATTGAATATTCGGAATGTTGACCATAAATGTTAATATTTTTCCAACGAAATGGCCCTGAAGATAACCTATTAGTTTCAGAAAACGTTTTATAGATATCGTTTAAAATTCTATATTCGGTGTTATAAAATAATATTTCGTCACCACTGGAAAAATAGCCATTTGAATGATTAGGGTATTTCCTTGGTTAGAGATGCTGTATGTACGGGGAAGTATTATTTCAACAGTGCTTTTTCTTCTGATGAATGGGTAAAAAATTTGAAAGTGGACCAGAATTATGTTGTGTTCCTCCAATTAGACATCCAAGTACCAGCTCTACAAACTTTTTTTCATTTGTTTTCATTTACATTGTCACATATTTGCCTTCCGATTTGAGTTAATCAATGTGTGCCACCTCCGCTGTCTTTTTCTCGTTTTCCGTGTACAGTCCCTTCTAAGGTTTCCTCCATGTAGAAAATCCATCTTAGAATGGGCCCCGGGCTCTTTCCTTTTTGGCCTGAACTAGTGTCTTTTGCGGTGCTTCTTAATCTCTAATATACTTTATTCATAGCCAAATTTATTCAGTTTTAGGTATAGTGTGTTTCCTTTAGCCATTATTTCCGATATATCAACGAGTTTGCATTTTCACACTGGCCGGTGCCCCATCAAATTCCTCTCCCTGTCTCTCATGTTTTTTGTCTCCTTTCTTGACCAGATATGTTCATATTTATTCTGGAATATTTTCAATGCTCCTTCTTCACTGTTTAAATTCTTCCCATCTGTTTTCCTCTCTTCGTGTCCACATTTATACCTCATGTAATTCAACGTTCTAAGCCAATTATATATCATTCTTTTGGTCAATTTTGTGGCAAGCCATAGCCGACTGATTATCAAAGGCCTTGTGTCTATTTGAATCCTAGTTTTTGGCTGTTGGCATGTTTCACGTATTTCTGCCCATATTATTACTTCTCCTTTTATGTAGGTTGTGTCCATTCATAAGCTACCTTCACCGGTAGAATAAAAGAAATCCAAAACAAACGAAATAAAAAACAATAAAGTAAAAATATTTCATAATTATTGAGTTGCAAGGTTGTGCACCTGTATAGTTTAACATTTAAGAATTGTTTCTTCAGCAAAAATTCTAATATATTTATTAGCTTCCCTTCATTGTAGTCCACATAATCCTGAAATGCGGGGGCACTCATATTCTTTCATCCAATCACAGTCCAATAATTTAAGTATATGCTAAGCAGTTCTGGGTGGAGGCAATAGATTTGTCTTACCTTTCTGCCATTCTGGCAGTACTCTGTCCGTTCATTCCCAACTTGTACCTTAACGTCCTTATTGAAATACTACCTCTTCATTAATCTTGTTTCTTTCCCGCTCACCCCTTTTAAAAATCCATCACATTATCCCAATTTGCTCCTCCAAAAATTTCTTCTTAATAATGAAAGTCAAGTATACTCTCCTTCCCTTTTCGATGTATGTATTATGAGCAATGCTCCTTGCGATGCGCCATGTAAACCTCTCTTCAAAAGACTTGGTTTATTACCGATACCCTGAATATATACATATATATATATATTTAATTTTATCTTGCATGCAAAGAATATTTCTCTGTACAGGTCTAACCGCGATTATCATAGTCACCATATAAGGATCTGCAATGACCTGCACCGACCATTTCTCAGAACACACAATACTGCTCATGGGCCCAAAGCAATGGGCTCAAGGTTATTCAATAAAGTTCCCCATAAAATTAAATTTGAAACAAAAGTACCTGTTTTCAAGAAAAAGCTGTCCAACCTGTTGAAAAATAATATGTTCTATTCTGTGAAAGAATTTCTCAAATTGTCACTACGCATCAATTCTGATTTAACCAAATCATATGTAACTATGGTAGTGTATTGGTACGTATATGCATTTATGCACATGTATAAATTGTATTTTTTCTAAAACTATTAAGTTTATATCTGTCATACCCTATATTTTTGTGTGCGTGTGAATATGCACTGAATCTCCAGAAAAATAAATACATTATTACCACATATATTGCCTACATTTACACCAGGATAATACATTCAAACAATTTGGATTATTATCCTGGCATTAAAAGGTGCACAAGATGTTGATGTTGTGAAAAATTCTTTTGTGTTTTAGACTCTGAGGCATGAGGAATTTAGTGAAGGGTGCGAAGCAACTTGCAATGGGTAAGTTCTGTGTAATTTTATGTAAATTTAAGAGAAAAGAGTAAATGCCAAGTGATTGTGCCTTTGAAAGATTGTGCCATGAAAGATTGTAAATGCAATAATTAGAGATGAATTTTATAAGATAATTTCATTGGGCAGACTTTTAAATGTGTTCTTATACGTGCACACAATGCATATGAATACAGATAATATTTAATACACCCTATTTACTGATCATAATTTTCATAATGCAGACCTTACGCAAACCGTTGGAGTAAGACCATGGTTGGTTATGGCCCCGAAGATGACCATTTTGTGGTTGAATTGACCTATAATTATGGAGTTAAGTCATACAACAAAGGAAATGATTTCATAGGTTTCACTATCAAGTCTCAAGAAGCTATTGCGAGAGCTAAAGAGCATAATTGGCCAATGGTTGAGGAGAAAGACCATCATGTAATTGAAGCACCTGGAGGTTATCGGTTTTTCCTTTTGAATGAGCCACAGCCAAAAGACAAAGGTATGTATCAAAGGTGACAGCACTCATTTCATGATGAAACTTGCCAACAAAATTTTGTATCCCTCCCACTCCCAGGCCTACCTACCTTCCAAGCCAATGATTGACACGGAGAGATGTACTTCTCTTTTCCTTACAGCTACATGATAACCTTTTTACCCCTCCACCCTCCCACTCTGACCAACCCCCCTTCCCCAATCAGAAGGTATACTCGTATATACCAAATTCGCTCCTATAAGGGTCGCTTGATGATGGTGGTTAACGTCCAAACCTGGGACTTGTTTTTAAATAAAGGATTTGGAATTACAAAGTCAGTAATTCCATTTCATTTCAATATTTAAAATTTTCTTTATCCCCCATTGAATCTCCTTTGAATCTGTTCTGAAGTAAATGTAAGTAGTGTAACCAATGGCTAAAGAAATAACATGCATTCACTTGCTTGTGCCATTCTAATATGGGAAAATGCTTGAGAGGATTCCTCATAGTGCAATAATACACTTCAAACCTAATATTTCCTGATGCTTACGGCTGGGTGTAAAATTTCTTCTAGCATAATTAATTATGCCAAGTTGTGAGAAAGTGGTAAATAATTACTTCACCAGGTTTAAAACGCTTCTTTAGATGATAATAATAATATATTTATTGGTCCAGAAACAGAGTGCTATTATATGCATAGTACTTGTCAAATTAAATAGAGCTAAGTGTGAATCTTCTAATTCAAATCATCTTGATATTCCAATTGGTAATAAAAAGAACTACAAAGAAGATATTTAAATTATTTAATTTTATGCCTCTGTAAAATGGTGATGTCATTGGTTTCTGGGCTGCTTATTGAATGCATTTACACCCATTGTTTTCGTCTTCTCTATGTAAGCTTTGATTAGAGATCACTGAACATTTCCTTTTTTCCTGTATCATAATAATAAAAAGCTTCATTGAGACATCATTAATTTTGCTCTTAACAAATAAGCATAAAAATGGATTCCATCAAATGTGATGCCATGAAGTAGGTATGATTTTTGTGTTTGTGTAGGAACTATGTCCTCAAATGCTTTTAGGGTTGTGGTAACAATTAAATGAAACTGCTTATCATGTTTCATCTCTAAAATGAAATTTATAAAACTAGCCTCTCCAATTTAGGTCCTGGGGTTGCTGTTATGGTTGGGAGATGACATTTAAAAAGATGCACAAAATGTAAACAGCGAATTAAAATGTATTTGTCAATTGAAAACTGTTTTACTTCTAAAAATGACTTAACACGAGAGTAAATACCGAAACTCCTCCTCGTATTAAATTAATCTCGAACTCCCAAATGTTCTTCCTGCCTTCTTCCCTTTCAATGTGTTCAATAATGTTTTGCTCCCTAAATGTACTCTGGTACCAAGAATTCTCCCCTTTCTATGCTCATTTAAGATATTAATATTTCAAAAGAAAATTAAATACTAAATCTTTTTGTCTCCCCACTGAATTATAAAATTGAAGATTTTTTATGTTTAGCAGAGCAGCAAACTATATTTACCTGCCAATAATGTAATTTTGAATGTCTGGTGGACTAAATTGCTAAGGCAATACAGTTTTAAGATTGTCCTTGGGTGTACTGTAGTTATAGGTAATCTGCTGGTTAGAATTAGCTTTGGGTGATCCTTCGAGCCAATAGTATAATTTTTCTGTTAATACCTTTTTGAATAAGTGCTGAGGTCATTATATAAACTGTAAAGTTCTTATTTTCAGTTCTTCATATATGTTTCCACCTCCTTAGTGCTGCTCAAAATGCCTTTGTTTTCCCTTGATGTCCCTCCTGATCAGCGTGTCCCCTTCAAGCAATCCATTACTGCTACTTGTCATTGTCTCGTGCATCATATTTCCTGCATGCTTCAAATTAAAATTCAACTAAAACAATTAAATGTGAAAGAATAAAATTTGTTGGTATTTCACGCACTCATTTGACTTACTGTTTACATTCCAATTTATTTCAGATCCAGTTCAAAAGGTCACATTGGCAAGTTCTAATCTTCAAAGGTCCATTGACTATTGGAATGGAATCTTAGGCCTCAAAATATTCCAACAAAATGATAAATCAGTGTTGCTTGGATTTGATGAGAATCAAGCCAAACTTGAACTGCAGGACATAGGTAAGAAATCTTTTGAATTTGTATTCAGCTCTACTTCCATACATCCTGATGTGCTTTAAGTATAATGTGATATTTTTCCAGAAAAGACTCTTGAAGCCATAATGGCCCATAGCACAGAGGTTAGGTCGCCAGCCATTGAGGAATCTCTTTGGGAGGGGGAGGTCCCTCCCCCACCAGGGCTATTTCCTCATTGCTACCTGCTCCTACTACCCCCTCTCGACTTTTTGCCTGTGGTCTACAAGCATGTGTGCATTAGTTTTCAGCCTACCCGCATAGAATACAATTAGTAGAAGTAAAAGCTAAACCAATAAACTTAGTTGGTATTTTGCTCAACTTGCCAACGAGCAATAATGAGAAAGTGGTCGATAGGGTATATGATCATTTAATAGGACATAATTTCTGATGTCTCTGGAGGGAATCATTTGATAGTGATGAGGGATTAGAATGTGACGGTAGGCAAAGGAAGAGATGGTATTGAAGTAGGAAACTACGGTTTAGAAACAAGGAATAACTGCTGTCAGAAAGCTATTGAGTTCATTAAGACATAGGGTTTAATCATAGCAAACAGTTGAAATACCTCAGCACATGTGGATATATGTGCATTGTCCTGAGATTCAGGGAGATTTCAGTGAGACTATATTATGGTTAGCCTGGGATCAAGGAACAGCATAATCAGTTCTCACCACAAGAACAATTAGATAGGATTAGTAGGCTGTGAAGAAAATTATGAGTGAGGAAAGGTCATGGGTGCAATAGAAGAAATATGGGAATATATCAAAAGTCACCAGCAAAACTATAAGAAAAGTGAATTTGAAAAGGACAAGATATCATGGGGTACTGATGATATTATTAGAAAGATACACAAGAGAAGGGAATGGAAGAGTGAAAACACCCAATCAGGCTGAAGGCAGTACTAAGGGATAACAACAGACTTAATAGGGAAACATGTGGTGGAAGATGCAGTGCGAGGACATTGTGAGGTAACAAAGGAAGGAGCATTTTTCAGGAAGGTTATAGCACATCAGGAATTAAGAAGACAGCCCATGCAAACAATCAAAGATAAGTTAGGAAAATTAATTAAACCCAGAAATATTCAAGACAGAAGGAATATGTATAGAAAATATATGGTTAAGATATTAGGCCAGCAAGTTTAAACAGGGAAAGAGAAGATGACATGGAAGAGGACAGCTTATGTCCAGGCATACTTGATTGCAAGATAGAAAGGGTTTAGTGAAACAGGGATAGAGTTTTTATGGACTGATTCATAGCGTTAATGGGGAGGAATTTGGCTAGAAGATTTCATCCTACCAATGTTAGTTCCCATTGCAAAAAGGGAAAGGCAGCCATATGTTAGAATTAAAGAAAGTCTGATTTACCTTAGCAAAAGTGGTACTTCATCATCAGTATGGATGGAGAAAAGAGCTGATGACTATTTGGGCAATGATCAGTTTGGGTCAAAGGAAGGGGGGGTAAGTGTGGGTGATGCCGTAGCAGTAATGAGATCACTAATAGAAGAGGATTTGTCGGGAAGTATTTGTTTCTTAGATTTCAAGAAGACATTCAATAGAGTAAATTGGGTAATATTAATCAAAGTATTACAGCAGGTAGGAGTAGATTGGAGGAATGGGTGACTAACCAGTACATCCCTCAGACTGCTCAGGCATGTCAGATGGAGAGTCAGGACAGACAGTGTTAATAAGAGGAGTAAGACAGGGGTGTCCAGTATCACCAGTATTTTTCAATGTGTAAGTTGAGGAAATGTTAAGAAAGGCATATGGAGACGTGGAGATAGAAATGATAATTAATAGAGAAATCATGAAATCAGCGAGGTTTGCTGATGATCAAACTTCATTTTGCCAATCATTCAAGGAGTTGCTAGCATTTTTGGCTGCATAGGAAAGTTGGTGCGATATGAATGGGGTATGGATAAATGTAAACAAAACAATAGTTGCGCGTTTTTCCAAAAGATAAAGGCTGAGCTAAATATTGAAATAGGAGTTCACAAACTAGAGTAGGTGGAACAGTTTACCTATCTCGGAAATGTTTTGGACCAAAATCATCGAACCACTCAATCACCATGTTTGCCCAATGCAATAAGAATTTTATTAGACAAACAAGCTTTTACAAGGAGGAAGAAATTTATGACAGGAGGGTAAGAAAAGGCTCGCCACTGCTTTGATATGGAGCATAATTATGTACTTGTATGGAAGCATGGTCTTTGAAGTAGGATGATAGGCGTAGATTGGAGACTTTTGAATTGTGGGTGTGGAGAAGGGTGGAAAATTTGGAATGGGCAGAAAGGAAAACAAATTAAAAAATGCTAGGAGGAGAGTTAAGTAATGTTAGGAGAGAGAAAGGAACTCGGGAAGAGATTTAAAATGATTAAATCCATAGTAGAATCAGCGGCAATCATTTAAGTGCGATGAGATTCGATGAAAAAACATTGTGCAAAATTAAAGTGTAGTTTCACATTGAGTGAACATAAACCGTAACCTGGGGATACTTTTTTTGTGGTGCATGGCCCTGTAGTGTTTCATGCACATAATCCCTCAAATATATTCAGTATTATTAAGTGAATAATATGAATGTGCAAGTATGTACCTTTATACACATTGACTTAAGTCTGCGCTAACATGCACATAGCTTGACATAGCATTCCTCCACTTCAGTAGCAGAGTTATTTCTACTGAAATGGGAGATTAAGCTGACAACACTGTCTAAATATCCAAACCCCATAGAGCTTCAGAAATCAAGACTGATGAACACTAGTACTCCATAAAACTTTTTTGAAATCAAGTTTCTGGTATTTCTAATTGAATAGGTCGAGGAAACTGTGGTGTGTCGTAGGATATTTATGTAATTAATAATTCAGATTTTAGTTCAAGCCCTTGCTATTCAGTATTTTTGTTATTTATTCAAAATTTTCCCATTTGTCAAGGATTTATGACAAAAATATTTCTTGACCTCACTTTTTCTGAAATTCGCTGGAGACAATTTTAAATTACTGAGTTAGATGCGATGCAAAGCAATACTCAAGGAATAATGTCAGATTAAGCTTGGGAAACAAAGTTAAGTTATAAATTACTGGTTCATAGTGTTACCCTAGAGAATTACATATTTGGTCCATATAAAATTGTTGGAATAGAATTATATATTGGTGTACTCCTGTCAATAGTATCATGTCAGTAATGTTTCTCATAACTGCAGTGTGTACCTAACCTGTTGTATTAAATTTATCTGACATGGTCTGCTCATGCAAGTTAATGAACTAACAGTATACTTCAAAGGCATTGGTGATATGGATCATTAGGTCTTTCTTAAGAGGAATTTTTGATGGTAAGTGCAATTTGAAATATTAAAAAAGTAAAATTTGTTGGCAATAATATGTTTTCATATAAATGTTATTCTTGTGCATTCTTTTACATTAACAAGAACACAATTACTCACACTTTTGGTGATTCAAAAATTCACCGGAAGTTTGTTTGTGGCAAGCCACATAATGGTGGTGATATATCACCCTGAAACTCTGGTAAAAGTTAGATTTTTATTTAGTGGAGAACTGCCATTAATCTCCATTCTGGTGGACAAAGTCCAAAGTGGCCAGGCGTTTCCTCTTCCAATGCACCATTATGTAATATTACAAATAATTATATAACTAAGTTGAAGTAAATGAATAT
Organism: Hetaerina americana; assembly: GCF_022747635.1. Taxonomy (NCBI): domain Eukaryota; kingdom Metazoa; phylum Arthropoda; class Insecta; order Odonata; family Calopterygidae; genus Hetaerina; species Hetaerina americana. The sequence goes on from NW_027286985.1 coordinate 105,514,005, forward strand.
TTAATGGCATGTCCTTTTCGTAACACCTGTTGACATATCCACAGATCTTCATAGCCCATGGGAGACCAATCTGCACCCTCAGCGTACGCACTAAAACTGTCTGAAGATGCAAATGTCGTACTTCATATATCTTGCGTTTCACATCACCTTCATTTCTCTGACACTTCAGTACTTACAAGATCCAATTACATCATAAAGCACATCCAATAAATGGTTTTATTAAAAAAAAAATCAATATTAACAAAATAACTAAAAGGCTTTAAGGGATTTTAATTTTAGGGGTACAGTTCCTTGTAGTAAAATCTTATTTTAGTGCAGGTTGAGGTTTTATTTTACATTCCAGAATAGGCCATACAATTTTACGTACTTTGAATATGCCACTTGTGCAATGACACGTAATATCTTTATTTCGTCTTTATGAAACAGAAGTATATACAACATGTTAATATGAAAAATGATTTCTCCCAGGGACTGCTGTGGACCATGCCACTGCTTATGGAAGAATTGCATTTGCCTGTCCCCACGATGATCAACCCGCCATTGATGAAAAAATCAAAGCTCAAAATGGGAAGATTTTGACACCACTGATATCTTTGGATACCCCTGGAAAAGCAACAGTCCGTGTGATCATCCTGGCAGATCCAGTGAGTGATCTCTTCATGAATTCAAACTGCATTTGATAGCTGTAAATGATGATGCTTTAGGTACTGTTTCTCTCACACAATCATTTTCTTTCAGGACGGGCACGAAATCTGTTTTGTGGATGATGAAGGATTTCGTGAGTTATCCAAAGTTGACCCTCAAGGAGATGTACTTTTAGACCGTTACATCCGCTCTGATAAATCATAGTGCATTGTTATTTTTCTTGCTTTTATCCTTGTGTTACGGTGAATGTAAGTCATGAATAACATGTTGCATGCTTGGTCTCTGTCCTTGAAGGTGTCTGTTTCTATCAACATCTATGTTTCATTAAATACTTTGAATTTATGTTGCAGTATATTTTCCCTAACTGAGAATACAAAATATGCTCTTCTGATTTGGGAGCAAATATTACCAGTCATGTACACTTATACACTGGAATGAAAAGGTTCCCAATGACACCACATTCACAGAATGAATCGATTAGCTTCACAAATGAAACACTCAAAAAATTACAAATAAAGCACACACATGGAATTAATAAACTTTTTTTTTGAGTCCTCTGTCAACCACATTCAGTCACACCCGGTAACACGATAATATTCATCATTGTCAATTTCAATCCTAAGAGGTGAATTCTTCCGAGTCTTGCTCCTATTAAGCTTTGACCTGAGGTCGCCTTCAAATGACTTCTTTGTGAGGGACGCCCTTAAGTCCAGGCCCTTGACTGGCCTCAACTCACTAGCTAATCCTCCCAACTCCTCCTCTTCCTCCCCTTCTTCCTCTTCTTCGTCCTCTTCCTCTGATTCCGTTAGGCCCTTTTCCCTCTGTGCCAAGCGATTCCAAACAGACGTCCCCCTGCTCGGCCTACTCACTGTGTTAATGACCGAACTCCCCCGCTTCACGGCCTCACCGCCACGATCCTTGCTCAGCCGACTACGAAGGTCTCCTATCTCCCGCTTGCGCCCTCCCTCCCTGGAGACACCGTGGCTGACTCCTTTTAGGTCCATACCACTTCGCACTGCAGCCGCAACTTCTGCTTCCCTCCTCTGTTGCTCACGGCGTCGCTCGACCCGCTTCTCCTCTTCGTCCGCATACATGCGCATCCGAGGCTGTTTGATCTTTTGTCTCCACTGCGATGAGCTGCTCCTGTCATCGTCGTCGTCTTCTGATGACTTGTCGGACTCTGGATCTGAGGATGACCCCTTGCGTTGGTGAAAGGACCCGGGCACCTGTTGCATGATGATCTTGGCTGGAATGGTGGGTCTAGCAAATGGGTACAAGTGAATGGGACGCTGGGTCGGAGGTGGTACTCGTGCGGCCGTTGGGAATTCAGCCGGCATCTCTCCATCGCGATCAAAAGCTTCTGCACAGAACAAGAAGAATTGGGAGATGTGAGTGGATGTGGGCTTCTCATTTAAGGTATTTTGAAAATAAATATGGAATTAGTTCCCATATTTTCCATTCAAAATCAATGGGAGACAGTAGGATTTCAATTATACAGGTACTTATAATTTAAGGAATTCGTCTCAAATCTGAAAAGATCACCCTGCTATATAGAAAATGATTTTTGCACAGGAGAACACTATGCTTATAATTCAGTAATGATTTTCTAATTGATGAATATTTTAATAAATATAAAATAATGTGTGACAAATGTACAGAAAAGAATTCACATTCCAAAGAGACAGCCAAAAAGTACTGGACCTGTCTGTATAACTGTGGCAAACATTAAAAGATCATTAGACTTGACTCATTTAGTGGGAATTATGAAGATAAGGCAAAATTGACCAGCATCTATTTCCAAACGACTTGTTTTCAAATGAGTACACATTACCTGGCTGCAATGCTTTCCTTCTGTCAATGTCACCCCAAGATTCGGCCAAACTACCCCATGGATTTCCTTTTGGAGGTTTGGCATCCACACTAGCCTTTCCTCTGAACCTCCGCTTACGTGACTTTGTAATAAGACCTTTAATTCCTGTTGGATGATAAAGTAAAAACATTTTAAGTTACGTACAGGCAATAAGTTAACAGCCACTCCATTCTAAGAATACTAATGGGTACTCTTTGAATCATCATAAGTTCAAGTAAATATTTAAATCAATGGCTTGACAATGCAGATGACAAATTGGACGCTAACTAAATTATCTCTCGTGCGAATAGAATTAATTACCTAAAAAAACAACTCATTCCTCAAGTAAGCACAACAGTTTAGTGTGGAATTCGTTCACGATGAATTCAAGTATAAAACATTTATGCTTGTTGCAAATACATCAAAACATGAGGTAAATAAATAACCCTTTATTTATGGTTAAATATAGTTTTAGGTAGAAATTACCACTGAATTTACATTTCATGGCATAGCTGTAATTTTTGTTTGCAAATAAATTTGCAAATAATAGCACTCATCGTCAGTTCGTTAAAGAGAAATAACAGGCAATTATTTTCCCAGGTACCCTCACCTCCATAGTTTGGATTCCCATGCTTCTTGTAGTAATCACTCATCTTTTCAGCACGAGCTGGTTTCCGATCTGTTCGCATAGTGTAACGCAGGAGAATGTGCTTTGCCTTGGGAGTTGATTTCCCTAATCTCCATAGCCCAGGAGGGATGGGAATATCAATTTCCGAAGCTAAAGCAGCCTTGGACTCTCCATTCGTACAATTATCATTGCCAATCTGAAAGGCAAGCCCATTACTCAAGAAAAGAATTTGGTACAAAATGGCATATAAAAATGATACAGCCGTTAAATACAAGAAAACAACATACCGCATCTCCGTCGGCAGCTGTGGCTCTCTGCTCACTCAAATCCTCCTTGGCCTTCATCACATCTCCAGCATCGTCATCGCCAACCATTAAGATCTCGTTATCTTGATCCTCAACCTCTGTGACCATCACTACAACATTTTCACTAGATAACCTCTTTCTTTTGTTTTCCGTTGAAACTTTTTCTTCCGCAAATGGATCCTTCGGGTGGTTGTTTTCCAATCCTTTGATTGGTCTGGACATTTCAACGATGGCTTTGGCTGCCGGTAAATTACCTATCCACACTACGTTACCTGAATGTAGAGCCAATTAGGATGGAAATTGATGAAACAATTCATCATTGATATACTATATAATGTCATATTCAAGTGGAAATTGATACATTGTATCAAAACTGGTCATGAATAAATTCTTATTTAGTGGAAAATTGCATGAGTCTTAATCTCGGCTATTATGGAAGTTCCACCACATCACACCTGAATGTGTAATTTATATAATGCCATATTTGGATATAAATAATATTTCAAAGAATTACTTACAAGAATAGTCATTTATCCATTCAATCGAAGCAGGATTGTAGTCTTTAAAGTAGGAAAATACATCGGCAGTACTCATATCCTGTGTACCTCTCATGTGCAATGCATCAAGTCGGTAACGTTTTTCCGTTCCTTCATCGTCCTTCATCCCTAAACTGGAGACAATAACTTTCTGTTAGCATCCAAAATACTGATGAATTATGAAACAACAAGTTGAACTACCATGGCTCGCACAGTATTTTCCTGCATGGGAATAGATGAAAGAGCGATCAGGCTTGAGACAAAAGCAATTAAGGCTTGTGACCTCAGCTGACTGAAAATATAAAGGAACCTAACCCTTGTATTTTCAGTCTTTTAGGGGGTTACCTACACCAATGTTTATCATTATTTTTCTTATAAAGGCTCTTCAAAAACCCTAATCACTGGTTATCGCGAGGGATGGCCATCCTGATGCAGGTGAGTGTCCCTGAGACCTGGGACATGACTAGAAATATTGGCCTATGGCCTGTAAACTATTAAACTAGGTTGAAGTTGAACAACATTTATTCCGGAGAAACATATAAAACACTCAATATTGACTCATTTTCGACTAAATGTAAAATAAAGGACCTTATTTTCGCATAAAATTATCAAGCCAGACGAATTACCCCTCCATACAGCAACTGATAAATATTGATTAATTCGCAATTCAACACACAAAGATATTTATTACATTAAATACTGTAAAATAAATGTCCTTCAATAAACAGAATTGAGAATGCATGAGAAAAATAGGAGAAATTTTAAAACTAGTTTCACTTTTCTGAAAGATGGTTTGTCGGTTCTATAAAATGATGAAACTATGAACTCAAGGCTTAGTCACTATTGTGACTGATATTACCTTAAACGTACCAGCTTTTTTTATTAGATCTCAAATAGCAACAGCATATCTTACGTTGAATACTATTTGCACATTGTTATTGATTTATTCTTTGCTATAGTATATAGCAATAGAGGGATTGGCACAAAAAATGTCCATTATTGCCATGTTGCAACAAATGCTCACAGCTAAAAACCCCAGAAGTCGTCAGCTTACAACCAGACCGTAAATGGCGAAATTTAAAACGAAGAGGATGAGTTTCGGTTTGTGTGTTAACATATTTGATTATCGAATTTAAAATATGAAACGTAAGTTACAAACAGAATTTGGTCCTACCTCTTATATAGGGATGCCAACTTATCCTCAGTAACCGCTTGGACTTCATCCGGTGATAAGCCATATTTTTTTACCTTAGGCCCACATAATTCGCCGGTTTTACTGTCAAACGGCGAAGCTTCGGTAGCCAAATCTTCAGCGTTAAGTTCTTCTCGGATCTGGCAAAAATCCACAAACACAGTTTAGAGAAAGATAAACAGGTATTAATTGAATCATACAATGACTACCTTAAAAGATATAGTTTTCAAACGGCAATACAATTATGCATTTTGAATAATCTTACTGGTAAGCTCTTCGGTTTTTGGAGGGTATCAGATGTTTTGACGATCCTTTGCTCCGTCTGTGTATCATCCTTCATTTCACATACTTCACCTTCTTCCACATCTTTTGTTCTCCCATGAAGAACAATGGTGTTACTTTTGTTTACCTCACCATCATCAGTATCCATAGCTTCTTCGAGATCATTTTCTATTTCAATCTTTAAATTAGGTAACTCATGCTCTTCCTTGGCAAGCGCCATATTCGAACAAGTATTTTGACGAATTTGGCCAATTCTTAAATAGTTATTATTTTCCATTACTATTGACTTATGATTTAAAATTCATGTATTAAAAACAAATTTATCAATTTAAAATTTTCAGTTGACATTTATTTCAGTGTATTATTCGAATAAGTCTTTCAACTGACTTTGTAAGTATGGCGGCTTCCTGTGAAACTGCCCGTGTGAGTATTTAAATCTTTTATTAACAGTTTTCCGAAAATATTAATAATCAATCTCAAATTCTTCGTGAAACTGAATTTTATGTTATCGGGTATCACGGCGTTGTATACATTATAGTGTTTTAAGATTTCTATCTTTAACTTTGGAATGTTTCTCATTGACAGTATCGAATTTATAATGCTCTCAGCAAACCATTGCATTATCGAGTGGAGGATATTATCACTGTGTTGGACCAATGCAGTAATAAAGAACTTCAATCAGTATATCCTATTTTGCTTGAAAGTCTCTTCGGCACGAATGATACTTATGGCTGGAACCTGAGGAATGTGTACAGCAACCAGAATCCTCGAGATTTTGATTTGTTATTCAGGTTTCTTCATCCGAATGGACCAATCTTCAGGCTTTGTTATAAGTTGATTGGAGATTCGTACTTGAAGTACGATTTTCCGTTGTCTTACCTTCCTGTAAGTTTGTCAAATGCTTGGGAAAAATGTTTGTGGCTGTCACGGTTGATTTATTCAGTGTCTCTATTACAGGGAAAGGTGAAACAGTTGATAAAGAAAGGGATGGCTCCTCCGTTTTACGTTGACAAGTTACAAATGGACAGCCAATCTGGGAAACCCTTTTCACTAGCATTAAGTATCCTTCATGCGAAATTATTGATTCAACTACATACTTTAAACTAGTGTGCTTGAGAAATATTGGACATTGTCAATCAGTTTTTATTGCACCTCTAACCTCTGAACTATTACGCATTTTTGCAGTTTTCCTTAACCTTTTCGCAGATCCTTTTGAATTGTTTGTGTTTAATTTTGCTTATTTCATGGTTAACCCATGGCATCAGAGGTCTATTTCTGGTGTTGGTGACATGGGTTCTTCATCTTGTCAGTTAATTTTGTATTTAGCAGAGGAGTATTTTTCGCATTTCCTGCCATGTGATGGCTCTCATGTTCCAGTATGTAATACTGATGCAAATGCTAATGCAGTCAGACCTTCATTGCCACATCAAGCAGCTATTAGGTAATTCGAGTACGGAACACATCAGTGAAGGATAAATTTTAATGTTTCCGTTCTTTATAAATTTATGGGACTACTCTTCCATTGATCGCTTTTTTTTTAATTGGGGTTAAAATATATTAACGCTTTAAAAATAGTCGTGACTCATCAAAACTCACATCTTTGAAATAAAAAAAATTATTTTGGAAAAAGGTTTTGTGTTTATGAGTGTATTAATGTTTGTAATAAGAACTGCATGTAGCATGTTGTTCCAAATAAGCCTTAAATTTACAGCATTTTCTGTTTGTGTCAGTTGGAGACAATGGGCTATTAAGTTTTTCCACACTGTTTGAATCATTTTTCGCTATACTTTATTAGGAAAATGTTTTAAATAGTGATTGAATTTCATTTGATTTAACTTGTGCTCCTGTATAAGTCACCTTCACAATGCAGTTTGAGATATTCTTAAAGACCAAACTTGTTTGAGCAAGATCTTCTTTTGAGTATGTGGCATATTCAGTATGTTAGGGCCATTTCAGGTCTTCATCTCTGCAAGTACTGCTATGCTGTCTATAAATTGTAGCAAATGTATCCTTTCTTTGTGCATTTGTGTGACAACTCTTTATCTTTTCCATTGTCTCATTCATGACCTAAGTAGATCATTTTCTATCTACTGTCTTTCTTGTTTGTTCCCATTACTTATAGGGTCGATAGCATTGTTTAATCTACAATTATTATACCAAGTACACATATTGAATATAGTATAAGTATTCTTGTTCTCATGTATTTTTTAAATGCAAAGGTATCCCCAGTGACTGGAAGTGAAGAAAATTGCTTGCATACTAATTGAAATGAATATGAAACAAATATATTTTAGCATTCAAACTAAACCTTATGCCAAAGTTTAGATGGTATAAAGTTTAATATATTTTTATGGCATGTTCAGGTCTGATAATAAAAGAGATTTATTTAAAAATTCCATTTAAGGCTGATTTTCTATATTATTTAAAAACTTCTTAGTACAGTGGAGGTTTTATTAATGGAGAGATCATTTATATTCTTTATGAACTAGCTTCATTATTGGCACATATATAATACACGTATATACTACAGTTTCGTGAGTGCATTTCTCAAGTGAAATGGGAGAACACAGTGTTCCTTGGTGATTTTCCTTGCAGGTTACAATAGACTCTGTTTTTGATTGATTTCCAGGCTTACTTTCTGCATTTTATTCTCATTATCTCCCCATTTGATTTGAATTGTTTAATTTATAAGGCATGCTCATAATGCAGTGTGTAAACTGGGATGTAGTTTGGATTACAAAGTGCACCTTTATGAGAGTAATTACTCATTTATTTAATAATTTAATGGGAATAGCCCTTTTACACAAAGAAAGGCAAATAACATATATTGGTTCCACAATTATTTAAAAAAAAAACATTCACAAATGGGTAAAAATTACATAAAGTTACATACTCGTTATTGAGAATTAAAATATAATTTAAAACTAAAGATGAATTTTGATTTGCAATGCATGAAAGACAGTTTCAGATAGGTAAGCAAACGTATTAAGTTAGGTTAATTGATGTAGATAAAGTATCTATATTAAATAATACTCCAAATTAAAAAATTGAAACAATATTAGAAATATAGTATTTGCTAGAGGCCAGATGATGGAACAGAATGATAAATGTTAGTAGTAGTTATTAACTAGACCTTATGGCATCGATTAAGAAAATTTCCCCAATGGGCAATATGAACATTTTACTGACATGTACAGACATCCACGTAGCAATAATTAGCCCTCTAAAATTCTTCAGATATTTTAATAACATTTTTATAAGGGATCCTTGGTAGATAGAAAGTAGGTCAATATAATCTCAACTGTCAGCATCTCTCATAATCTGGCTTATAGGTGAGTAGTAAGTGAAGATTTGTGCTTGACATCTAATTTCAAAGAGCGCTTCATACCTTGTGTTATGTGAAGTTACTTGGAAAGATATTGCCCTGAGGAGTTCTAAGGAATCAATCTTGTTATGCAGTAATTTATGAATATGGAGGTAGTTGTTGGGTGACCAAACAGTAGAGCAGTATTCACAGAGTGACCCTAACTAATGAGATGAACAGAACTATATGAGGCTCTATATGTTCAAAGTTTTTATACTATCGGAAGATAAATCCAAGCGATTTGTATGCTTTAGATTGAACATAGTGCATAGACATTCCCATAAACTCTTAATGACCATAACTTTCTGTGTATGTACATAATCTTTTTCACACTGAGCACATTGTACTGTAACTTAAAAATTGTTCTAATCTAATCTAAGCATGCTTCTCATTAAGTTGAATGCATTTAATAGGTAATGCATTGTGCTACAATTTAAAAAATATTACAGTTTTATTTTTGAGGGTCTAATGAGGCTCCACCCATACCATCAATGCATTAGAGCAATTGGCATGGTGCTCTAAAGCGAGCACCATGCTAATTGAGCCACTTTTTAATGGAAATGAGTTTACTTTGCTATTTAATAAATATTTAGTGATCGATCTGAGAATCTGGACGTGAAATTTGCTTGTGGTGAAATTGTAAAAAGTAGAGATTTTTCACTTCACCATTTTCACTGTGTTAATAGTTTTCCCCTTCCTCGTCCTCCATCCCAAACAGTGGGGACTGCACTAACTAACTCATTTCCATCATTTTTAATTAATCATGATATTCCACCATATCACGCCTGAAATGTCTCTTTTTTTATTTCCAACATATTTTTTTTCCTAGGCCAGTAAAATCACCCACACTCTTGAGGCAAACTGTTTTGGTGAAGAGTGGGCCCTCCTCACCTCTCCATGCTTCTCCCACAGTGCCTCAGCAAAATAATCTCGAAATATGGAGGAGTGAAACCATTGTCCAGGTCTTCACGGACTTCTGGCTGGACAGCACCGAACCGGACCCACCAACATTTGGAGTTGGCAATCTGGCACAGGTTAGTCTGCCATTTAATATTATTGTTGGATTCCCCCTTGCTTGCCATGATAAACATTCTTACTCCTTGCTCCATTTATTTTTACTGTACAATTTTTCATTTAGGTCTCAAGTGTGTTTCTGTGATAAATGGCAAAATCTCCTGATTGTAGTCTACACACAGGGATCTGGAGAAATACATATTGATTTTTGTTATAAAGTGGAGTAATAATTCTGTGTCATATGTAAATTAATCTCATTCTGCATCATGTATTTGATGTGTAATTCTCCTCTTCTCTGTGATCGTTACTTACATGCATGGATTTTGTGAATTGTTTTTTTTTCTTTTATTTTGCAGGATTTACTCCCTTCTGGAGAACACATTCGAGTCATTAGGAACATGATAAAACATTTTCATTACTTCAGCAATAGTGCCACGGGTGATATGAGTGCCATGGATGAATTGAAAAGGTTAGTTTATTTAGGAAGCTAGAAAATAATTTATTATAATTAATTCATATTTGTGTTCAAGGGACTCGTGGTCTCTGCAGAAATGTAGGGCACATCAAGAGAATTTTATTATTATTGGTATTCTACTGGTTAAGGTTGGTTTTAGTTGTAAACATCGTGATCAGCTGTACAAAATTACATTTGCATCCTCATTTAATACACCACCAATACATAGGATGTACCATGATCTTACAGGTTGAAATTTACGAAAAATTCTTGGTTCATGCCAAAAAGTATTTTAACGTGAATACTTTATGGGAAGAAAACATAATTGTTAAATTAAAATATTATCCACTATATGAATGTTTTTTCATGTTAGAATCCCAGAATGTCACTGCTGTTAAAATCATGTGCACAATTTATTATTCCGAGTTTACTGTGAGAGTGGTAGTAGTAGTTTTTATGGGAGGTGACCGACAGCCAAAGTCATTTGCGCCATTAGGGATGGGTGGGAATGAAGAAAGGATTGAGAGAAACCCAGCATCGGCATTAGCCTACTCTTAACAAAAGGTGCCAAGGTCTTCTGTTTAAAGTCCCATCTGATGGAAGTTGAACTTCACTCAGAAGTGCTCTCCGCAAAGCACCTCAATTAGGGATCGGGTTACCACTGAAAAAGATCTGCCAACTCCAGGATTTGAACTTGGACCCTATCAGTGGGAAGCCAGTATGTTAGCCCCTGTACCATCGCGATCCCCCATATATCCTGAGAGGTACAATGTTTGAGCAGAGGGGTGATATCCAAATTTGCCCAGTGCATGTAAGTTTCGCAGAGGCACCACATGTTAGATGAAATTAAATGCCCTATATTGTATACATTAACGATTTATTTGGGAATTTTTTAGGAAGCACTGTCTAAACATTATTGATTTGCTTGCTACTGGCTGAAAGCAGTGTAATTTTCGAAAAGTGTGCAGAATACAATCATTTTCTCTGCCTTATGAGAGAAAAATACTTAATAGAAAGTATTTTCTTGGCAAATCAGCTTGTGGCTCATAGGACGTAATCATATGAAGTAAGACACTGTTGAAAATGATTTCACCAGAGCGTTGCTGACTAATCATTAAGTTTTCATTGTAAAAATAATCATTTTTTAGAAATGCACCCTATTTTGTGCACATGACATTTCATTCTTCATAGCATCTGTGTGCTTTTTCATGTTGTTGTTGATCTGACACTTTGTTAATTATCCCGTTTCAGGGTTGTGATTCCTTCCAATCAGGGCAAAATTTATTCTTTTCTGAGGAATACGATTCACAATTGGCCTTTGGATAGTTCATTTCGCCTGATTCTGGAAACATGGCTGAGTTATATACAGCCTTGGAGATACACAGATTATCTAAACAAATCTGCGTAAGTTAAACAATTTGTTTTCCTTTTTTTTTAATTAACTCATTAAGTTGATGTATCTTTCCCGCACTTATTTTATTCAATAAACTTGGTTTACTTCAGTAATAGGTTTCACAGTGGAGAAAATGATGAGCAGGAGAGAGTGGTGGATCGAAGTCGTTGGCTACCATTTGTGGCAGAGAACCTACCATCTTACTCGGTCATTTTTCAGCAGCTACTCCCACGCTTTGTACGGCTTGATTTGTCAACACCAAAGAATTCACAGATGCTGTTTCGTGTCACTAAGGTGAGTTAGGATTGGATTTGGTGTGCATGTGTCACATCCAATGTTAGCTAATTATGCTTTTTATTTTAGCTTAACTCTGCTTAAAAATTTAAAAATGCTGTGTGTAATTTTTCTGGTTTTCTCCAGAAAGGATTGTTTCAAATGTTACTTGGATCAAAACATGCAAATTTCAAGGTTTTAGTTTTCATATTTGTAAATATTCCAGTGCTTTATAGAACCTCTTGGCATCAAACTGTGTTAGGTGATAAATTTTTGGCAGGAAATTAAATGAATAGGAATAGACATTCCTAATTTTTCATTTAAAGGTGTATTTACTTTGTGTCCACCGCCTTAGTGTCGTCATCATGTAAAGCTGAGCGAAATTCTGCAGGGCCAAGTATTTGAGAGAATATCTCACTCCTACTCCACTGATTGCAACATGGTGTGATTTTGTCTGCAAATCACTCATTAGCAACAGAGATATCATTTAAAAATTTTCAGGACAGCGAATCGTCTATCTTAGTCTATTACTGAAATTTGTCATTTACTTGTTGGTTGATTATTATCAAAGGTTATATCAATGGAAACAATATTTCTTTTATTGTCCAGGGTCAATCCATAATATCTATAATCCAGGGTCAGGCATTTAAATGACGGAGTTATACCATCAACTAATAGCCATATAAAAAGAGTTACCAAAATACAATTTATTTAAAATTACTTAAGTACAGCTTTACTATTGCTGATAACGAACGGAATACAATTAACCAATAATATTTACAATTTTCTTAATATTTTAAATGGTCTCAACATTTATTTACAATGCATCTACACGTTCTGTTATTTTGTTCTTTTCTCCTTCTTTTCCCTCATTATACAATGTCCGTACAAAATCCGTGAAAACCAGCTTATTGGAAATCCTTTTCCAAGTTTTCCGCAGATTTCTACGACTCTGTTGCATGGAAACATGACTGAAAACTTGGCGACTACATGTTTTGTGCTCGCCTTGATGAATCCATCTTTGAGTTGTGGAAAAGCGGCTGGCAAAAATGTGTCGATCCTTAAAAGATGTACTTTGAATAATTTAGAGGTATATTGTAGCAATATCTGAAATATATCTATTTTTCCAAACCTTAGCCGATACTGTCTGTACAAACCATGTATGCAGTAAAATTCACTATCATCATCATCATCATTGGTCGTTCAATCCTAAGATTGGTCAACTGCAGCCCTCCATCCTACCTTGTCTGATGCTAATTGACTTACTTTCTGGTGTTTTTTATAATGTCCTTTCTTCTTTATTTGTCCAATGTATTCATCCCTTGGCTGTTTTCCTCTATTTTTCCTTCTATTATATTCTTCACAATTCCATTATCATTCTCAGGGTGTTGCCAATTCATCTGGTTCTTCTTTTCTCTATGGTGTTCCATGAGGTCTGTTCTTTGTCTATTCTTCTATATACTTCATTTTTTATTTTATCAATCCATTTGATCTTAAGCATCCTCCTCCAGCAACAGGTCTAGAAGACTTCTATTCTTTTCTGGTCTGCCATTCGTATGGTCCATGCTTCTGGTCCATAGAGTGCTTACATAGAGGGCCTCCCTCACTTGGGGAGGGGAGAGTTCTGCGCTTAATCTGCTAGGTGGCAAGAAGTCAGCTTTCATCGTGGAATTACAACTTTGGACTGTAAACTTCTTGGAAATAGGAGTTATTATCATCACCCAGGTAACAAATCAAACTGGCAGCACCTCGGGCTCTCAGGAAGAGGAATTCCCTCCCCCATACATTTGAACAAAGGGCATCCCCTGACCAAATGATAAACTTCCCATCTATGTATGCTCTCTTGGCCTTACTCAGCTGGCAATGTGTGCAATGACATGAGTTTTCTTTGATCTAAAAAAGAAGTAGTTTTGCCTATCTGACCTATTTAAACAAATCCTGAGCTTCTAAATGGGATCATGTATAAAAATTCAATTTTAAAACTCGATCGAAAGAAATGCATTTTTGCGGAATTAGGAGTGATTTTTGGGTATTTTTCTGTTATCAATGGTTTAAATTTAGACTTGAGCGGTATTTATGTGCACCTTTTTATCTAGTGCATATTTCCTTCTTACAGGTCTTCTCTCAGATTAACCTGAATGAGATGATTGCCGAGATGGAGAGTTACATGGAGTCACCACAGGGGTCGAGGGGCGTGATGGCCAGGGTGGGCACGCCATCTGTGCCATATGCCCTGCTGTCACCGGCAGAGTCCCCCAATGCCACGGCTCAGTGGGGCACACCAAGTGCGCAGCACTCGGCCCTCTTTAGGCACAACCGCAGCTTATCACCCTCGGACTCTCCCTGGCTGCGAGACAAGTGGTGTGCCTCCCTCCAGCAAGAACTCTTGGAATTAGAGGGCCCATTCTTCCAATACCAGCCCATGTTTGGGCCAGAACTAAGGAATGAGGTGAAGTCTTATTACTGTACTTTATCTTATTTGCGAATTAGACATTCACCTTTTCCCATTCTTTTAATTTTTAATGTTTTAATGGTTGGGTGTGATCTCCGTTTAAATCAGTGCAAAAGAAATCCCAAATTTACATTTTCGAATCCTGGAATCTACACGAAATCTCACTACAACATAGGTGACAGAGTTAGTTTTCATTCTGGCTGTAAATATTTGTTTTCACTGAGTGTATTGTTTCATTAAAATTAATGGTTAGTTTTTGTCAATATATTGGTTTTTAATTTCATACGTTAATCAGTTATGACAATTATCTCTGAGCTAGTTATTCACTGGTGCAGATATTTGAACTGTGCAAAATGTTATGGTTTTATTTTCCCAGTAGGAGTGATATTTTTAATTGAACTAAAATGATATCACAGATGTTGACTGTCCTTAGCTATAAGTTGTTTCATTTTAACATTCCTTTAAAAGGATTGAAAGAAAACAGGATATTGAAAATGAAGCAGAGCTGGAAATTCTGCAAAAAGTATGCATGAAATTACGAAAATGTGTGATATACAGGAAACCTTCAAGTATGAAAAGTCTTATTTCAATATTTTCGGTATTATGCCTCTTTTCTTTAAAATACAGAGCAGAACCACACTGAAACAAATTGATGTATTTCATATCATTTATTTTATTATAGTCATGTGAGGTAATTTATGTATGAAATATGAAAATACCACAATTTAATATTTCCCCTAACATCAGTTTTATTGTTTGAGTTTGATTTTACATAATTTTTGCTCTATTCACTGCAATGGTATTAATCCAAAGTCTCAATGTTGGAAATGAACGTACACTTCAGTTTCCCATTCTAAATTGAATATTAGAAAACATTATATGTATGTACATGTGTTCTCTCATGTTCCGGTCAAGTCGACATGTTCTGTGTGGTGGGTCAAAACAGGTTTGAAACCTGAAAATTTTATCCCCAGAAGGTTTCGTAATTTTCTGTTATTAAAAGTATTTAGAAATACAATTCTGTGTGCTGTACTTTGACTGATCTTATCTCTGAGCTGACCGACAATAAATTCAGTGTTGAATTTTCAATTTGGTTTAATTTGAATATTTTCATTTCTTTGTAGATTATCAAGTTTTTGGGCATTATCAAATTAGCGAAAGCAGCTGCTAAACAAGTTCAGCAAAATTTGGAAGAGGAAAGGAGGAATCGACCTGGTGGATTCCTTTCTAGTTTGAAGTCTTTATTTTTAGGAATTGATGTTGAATTGGAGGAGTATAGTATGGAGGAACGCAAGAAGGTTATCGCATACCTTGACACTTCATTTCAGCAGCTGTGTAGTATTTTTCAAGTGAGTAGATGTAATAATAATTCATTTAGTTTTATGCAAGGTCTGTATTTATATTAGTCCATAATCACCTTTTTCTCTGAGGAGCATGTGAAGGAAATGGTAAGGGAGGCATGGGAAAGGCTCATGGCAGTATTGAAAGTAGGTGGGGAACTCATCAAATCAGATTTACAGATGTTGAAACATTAGTTAGATAGTAAACGAAAGGATAGTGGTATTTACTCATTGCAGAATCAGAATAATAGGTATTTGATGAGGATTAATTGTAAGAAAACCTTAGTTTATGAGAGTCTCAAGGCATAGATATAACGGGCATTTAAGTTGGGGGTTATAAATGAGGACCATTGGAACAGTTAATCTAAGACAGTGTTTTACGGAGGCTGTCCAGAAAGTATCCTCCGTAATGCTAAAGAAATTACACTGGAATAGATACAAAAAATTTGTTTTCAGCTCCAAGCTACTTTTTTACTACACTCTACTTTTTTTATCATATTAGTCAAACAAATTTAAACATTTGTCATATCTTTAAAGTAGTTATCTAATTACCTCTGCGTGAAATTCTGCCACCTGAGATGCAAACAGAGGACATCTTGAAGTTCTTCGTCAACACGAGCACAAAACATGTAGTAGCCTAACTTTTCATTCATGTTTCCATACAACAGAGTCATAGATACTGGTGGAAAACTTTCTAAAGATTTCAGGTTACATAAAACACCAGTTTTCATGGACTATTCATCAATTTTCAGGTGAAGTTGATTGTTCACCCCTGATGAGTTGCTGCTTCTGCCATCATCATGGACATTTGTGGTCACTCTTAAACGAACAACAACACTGACGCACAACTCTTGGCACTCATCACATTTGGTCCGTACAGAGCACACATTTCCTGATGAATGTCAGCAGCTTTGAAGTCTTTTTTATGAGTAAAAACCTCATCACTGAACAAACTTCTCATTTGGTGAGAATTTCAATTGTATTGTTCATTTTGACTGCTGTTGTAAACAAACAACAAGCAGTATAATCTTCCAACAACTGCCGATTGAGGCGTACTGACCCACTGTGTGCATCAATACAGCGGCCATTCTGCTCCCTCTTCCACTAATTCTCATTCAACACGATAACAGAGGTTACTTTCTGGACAGCCCTCGTAGAAGGAGGTAGGCAAAGTAATGGGTGAATTATGAGAAAAGTGCTAATAGGTAAGTATGCGTTTATAATGAGCAGGGAGTTTTTGGCCGGCACCTTAAGTGAATATGTTAAGAAAAGCTATATAAAAACTTTAACATGAAGCGTAGTTATCTTTGGCTGGGAAACTTGGTTGTTTAGAGTATAAAGTTTAGAGTATAAGCGTAGATAGGTTTCGTTTTGAGATATGAATGTAAAGTAGAATAGAGAAAATAGAATGGATGGGAAGGAGAACCAACAGTGATGTTCCAGGCATGATACGAGACAAGAGAAGGTTGTTGGGAGAAATTCAAAGTAGGCTGGACCAATGGACTGAGGAAATAGTGAGAGAGAGCAGGATGTTGAAGACTGAGTTAAATGGTTGGAAAGCAAGGTGTACGGAGGGAAAGCATAGACTTTTTGGATGGAGTTAAAGTAGGTAGAATGGTATGTAGACCTAAAGAATAAGTTACTGTAGTATTTATTATGGGGTTTAAAGCTATATTTGTGTTTAGTAGCTAGATTCATTAATAACCTACCCTAACCCCGCTGGTAATAATTTATGTTGCCAGCAAAAATATTGTTCTTAACTATTCATTGTGCTTTTTTAAAATTATTTTTCTTTTGCTTAATAATAATTATTGAAATAGTTATTCTTTTTTATATGGAGGAAATCATTTCATCCAGAGTCATACGCTCTCGCATACATCCTAGAAAGCTACTTATTGGGCGACTTATATTAAAAACCTTTATTATCAAAACTGTATGATGCTCTGATGACTATGTTAAAAAATTTAAGTTATAAGTTGTTTGGAAATTTTAAAAAGTAAAAGTCTTCCTGATGATTTATTGTGTATTATTATTGCAAAAGAGTTTACTGCATCAACTCAACATACGTATATAGTTTGTTACTTATGATGTATTTTTATGATTTACACTATCATCTATCAGTGATGGCGTATTGTCAAAATATTATCCTTGCATTCTTGAAATCCAAATTAAGAAAGCAGAAAAATGTAGAATGAAAGGGGATTGGGAAATTGTGGAAAAATAATAATTTAATTGGGAAACCTCAGTTTTAGCCCATTATTATGGAAAAATTTTTTACCATTTCAAGTGTTGAGTGTAGAAAATTATTTGGGAAAGGTTGATTTTATTGTATTTGTAATTCATTGTCAGACAAAGTTCACATCCTCTCGTCAGCACCGTTGCTTAAGATAGTGAAAGATTTCATCCAACAAATTGAAAACGCCATTTACTGAAATCAAGAATTTTTTATCTAAACCTGTAAATTGTCATATGTATAATTTAAAGGTTTTTTTAGCATAGTTGAGACATTTTTCTTGAACTGTATTCTCTCTTACAGTTTGTTTACCAAGCGATCACAGATTGAACTTAAGTCTTTCCAAACTGAGAATAGAGTAGCCAGCTAATTAGTCTGATAAGTTTATCAATATAGATATCTTTACCTATTGACTCCATAGCTCTTGCCACCATATTCATTGGGAATTGACTTTTTTGGCGTATTTAGTATCTCTTAATATTGATATCACAGTTGATCTAGTACCTAGTTCAACATATCCACGTTCATCTATGTTCAGCAATATCCCCATTACAAGTGTCTACATCCACATTCCTTACATTCATATGATTATTTTTGTTGTATTCATCTGACAAATAATTATGAATCCTGCAACTTAACTCTTCAGATCACTGCGATTATCACTTAGGCCAATCTGTCCCGTTTGATCTGAAATCTCAAATTGGCAACTCAATTGGGTAGACTCGACTTAATTCCAGACTGATCTGGATGAGTTTGCTAGGGTTACCAAATGAATCTGACCTTGCGCCACTGACTGATGTGTCTATTAAAAATTATTTCTTGAATAGAACAACCAAAATACATCTCAATAACTTGGAAGTCAAAAAGAACAATACAAGAAGGGTACCACAGGGATCCTTATTTGGTCCTTTTCTTTGGAAAATTGCCATGAACAATCTGCTGAATCATCCCCTTCCTGAAAACTGCAGATGGATGGCCTACGCTGATGAAGTTGTTGTCACAATGCGTGCAAATTTCAGGGTAGATACAGAAAGCATTGCAAAGGAATGTTGCCATATTGTGGAGACATGGAGTGCGAAAGTAAAATTAAAAATTTCTGTTAATAAGACCAAAATGTTATGTTCAAGAACAAATTGTTACGCAATCCAACTATAAAAATTTGTGGTCAAAACATCAAAAGAGCCTCCACATTTAGATACCTGGGCATTTAATTTGATGACCGACTAATATTCCAAGAACACGCAAATTATGCAGCAGGTGAAGTCAAGAAAATATTTAACAGCTTAAGGAGACTGTGCAGAAATAGATTTGGCTCCACCACAAATAGCTTAAGAACTATATGCAACGGAGTCACCATCCCAATATTGGTATAAGGCTGTGAGGTGTGGGGATAGAGGCTAAATTACTGCCGAATCTAGGGGATGTCCAAAGATCTTTCCTAATTGCAACATCCAGGAGCTACAATACAGTCTGTAATGAAGTTATACCAATAATAACCGAGATACAGCCAAAAAAATTCTCAATAGAGGAAAGAAGAATCAAGTCATGGATTAGACAGTTGGAAGTGGCTACTCTAGGAGATGTAACTTTGTCCCCAACTGAGAAATGGAACGGGAAGGTTATATGAGCGAATACCCTGGAGAAATGGGAATGGAAAACATTAGAAAAGGGGAAAACAACAAGACAATTTCTATCTAGCATGAAGGAAAGAATGAAGATCAACTTTAATACTTCCAAAGAAATTACGCAAAGTTTAAGAGGACACGGGGATTTTAGATCTTACCTCAAGAAAATAGGGAAAAAAGGAGGGGACGTGTGAATGCATGATGGAGGAGAACACAGCAATACACCAGAGTCCTGTAATGCCCAATTCATGCCGAGGAAAGACTCGAAGTGGAAGCTATCCTTGGATATTTGCATAACGTCCAACAAATTGGGAAATATCTGCACAAGGAACCGATTAGGAAAATATTGGAAAGATTTATCAACAAAAGATAAAGTGTGGACGGGGAGAATGATGGAAAGGGAGGGCACGTAACTCATATTTTGAAAAAGATAGCGATATTGTATTGGAGGTTTAAACATAAGGTACCCCAAATATTGAAACAATAAATTGCCTGATTCTTATCAAACTGGCCAAATTGAATTGAATTGAAATTGACTGATGTGAGATCGCTTGGTAGATGCGAGAGTCCTCTGAAATGAGAGCTCTGCTAAGCTTGCATCATATTTTGTTTATGTTTAAAGCACTTTTCCCTGCTGCTAACACTTCCTGTGAATTATTTCCCTTGGATTAATTTTCCTACTTCAATTTACGTTTCTCCTTGTCCCCTGAAGAAGAGTTTCACTCTGAAGCCTTCTGCCATGCCATTTCTCACTTGAAGATAAGTCTTCAACAGGATTCCTCTGATCCTTTCTAATCATTCAGGCTTAAAGCTTAGCCTGAGATAATAATTATTTGTCTACTAATACAGGGAATGGTTGGGCCTTGAAGTATATGTATTACTCAAATGCATGGTTTCCTATAAAATGCTGTATATCCTAGGGCCTTATAGCTTAAACTTATTATTCCTCATATGCTATTTGATTTTTTAGTTTCTTATTCTGGTTTATTTCCTTTCTTGTGGTCTAAACAGCAAGTCTAGTACTCTTTCTGTTCCCCGCACTACCACATGGTCCTTTATTCTGCTAATTTGTAATGTCTTCTCTATCCAATTTCTCTGACTTTTACTAATCTCCCAAACAACTCCCTCTTTTTCCATAAAATGTCTAACCCTTCTTCGGTTGCCTTCCTCCCTGCCCAGCTTTTTTTCTCCCTCCCTGCTTCCTATCCACATCTAAGAAGTCTTTAATCTCCTCTCATGCTCATTCCTCAATATCAAGGTTTTTTAGCCATAGAATGCTGCACTTGATCTCTGAGCCTAAAGTGTACCGTTATTAAAGTAAATTTAAGGCGGCACCATTTGACATCATGGCCTGCAAGCACAATACAAATATCCTTTTCCATGTATAGTAACATATAACATTATTTTAAGTTCATCTTGTGCTTCACTGACTTTTAATTTGAGGATTTTACAGCAAATAGGTGGGTGTATTTGGAAAATGGCAAGTGGAGACGCGTATTATTTTCCCTTTCCTTTTAATAATGTAAGGTTGACCCAGGCCCTGGTGTTGATACATGTGATGGATTCCAAAGTGTAACTAAGCAGTCGTCGTTTGCGGAACTTCCCAAGGCATCAGAAGCAAACCTGATGCTTCCAAGCCCCAGGTTGAGAAGGAAATACTGCGATGCGAGGTACGAGGGAGATCCCGAGATGGCTCCAGTGATGACCATTGAGCTTGGTTTTCTCGTGAGGGCACTGCGCTTGGTATCCTCCAAGATTAATGAAAAAGTGAGTATGTCCTGTTTTGTGGAGTGCCTGGCCATAAGTCTCCTGTGGCATTGCATGGGCCACGGCTGATGGATTTCCCAAGCAAAGGTCAAATTTCAATCCAGTATTGTGTTATCTTCATTTTATCTATATCAGCTTTCAAAAGCTGTTGCTCATGTGATAGCGGAGTTAAATCAGTGAAGCTTGTACCGCATATATGTTGCACAATAAGTTAACAATATTGCAGAAAATTCCATTTATGCACAACAAATAAATACCAGCAAAAAATTTATGTTCCCTCTTTATTTTATATCCCCCTATTTATATGTTTTGTGCAAACATGAGTGCAATTATGTTTTTGTAAGTTTTTTTAAAATTTTCCAGATTATAAAATAAAATAGATGCAAGCTTCAATATATGCCTATCGCTCTAAAATGTGGACAGATTCATTGCTGAGTGATAATGAATGGGTATGGAATAATCTAAGATCCACAGACTTATTCATGATTATTGCTGAGACATGGGCAACCCATGCAACCAAGGCCTTAGATTTGATGATTTCTTGGAAGGATTCAATTCGAATTTTGGATCAATGGTTTTGATGGGATTCAACGAAATTCTTGCATCCTCCAACATGATCTGTCGATTAGATTTTGGTTTAGCTTCATTATATAGTATTTTATTCTTTCATTATCTCTTTTACATCCCTATTCAGTATTTTTATTATGATACAAAAGCTGTAATTACTTCAACTTAAAGTGTTTTTGCAAACTTTCAAAGAAAATGATAGAATAAATTTAATAAAAATTGCAGTACACACTAAGACACTTCAAAGTGAAATTTTCTAAAGATTTCATCAAGGATAGAGGATAGTTTAGGGAAGTGCTTCGCAAGTTAGGAAAAGAATTTGAATTCTCTAGGCACTTTGTTCCATTCCATAAGTTCCAGGTTTTCAGAACATTAAGGTGTCTTATATATGTATTTCTAAAGCAATGAAGAGGATGGCCAGAATGTTATAGTCTTTCAAACTTTCTTTAATGCTATATCCAACACATCTCTCTTCCACTGCTTCTTTAAAATCTCTGCTCAAAGAAAAACAGACCAGAAAATCACAGTTGGTAGGGGTATTTTCTGATCCTCGAGTGGTTGCAAATGGGGCTGGTGTTGAATTAATGTTTTGACGCAGTTAATGAAAAATGGATAACTATGGCATCTGTGTATTTTTTTTATTTTTCAGTATGGGGATGAAATCAAGAGCTTATACCAGGAAGACAATTTCAAGGGCAGGTTGGTGCGTCAGGTTCTTAGTCCTCCAATGACAGTTCGTACCGTATCTGGAGAATTCGAATTGAGGCAGGAATATGTGAGCATGCCTCCGAGATTAAGTTTGCGTTCACTGGCAAACCAGGGAGTGTTGCTGAAAATGGCCATATTGATTCTCTTGCTCTCGTGGGCCATGGGCAGTGGATACCTTCAAGGCACAGTGGTCTTCCTACTCATTTGGTTCCTGTGGCTCACCATAAAAGCCCTCTTGGCACCCTTGCTTGGGTGCGGCGTTCCCCCTGTGCCATCGCTCTCTCCTCGTGAGCCCGGGAGGCACCCCAACCTGGAAGATTCATCGTAATTGGGATCGCATTTATTGCATGACAACCTTTTATAAGATTTCTCAGAAATTCTGATTTTTCATAATGAAGAAATTCCATTGTGTTATTAATTTTGTATTCATGTTTTGTCTCCCAGTTGTTAACTGTTTGTACTGCGTTTTCCAGATGATGAATGTCCCTTGCTGTAGCACAAAAGTGAATGAGATTTTGTAAATATATTTTCTCAACATGTTCTAATATTTTCTGATAATGTGAAGTTTGAAGTAGCAGCTACTTTGTCTTCTTGAATTTGTGCTTCATTGTTCCAGTTCCTGAAAAATATTTTTAAACTTGTATTTTTAATTAAACTGTATTACATAAATCAATGTTATATCCTTAAGTGTAAATGCATATTTGTGCTAAAAATAATTATTTCTTTAAAAAATTAGAGCCCTCGTATCAAAGTAGTTGGGTGGGGACAGGAAAGTAAATTAAGTTTTTATTTATTGTGAACTGGAGGTGGTTGAAATATTAGTCATGGGGGGGGGGGGAAGTTGTGATGTGATTTGTGGATGGGGTGAATGTTAAGCTTAGAAAGAGCAATGTAGGACCTCTGCATCATAGGTGCACGAGTGCAGAACATAATGAATTTATGAAGGTGGTGATTTGATGATAAAATAGAATGGCATGGTGAGAGGGTGGCAGATCTGCTCCAGTTTTGTGAAGAGTTTTAATTGTCCTAGGACTCATCAAAGTGCTTTTGTTCGTAGAAGTAATTTTCAGTGCTATGGTATCACATCCTTTAGTGCCTAAATTGCTATATTTCCATTTTGAAATGAAAGAATATCGTAGATCAAAATCAGGGTGACCAATCTTTCAGGAATTAATCAATTTCTTTAAAAATTCAGGCGAAATGGGGAAAATGGCTGAGTACATTGGAAAAGTCTGGAATTTAATTTGAGAGTCTGGAATTCCTGATTGGAACCATGTTCCTTGATCAGTTCATGTTATACAAGGTCTGTCCCAATAGTAGTAGGACTGAGTCGATTGTGAAAATATGTATTGCCAGAATTGATACATTCACTCTAAAGTCTTCGAAGTAGCACCCTTGTTCGTCCACGCAATGCTAACAGGAGGCCATGGGCATCAGGATGGTGCAATGGCTTATGTACAGGCTCCCCACCTCCAAGGGCCCAGGTTGGACTCCCAGCGGTGACAGATATTTTTCAGTGGTATCCCAATCCCTACTTGAGGTGCTTTGTAGAGGGCACTTTGCGTGAGTATGCCATCCGTCGGATGGGACCCCTTGGTGCTTTTCGTTAAGAGAAGGCTAATGCCAACGCTGGGTTTCTCTCTACCCTTCTTCCCTCTCCTGGCCATGCTTAATGGCACAAATGACCTTAGCTGTCGGTCGCCTCCCCTAAAATCTGCTACTACTACGCTTACGATGTACTTTCAGCACAGATTTGAGGTGGGGAAGAGGAAGAAGTCTGGTGGGGCATTGTCTAA
This sequence comes from Hetaerina americana, assembly GCF_022747635.1. Lineage (NCBI taxonomy): Eukaryota > Metazoa > Arthropoda > Insecta > Odonata > Calopterygidae > Hetaerina > Hetaerina americana. The sequence continues at coordinate 105,538,428 of NW_027286985.1, forward strand.
AAAATATACGTCTTAACTCACATTTTCAAGAAGCTTTTGGCAGATCCACGTGTCAGTTTCCTCTCGTTCATGTGAGAGCACTCGCCGCACCAACTTCGAAGGCATCTTTCTCATGCCCAATTTTTTTGGTCAAAAGTCGATGCATATCACTTTTTGAGAAACCAAGTTCATCAGAAAGCATGCAAACGGTTACTCTGCGATCCCTGTCCACCTAAGCCTTCTCTCTTGCAGGATTTTCATTACTTTTTTGAGGTTGCAGGGCAACCGGAACATTCAGCGTTTTCAACATCTTCTCTACCCTCCTGAAACAACTTGTGCAACTCTATGACACCTGATCCACCCATGGCATTATCACCATAAGCTGCCTTGAAGATGTCATGAGTCTCTTTCCCGGTTTTGCCCTTTTTCACGTAAAGTTTGTTGGTGTAGCACTGTCCCAATAACTGGTTCATGACGGAGCATAACGAGGTCACGTTATCGAGGTTTCACTAATAGACGATCCACATTCCGCAAAGGCTGGGAGATAACTTCCACCGGCCTCCATCCTTTCCATAGACACCCCTCCCTCGAACCCAGCTGGAAAAACCACCACCCATCCGTCCATCTATCTGGGAGAAAATGTCACGCTACTTCTGGAACAGACCTTGTAGATACACTCCTTAAGCACTGCTATATTTCTAAGCACCACCTGATATTAAAGCTAAGCAAACCTGCATAATAATAAACCATTCTTCAGTCCCATTAGCTGCCTTGAGCATGTCATGAGTCCTTTCCTGGTTTTGCCTAGTTTCACCAAAAATTAGATGGTATAACACTGTTCCAATAACCGGTTCATTGCACATAAAGGTCCTGGCATAATCGAGGTTCATAGGACCAACTTCGGAGATGCAATGCTTCACAAAAATGTGTTATCTCATTTGAATCGGTGAGGATTAAGTCTGGAATGGGAATTCATGAAATCCTGAGACTTAGCTGTTTGGAAGTGAATGATATCCCATTGAGTGTAAATTACATTTTGCAACAATGTTGATTATTCTTGGTATTTTGAGAGGTTTTGTAATTTTTCTGTTTTCCTTTGACAAAAAAATGCCCTTAACCTGTGATAATATGGACTTAAGTGGGAATACCAATAAGTGCCCTTATTTTCCCTGTTTCTGGTGCATGAAGTTCGTGATAGTGCTGAGAAAGCTGACTCTCCTCTGTTCTTTATCCGTGCTGCCTGAGTTCATGAAGTTTAAAAATCTTCCAGCTCAGGAAAGGGAATTTGGAGCATGCTTATATCTATTCCCATCACTTCACTATTGTAGGGAATATGTAGTTCCATTTCACCAAAGCACATCACTGCAGTAAAATATACTGTAGTGTATACAGGTACGCTTGTTCAAATAGATACCAGTAATCTCTAGTAATTGCAGGTAATCTCTTGCATGGCAACTCTATGTCATTGATAGGCACCCTCTGTCTTGGACCTTCTCAATGTCTTACCAAATTGATCTTTTAAGGCACAGGCCTTCTGCAAATTTGTGCCGAAATAATTACATAAATATTGGCTGATTTGTGGTGAGAGTATGTACGTATATCAGGTGCTTAGCTGAAAGAAGGTAAAACCCTTTTATTCCCTTGTCTTAGCCTGGAATTTGATAATTATATTAGCTATCTGAAGACAGAAGAATGGGTATTTGCCTTAGTCGAATACTTAAAACTGAATTCATCTCATCATACGACATATTTGAATTTTGACATCCTTATCAGATCTACCTGGTATTTATTTTCCTTCAAGGAAGGCAGCCCTTTACCTATGACATCTGTTGTGTGTCTTACTTCCTGCATTTAATAGATGCATTCCTTATGATATTGTTAGCTTTCTGCCATAGTTTTTAATTTCATTCCTATTTTTTAAGCATAGAATTTTATTTTAAATTTCATTCAACAATTTATTTCATGCAAGTAATAAGGATTATTAAATACTATAATATCATTACCCATGCTTTTTGTTTAGAAATTAAAACATATGGTGCAGAAACAATGAATTCCTTCCCCCTCTGTTTTAGCAGTTGTCGCACCTGCTCAGGATTTAGCTCAAGCATCGCTGAAAATACACGATTGGTATGTCTTTATGAAAAATGATATATGTGAAGCTAGAGAACTGTGCTGTGTAGAGTAACTTTCGTATTTATGATGGAATTTATATATATATATATATATATATATTTCCTTTTGACTTCACTTTTCCTTAAATATTCCTGAATTGGAACTTTTGTTTTGCCACTTCTATATTATCTTCTTCATGTGTACACCAACAAATCAAATGCTCGTCTACCCTTAAGCTTTTCAACTGTTTTCTATTTGTATATAGTTTTATTTCATTACTTATGAAAACTTAAGGCTGTGTCAACCATTCAGTGTATTTGAAAGTAATAATCATGACCAAGGTGTAATTTGAGAGCTTGAAATGTGCAAACACGGCAAATACTTAACCTTTGGGAATAACCCTTATTTAAGGGCAAACATTCATTATCAAGATGCAATATGAACTGTTGTGAAAACTTATGGATACTTCATGAATTATTTGATGTATAATTCTTGAAACACTATTTATGTCTTTTCTCAAGAATAATCATATAAAGTGATTATCAGATAATTTAATATTTTGGTAGTCAACTATTTTGAGGTTGGTTTTTTGGATGGAGTGAAGAAAGATCATTGAAAGTTTTGCCAATTTTGTTAACTTAATTTTTAAAATACACTTTGCCACCAATCCAATAGTTATCTTAATTTGGGAAGTCTGGCACATGAGGCCTTGGGTCCAAAAGATCAACTCATTACTAATGCAAATTTGGGTTTACAGCTTTAAAGTTGATATAGGAGAAGTTTAGGTACATTTTTTGTGTATGAAACTTTTCAATGCTAAAATGTTGAATCTCCAGATAATAGATTCCCTATAGTTAGCTTTTGTAGAACCCTATTACTGGTGGCTAGAAGGATTAAAGTAATGCGTCTGGGCTTGCGTAGTGTCCTCTGAACCTGATCATTGTGGGTGCATTATTGCTTTACAATCCTGTACCTTCTCCATTTTCTTCAATCATCCGGCCCATTCTGGTGATGATGTGCCACAGCTCTCCACCATGAAAGTGGGTACACTGAGGAAGAAAATGTTCCATATTTCTAAGATTGATGGAGTACCAATATGGGCAAGGTTACCCACTTAACAGGCTTCAGGCAGTGCTCTACTCCCAAGTTCAAAATAAGACTCCCTAGTCGCAAATGTTAGAAGGCTACAGGTACTTGTTAGACGAACACAAGGCGTAAGTGGCATTGCATTGAAACTTCAACAATAGGCTGTTTTGGCAAATGGGTATGAGGAATTGAAGAAGGGGACAGCCACATATATTTGAAATTAAAAATACTAAGGCAATATGGGCTAAAAACTAACTCGAGCTGCAACTTTACATTGTTTTGCATTCAAACCAAATAAATCTGCACTAGGATGTCATGATCTCTTCCTCAGTTTGTCAATGCAATCAATTGAAAGAAAGGGGACATTTCAAGAAGATGATGATTATAAAAGGACTAAGAACGGCTTTTATTATACCAGGGCATTGCTGAAAACGTGTGAAGGGACTGTAATTCATAAGCTTACTAGTTCTTTCCTATTCATTAATGGCTGTCGTGTATCAAGAAAGGACTCAAACGTATTCATCTAGGAAAGCAAAAATAGAATAAGATATGACTCGATAAAATAAACAATATTAGCTCTGGAAAAATTGTTTGATCTATATTCTGAAAATATTTTTTTACTCAGCGAACAACCACTCCATTATCAGCATTTTGTTTGTGTGACATGTTTTGATAGTCGAATGTTCGAATCGGAAGTGCTAGAAAACATCCATCGTGCTGGTTCCGAATGCTACAAGTTCTATAAATGTGCAACGTTCGAAATCATACCCGGTGGAGTGTGCTTCGTCTTGGATTATACATTTTTGTTGTTACGTTAAAGATGATCAAGTTAATTGAAGCTTCTAGGAGTGAGCCTCAGTCAGCCAACATTTACATACATTTGAAATCATTCGTACGTTTGTGTGTTTGCCTACTCGTAATGAAGTTATTGGATTTCTACTCACGGGAGCATCTGTGTCGTGTTCTTCATTTGCATCATTGCATTGGCGCAAGGTAAGTTTCATTTTTTTCATGGTTTTTATTGACGATAAACTGCGACTCCGTTGTGTCCGCTTGAAATCCGCGAATGCGTCTTCTGGAACGGTAGGTAGAATTGAGCCATTTTCTAACTCAATCAAAGACTCTCTAGACCAAGAATCTCTCTCAGGATATTTTTCGTCAAAATCTGACTTGTATGACTTATGTATGTTATGACTGAATGGTAAACATAAACTTTCACTGGATTTTTGCTTAGTTTCCATGTATAAAATCTTTTCCGCCAAGCTTGATATGTCAACATCACCCTCCTCAGGTAGCGAAGCGTTGTCGGATTCGTGCGGTATAGAATCCTTTTCCATAATGTTTAACAATCTTTCGTATAAATCAATCAATTGTTTATTTTTTGGTCCATTTGGTGAGGACTCCAAGTACCTTATGGTGGACTGGGCGACGTTCATGGAATTTTGAATCAAAGCCTTTGTCGTGCTCCTTAAATTAACTAGCGTTCTCCCCACCTTCGTTGTTATATTCTTTAAGTAGTTAACATATTTCTCTGCTTGACTGAGTTTGCCATTCACCTCTCTTACAGTTTCTGAAATTGTTACGAGATGCAGCAAAATTTCATCGACATTTATATTCGAAGTTATGTCCTCACCAAGGTTCATTTCTTTTGCCTCGGTACCTTAGGCAATGACTAAATTTGAATATACTACCTAACACGTTCCTTAGTTACGATCTTGTTTATGTGTACGAAAGTGGTCGTTTAATTTCAGTAATCAATCATTCGTCATCTTGTCAGTATGAAATGTTAGTTTCCAATCCATTGTTCCGACTACAAACCACTTTCTTGTTCAATTAGTGAATGCTGAAGTATGGATGGGTGAGTAACTGTATATTCTCTCTAAGATCGAGAGTTATTTCCTTGAGGAACAAATTGCCTCCAAGTGTGGGTGCCAACATTGCACCCATCGGTGAACTACGAGTAGCACAGAGAAGGAACTAAATAGGGTTGGCTACGTTTTTCTAGCCCCCCTGTCTCCTAATGAATAAATTTCACACGACGTAGTTTACACACTAGTTTGCTAACTATCCTAGAACATCAAACCATCCTCGTGGTCGAAAGATCGTTGGCTGGGGCATGCTCTTTTATGATATTCTATGTTTCTTCCTTTGTTCTCCCATTATTTTCATCTCTTAGGCTTTATCTTCTGTCCTTTAAAAGCCGGATACCTATGTTGTTTCATTGAGTTTCAAGATAACTGTCAACAATTCGTAGTTGCTTTTACTGTTATGAAGTGGACCTTGAAATTTGTTAAAGTTGCACTGCTATCAGTCTCCGCACGTTCGTACTTAACTGTAGTTTTTACATTCTTCCGAAATCTGCGCTTTATTAGAGTGCGGTCTATTTGGAATCTCTCGTCTGACTAGAGTGAAATATTCGCGTGCTCACTCCACTAAGTGACCGCCGAAAGCAATGCTACGCTGCGTTTGGAAAATTTTCGCATTTGTTGATTTCAATGGGAGAGTGTCCCTCAATTAGATGCAATAATATCGCTGTGGAGTTAAAAAGGCGATCCGATTGCTCTCCGAGCGATATTTGAGAAACAGCCTTCCACTTCAGTATTTTATTTTCGGGGGTCGATTGACTACCAAGAATACGCGACAAATAACTACTGCATTATATCCTACAGTTAATCCTGTTTCAATTCGTAGTTCATTTCTGAATTGTCAGCTGATATGGTTTTTAGCCCTTAAATTCTGTATTTTACATTGAGTGTCTGAGTGCTAATTAACCTCTTCCGGCCTATATACTTAGTCTCATTCGAAAATTACAATCGTCTGTGAAGGATCTCTTACATACGAAAAAAATACCATGATAGAATGAGATAAATGAGCAATGAAGGAATATTAGTACATTTGCGATGTTCAGAAATCTTCGAAAAATAAGCCTTCAACCAATTTAGCTTGCGGGGAAATCGTTAAATTACCGGAATTTACATATGGATATTATGCGTTATTCTATAATAATATATATTTCCTAATAATACATACATCTGAAATTTAATTTGTTTGGAGTCAAATCACGGTAAGGAGTAGGGGGTTGTAATTGTTTGCTTAAATAGGATAAAATTCCGACAATGAGTACATTCTTTTCTGTTCCTGGGATTCCTTTTGTTCCTTGTTATTTCAAAAATGCTGATTTGAATGCGATGTTAAGACAGCACTATCACCTAAATCATATGGGACATATAAAAATTCGTCACTTTGTGAGAATTATCTTGTTGCGTCAAAATAATTATAGTTATTCATCTTGATAATGTTTGGATCTGTGGGCATTAATTAAGGGAAGGTGACGGTAAGGATATGGTCCAAGGGGTTTATTACTGAACTTGACATTTTTAAAATGCATTACTCTTCTTAATACCACCTTTGGCACGTCTTTGGTCCAAAAAAATCAATATATGGGGGAAACTTAAATATCATGCGTCGCCAATACGCATAATACGACGACTGTCGAGGAGGAAACCTCCGTTTTCGCGTAGCGTGAGAAGTAGGGGAGGAAGCAAATGGTCGCCGTGTTGACGCTCACAGCAGGTCAGTATGCCTCGAGTTGCAGTAGTTGGAAGGTCGCGCCGTTTGTCGCTTGTTTACAATAGATAATCAAAATTAGTAATTCAATTAAAATTCCCGCCAATTTTGAAGTTTCTTCAGTGGTAAGGTTTTTACAGATAAAAAAACTTCAAAGCTGCTGAAATTTATCATAGGGAAATTCGTGCTCGATACGGAGCAAATGTAATGAGTGACAAGAGTTCTTGCGTCAGTGTTGCTGTTGGTATAAGAGTGAACAGAGAAATATCCGATATGATGATGACAGAAGTGGTCGCTCCCGTCTGAGGAGGACAATGAACTGCACCTTACAATTGACGAAAAGTTCGTGAAAACCGGCATTTTACGATATCTGAGTTCTTTACAAAGTATTCCACAGATTTCTACGGATCTGTTGCATGGGAAAATGACGGATAAGTTAGGCTACTACATGTTTTGTGCTTGTCTCGACGAGGAACTTCAAGAGATGCCAATATCATCGGTTGGCTGCGATCTCAGGCGGCAGAATTTTATGCTGAAGGAATTTGAAAACTTGTTCAGGGATATGACAAATGTTTAAATCTGTTTGACACATATGTATAATAATACCCTAGATAAATAGTTTTTAGACGAAAATAATAAGTTTTCTTTATCTATTCCAGTGTATTTTTTAAATCATAACGGATGATACTTTCTGGACAGCCCTCGTATATTTTAAATATGTGAGTTTTGCTGTTCTGACCTTCTCTGTGACATTAGATACTCCTTTAACTTGCCCATGCTGGTGAATGCGAAGTAGATAAATTTCATGGTTATTATTTTAAATTAGAACTGCGTAATTAATCTCGTCAGAATTCTGAGAGCGGAAATGAGTTTTGATGGTTTAATTTTTAAAAACTGTAATTTATAATTCGAGAGGACCAAATGGGAGAGGATGGTGAGAAAGTAGAATGTAGGGACATTCCCTTGGGCGAAAAGGAAGACATACGAAGAATCAGTCGATATTATTCTAATTGGCGTGGAAACCTAGGTAGGTGGGGAAAGCCTAAAAAGGCGATGAAGAGAGTTGCCGTGGAAACAAACGGTAAATATGAAAATAGTTAAGTAATCTTGAAGTAATGGAGGAATGAATCGGAATTTGGAAGGAAGAATGAAACGGAAGGTCGCGAATGGAAAAGTTGAGGGCAAGAACACTCCTGAAAGTAAAATAATAAAAAAAGGCGAACAAATGTTGGAAGACCAGTGAGATAGATTTCTGTACGTGTAGAGACTTAGCTATGAAGATTAGGACGGCTTATGACTGCAACTTGTTTCCCGCTCTCAAAAAACACCTTAGAGGACAGATATTCAAGTCAGACGAGGAAGTACAAGAAGCAGTCGTCAGTTGGCTTCGCGACGCGGCGGGAGAAAGGTACGACACCGGTATTAAAAAGCTGCTTACAAGCATGCAAAAAGTGATTGATCTTCAAGGTGACTATGTAGAAAAATAGCTAAATGCTCAGCCTTTCCAACGATGTACACAAAGTTGAGAATAAATTTGATTTTTCATGAAAAAAATTGGAGACCTTACTTTTCGAATTGCCCTCGTACAAGTATAATTTGAATACCTGATGCTTAACTCTTAAGAGTAAATTGAGCCTTGTAATATTTTACAAAGTTTCTTGCGGAATAATTTTTGTTTTGACTGTTCGTATCAAATGGAAGCGGGATGCCCGCTCCAGTCTTTGAGAATAGTTCTCAGGATTGGCCCTTGGAGAGGCGTACGTCCCTAAGGGCAGTCATGGGAATCAGGAGCCCCGCGAGAACCCGGTCGACCTTCCGTCTATTGTCGCTTAACATGCCGCGAGCAGAGATGGGTTAATTGGCTTAATTTTTGCTTGCAGTGATTCCCGAGATAAATTATAATGCCCTGCCAAAATTACCGTCATTTTCTGGTAATTCTCTAGTTTTTAGCGTATTGTTCCTTAGGAAAAACTGATCATTCTTCGACCACGAAGAGGAAGTAGCGGTATACGAATTTTTCATATTCCTAAAATTCAAATATGTGATGAGGAGGCATAACTGTGAAGATGTGTAGCGGCTTTCTGCTTCTATACTGGACCCCTGTTTGACCGTCACGTCACGAATTCACGATGCCACTTTCATGTAGCAATGATATGTGATAAAATTGTGCACCAAGCTTAGAAAATTGGGTTTGGAGACCAAGACCATAGTTAAGGTTGCTTACAGAGATGAATAAATGTCCCAAGTGATGGTTTTCTGCTTGCACAAGATGTTCTGGGAGGGTAACGAGGAGGTAATGACGATGAGGAATACCCATCAAAAACACAACAGTGTGATGAAAGCGTGCCAAAAGTGAGACACATATTCAATTCCGATTTACCTCCTAGTATCAGGATATATTAGAAGCAGAAGAGTGCAGTATTCAGAAAATCACTGTGCATTACATTCTTACAGAAGATTAAGCCGTGAGAAAGGTATGCCAAGATGGTCCCAAAGTCGCTGTCAGAAGATTGCTTGTGTGACAATCTTGCCTTGGACCTCTTGAATCACGGTGAGAGATAATAAAATTTTTTAGAATAGGTGGTTACTGGTAACGAGACATAGATATTTGAGTACGACCTAAGTATAACCCCTTTGAGTACCATTTTGGACTGCTGGATTGTGTCAAAGAGGCCATGACGATGTGCTGGAACGAGGGTCCTGTTGATGCCTTACAGTAAGCATACCACAACTCGCAGAGGCGCTGGTTCTGATGTGTCGATACATATAGGCGCTCTCATGAAGAATTTTTGCAACTTATACTTTGACCTGCTATAATTGTTTTTCCCCAGATTTATTCTACTTATTTTTGGGACAACTTGTAATTGATACTGCTTGCTTTTTCTATCATAGAATGTGGCTACTCAGATTGGGAACCTTAAAGTTAAAACACCGACGCGCGTTAAGAGTAACCGTGGCCCAAACGGCAGCGAAAAATAATTCAAAAAAAATATAAGCGAATCGCGCTTGACAGCTGAGAATATAATAACGCATTCCTCCTTCGCTAAATGATCCCGTATCTACAAAGGGATGGCGAGACTCTCTGGATCACGCTCCTTTTAAGTTTATCAGTTGACAGGAGACGACCATGAGCCGTGACATATGCCTGATCCCCAGCAGTCACGAGGCTGAAATGCTTTGTTTCCTACGACATGCACACAATTTCACGACTGGGAAATATATCAAAGCTGCGGGACGTCATACGAACGCGTTGGATCTCATAAAAAGAAAGTTTAATTTCAACAGCATAATTAGATAACCGCTTCATCAAAACTCCGTTCTCTTTCGGGCAGAAGAAATCAGGAAATTCTGAAATAATAGTCCAGCATATGGACCCTTCATCACTTCTCTCTCCCAAGCCCATCTACTCTCGCAAAGTACGTCTTTGCTCTGACGTATTTATGAATCGTTTCGTGAAAGCTCTTGGGTTCCTCGGACCCAATATTCTCCACCAGGGAAGTCGTGAATTTCCCTGCCCACCCCTTCCTATCTCCTCCAATTTCTACACACTTCCCTCATATCGATGACTCCATTCTCACAACACGGTCAGACCAACGAAGCACACCCCTTCCATATTACACGCATATTACCTGCTCATTCCTCATCTCATCCTTCCCATTTTTTCGTACTTATACTCCTCAAGTACTCCTTAGCCACCGCAGTTTGTCCAACATTTAGGCTGCTTTTAGCGTACATAGGTTTCACTTAAGTACATTAAGGTGCTGATGGGTTTAATTAAAGCACTGCTGTTTTGCTTTCTGTGGAAAAAAATCATTTCTTATAGACTCTGCGTACTACCAACAACGACAGTAACTGGTCGACCATTTGAATTCAACCCCAACTATCTCCCACAAATATTTGGGAAAGACAAACAAAATCATTCACTGTGCAGTCTTCCGTTTCCATTATCTTAATCAAGGAAAATAATTTTAGTTTTTTTTCAGGAATTAACTCGCAATTCCATCCTCACGGGCCCTCTCCAGGGAGCTCTTTAAGCATACACAGAGACACATACAGGTTTTATACTTAACTATTTCACCTATTTCAACCATTTATCAATTTTTGTAGCAAAATTTGGGAAACCCCTTCGGCACTGTTCACCTATGAAGTAGGAATGACCTCAAATTCCATCGTGCGTAGAGTTTTGAGGCATGTGAATGAAAAGTTGAAACTTACCCGAAAAAACGCTAATCATGCGTGGAGCTGAGGGTGCCTAGAGAGACTTGCCCGGCAATCGAACCTGGGTCCTACGGTCAGTAGTGGTAGAAAAAAAAATTATACACGTCGATATATACGGATGATCTTCGTGGACTGAGAGAAACTGCTTGGCAACGTCCAATGAAGCGATATGTTCAAACTGTTTGTAACACTTGACACTGATTATGACGGCAAATGAATAACTTATTCAAGTGGTCACAACGCGAATGAAAGACGGAAGATGAATGGAGGCGAAAATAATTTTTTTAAACTCCACCAAGATGCAATCTCTCACCAGCACATATTTAATCGAAGGAGTAAAGGAATGGGAAAAAAATAAATAAAGGTGAACGAAGAAGAAATCAACCCGCTCCGTTTCACGGATGACGCAGAAATGGAAGAATACCGAAAAGACCTGGAGGCATCCTTGAATAAAATAACAGATGAAGTTCAGAATAACATGAAGAATCAACGGAAAGAAAGTTAAAACTGAAGAAAGTGGGAGAGAGAAACTGTGGCCAGATAGAGCGTTCAGAGGGGAAAAATTATAAAAAAGCGGCATCATTCACATCTCTCGGAAGTACGAGACGAAAGTAACTCGACGGGTATACGAAGGGGCTGTCCGGAAAGTATCTTCCGTTATGCTTAAAAAAAATAAACTGGAATAGATACGAAATATTTATTATTTTCTTTTCAAAACTACATACGACAAGTACCCGAACCAACAAAGAAAACACAAATATTTTGGAAAAAAATGTATTTATACATACATTCAGCTCTATACACTTTTCCCAGCGATGTTCAATAAGTTCAATATGTTTTTATAACAAGAACTGTCTTGCTCCTCAAAATAGCCATTAACTGCCGACACCACTTCTTCACGGTCGGAAAATCTTTCACCACCAAGTAATTTTTTTCAAATTTGCGAACAGAAAATAATCCGAGTGGGCTAAATATGGTGAATAGGTTGCATAAGGTAGCAATTCAAACTACAATTCATGAATTTTGGTCATTGCAATAACGGATTTGTGAGCTTGTGCATTGTCTTGATGAAACAAATCTTTCTTTTTTGCCGATCGCGGGCACTTTTGCTTGATTTCTTCTCTCAAACGTTGCAGTAAGTTCGCATAATACTGACCGTTGATAGTTTTTCCTTTTTCAAGATAGTCAATGAAAATTATCCCATGCTCATCCGAAAAAACCGACGACATGACCTTGCCTGCAGATGAAATGGTCTTCGCCTTCTTTGGAATCGGTTGTCCCTTTTGAATCCATTGTTTTGATTGTTCTTTCGTTTCGGGTGTGAAGTAATGGACCCAATTTTCATCGATGGTTATAAAATTGCGCAATAATTCTGCTTTGTTGCTGTGCTGTGAAACATTGCTAAATACTCAATGGAAACATCTTCACGACACTGGTTTTGCTCGAGTGTGAGCAAACGCGGCACACATCTTGCACACAGCTTTCTCGTGCTCAAATTTTCAGTTAAAATGTACCACACCTTTTGAAATGCCTACTATGTCTACAAGCTCGCGCACTCTCAGTCGACGATCGTCCAGGATCACTTTGTGGATTTTCTTCACCGTTTCTGGAGTCTTCACCTCATTTGTTCGACCAATGCGATGCTCGTTTTAATAGCTCGTACGGCCTAGTTTAAACTCTGCAACCCAATATTTTACTGTTGTTACGGCAAAAGGAGCAGACTCCCCAAGAGTAGAATCCAGTTCAGTTTTTATATTGGTTGGACTGAGGCCTTTCAAATAAAAGTATTAGATCGCATAAAGATGACCAATTTTCTCCATTTCAACGAATTCACTCAAAACGTTCACTATTGATGGATGCCAAACAAATACCAAATAACGTAGCGTCTTCAAACTTGAAGCATATGCTTTATAGATTGCGTAATTCCCAATACCGTGATATTTTTGAAACAACTAACGCCATCTCTAGGCCAGGCCGTAGACTATTGGAACCACCATTGCATCTCTACTATTTTTATATATATATTCGCCAAACAGATTTGAACATTCATGCCATGTCTCTGAACTAGTTTTCAAATACCTTCAGCATAAATTTCTGCCGCCTGAGATCGCAACTAACCGATGACGTTGCCATCTTGAAGTTCCTCGTCAAGACGAGCACAAAACATGTAGTAGCCTAACTTATCAGTCATGTTTCCATGCAGCAGATTCGTAGACATCTGTGGAAAACTTTGTAAAGAAATCAGATATCGTAAAACGCTGGTTTTCACGGACTTTTCGGCAATTTTCGGTGCAGTCCATTGGTCACCACAGACGGGCGATCACTTCTGTCATTATCATGGACATTTGCCCGTTCACTCTTAAGCGAACGACAGCACTGACGCAAGAACTCTTGTCAATCATCACATTCGGTCCGTACAGAGCACAAATTTCCTGATGAATGTCAGTAGCTTTGAAGTTTTTTCATCGGTAAAAACCTTATCACCAAACAAACTTCACAATTGGCTGGAATTTAAATTGTATTGTTCATTTTGACTTGCTATTGAATAAACAAACGACAAGGGGAGAGACCCTCCAACCCCTGCCGATCGAGGCGTTCTGACCTGTTGTTCTGGTGAGTACAGCGACCATTTGGCTCCTTCCACTGCTTCCAATTTTACACGAAAACGGAGGTTACCTTCTGGACAGCCCTCGTAAAACAGGGAATAATACACGAAGCTCAGGTGTAGGTAGTGTTTACAAATGAGAAACTACTGCGCTTAAAAAAAAGGCTTTCGCGCACGAACGCAATACGTATCACACTCAATGGGAAAACCAGTTTAGAAAATTAGAAAAGCCTTAGAAACTTGGTGCTGAAAGCGCATATTGCAAGGGATGGGCAAAAAACGTGAGAAAATAAAAAGAAAAACTATATAGTCATATATTGAAATGAAATTATTGACTTGGAAATTCCACACTTTTTTTTAAAAAACACGACCCAGGTTTCGACGGTGAACATCATCATCTTCATCAACCTGATGATGACGTTCAGCGTTGAAACTTTGGTCGTGTTTCTAAATCGTGTGTGTGTGGAATTATAAAGTCAATAATTGCATTTCAATATGTTATGATAATTCCATATAGTTACGCCGGAGACAAACAATTTTACAAACGGTGCGTTCCAAATGTTTTGCAATTGAATTTCCAGCGCCGCTCCTATTGATTGGAGTGGTATTGAACCTCTTTGAGTAGGTGGGGGGGGGGACGCTAAGCTTTGCCGCAAAACCTCGGTCTCAGTGATCTCGTAGCAGTGGAAGCGGCAGCAGGTCAATCATTGCAAACGTCTTGGGGCCGACCGTGTCACGAAAAAAATGGAATCGACGATCGAGCAACGTTACGCGATTACTAAGTTATGTGCCAAACTGAAGAAATATCCCGAAGACGCCTTCCAGGACGCGAACCGGTCATGGAAGAGTCGCTGGAAAAAAATTCTCCTTGAGAGAATTTTTTTAGTTTAGCACAAAACTTAGTAATCGCGTAACGTTGCTCGATCGTCGATTCCATTTTTTTCGTGGTACGGTCGGCGCGCAGAGGTTTACAATAACAGACGTCCTGCCACTCAAACAGCTTGGAGAGCACTGAGACCGGTTTCGCGGCAAAGCTAAGCGTCTTCTCCACATACTCCAATTGATTCGATTCCACTCCGACCAATAGAAGCGGAGCGGGAAACTCAATTGCATAACTGTTGGAACGCACTCTGTAAGAGGCGTGCATTCGCCAGTATTCTCGAGCGTAGACGCGAAACTTATACGATCGATTCACTTAAGTACCGCGGGTGCTTCATGGCAGTGTTTTTTATAAAACCAATCCTGCCACACCACCTCATGTGAAATATGTCTGCTGCGGGATTGGAATTGGGGAAGCTTTCTCACGGGAGAACTTCCTCCCCTCGCCATAGAAACCGGATGTTTACGCCTTGCCATTCGGCTTGGGCCCCTAATTCACCGCACGGAACCCCTGGAGTGACTCGGAACGTCACATCTGTGGCAGCGTGCCGTATGTCTGTGTGGCGAAGGCAAAATTCCAGCACTGATGTCTAATTATCGTCCGACAACATATGAGATCTGTCCAATAAATCCGCAAACTGAGGTCATAAAAACTTTATTTTGCAAATGGTAGTCTACATCGATTTTGTCCCCTTCAAAGTATTCTCCATTCGTTGCTATGCACTTATTCCATCTTCTTTTCCACTGTTTTAAACACCCTTGGAAGCCCTCGATAGTTAGGCTTTTCAGTTTTCTCGTCGTTTCTTGCTTTATTGTGTCCACATATTCACAGTGATGTCCCCTCATCAATTTCATCATAATCAATCTCCCCTCTGGCGTACAATCAATGCTGAGTGCGCGCGATCTTTTCACGCATTTTTAAAACCGGAATGCTCCGTTAAAATAGATTGTTGATTTGCCTAAATTCAGTTCATCAGCTATCATTCGGACAGGTTTTCGACGATCGGTAAGGACAAGGGACCGCACACGATCAATGTTATCGTCAACACAGGTGGTTGAAAGTCGTCCCAGCCTTGCATCATTTATGGTGTCCTGTCTGCCATCTTTGAAACTCTTAATTCATTCGAAAATGGATGTTTTCTTCAGAGCATTATCGCCGTAAACAGCTGTCAACATTTCAGTAATTTCTTGATAAATTTTACCGTACTTCACCCAAAAACTTGATGTTGATTCGTTCCTCCGTGATTTCGTGAATTTCCATTTTCGACAAATAGTAAAAACAAGGACAACGGAAACTAATATAACTGGCACCATACGCACAGCTCGACGATCCGCCAAGCACAGACGGCTCATTGGGTCTCAGGCAACTAGCGCCGCTAGTGGTTGGGGCTATAGTCCGCGTCATGGGCACCAGATTGCACCAGTTCCCGTATTTATTGGGCAGACTACGCACTCCTACAGAGGTTGTCTCCACCCGCCGTAATTCCACCAATGGAAGCACTCGAAAGATAAGATAGCTATGGTTAATCCTAGCAAGGTTTGGGTATCCTGGCAACTCTCCTGCACCGGTTAGTACGTCTTTTAGTAGGAGCCCAGGTTAGACTAAATCTTGGAGATAAGAATTTATGACGAAACATGAATTGCGAAATGCGTCGACGGTTTACATGCTTTCTTGGGAGAAAGCCTGGTGTATCCTCTTTAAGGCGTTAATAGCAAGTGAATCTAGTTTTCATACAGTCGGAGAGCTTTTTAGGCGCGAATTGATTCTTTCACTTCCTTTTTTATTTTGCTGCTTCCTCCATTTAGCGCTGTATTTTATTCGATTCAGATTTGGCACTGTAAAAATTAAATAAAAGGTATGTTCCTATGCGAGGAACCCTTATTTTAAACTTCAATTTCAATACATTAAGTGGAAAACTGCTGGAAAGTGTGTTTCTTATCAGTGCGGGCATTGTTTCATCAAATAGAATGTTCTTGGTGTCCGCCGACTTTCTAATGACACAAGAGTTGTACTAAAAGTATCGGTAACAATTTTTTTCCCGACACAACTGTACATCTCAGCGCGCTCGCACTGCGCTGGCTCGGCGTTGAAGGCTTAGATCTTCAACACGCGCCTGCGACAGTTCGTTCCGGCTGGATCGTGTTTTTTAGTAAACCCCTATCGAGTGATTCGGTGCCAGCGCGAAATTCAGCGAACAGCGATTGAGCTGCGGTACGCCATCAAGTTTTTTATTTGACTGGGGAAATCAGGAACGGAGACGCTGGACATTATTGGCCAAGTGTTCTAGGATTTAAAAATATCACCAACTGCCCGCCCTGGGCGGCAGTCGACGTCAAGAACCGACGGCGAGGTGCAAGGTGTGCGTAAAATGCTGAAATCAGACCGTCGGTTAAGTGTGCGCATGCTCGCAGATCATATTGGCATTAATTGCCGCTGAAAATTTGGCGATGCAAAAATTCTGCGGTAAACTCGCACCGAAGGTCTTGACGGACGATCAAGAGCAGAGTCGAGAGTGTCTGCTTTTGCAGGCCTGCAACGGCATCGCACCGATTCCTCAACCCCCTTACAGTCCTGCCTTGGCACCAGCAGACTATTTCTTATACCCAAAAGTGAATTTCTCCCTCAGAAGTCACTACCATGGGAACTCGTAAGCCGTCAAAGAATCTTACCATTAAGGACCTTCCGCCTACCAGGGAGCTTTCGAGTCGTGGAAAAGCCGCCGGCAAAAGTGTTTCGACGCTCAAGGGATGTACTTTGAAGAACTCTGAGGCCTTGTGGCAATATCTACCAAGATAAATCCATTTTTCAAATCATATCAATACACCTTTTATTAAAACCTTGTATTGCAGCCTCACGTGGTAGTAATTAGTCCAATTAGGGTGTGCCAACATAATTGGTCTTATGTGGTGCCTTTATTTGGGTATTTTCTTCCGCAACTGACCCTGCAGTACATACCGAAGGCTTGTGCCAGGAGTTGTTTGGGTCTCCAGCCATTGGAGTACTTGTCGTTTGGTGTTTGATCAATGGTATTTGGTAAGGACAATTTTCCGTCATTATTTTTCTTACTGTTGGGGCCTCGGATTGTGTGAAGGAAATATGAGATGCCTTATCGATCGGGAGTCATTTTTCGATCGGCAGTCATTTTTCGATCGGAAGTCATTTTTCTGTAACTTCATTCTATCACTACACCTACCCCTGCAATGAAGCCCTTGGTTAATACCTTCTGTGTTAGCGTTAAACGTAAATGATCTACACTTAGTAAACGTTTAAGTCACGCATGTAATCTTCGTGCGTATTTATGTCTATGTATTCATAAAAAAACATATAAGCACAGTAATCAACCCGAAGTTCGGTTTGGTAGGTGATGGTAGAGTTCACCCAGTACTAAGCCCGACGGCGTGTGAAATTCATTCATTAGCAGGGTAGGGGGCCAGTTCCTTTCCCTGTGCCGGTTATGGTTATCCAGGAAGATCTGGAACCCGGAAAACCACATAGCTTGGGTGGAGCTGCAGGTGCCCAGAGAGGCTTGCCGGGAATGGAACCCGGACCCTCCGGTCAGTAGTCCAACGCCATATATAAAAATACATATGTAATACTGATTTTATATATATATATATAGTATACATATATATAATTTTATATATATAATTATATATAATTTTATATATATATATAATTGTATTAGTATCTAAATATATATATATATATATATATATATATATATATATATATATATATATATAATCCGCAACCTGTACATGTCTCAGACTGCTCAGGTGCGGGTGGGAAACGGGGAGTCAGGATGGGCAGTGTTAGGAAGGGGTGTAAGGCAGGGTTACCCATTATCACCGTTGCTGTTCAACCTGTATGCATAGGAAATGATCAAAGAGGCATGGGAAGAACTCGAGGTAGGAATGGAAGTGGGCGGGGAATTCGTAAAATCAGTTAGGTTTGCTGATGACCAAGCTTTAGTTTGTCAGTCAGCCAAGGGGCTGCAAGCATTGCTGAGTGAATTGGAAATTCAGTGCGACAGGTATGGGATGAGAATCAATATTAAGAAAACAAAGGTTATGCGATTTTCTAGAAAGAAAAAGGCCAAGCTTAACATTAAAATAGGAGGGCAAAAACTAGAGCAGGTAGAACAGTTTACGTATCTCGGTAGTGTTTTGGACCAACACGGTCAAAGTAGTAGGGACGTAAGGAGAAGAATTGCGCTAGGCAAAGAGGCTTTCACAAGGAGGAGGGAGTTGATGACAGGGACTTTGAGTAAGGATGTTAAGAAAAGACTCGTAAAAACTTTGATATGGAGCTTAGCTATGTACGGTGCGGAAACGTGGTCATTGAAGGAGGAGGATAGACGTAGATTGGAGGCTTTTGAAATGTGGGTGTGGAGAAGAATGGAGAAGGTGAAATGGACAGAGAAGAAAACAAATGAGGAAGTGCTAGGTATGGTGAGCGAGGAGAGGTGATTGTTGGGAGAAATCCTATGGAGGCAGGAAAAGTGGATGAAGGGGGTGTTGACCGGCAGTGGGATGTTGAAGACTGTGATAGAGGGTAGAATGTTGGGCAAAAGAGGAAAGGGAAGGAACAGGATAGGGATGTTGGACGGGATGAAGGGAGGAAGAAAGTACTCAGAGATGAAGAGGGACCTGATATAGAGTAGGATGATGGATTTTGTGTTTCGTTAGGAGTAATAAAATATTTGTTTGGTAGTTGTGTCCATCCAAAAACCTACCTTAACCGGTAGATTACCTTACAATACAATATAAATATATATATATATATATATATATATATATATATATATATATATATATATATATATATATATATATGTGTGTGTGTGTGTGTGTGCTGATTTAGGCTACTACATGTTTTGTGCTCGTGTTAACGAGTAACTTCAAGATGCCAACGTCAGTATTGATTGGCGGCGATCTCAGGTGGCAGAATTTTATGCTGAAGGAATTTTCAAATTCCTTCAGCATAAAAAATATATGACAAATCTGTTTAGTGAATATGTATAAAAATAATAGACATATGTCGTTTTGAGATGAAAATAATATATTTAATGTATCTATTCCAGCGTATTTTTTAAAACATAACGGAAATTACTTTTTGGAAGGGCTTTGTAAAAAAGATTATTCGGGGTATGTGAGAGGTGTTAAGTTTTACGGGACCGGAGCACATCCTTGTAAATCGCACTCGGATTAGATGAGTTGTAGAAAAATACAATAAAAGAGTAGCAAAGGGAGGTGTCACTTCGCTTTAGTTCAGTGTTCAGAATATGAAGTAGCTATTTGGGATTCACTTGGGAAAATATAAAATAAGGATAGGAAAATTTTAAGAGAAAATCCGCTAGGTTGGTTAAAAATCGTGACGAGGAAGGAGTAAGCATATCAGGTAAGTCATTGCGTTGGAGGAATTGTCATGGGATGCCGCAGAGCTAAGCGTAGACTTAGAGGAAAGTGTACAAAAACTTGCTCGTGGCGCTGGGGGAATTATTATGCTCTTATGAAATTGGCAGATTGTGCCAGCAGCAGAAAAGAAGATAGAGACCTTGATTAGACCCTACAAATAAAAGACTCCCAAAACGTGTTCTACCCTCGTGCGATACAGTCGAAACAGAATCAAACCTTTTGGGATCCTTGGAAGAAAATTTGGCAAAAAGAATTAGATAAAGTCCAGAAAACATCCGCAAGATTCGTTGAAAAATGTTACAATAAAAACAGAAGTGTGACGGGATTTAGGCTGGGAGCCACTTGAGATACGAAGAAGAGAACAAGCGAGACTTGAGAAGACTTTTAGAAAGGTTCAGAACAAACGAGTTGAACGATTACATCAAAGGAATTATAATGGCCCCCACTACTTAGGTAGATCAGACAACAAAGATAAAATAAGGGAGATAGATTCCAGTACAGATAGATTCAAATACTCATTCTTTCCCCGAACAATCAGATATCATAATAGTAAGACACCGAAGTCATTTAAGAGATATTAAAAACATTGAATTTACAAGTCGGAAATAAATGAAATATTGCAAAGATATTAGGTATATCTGTAGGTGATATGTTAGTTGGTAGTTTGAGTGCTTGCTTGTGTCTGGGGTGCAAGTGTTCTTGCATGAATGTATGCCATGTTTTGTTGGTGGACTGTATACATTTGTGGCTTTTGCATGCGATATTTTTTCTTTTCTTAATTACAGGTAGTGCCCTGACACCCCCCCACACGCCCTTGCGGCGGCTTGCGGGGTTAAAAGTAGATGTATACCTGTATGTATAAACCTACTACCCCTACATTTTTTATTGAATCGGCAAAATTTAATGATTTGCTGGAACATAATATAATTAATATTAGTAATTATTAATATTATTAATTATTAATATTAGTAGTAAAATTAATATATTTATGCATAATTGGCTACTATCCTTACACCGCCCACCACACGCCCTTGCGGCGGCTTGTGAGATATTATTTTGATTTGGATGAAATAAAAGAATGCACACTTTGTGGGATTGATAGACGTTAAATGTACACATCATAAATGTATCTAATTTCTCATTTATAAATAATTTGTAATATTCCTTCTTCCTTCGTACCAGTGGACCAGCGATTAATAATATTATCCGTTATAATCGACATATTCAATCGTCACTTGTCATTGCCATGGCGTACGCATTAAACTTGCCTATCATTAGGTACATCAATAGATACCTTTTCTCAAATGATACCTGTAGCACAGCACAGAGGTTACTTCTTCTCAAAGGGCATTTTTAATAACTAATGTATAGTTTGCTCATACAAATCGTTTCATTTATAACAAATTTGTTTTTACTCACGGACTGCCTGGTTTGTTTTCAACTAAAATGCGAGAAAATTTCCAAGAGACTGCGAGAGATACCGCGACAGTAGATTTATCGCTAGAGTTATCCGCTAATGTGCTTTAGAATTCTACAATTTGAAAGCCTTAAAAAAATAATCATTCGCCATATGAGATCCAGTCGTTATTTTATTCGCTTGCAAATCAACTCTAGCAACTCGGATCAAAAACTGGTGTACGAAAATGAATAAACCCCTTTTTCGCTCGCCACCCCTCCTCCCCTATACATGCATGGGGCAATTGTGGACGAGGACTCGAGTCGTCGAGTACGCGGGGGTCTGGCTACGGCGCCCGTTGCCATGGGGACAGCCGCCACTGGAGCGAATCTCGCCGAGGATTTCGGTGTGGTTCACGTTCACTCGCTCGGTGCACAGTCATTCTCTTGCCCACCCCTCCGTCATGCCATGCCTTCCCCCAAACTACTACTAACAGCTGCCGTCTCTCCCCACACCCACCCCCATCCCATCGCCGTCAGATGCCCATGCAAACACCAAATCCCACCCCAAACCCACCCCCTCTTCACCGAACCATTCATCCCGCCTACCCCCTCCCCACTCTCCCTATGCAGCATTTCGCTTTTCGACCGCCGGGCCTTCCCCTCCGTCCCCTCCTATCTCTCTCTCTCTCTCTCTCCCCATCCTAATGCCACCCTCCCCTGCGCAGTCCCTTGTTCCCTTCCCCATCCCTCTCTCTCCCCTCCCCTTTACTTTCTCTCCCCACTCCTTCCTTGACGGCTGCCGCCGCCTCTCCTCTCGGTATCTTCCGGCGAAACCGCCAGTTGCCAGTTCGAGCGCAGCGCTCGGGTCGACAACGTCTTGTATTTACGGCTTCACCGATTCGAACGAACGACGAATCGACTACCCCCTCTCCCCCCCTTTATCATCCCCCTTCCGCGTATGCATTTACGCGAACATTGTTCAGGGTGCGTATATTCCCTCTCTCTCTCCCAACCCTTCCTGCCATAAGGACGGAGAGGAGAGACTTGTTTGTTCGCCGCCGGTCCGATCGTTCTTTCTCGTGCGCGTGTGTGAGGAAGCTGTGTGTGTATGTGTGTGCCTGGGTGTTCGAGGAGAGAAATAAAAAGACATTAGACCGATCCGAGTTGTGTTTCACGGATCGGTAGAGGAGACTTTCGGACGGAAACCGTCTCCGATCGATCCAAACGCGTGTGGTGGCTCCCTCGGTTTGTTGTTTTTTTCCAGACACTTCTTTTGCTTGGAAAAAAAATCGGTTCGTGAATGAAGGAATAGAGTGGAAGACACCCTCTCAAGTCTTCGCTTATCTCCACCCGAACCCATTCCGATATCGACCGAGAGGGGGGTTGGGGGTGTGTGTGTGTGGGGCGTGAGTGTTTTTGCCGCCGTTTGGGTGGGAGTACGTAAAACAGTGAAGAGTAGCACGCCTTCGGTCGTGAGCGAACGACGACTCGAGGTTCGTAGCGGAAGGAGTGAGAGTTTGTTGGTGGCGCCCGTGTTCGCAGGGCCGCGTGCCGAGCAACCAAAAAGCCTCCGGGAGTCCGGTGGAGAAAAGTATCTC
The DNA here is from genome assembly GCF_022747635.1 of Hetaerina americana. Taxonomy (NCBI): domain Eukaryota; kingdom Metazoa; phylum Arthropoda; class Insecta; order Odonata; family Calopterygidae; genus Hetaerina; species Hetaerina americana. Next base: position 105,561,288 of record NW_027286985.1, read on the forward strand.
TTGTACCCGGAGTCCGAGAGTCGTCCTACCCGTCCGTCCTTCGCCGCCGTTCTTGGCCGAGAGTGATAAAGGACACCACCGCGCAAGGAAGGGGACCAACGAGAGGGTGAGTGTTGAAAAAGTGGGAGAAATTGAAGGAGAGAGAGATGAGGTGGGGGGTTGACAAAAGTTTATTTTTTCTTCTATCTCTCGTAGCTACCCTCCGTAACCCCTATCCACCACCCCTCAAGGGAATAGAGGGTCCGCATATCCCCTCTACCCCCCCCCTCCTTTGTTACCTAGCAACCCTCCTCCCACCCCACGCCTCCCCATAGTACTACTCTCGAGGTGTGTCTGCGGGAACGGCGCTCATTCCGCGTGCGATTGTTTGTGTGCCGGTGTCCTTTGACCGTTTACCACGCACACGCTTGGAGATTGAGATCAGAATGGTGCGGTGGCTAACGTACAGGCTTCCCACCGAGAAGGCCAGGGTTCCAACCCTGGAGACCATAAATACTTTTCAGTGGTATCCCGATCCCTACTTGAGGTGCTTTGTGGAGAGCACATTGAGTGAGTACGCCGTCCGTCGGATGGGACGTTAAACTGCGGGCCCCTTGACGCGTTTCGGCCAGAGTAGGCTAATGCCGACGCCGGGTTTCTCTCCACCCTTCCTCCTTTCCCATCCATCCCTACCTTAGCTGTCGGTCGCCGGTCCCTTTAAAGCTACTGCAACAACAGCTACGTACTACGGTTGGAGATCTCGTTTTCGTTGCTCGTCGCAGGGGGTCGAATGGGGGCGGGGGAATTAGTGTCGGGGTGTTTGTGTAGTGGCCTCCGTCGGTTGGGTGGGTGGTTAAGGGGTGGGACGAAGGGGAAAGTGAACGGTGAGGTAGGAGGAGGAGGGTGTGGAGGAGAGATAATATTAAGATAAAGGAGATCCCATTGGTGGTGGTGGCGGATTCCGGGCAGGTGTGTCGCGCACGATCTTGCCATTTTTGTTTTGACCTAACTGATGGGTTGAAAAGGTTGTTTTTTTTTATAACGTGACCGAGTCCTTGCACGCGAAAGAATTTTACGTCTACCCAATATCCCGCGAGCCTCTACGCAAGGGTATGTGGCGGGGGGTGATAGGGCACCAGCTATACTGCATGCGAAATTATTAGTTTATGCATGCATACATTCGAAGGAATGTTATCTTATATGCGGAAACACTGGTGCTCATGTAAGTGTATATGCATATTTGTCGTCACCGTTTGTGTTTTTTGTCATTGCCTTTTGTTTTGAGATGAGTGTTACAATTTTCCGATAAATATCTCAGAAATTTGTGTGAAATGATCGTATTTTTAATACGTTTTAGAGCCTAAACAAATTGCAGAGTTTCAGGTATGATTTGTTGGAACTCGAACGTATAAATGAACAAATGGTAAGCATTTTCCAATAGACGTTAATTTAATCCATGATTGGTTTCAATGTAATGCATAATATTCAGGTGAATGCACTTGACAAAAAGGGGCGTAGCTATGCACGCCTTGCCCAGGATAATTTAAATGAGCTTGCATCATTTAGTGAGGAAAATTTTACATCTACAGTGACTATCAAATAGTCTGTACTCGAAGAAAATGCAAAACCTTTTTAAGGTGAATTTAAACTCAGTATCAAATTAATACATGCGGTATAAAATACGCTAATTTTTGCCGTTGACCAATTTATCAAATTTCTAGTATTTATGTTTATTTAATTATTTCGCTCTTGGGCACTGATTGGTAATGATTACACATTGTGTCAGCTACTAGATGACCCCGTCTTTGACCGTGTCAACCTCTCGTTTTATCACAAACGATAGTGGATCATAATAACATTGTTCGACCGCGGTAGGGTCATGTTCGGGTAAAATTATTCTGGTGTGTATTCACCCCCTGTCACACATCCTAAAAATAAATAAATAAAATACTCTGGTGCCCGGTGCCTTCCTAAAAAGTCTTGCACCCCCTCCTTCTCGTCGTGGGTGAAGTGTACTCCAACCCAATTCCTCCAACATACCCACCACGCTTACTACGAATGTTATCAGATTCCTTGATTGACGTTTTCTCCAATGGATCCCAGATAATTGTAGCGTATTAATAAATGTGGCCCAGCCGAAGCGAATTAATGCCTCACTTCGGCAAAACCTTTCATCGCATTTTCCTTCAATCCATAGAATGGAACATACGTAGCTCCTTTGAGCCCAACCCACATCTTCTTCACATCTGTTTACCACGTGGACGGATTGATGTCAGTGTAACACCCACGTGACCTGTTCTTAGGAGCTTAACTCGATCCAATCTACGAGGGTAGGCTGAAACCTAATGCTTCAAGGCCAAAAGCAAAATTACCTTCAGGAGAGCTCCTGGTGGCATGTGGAAATAACATTCCAACTCACCACGCTTGCGCAGGTTTGAGGTCGTTACATTCAACCAGTGCATTTTGAGAAGCGGAAATATGGAGATTTGTTCCAGTGGACACATTCCTTGGATATTCCAATATGGTTTGCGATACGCTTAAGAGTGATTCGCCGGTCATTTTGAATCAAATCTATACACTGCCACTTCTAATCAGACCTATCAGCAGCATCGCCACCATAAACAGCCTTTTGAACGACGATTAATCTCAGAAGGAGTCACTTTTTCAGCAGTTAAAAATTCGATAACAGCACGCTTTTAAACTCGCGTTGACATAGCACTGGAACACGTCTCCATACTTCCGCTTCTCAAAATACACTGGAAGAATGTAACGACCTCAAACCATCGCATGCGACTTGAGGGGGAATGTTACTTCCACATACCATCAGGAGTGCTTCTGAGGTCATGTTGTTTGTGGTCTTAAAGCATGTGTGCATTTGTTTTCAGCCTACCATCGTAGCATGAAGTTTAAATTTAGGACTATGAATGACGCCACGGGAAGGGTGGGGGAGTGAATTAACACACTTTTCCTAGTAAAAACGTCTCTCTTCCACCAATAATTGAAAAAGTTGGATTACTGGGCATACTTTTAATTGTAATTAAAAACTTCCGAAAGACGATCGGGGATGGCGAACTGCTTAAGAATGACCACAGAGAAAGTCCGGGGAAGGAATAACGTACAAGCCGACGAGAGGCGGGTGGATGGATGAGGGAGGCCCGGTGGTGGTGCAATGAAGGGGCAACACTTATCGGAGGAAGGGTACATGACGGAGGGAGGCTGCAAATCGAACTTGGGATTGATGACGGCTGAACACGGACCGAAATGTACCCGATGCCGAGGTTGCGTTTACCTCGGCAACCCTAGGGATTTCACACCCAGCCACCGTACCCTGGGGCTTTGCCTTTCCCCCACCACACACCGACCGCTGTGCCATTCCCATTCCCGCTGGAAATCCTCGCGATGAAGGCGGCAGCGAAGAAGTGGACTGTCATCGCACGAATTTCCTTCTCTCTCTATCTGCAGATCTTTCATGCGCGTGTATTCGGGTGCCAAGGCAACAAAAGAAATTAATCGATTACTGGGGAATCAAAAAGATCATCAATTAACTCAACTGCAAGGCTGTAAACAATAAATAAGGAAATATGGCACTTCAACATGACACTTTGACCGCCTCTGATTATTCACTTATTTTACCCCTTCAGTTCAGTACCATATATTGTGTATGGCAGTACCGAAAAATAAAGAAAGGATTTGCTGACCAATGATTTTCCTTTTATTATATATCTTAAATTCTTTGAAACTGATCCATGATCGTGAGGTTATAACGTTCTTCATAAGACAGATGGTCACCAGTACTGAGTTTAAATTATAGCATCCAAATTTTTAATGGCTATAGATATAATTAATATTACGAGTAGTATACCGTACAGAGGTTGGTTTCTGATTGATCCAACATCTAAGAACTGCTATGTACATTTCCAAGCCGCCCACCGATCGAGATACTAATTAATTCTATAGACCATGGTTCACAATAACCCATTTTTCAACAGTACACACGACCAGCTTCCATTCCGTACAATAAAGCGTTCGCTATAATATCCCCCGAAGTTATGCGATTTTTAGCTCCTTAATTGTTGATGGAGAGGCGTGGTATTCGAAAACCGGGAGCGGACTGTTCTACCAAAGATTGGGGAGTTTAAAAAGTTTTACTGGCGCTGGCAAAAGGCGAACGAGTGAATGACCATCGACCAAAGAGCCCCGGGTTCAATTCTGGTTGATCCGCCTGTAATGGAACAAGTATTCGTTAATTCTAGAGATGTGATATGTGGGTCAGTACCAAAGGCACATGGAAAGGATCCGGCCCCCTTATAACCCCTGCCTCACCAGAGACATCTCACGCGCCACGTGGACATGAAGGAGGTCAGCTCCAGCCCCGCCTATCGAAATCAAAAGGGTCGATTATCGCAGCGGTGGGCGATCCTTATTTTTACGTTCTCTATGGCGAGTCAACCACCGTACTTCCTCATTATTTATATGTAGTATGACGTTGCCGAAGGATTCATTTTTCAAAAATGCACATTGGCTGAAACTCTAGGCTGCGATATTGGTAGAATTCTGTGGAATTGCGTCCTTACAAAGCCAATTCAAAATGGTTTCAATAAATCCACCATCATTTCGCAGTTCAATCAATGAATTTGGAGGCATTGTGCCATATTTTTTGTGTGTTTCTTCGGTCCAGGAACAAATCCTTAGAGGTTCCTTCCCTGACTTGTGTCTTTCGTCAATCTGAGCGTCCTAATCGACGCAATTAAAATCACAAATTGAAGAGATCCGACAAAGACGCTGTACGTACGTCGACACAATGGTTTCGGAAGTTTAGAATCGAGATTGAATCTACTGAATATTGTTTCACTGATTCCGTTGGTGTAAAGGATTTCATCCGTATGTTTTCCAATATCCCATTGTCATAAGGCAGGTAGCACACCCTTCAAAAAAAAAGCCACGGGGGAAATGTTATTCACTGCTCCCAACCACTTCCCGGTCATTGATTTCCTATGAATAATCCAGACATTCCTAGACCGCACGGCCCATTCACTGCCGAAGAGTTACATAATGTGTGAAAACTAGCCGACTGACAATTTCTTGACTAATTGATAAAAGTTAGACATTAATTAATCAATGATATTTAGGACTGCTATGGAATATTAATGTGATTGCATTCATGGATAAAGATTCAACGAATCTTAGATTTATTGACAGCGTTCCATAGCGACATATATCCTTGCTGTTAATTCTCATTTTTTCCCTATGCTTATCGCTTTTTATTTACAAATTAAGATGCCCTTCAGCCTAATGCCGACATGAAAATGGATAGCGAAATGACGCTATTTCTAGCATCTACGTGAGCAGTTTACGCACCCGAAAATACTTTTCCGTGACCCAATCACATATCACACAAGGCCGCGGAATGATTCTGACGGAGTGGAGAGAACACGCTACCTCGGAGGCTTATGTCATGTTAGAAAAACCCTAACCCCCTCATCCCTTACCCTTTCCTCCTGGCGCTGCACCCCCTGCCACCCACCTTTTTGGTGGCTCACAGGGTATTGATATAGATAGCACTTTCTCCTGAATGATGGCCAATGAGACTCTTGACGCCCGCCGTCTGTATCTGTTCCAGGGAGGACTTCCAAGGGAAAATGGCTTTAAACCATTGCATGTAACACAGAACTGTGATCAAGGATTCGTACAGATTTACAAAGAAAATCCGTGATATTTTTGTACAAAGTTACAGGATGCCCCCACGTCAGGGTCAAGGGTCATCAAGGACACTTGTGCGGTGATAGGTTTCTACAGATGCTAGAGAGAGCTAAGGAAAGCACCTTTGCCGCACCGAAATCCCCACGGCGGAAAATCCTTTACGCTCCAACAATGATATTCCATGCCCGAAGCTGGATTCGAAACCGCGACCCTCGAGACGGTTACCATCCCGTCACATAGGTGTCGTTTGATTCCAGAGACTAGCATGGGAGGTCCACCCAAGAGAACAAAATACTATGGGCTTCTTTCCCCATAGATGCGATGAACCTTATAATGACAAGAAAGAGGCGATGGTAAATTTTCGGAAGCGTCCGACATGCCACCCCACTGCAAGAGACCACGCTAAGGATTCCTAGTATCCCCAAGCCTTTGAAGCCTGCCCTGCCCAAGCATGAACATGCAAGAAACAAAAATTCCACGCCAAACGACCTACTTCTGACATAATCCTCTTTTGCGGAACAATGATTTTTTTGTAATCCGGAGAAAATTTTCTTCAATTTTTAAGAACTCCCGCAGACTTCCAACAGAGCTAGGGAGCATCCGAATGACAAGTGAAGTTAGACCTTGTCGTGCTATTAATAGACTTTCACACGCTCAAACCTCTTTCTCTTCACTCAATTCTTGAGCGGATTAAGAGAGTAAATCTCGAGTCCCGGACGCAAACATTTGTATGCCATAAACGGGGCGGAACATGCAAAATGTAAATGACATGTTTTGCGGAAATAAATTGATATTTGCACATTTTCGTTCCTAATTTTGTATGATGTGAGGTGTGGGGTTGTTTTAGGCACTCAAGGTAGAGGGAGAACAAGCACGAAAACTTAAAGACGGAAAGATGGGGGGGGGGTGAAAATTATGCGGAGTTAAGAAAACGACTCAAATTGCCAAGTGGATCGTAAGAGTAATCAGTGACGTGCTCTGGGGTGCTTAGAGGTATGTGGCAGTGCCCTCCCCCTGTCTCTGTGTCCATCGAAATCTTACTTATAACGGTAGGACACTGTAAATAATGATTTTTATCTGGCGATTCCCTGAAAAACCTGTCCCAATTGATGCTCAAGAGGTCCAACGACGACGCGCCAAGGACACGCGTTGCAGGGCGATGCTTCTTTATTTGTTGCTTAAAGGATTGCATCAAAATCTTGCAATTTACCAATTCAATCCACGCATTCCACATGCACACATTTGATGCACTGCATCATCTCGTTCATCAAAGGAAAAGAGAAACGACATCATGAAATACGAGCGTTGACATAGCACGAGAACACGTCTCCATACTTCCGCTTCTCAAACTGCACTGGATGAATGTAACGACCTCAAACCTCAATGTTACTTCCACATGCCCCCTGGAATGCTTCCGAAGGTCATTTAGACTGTGGTCTACAAGCATGTGTGCATTAGTTTTCAGCCTAACCTAGTACTTAATTAACAGCAAAGCATTCCCATTGATTTCCATCCTTTTTTCTGCTGAGGCTATTCTGCCTCCCTTTGGCACTTGGTGCTTGGAACTTGGAGTGCAAGGTTTCCTGCACACTAGTTGACCAAATGTTTATTTACTTCTGAGCTTCTGCCTGTTTGTTCCACGTGTCTGTTCTTCTGATAGGAATGTACGTATCTTTGTCCGTGGTGTTGTTCTCACGCAATCGCCCTTGGTTCGTCTATCTCTCGTGATTCTGTTTACGAATCAATGTATGTATTTTATCTGTACCAATTTTTGATGCCCTACTTGGGGTATTGATCTTGTCCTCGTGCACCATCATTGGTTCCCTGCTCGGGATCTTTTCGTGAATTTCTTCTGTACATAATGCAGCTGACGGGTAGTCAATCATTTCGAGGTTCATCACAATTTCTCAATTCTTCGAGGACTCGGGAGAGTACGAGAAAATAGCCATTTTTTATAAAAGCTAGTAATGCGATTTGTGTTTCAAGATTTCATTTGCGAGGAAAATTGTTTTTCAAGCATCAGAGCAGTCTGAGTTTAAAATTTACTGTGGTGACACGAGTGACTGGCGCAGAAGGAAAAGGTATAAGTATACATTTGTACAAGGTTTGTACAAAAAATATCGGTAACATTTTTTCCTGTCGTGTGCGTGAAGTGCTGAATTCAGACCGTCGGTTGAGTGTGATTACATGATGAAATGACAGTGCACACCATTATCACTATTTGGCTGTGCGAATGATCTGCGCTAAACTCGTCCCGAAGGTCTTTGGACGGACGAACAAGGGTAGAATCGAGTGTCTGCTTGCGAAGACCTTCTGCAACGACGTCGCGACGATTCCCCAACCCCCTTACAGTCCCGACTTGGCTCAAGCAGACTGTTTCCTGTTCCCAAAAGTAAAATCCTCCCTCAAAAGACTCCACCCTAAGTGCCGTCAGAAAAGCTTGCACGCATACCCTTAATGGCCTCCCGACTACCAGGGAGCCTTCAAGTCGTGGAAAACCCGCCGCTGGCGAAAGTGTGTCGACGCTCAAAGGATGTACTTGGAAGAATTTTGAGGCATTTGTAGCAATGAATGAAATAAATCTATTTTATAGAAACTTTTTTCTGATTCTTTTCATACAAACCATGTAAGAATGACTTAAGTCAATACGGGCACGATTCTTTATCAACTTAGTTTACTGGTAAATTGGTCATTAATACTTGTAAATGATGAAATGTGAACATCGATGTTCCGATTTTCAAAACTTTTAAAATCGTTACTTTTCCAACCGAGCATTTTTTTATGGCAATGCCCGTCGTTTCGATCGCAGTTATACGTGGTCAACTCTCGGGGAAAGCGGCGAATAAATCAGAGAAGTCCGTTGGAAATTAGATTTTAGAAATTGAGTGGGCATTCTGAGTCCGTCGACGGGACTTGGTTCAATTCTGCAATGAAGAGGTTTTGGTTTAGATGCAGGAAGAATTTATTCGTAATCGTTGATTTCTCTGCGTGACACAGCAAGCGTTGGAAAACATTCTCTTTGCGGTGTATAACTTCTGTTCCTTTTATCATTTTGGCTTATTTTTTTTTCAAAATGGTCCCCGTGCATTAATGGTCCGTCTTAAATCGTCCATCGTGTCCCACATGCTTCCTCTTCGGGAAGTAATAATAGTTCTCCGCTGTCTAATTGCGTTCACCTGTCCCTTCACTAAAGTTTTCTCTTCTTCAAGTGTTGTCCAGAAAAGTAAGGACTGTGGGTACATATCCTTACATTATTGAAGAACGCATTTCCTTTCACTCTCAGGGTTGAACAATCTACTCCCGCTTTCTAAGTGAAAAGGCCCTCGTAAACAAATATACGTACAGCTGAAAGCACTTAAAGAAAAAAATTCCAGCTTTGTTCTTCGAGCAGAGTTTCCATCAATAGAAATTTTCTGGGATCAACCTTTGAATGGAGTGCTTTCAAATGCTAATGGAGTGGGTGAATAGAAATAAATTTTTTAATAGGCGTCTCCGCTAATATTTGTGGCGAAAGAAATTGAGGAGATAATTTATTTTATGCAAAAATTCCATAATCCACAGATGTCTCTCGAACGGAAACTTAATGAAACATTGGAAAACAATATCGAGTGATTTGAGACATTTCCTGTAAATATGATGTTAATGGAAGAAATTTTCTATTGAAACTTTCCAAAAAAACTGCGGGAGATGCAACTCTGAGAGTAACTTTTAACGGAGTTATCCGCTAAATGTGAAGTATGGTCTTGTGTTTTCCTGGCGAATTGCTGTGGAAAAGGCTACTCGGGTCTTCCAACGGGTCTGTTCTCCCATCGATGACGCCAACGTTCCGGTAAACGAGCCGTTTTCCATCCTCAGGGCTGATGATGAATTCTAAATGCGTATACTACGTTGCTTTACATTACAATAATGCGTTGCTAAATGTGTATTACAATGCAACAATGTCAGGGCGCAAAAATCATTCGCATTGACCGGGATTCGAAAATGTCCGAAAATCGAGGGGTCCAGGTTCCAATCCTGGTCAAGGCGAATGATTTGTTTTACATTCTGAAATTGTTTTATTATTATACTCATTTAGCGGATGACTCCTTTAAAAGTTACTGTCGTGGCATCTCCCACAGTGTCTTGGAATTTGCCAAAGGTTATTGATTAAAGTTGGCTTTAACCCCGTGTACTGTGGCGCACCGCGCACGACTACGAATGCCTGTGACATTGTGTTCGGTATTTCGCCACTACCTCTTGTTCCTTTAAAGTCCCTGAAAACTCTTGAGCGGTAGGGACCGGCTCGGTATCTTAACTGCCTAAAGCACTCGGCCGGACATCGAGGGATCCGTGTTCGAATCCCGGTCAAGGCGAATGATTTTCATGCTCTGAAATTGTGGTATTCCAATGGAAATTTTGTTTAAAAAGTTGTGCTAGCTACTTCAAAATCCCCATTCCGCGAATTAATCACCGAATGAATCCTCCTGTAGCATTTTGAAATATCACTTTGTGGAATGCCTTTGTCGATACATCGAATACGGCAAAATATAACCAGTTCCTTTAACCTTATTGAAGATGGCAAAATTTAGCGTTGCTCGAAATTTATACTGTGTCAGTATTCACACTCGCAAATAAAAAAATACGAGTTTAAATTCACGCAGGGATATCATCGGGAAAATTGGCAAGCATGTTTCCTAAGGACCTGCATCGTTACCTGCATGCATTTCCTTTTGATTCTGGGGGGTAGATTTTCACTTTAAATCCTTACTTTCCCCTCAAAAACTTTTCATCGGAGAAATTAAAAATTAATTGCTTCCGTGATTGGGGTCAGGGAAAAGTGAGGCGACTGTTAACCGATTTATAATTGATCCAACGGTCGGTTTACCGGGAAACCGTATTAATTTCTGTCTTCGATAATGAAGGTGCTTCGTGAAAATTCATCGCTATCAAAGTATCTTAATTAATGATAGTTTTTATTTTGTTTTATTTAACATTTCAGGGAAAATTATTCATCGGATAATAATAATAAAAAGAGAAATACGGGGAAAATAGGCATGTGTATTGAGTGTCGAACAGTTTACCAGGGAGTAACGTTTTTGTAATTGGTGAATTATGATAATACCGGTTAACATTAGAATTCAAAATTCTTCGGCGTCTTGTGGCATCAGTTTCCTTTTCCGTGATTAGTGGGCGTTGGCCTGCTATTTTTTTGATGGACGTTTCACTTCCGTCACGGGAGGTGTTTTCTGGTCGAAAAGGCTAGTCGTCCAAGAACCGACTAATGGTTCGCTCCTATCACTTCTTGAGTAGTCGTTCGTCGCACTTAAATGTTATTATCTCTTTCCATAATAACAGTTCTCGTGTGCTGTCACTCTGTAGGAATCCTCGCGTAAGAAAGAGGCCGAATCTCCTGAGATAGGGGGCAACTTAGCACAATCAAGTGTAGACCGTCAGCAATTAAATGTCATTGTTTTTACTCTTATAGCGACCGGGGACGTAGTTGCCCTTCCTTCCCATCGGATTTATTGTCGCTCTTTCACGCGTGCGTCATTCTGAACACGCATCTAGCCTAGTCGATTGAAGCATAGGCGAACGATCGCCACCAACATCTCGATTCTCTTCTTTATATTTTTAAAGTAACGATTCAAAAGTATTTTATTAATAAATACGATTTTTAATAGGTTTTTGGGCGCAATTAATAAGTTTATATTGATAATACGCATTTAAATAGTAATAATTTAAAACTATTTTATCATAATTACGGTTGTTAATGGTTAATGTACATAATTCATACATTAACATTGATAGTAATTACCCGAATGGTCATCATCATCAAACGTATGTCCCGGGAGAGTTTTTCGGGAAAAGAAGCAATTGACCCGCTTAGCTCGACGGGCCTGGACGTCGTTATCCCTTCTCCCTCCCCCTTTCCTCCCGCTCGCTAATTGCCCTTGAAATGTTAAAAGCCCGAGTGAGAGATGACAGCGGAGAGAAAGTGCGCCCCCTGAGTAATAATAATTATAATCATCTCCTTTTCGAACCCATTAATTAGAGCCGGCCGAGGCCCTCGTATTTTGATTGACCATAATAACAAGACCGACATGGAGAAGAATCGAGAGGCGAAGCAGCTCTGGTTTAAGGGGGCCAGCTCTGGTTCACATCCCGGGTGATGCCTTCGGACAGTACTGCCAATCAGATGACATTGTAGTGCTGCCATTTCCTGGCCGTCATGTGAGAGAGCCCGTCCGCTTGGGGAAATCAATCGCCTCGCCCCTCTGCCCTGAATGCGCTAGCATCACAAGACTACATCTGCATAATATCCCGCAAGTCACCGCAAGGGTGTGTGGCGGGAGGTGTTAGGTCACCACCCGTAATAGAGAAGATCCGATGTGCTTAGCTGTCGTTTCTGCAAGGCTTCAGTGAAACCTGGTTCCGAGGGATTAATGAAGGAATACTAACGTTGCATTGGCGTTATCTGTCGTTGGGTTCAAATTGTCATAACCGTATTCTTTTTGAAAGTGTCACTCCGGCCGCGTTTTCATAAAGTGATAAAAGGATCCTAATAGTTTCACGTATGCTGCGCTAAATTCGTAACACGAATCGTCTAACGTAATTTTCATTTTATTCGCTTTTACCAAGAAGCTAACCACGCTAAGTGGGCAGGAATTGAGGCGCGTGAACTAGTTAAATTCCGCCGGAAACTCTTTTAAGTGGTGCTGTTAGGGACCACGTTAAACTTCACTGTAAAATGCAGAAACTACAAAATAAGCTGTCGCTGTTTCAATAATGTATACATATTGAATCCTTAAAGAGAGTTCGATGCGTTTGCTAATTCTGCATTACCATGGAAATCAGTAGTCAAAACAGAGGAAATATATTGATTCACCACCACCTAAGAGAGCCTTACGATCGGCTGGAATGGTGATGGCTTGCGTTTTCTGGGGTGCCAAGGGGATTCTATTGATAAATTATCTTTCCACTGGTCAAACAATAAGTGGGCTATGTTACGCTGACCACCTGGGCCAACTGCCGCAAAATATACACGAAAACATGCCAAGTTTGGCAAGGAAGAGAAAGTCATCTTTCATCAAGACAATGCACTCCGACCAACAAGTGTCTTTGGCATGGCAATAATACGTAAACTAACATACGAATTGTTGCCGCACCCGCCTTATTCGCCTGATTTGCCTCCATCAGATTTCCATCTCTTCCCCAAGCTCAAAATTTTCCTCGATGGACGGAGATTCTCTTCAAACAAAGAATTAACAGCCGAAGCGCACGTCTATGTTATATTGCAGGCCTGATGGAATCTAATTTCCGAGATGGGATCAATTGGAACATCGCTAGACCAAGGTCATTAGTCTACGGCGGGACTAAATTTAAAAAAATTGTCACTGAGGTGAGGCGTTCATTTCCATTAAATTCCGAGAACTTTTCAAAATACTCTCGTACCCGCGTCAAGTGGTAGTATCTGGTTTACAGTGATGTTAGGCTGATCCACCCAATTCGCACTTGTAGGGTAGGAAAGATAAGGAGAATCAGGCGAGGACAACTGGAACAGCTTAAGGGGAGCTGAAGGGGTCGTGAAGGAATTGAACCTAAGAATGCAAATTGTAAAAGAACGCAGATATTGAAGGACGTAGGCGGTTTCACTGTTAGATAGTCGTCTCATTGGGGCGAGATTGAGACTATTGAGTCTCTTCTACCATTTATCATCTCTTCACACATTTACAAGATTTAACTTATAGATAAATTTCACAAAGCATAGATAAATTGTGTAATGGTAGCATGATGGCGATTCTGTATGCATGGCTGGTGACCTAACATCACCCGCCACTGTTCCTTGCGGCTTTCGGGAAATAATGTAAATGTAGAGAAAAACCATAAACCATAAACACAGTAATCAACCCAAAGGTCGGTTTAGTAGGTGATGGTAGAGATCACCCTAAGCCCTATACGGCGTGTGAAAATTCACACATGAGGGTAGGGGGGCCAGTTCCTTTCCCTGTGTCGGTTATGGCTTCCCAGGAAGACCTGGTACCCGAAAAATCACTTTAGCTTGGGTGGAGCTGCAGGTGCCCAGAGTGCCTTGCCCGGGAATCGAACCCGGGACCCTCCGGTCAGCAGTCCAACGCTAAATGTAGAGAAATAGTGATAAAATTAATACACAGACTATCTTAGCACCAACATACAGCAACACTGTACATTAGTTGCCCATCTCAATTACTAATAATAGCACAATATGTGCAACACACACACACACACGCATACATGCGTTCCGAAATTAATGCAGTTATTTAGTTAAAAATGTATGCAAGCACTTAAAATTCTTCAAAGAACTGTCCTTGGGCCCTTACGCATTTTTACAGCGACTCTGCCATGACCGGTACGCGCCCTCGAAGGCATCTTCGGGGACCTCTCGCAAGGTCTTCGTCACGGCTGATTGGATCTCTTCCATGGACGGAAATAGGGTTCCTTTCTGGGCTGCCTTAATCCGAGGGAACAAAAAGAAGTCTGGTTGGGCGGGGTCAGGACTATAGGGGTGGGGCAGTGTTGGCACCTGGTGGTTAGCCAGGAATTCGCGGACTCGGGGCGCGTTGTAGCAAGCCGCGTTGTCGTGATGGAGTTAATAGGTAGCGGAGATGTCTTTTCTCGTCCTGATGACCCTTTTTCGAAGGCTTTACAGCACATACACGCATAGGCAGTGTCCTTGAGGAGCAAACTCCTTATGGACCATTCCTTTACCGTCGAAAAAGACAATGAGCATTGTTTGTAATTTTGATTTGCTCATTCGTACCTTTTTGCTCTTGTTCGTCGGGAACCTATTCCCGGCCCTCCTTAAAGACCTTTTGCCACCTCTAATCTTGTGAGTAGGACAGTGCAGAGTCTTTGTAAGGCTTGCGAATCATTTTGTTAGTCTCCTCAAGGGATTTTTTCAGTTCAGCACAAAACTTAATCGCGTAGCGTTGCTCGATCGTCGATTCCATTTTTTTCGTGACGCGGTCGGCGCTTGGAGGCTTACAATAACTGACGTCCTGTCGCTCTAACAGCACCGACCAATAGGAGCGGCGCTGGAAATCCAATTTTATGACGTTCGGAACGCACCTTGTACTATACATTCACATACCGATACATGCGAACAGTACTTCGCACTAGAGCAATATTCCTGGTTATATTTACAAATTCGCTAATGCAAAGTACGATGCTCCTGCGGATGAAAAAGGAAGGATCTCGGAGTCTGTTTACAGCTCTATTTTCACTGGTTGGTTTGCTGGGAAATTAGTGATTCATGAAGTGCGCACTTGAATGATGGGAGAGACCGTGCATTAGTTATAACGGAATTGTTTGCTCATTCCAATGACGACATGCTGTGACGTCAAATGACTGACTGTAGTATGTAGTGGTTCTGTGATGAGGGGCTGTTGTGGTGGTGAGTGACGTGTGACGCGTTGAGTGCGTCGCCGTGGTTACCAACGTTCTCGTCGGAGGCTTCCATCCGCAATCCGGGATTGTCACCCCCCCCCCCGTTGGCCGCGATATGTTGTCCTCTGACCCTCTCCCCCCTCCGCCGTTCATTGGCGCACCATGAGGGGAGTGCATTGGCGTCGTGGGGCGGTGGATGGCGGAAGCGTCTCCAATGATCTCAGTGGGGGAATCCGTTGATTGCGACGCTTGAGGCTCAATTAGTGTGTTACTACTCTTTAAGAGTAATTGACGTGGGGACGGCTAGGTAAAAAAAATCATCAGAGTTGTTGGCGGCCTGTAGCGTGGATGCGAAGCTGCATGGCTTGTATAAAATGTATCGGGAAAACTTTCATTAAAAATAGATTTATTTCAGACATCGCTACAATGCCTCAAAATTGTTCAAAGTGCATCCCTTGAGTGTCGAAACACTCTTTCCAGCGGCTTTTCCACGACTCGTAGGCTTCCTGGTTGGCGGATTTCGTAAGTTCCATATGAGTACACGAGCAAGCTTCTTTGACGGCACTAAATGTCCCATTAGTGGCGTCCTTTGAGGGAGGGAGCAATTCACTTTTGGGAATAGGAAAAAGCCTGCTGATGCCAAGCCGTGACTGTAAGGGGGTTGGGGAATCGTCGCGATGCCGTTCCAGATGGTCATTGCAAGCAGACACCCTCAACTATGCTCTTGGTCGTCCGTTCGAAGACCTTGGGATGAGTTTAGCGCAGATCTTTAGCATTGCCAAATTTTCAGTGATAATGGTGAGCACTGTCGTCTTATCATTGCCAATATACGATTTGCGATCACATTAAAAAGAGAATCTGAATTCAGTATTTCACGCGTACGACAAGAAAAAATTGTTACCGATACTTATTACACAAACCTTTACCTTGTATGCGTACAAATATTCAGGAGACGATCGCACACATCTGAATATCCTCGGGGACCCGAACGATTCGCCTGAATCAAAGGAAGCGACGACTTCAATTTCCAATGATTACTTCTTTCGATGTCCTCCGCTCCGCAAACAGAAATCCGTGAACTTCCCCGAGAAATCAATCATTGGCAGATGGAGTCTTTTCATTTCAATTGCAATGATTCTCCCGACGGCGACGGTTTTCTGAGTTGAAATATGCCCACCTATGTAGTGCGATAGATATTTCCATCGCCTGGAGCCTCGTATATGCCTCTCAGGTAATTCCTCCAGACATTTGGACAAAGAAAACTCATCGAGGAAAGTATTTTATTCACAGTATCTCCATCAAATTTCGTTGGAAAGAGTCAAATAGGGAGGAATTCGATTGCTTATTAAAATGCGCGATTCAAAGTTTGATTTACTTTTCCTACCTTCATTTTAAGGTCCTGTAAAACTGGTCATTTACAATGTTAATTTATCGCACTTAAAAAGCAATTAACCCTGTTTTATTTTACACATTATATCATTTGTCATGCAAATGTCAATTTAATATTTTGTCCTTGCTGTGAATTGAGCTTGGTACTAATGAATGTTGATTTAATTCATTTGATAGGGCTTGCTGATGCATTTTTATGTATTTATAAATTAACGGACGATTCATTATGAGTGAGTGATAGCTTTTTAATTGACCGACGAAATGAAAGAGTTACTTTTGCATCGTAGGGATTTTCATTTTTTTTTTATAAATCTACACTCTATGCGCAGGAATTGTAAGATAAGTCTTGCTTAAAACATCATTATTTTGAATTAAAGTTAATAATTATTGGAGAATTTATCATAAAATTGTCAACAAAAAGATTAATAATAAAATTTGCGTATTACTTATAATAATGTTGGTAGAAATCCAAAGGAGCTAGGAAAGTTGGGTGACGAGCATATTGATTAGCAGTGGGATGTTGAAAACTGTAATAGAGGGGAGAATGTGAAGCAAACGAGGAAGGAGCAGGAATAGGGGATAGGGATGTGGGAAGGGGATGAAGGGAGGAGAGAAGTACATTCGAAATTGAAGAGGGTATTATTGTAATGTTGGATTTCGGGTTGTGTTCTTAGTTAGGAGGGACAGGAGAATTATTTGGTTGTTGTGTCCATCCAAAACCTACATTAAGCAGTACATTGCCGATAGTAATAATATTGATAAATATTAATCTCTTTCCGTAGCTTAACCGGCCGCTTCACTTCAGACCACTGGGCGGCCGGAAGTAGAGCGCGACGCAGCGCAGGTTCAATCATACTAGGTACCCTGAGGGCCACTTGGGTGTGTGGCAGGGGGTGATTACACACCAGGCTACTTTTGGCCCAAAATACTTTTTCCCCCGTAGCGCGGATAACGTTTTTCTGTTTCCTTATCGTTCGTGGAAAAATGACAACCTAAATCTGTCCTATCTGCTTTACAATAAATCTCCTTAATTTTAATAACATTTTCTCTCCTACCGTAGTACGATGGGGCTAATAATACATTTTCAACATCACTGCTAAAGAGACGTCCTTCCAATTTATGCAAGAGCTTCGATCTGTAATTTAACCTTCTCTCCGTGAGTGGTTCCTAGCCTAGCTGCTCTAATATTTAGGATACACTATTAAGTTTATCATAACATCGTTTTACAAATCTAGCAAGACTGTGCCGGCCCTCGTCGCCATCCGTGCCCACGCCTCCGCACCCACACGCCTTGCGTCCCGGACCCCTCCTCGTCTGGGACTTCTTAATGCAGAGTCGATTGTTGCTTCCTTCCGAAATGATTTCGTAGCCATTCTTTTTGTGCAGCCTTCACGTTTGGAAATTATACATTCGAGAGCTTCATTTCACATGCTCTCTTCCATCTTCCACAATGAATAGGAATTATATGCCTCCCGTGTGCTTCCCACGGTCGTGGGAAGAGCAGATCTGGCTTGACAAGAGCTTCCTGTGTCCTCGGGACACGAGAGAGCCTTGGGAAGTAAGTTCACCCCCACCTGGAAGAGGCACCCTCCGGAATTCTTGGGAGGGGGGAGAGGAAACATGATTTGAAGGGATGGCGCGCTGATTAACCCATGGGTTGATCTTATTAAGGGAGGGGGAGATCCTCATTTCATATTAGAAAACCCTTTTCATCTCGGAAACATAAAGTTCACCATACTGCTGCCCCATTGAGACGTCCTCGAGGTCATGTCACCTGTGCTGTTGTTACACTGACCTCGAATTATGTACCTGCCCCTGTGTGTTCGGAATGGCAAGTGACCACGTGCACTTTCGAGCCTATTATTTATTTCAGATACATTCTCGACTGACCCTTCGAGATGTTTCGGTGCTCAGAGATGGGAGAGTGTGTAGCACTGACGGGTGTGGGATTCAATTCAGTGGTTCAGTTTCCCACGGAATTCAAGCGGCGGGAGGTTTTTTTTCCAGAAAATTTCGACACACTTGGCAACACAGCGCACTGGGGAGTTTAATTTGACAACAACGCCAGAGCGCAGCCGAGTTTAATGCCATTTAAGCCATATCCCTCCCTCCCCACCCACCCACCCACCTCATTCGCACTTCCTTGCGAAAAGTCATATCGACATTTCGGCATAAATATCCCGCGATCCACTAAAAGGGTGTGTGGCAGGGGGTGCAAGCACCACTAGGTGGGAATGGTAAGTGATAAGGGAGAATATGGGAGAGGAAGGGAAAGGAAAAAATCAGTAAAAAAATATCAACCAACATGAAATTTGTATACATGCTGGAGGAAGACTTAATTCAAAACAAGGGTTAATCACCTAATAAATTATATATATGTCATGCGAAAAAAGGGATAAAAATGAACCACAACCATTTTTTCCGACAGACTTCCTCGCGTGCTTGGTGAAACGCACTATAATATTTGGGATGCTTGCACTTCATTTTGTTTTTATCGCAAGGAATAATTTTTAATCTCTGGCTGTCGGGCGTCTAATAAGGATATTTTATTTAAATAAATGGCTGAAATAACGTTCATTTCTGTCGTGTTTATGGCTTCGGAATTGATTAGTTCCCCTGGAAAAAGGCAGTGTGGTGAGAAATTTGACGACAGTCGATGGTAATAAGGACATATTTTATAGATCGGAAAGTACGGATTTTGCGTCGAGGGGTTTGTCTCCCCGAGTATACGTGGTGTCCAAAAGATTGGCCAGTCGAGTGCTTTGAATATCGTACACCCCTTGTTGGTATCCGGGAGGAAACAAGTTTCCTGCGCCTTTCAACGAGAGTTATATAACTCCCTATCTGAAGGGGCTCCCATCTGATTCTTCAATAACTCCACCAAAACTGCTTTGTTCACGTTTAAATTTGTTCTCAAGCCTAGTGGATCATCTTTTCTGAATTTGTTTTATTATGCAGTTAATCCTTTCTTATCAAGGTCCAAAACACTTACCCCATAGGTTTTCTGTGACCCAACAAATATCTGAGTTCTTTTCGTTGGATTTTTTTGTTGCCCATCCTTTTAAAAAATGTTTGTTGACAATAGTTGTTTTAGGGGAGGCGACTGACAGCTGAGGTTATTTTCGCAATTAGGCATACATAGGAAAGGAGGAAGATCGGAGAGAAACCCGGCGTCGGCATTAGCCAACTCTTAACGAAAGGGGCCAAGGGGTCACGCAGCTTAACGTCCAATCCGGCGGACGGCGTACTCACTCGAAGTACCCTCCGGAAAGCACCTTCCGTAGGGATTGGGTTACCTCTGAAAAATATCTGCCGTCTCCAGTATTCGAATCCGGGCCCTCTCCGTGGGAAGCCAGTACGTTAGCCACCCAACCATTCCGATCCCCCTTTGAACAATGATTTCTTGAAAGTGGACCTGCATATGAAAAACATACAGCTGAGGTTCAGTTACTGCATATAGGTTCTGAAGGGATTCGTCTTCATCTGTATTGATACAATTCCATTGGTGTGGATTCTGCAGTGTGCTACATTTGTAAATCAATGCACATAAGGTATCCCCAATAATTTACAAGTTCACTATGGTAACAATCATTTAAGGGACAACAGTCATATACTCTTCATTCGCGAAATGACTTTTTCGAAATGAATCCTGGGCAACATGCTATTACCAAAACGTTAAACTAATTATACCTCTTCAGAAAAACACTAAGGAAGAATAGCTAGAATTAAATTGAAAAAAGAGAACCTTAGTGAGTATTTGATATTTGCAAGCTTAACTTTGTGGAAATGCATCATCACTGAAGTAAAAAAAAACAAAGTATCTTTCCACCAAATATTTTTTTATTAGGTGCGACTAATTTCAACGCATTGGCATCATCCTCAGGTGGTCGTAGTAAAATCGTCGTCACTAGGATGTCGCCGATTCATTGAAATTAGTCGTAACTAATGAAAGATTTGGGGGAGATATGCTTGGTTTTTTTTACTTTCGTGAAAACGTCACTGTTGACACTAACGCAGCTACCCAAACGGTTGGTGGGGCGGCGACGGGGTGTATCCCCCCCCCCCCGTCCTTCCTCCCTCCTTTTTTTTATGTGCCATCTCTTTCATCTGTTTCCTGTAAATTGCTATCGTGCACAAAAGTCCGAATGAGTTCGTTCTCGAGAAAGCAAATCCATTTCGACGCCTGCGGACTTTTCTCCCCATCCCGCTCCATATTCCTCTCGGCACCCCTGAAAGTAGACGCTGGACACTGACCCCCCCCCCCCTCCCCCGATGCAGTTTGGACGTCGATCTTTCTCTTGCATTATTTCACGATATTTTCGTGAAGCATTACTAATTTCCAGTAGACGCTTCACATGTGAATCTTCTTGACTAAAATGGTTTTGTTCACTGCATACGTACTTTTGACTACGGGCATCTGGTTCGTATGTGACACACTTGGAATGGCGCCCAAAATTTGAGATTCTAAAATCAAAATAAAACTTACCAACTCGCTCTGGATGCAAAACTAACTTGCATGCATAAATGGAAATTTAATTTATGCAGATAGATTTTTATTGCTCAGTAAATTACGTTTGCGGAGATAAAAAAAACGCACTCCCCTAGATGGAGATTTGTGGCGCCGAAGTATTAGGGTCAAATCGCTGAGGGCATAAAAATGTATGCCCTCAAAAACAAAAGATTTCATTGTGCATGGACTGAGAGGAATGCCATGTAAACTTCTTGTACTTGGCCCCCATCGGACGGATCGAATAATGAATGGGCCAACTATTGTCTGACTTTGGCCATTTCGGGAGAATTCACTGCCTGCGATTGTCGAGGGCGGGAGGGGGTAGGAATTCGCGACGAATTTGCAAGAAAACATAATGGAATTGAATTATGACGTTCTTTTATACGATTATGCAAAGTATTGGTGCGGTGTTTTTGTACTCTTTTATGTGGTGTAAAGGTGGTGTTTTTGTGGTTGGTGTAGTATGAAAACCATATATTTAGTGTTATACAAGGTGAATCTTTATGAGATTAAACATGTACCTTCTTCCGATTATATAAAAACGCTGTGAAATTGAAAGATATTAAGGCATTCTTATCTTTAATCTATCCATTCAATCATTTAATGACATGTGTCCGCCATTATATCTGCTTTCTTTAAGTGGTATATAGTGCACAAAACGTCATCATTGCCGATAGACTAGTATCAATCCTTGACATGTTTGAGTCCTAAACTATTTTATTTTTTAGTACCCTGCAAGCCACTTCTATGGTGTGTGGCAGGGGGTGAATACACACCAGACTAATTTTCTCCCAATTATTTTTACCCCTACAACGGACGGACAATGTTATTCTGATCTCTTATCGTTCATGGTAAAAATGAAATCTTAAATCTATCTTTTCAACACTTAATCTCTCTAATTTTATTGACATGATCTCTCCTGTCGTAATACGATGGGGGTAATAATATATTTTCAACATCACTGCTATGGAAACGTCATTCCAATTTATGCGAAAGATTTTATCTGTAATTAAACCCTCGCTCCGTGAGTGATTCCCAGCCTGGCTGCTCTAATATTTGGAATTCGTAGTGGTAGTATTTAGGGGAGGCGACCGACGGCTGAGGTCATATGCGCCATAGGGGATGGACAGGAAAGGATGAAGGGTGAAGAGAAACCCGGCGTCGGCATTAGCCTACTCTTAACGAAAGGCGCCAAGGGGGCCGCAGCTTAACGTCCCATCCGACGGACGGCGAACTCACTCAAAGTGCCCTCCACAAAGCACCTGAAGTAGGGATCGAGATACCACTGAAAAATATTCAACACCGCTGGGATCTGAACCCAGGCCCTCTGGGTGGGAAGCCAGTACGTTAGCCACCGCACCAATATTTGGGATACGCTGCTGATTTTATCACAACAACGTTTTCAAATCTATCTCCTCCACGCTGCACGCCTTCCAATTCGGCAATTAATCCAACTTCTTGAGGATCCCATATACTTGCAGCATATTCTAAATGAGGCCTAATCAACGACAGATAACATTTCTCTTTGACCTTTTCATTATATTTACCAAGTACTCTTCCAATAAATCCTAATTTTTTGTTAGCTTGTCCACATATATTCCCCGTATGTGTTTCACCCAGGAGAGATCGTGAGTGAGGGTAATAACGCCTAAGTATTTAATCGAGTCGACACATTCCATTTCGGTGTTCCCGATGCAGTAGGCGTTCGGATGGGAATCGCTCTTTTTCATATAAAAATGCATCACCGCCTTTAAGTTTTTTAAAAAATTGCCAAGTGTCGCACCAGCGTTGTGTAGCATTTAGGTCATTTGCTGAAGCTTCTGTATTCTTAGGATTACGGATATCTCCACTAAACCACTTCATCGTTGCCAAATAAACGTGTCTTACTACGTGACTATGGAGTCCATGTCGCTAAAGTAAAATCAAACATAAACGAGACATAGCGAGTGCGATAACGGAATGCCTTCAACATACGTTAGTGTCGCGCCCCGGCCCTTCCGACGGGGGCACTTCCCTCTGCTTGTCATCCGCCCCCTTCGCTACGGTGTCCAGGGAATCTTGTTATAGGGCCTCTGGTTGCGTAACGCTGCAGACCTTATCAGTCTGCCCCTCAGCGCTCTTGGTGGTGTGTGATGGATCAACTTTAGTGGCTTCGCGTGTGACGTCTTCTCTCGTGAGGTGTCGATTCTTCTTTCGCCGTGGGTCCTCAGGCCCCTCAAGGACCTACGCGGGCCCTCCACCGCCCTCGATTTACTATATGTAGTTATTCGGCGGACTAAACATTTCTGCTTTTCCTTGGGAATAATCCGACATGCGCATTTATTAGCGACCGCTTAAACATTTTTTGCTAGCACATACATAATTCATTAATAATCGCGTTAATCAGCCCGTTTTGTTTGCGTTCGGCAGGTGAAAGTGGAACTTTCTTCGTACGGAGTCCCACGGAGTGTGAAATTTACTTGTATAAACGGATTTTAACAAGGGGGGAGGGGCAATTACTCTTTCCCTGTGCCATCAATGGTGTTCCTGGAAGATCTGCTAACCATGGAAATAACACAGATTGGGTGAAGCTATGGAGACCTCGCTGTTAGTCGAACCCGGGCCCTTCAGTAGTAGTAGTTTTGAGGGGAGGCGACCGACAGCTAAGGTCATTTGCGCCATAGGGGAAGGACAGGAAAGGATGAAGGGTGGAGAGAAACCCGGCGTCGGCATTAGCCTACTCTTTACGAAAGGCGCCAAGGGGTCCGCGGCTTAACGTCCCATCCGACGGACGGCGTACTCACTCAAAGTGCCCTCCACAAAGCACCTCAAGTAGGGATCGAGATACCTCTGAAAAATATTCAACACCGCCGGGATTTGAACCCGCGCCCTCAGGGTGGGAAGCCAGTACGTTAGCCCCCGCACCATCTCGATCCCCCGGGGCCCTTCAGTACGTAGCCTAACGGTTAACCCACTCGTGTCGTACCACGCCCCCAATTTTGTCAAATCTAAGTTTCTTTATTTTGTTTTATAGTTTATTTTATTTAAAGCGGTCGTGGCAGTCCATTGGGCAGATCGCCGGGCCACTGACCGGAGGGGAGCCCACAGGTGCCACAGGGAAAGGAACTGACCCCCTCACCCTGATGCATGAATTTCACAGATCGTTGGGGTAGTTAGCGCTGGGTGAGCTCTACCTTCACGTATCAAATCAGCTGATTATTGAGTTGCATGTTAACACAAGGTCTGTCCCAAAAATAGTAGGGCTTAGTCGATTAAAAATAATGTATTGCCAGAATTGATGCATTCACTCAAAGGTCTTCGAAGTAGCACCCTTGTGCGTCCACACACCGCTCCTAGAGGGTCTTCCACGCCTCGTACGCTATCTTGAAGGTGGCACCCGGAATGCTACTAAGTTCCCTCGTCACGGCCTGTTGTAACGATTCCACGGAGCCGTGGTGACGTCCTTTCAACGCGATTTTGAGTCGGGGGAAGAGGAAAAAGTCTGTGGGGCTGAAAAAATTGAATCCTCACTCAATTGTTCGAGAAACCCTTGGCAGATCCGCGTGCGAGTTTCCTTTCGTTTGTCCCAAAGCACTCGAGGCACCAACTTCGCACACGCCTTTCTCATACCCATGTTTTTGGTCACAAGTCTATGCTCATCACTTCTGGTATGCAAAGTTCATCAGAAACCATGCAAACACTTAATCTGCGATCCCTGTCCAACAAAACCTTCACTCTTGCAGGATTTTCTTCACTTTTTTGAGGTCGCAGGGCATCCTTAACATTCAGCGTCTTCAACATCTTCTCTAACCTCCCGAAACAACATGTGTCACTCAAAAACACCCGATCTACCCATGGCGTTATCACTGTAAGCTGCCTTGAGCATGTCATGAGTGTATTTCCCAGTTTTACCCTGTTATACGCAAATTTTAATGGCGTAGCGCCGTTCCAATAACCGTTTCATGACGGAGCGTAATGAGGTCACGTTATAGAGGTTTCGCAAACGAACTATCCGCATTCCGTAAAGACTGGGAGCCAACTGCCACCGACCTCCATCCTTTCCTAAGACTCCCCTCCCTCGAACCCAGCCAGAAAAACCACCGCCCGTCCCTCCGTCTATCTGGGAAAATATGTCATATTACTTTTTGGACAGGCCTTAAGGATACACTCTTTAGGCACCGTTTTGGTGCGTATGCCGATCGATCTTTGCGATGGGCTGCATTTCTTTTAGTGCACATGCCTGTTTTCTTCGATTTCCCCCTCTTTAAAAGTGGTTGGTGGGAAGCCGATGGGAGGGGTACGGATTCAAGTGATGGTCGCGTACTCTTGCGTGTTGCCTCCCTTCGGGATGAATGATTAACCACTCCCCCGTCTGCCCTTTCCGCCGAAACTCAATAAAAACAGCCGTAATTCCTCCACGACAATGCGAATTCTAGTCACGTGATAGGCATTTCGCTTCGTCCTGTGTACATTACGGAGCGCTTCCGACTACGACTTTGGACTGAAAAGGAAGGCGTCCATTTTCTGTCAAATTTCGCTCGACTTGACCTTTGACGCGGGGGTGGGTATTTGAGTCGCTCGATGTTCAGGTCAATGAAAGCAAGGCTTCACTAGACCAAATGTGACAAAATGCTCGGATGAAAAAATTTACCGCGTGGTTTCATTTCTTAATTAGTTAGGACTCACATTGCGTACGCTTCGAAGGTTTGACATAAGGAGCAGAATTTGCGGGTCAACATTGTTCCATTATTGTAATTGTTTAGCCCTTGAGACAGGAATGTATTCTTATTAGGCTTAAACTACGGGTTAAGTTCACGACGGGAATAATTTCTGCCCCTCATTATGTACGTAAAATCTGCGGGAAAGCGTTGTTGGCAGGAGTGACTATAAGGTCAAGGAACGTTCTTACCACGCTCTTGTAAGGCCTCACTTAGAACATGCATGTTGCGCATGGGATCCGAGTGAAAAAGGCCGTGTTCGGGAAATTGAGAAGGTTCAGTGCAGGGCATACCGTTTCGTTAAAAACTCTTACGATAAAGCGAAAAGCATCACCGAAATGCTTATGAAGTTGGGGTGGGAATCATTAGAAGATAGACGAATCAATGATAGGTTGAACTGACTGAATAAAATCAGATCTGCATGTTTCAGCGGCGAGGTCTCGCAAATTATTCGAACTCCAACATATATTGGTCGCTTGGATCATGCATATAAAATTCGGGAAATAGATGCCAGAACTAGCAGACCCGAGGGCTTCTTCTTCCAACGGACAGTACGAGATAGCCACTGTAGGGTTGGATATTGCGAAAATTCCTCTTGCCACCCTCGGCGTCAAGGGTTTAATTAGTTTTACTCAAATCCATCCACTTTTCCTAATCACGTGTTTTTTTGTTGTCAAAACCACTCCCGCATGACTGCATAGGACTGCCAATCAATGAATTTAGTGTTCAGCTGCAGTATTTATTACCCTTATTTGTTTGTTTATAAGTTTCTCCTTCCATCCCTCGCGTCTCTCTGTTGGGGAGGGGCACGCCTCACGCCGCCCTCTGCCTACAGCGGTGTGGCACATTCCCTACCTGTTTCTTTGGGGGCGGAATTTCTCCCTTCTTAATTATCAGTTCTCCACGACCTTTCTTGTTATGGTGGATGTTTGTTGCATAAATGGTTTTGGTTCATTTTTATTCCATTTTTTGCAAAATAAATAACTAATTGACGGTAAATTAACCCTTGTTTTGAATTGTCTTCCTCCTTCAATGTTTCCAAATTTGCTCATTATTTTATAGTTTTTTTACAAAAATATTTCCCTATTCCCTTCCACTCCCATTATCACCTTTATCACTCACCCTTCCCATCTGCTACTTGCCACCTACTGCCACACACCTTTTAGGTTGACCGCGCGGTATTTTCGTCGACGTCGATGTTTATATTTGGAGATGAGAAAACACGAGAATTTTAGGAATATGGGTTACTGAATAATGTAGAAATTGTGATATCCCTTCCTTGCTCGAATCGTGATTACATGGTAGTTGAAAGCAACGCACCTACCCCATATCCTCGGGGAAAATGCTACTGATTGCCTCGGCGTGATAAAAGCACCAATTTCCTAAATGGAATGAGGGTTAACCTTCACCGCACCACTTATATTACATATGTAGGTTTATATGAACAATTGACTCAATTTATCTCGATAAGTATTGACCGTAAAGTCCCGCAAAAGACTCCTTGGTCCTTATCCCTTCACTCAATCGCATGTTTTATCAGAGGTGAGTTGATAGGGGGATTGATGAAAGAGCGTCTCCGCTTTCATTTGACGAAATGAAAGCACCGCGTCATTCCTTATCAGCTGGGATGCATGCGCCTTCGCCGTGATATTATTCAGGCTTGAAAAACATCGCATTGTATTACATACGCTCCATTGAGTAATAATTCAAAATGCATGCTATTTTTATTTGTTTATCGGGGACACTGGGCAGTGAGTGGACAGAGCAGAGTCCCCGTAAGCCTCACGAATCATTTTTTTAGTCCCCTCAAGAGATTTTTTCAGTTTAGCACATAACTTAGTAATCGCGCCTATAAACAAATATTTTTTGATATAACATTCTGAGAACCGCTGAACATAGTCAATGTTAGTTGTTGATGTATATAAATATTTTTTGTGTCGGTGGGCTATTCTATGCATTACCACGTAAGTAAATACGCCTTCAGTGGGGATCTACAGGGTCGTACCCAAAAGTGGTAGGACTGATTTTCTCTGGCGCGAACGGAGCGGTGGAGGGGGGTCTGCCTGGCAGGGTAAGGTGGAGGGGGCTCTTAGCAACAGACCGACACCAACCTCAGTCGCCTGCGGGCTGTCGTTGAGTGAGGACACCGTTTTTAGTGAAGCAAGTTTTTTGTCCGCGTCGAGAAACAAAATGAATCTGAATTTAGAGCAACGTTATTCCGTGAAGTTTTGTGCGAAACTCGGGAAGACGGCAACTGAGACCCTCGATATGATCAAGCAGGCTTATGGGGACACTGCCGTAAGCCGTTCCACAGTATTTGAGTGGCACAAGTTGTGTAAAGAGGGTAGGGAGCTCGTTGAAGACGACCATCGCTCCGGACGTCCGTCGACGGCAAGAACCGACACGAATGTGGACAGAGTGAGGACACTGCTGAACACAGACCGACGCTTAACCAGTGAAGAAATTGCAGACCAGTTGGGTCTGTCTGCATCCAACGTCCAACGCATTATTTCACAGGATTTGGCCATGCGCAAGGTGTGCGCCAAGATAGTGCCGAAAATTCTGCCATGGCGCGCTCGTCGTCAGACAGCTCCTGGCCAAATACGGCGTTGCCACGTTGCCGCACCCGCCCTATTCTCCCGATCTGGCACCACCGGACTTCTTCTTCTTCCCCCTGATTAAAAGACAGCTCAAGGGACGACGTTTTGACTCGAAACCGCCGTTCAAGGCGCTTCGACGCCTTGAACGGCGGTTTAAGGCGTCGAAGGCCGTTCAAGAGGCTTCGATGAGGGTCATCAACGGCATCCCCAAAGAAAATTTCCAGCGGGCGTACGGGGAATGGGAGCAACGTTATGCTGAGTTAGTAGTAGCTCAAGGAGCATACTTTGAAGATTATTAAGTCGATGTAAGTACTATATATCGCCAATAAAATTCTTGTAAAAAAATCAGTCCTACCACTTTTGGGTGCGACCCTGTACATGAGGAATATTTTCTGTTTGTTCGTTGAGGCGTACATTGATGAAATTGTCCAGCTTCGCAGCAAAACTTACGATTTATTACTTAAATGGTATTAATCAAAGCTTATGAGGAGCGGAAAATTCAATTTTCATCGTAGAATTAAAATCCTTTTCGCACCCAGTATTCGTTTATGCTCTGGAAATATATTCCATTGTCCATTCGGTAATTTTAACCCTGGAACGGTATCTGGGGTGAAAAAACACCCCAGAGCAGTTGAAAATATCGCTATTTAAAATAAATGTTCTCCCATCCGATAAAAGTTGAAAAAAAATCTTTATGTAACGTGATTCTCCATTAAAAAACCGAAAAAATGAGCCCTCATATGACTCTCGTAGACATAACGGGTGTGAGATACGAATGTTTGAAAATTGTTATCAGAATAGGGTGAAATAATAGCGTTACCGTTCTGGGGTTAATATTGAAGTTAAAACCAACGTGATGCCTTCCACCCGTCTCAAAACATCCTACGCATGACGATTTTGATGGTTGTAATAAAATAATGTTGCCATTCCAGTCAATTTGACGTGCAAAAATCTTAACTCCTGTATGAATTAAACAAGAATATAGCATGATTTTTTAATAGTCTACCGATCAGAAAAGTTTTTTTAAGGACCTCAATTCTAGTACACGATGTATTTTTGATTTATCATGTTCTTCATCACTTCTAAAGAAATATTTCTATGGCAATTACAGTGCACTAATTCGATATTAAGCTTCACACCTATTTCCTACCTCCCTTAATGGCGTCTAGGGTTCTCATCAATTTCCTCCCTTTTCCTCCCTTCCATCCTCTCAATATCATCTAATGTACATCGACGTAATACCCCGTAAGTCATCGCAAGGGCGTGTGGCGGGGGTATTAGGTTAGGTAACCACCACCCGTTAAAGAGAACAAATCCACTTGCAAAATCTACACATCCATGCAAACCTACATCCACAGTGGCGTATAAATTCATGCAAAAACCATTTCAACTTACAAGAATTTGAATACGTATACTATCAACTAACAAACAATTAATGTAAAACGAGACAGCCGAGACTGTAAACTTGATTGGCACTAGGTTTGTAAAGGGGGGGGAGGTAATACAAAGTTACAAATAAGGGGAAAGATAGGGAATTACACCCTAGGCCACTTGGGTGTGTTTGGGAAACAGTGACCCACGTACTTTACCTCAATCACGCACAAAAAGACAAAATTAAGAATCAAAAATGAAACAAACCTACTTACTCGATCACTATGGTGTGTGTTGAGGAATAACAGTCACTCTCGTGAATCGCGCTCACACACACACACACACACAGAGTTTGCAAGTATATCTCCTACGTATGCCAGGGACCAGTTGTACTCACACAGGAATAAAAAAAATTAAATTAAAAAGAAAATGCCCAAGTTCCCGTTCGAAATCACACAGTCAATTGCACCTTAGAATGCAGTAAAAATTTATCCAATAACGTGAAAGCTTGAAATTGACAAGTAAGGAGGCAAAATCCCACTACCACATGGACATTCAACATACATTAGTCTACTCCCCCAAGAAATATGTTTCTCAGCCCTTCCTAGAGATGTTCTTCACGTAAAGGAGGAAATGAGGATTGCATGCAGCTTCTACTGTGGAAGCCGAGCCACGCTGTTGAAGTAAACTCCGCAGCGGTCGACCGGAACATGGCAGGAACACAAGGAGGTATTCCTTAAGTCCAGTTCGCGTGTTCTCGCTTCGAGTTAGCGAAAGGAAACTCAAAACGGATAACAAATCAATCTCCGCTGTGTGAACACACCATCTCGTACGCTCGCTAATCTGAACGGAAATCACCGAAGTCCGCCGACTAACGCGGAGGAGAGCCATTCATCACTGATATTCGTACTAACGGTTAGTACCTATGCAGGCATGTGTGCACGATTTTCCTCTCAGACCATTTTAATGCCATTCTTGGATTGTGTGAGATGTATTTTATTGAATTAGAGCTTTCATTGAATGTTTTCATTTAATCAAGTCAATCATTTCATTCCGGGAAATAACTGCCATCTCGTAAATATTGTTTTAGTTTGACCGGAGTGTTTCTTAATTTTATCAAATATTCGCAGACAATTTTTATTGGTATTATCCAAGTAGTGCTTTGTTTAGTCGAAAGGATAGTTGCATTTGTGTTAGGGTTTATGAAAACACATTACTATTTATTTATAAGATACATGAATTCCATATTATTTTTGCTATGTAGGTAATTATTTTTCTGGATGTTCGTTTTGACATATTAATACTTGTTAAAATGCGTTACAAAATACGTGGTGAACCCTGGAAGCAGAACGATGCGCCGTTGTTATGAGTGATCTTCATCTGAGTACCTAGGTGAAATGCACCTCGATGAAATGTAATTTTTTGTGTAAGGGCAGTTATTAATCAAAGTGCAATCATTTGAATGCTTCATGCGAGGCGTCGACTTGACGGTTCTGTATTCTGAGTCTGTGCTTGGCGGATCGTCGAGCTGTGCGTATGGTGCTAGTTATGCTAGTTTCTGTTGTCCTTGTTTTTACTGTTTGTCGAAAATGGAAATTGACGAAATCACGGAGCAACGAATCGACATCAAGTGTTTCGTGAAGTGCGGTAAAAGTTATCCAGAAATTACTGAAATGTTGACAGCATTTTACCGTGATAATACTCTGAAGAAAACGTCCGTTTTCAAGTGGATAAAGCGTTTAAAATATGGCCGACAAGACCCCACGGATGTTGCAAGGCCGGGACGACCTTCAACCACCTGCGTTGACGACAACATTGATCGTGTACGGTCCCTTGTCCTTACCGATAGTCGAAAAACTGTCCGAATGATAGATGATGAACTGAATTTAGGAAAATAAACAGTGCACACTATTTTAACCGAACATTTGGGTTTAAAAAAATGTGTGCAAAAATCGTGCCCAAGCTGCATTGATCGTTCGCCAGTTACTAGCAAAAAATTCAATAAATATCCTTGATTATCCTCCTTATTCGCCAAATCTTGCCCATTGAGACTTTTTCCTATTTCCAAAATGCAAAAATGTGATGAGGGGACATCACTGGGAAGATGTGGACCCAATAAAGCAAGAAACGACGAGAAAACTAAAAAGCCTAACTGCCGAGGATTTCCAAGGGTGTTCTAAACAGTGAAAAAGAAGATGGAATAAGTGGTGCATAGCAATTAATGGAGAGTACTTCGAAGGGGACAAAATCGATGTAGACTAAATTTAGCAAAATAAAGTTTTTATGGCGTCAGTTCGCGTATTTATTGGACAGACCTTGTATCACGTGTTTTTTTTTTTCTCCCACTAGAGAGAGAGGTAGAGCGTGAAGTCGAAGAGTCTGAGTACCTCGATGCCAAATTTTAACAAGAATTTCGAACTCACTAGATCGTCGGCATAGGAAGAGGCGGTGTGAGTTAGGTGTCGTCTCGGAAATTTGGCAGCATTGGATAAACAATCCAGTCCGAAGCGGCCCTCACCTCGTGGCGGGAGGAATACAATATGATACTCCGCAATTAACCTACGCTCGGCTTGCCACTTGCCACCGATATCTTTCCGTATCTGGACATGGGATCGCGTGAACGTGGAGTGAGTCGGAGGCATTCAAGTGCGGCGGGACACGAGGGGGGGCGTGCTGTGATCTCTTGAGAGGAACGCATGATGGTGGGAGCGTGTGTGTGTGGTGAGAGGGGGGAAAGCACCCCTCCCCTACCTCTGGGGAAGGGGGGCGCCACCCGAAGATTCGGTCAGCGCACAGTCAGATGGTTTTCGACGCACACTCCTTCCGTTCGGCTGCGCCTAGTGGGGTTAGTCGATTACGGTGCTCACTGACTTCAACGTTCCCCACGTCCGTTCACTGTGATTCAAGCCTCCTTCGAATAGAACGATGAACTAGTGGGCTGAAAAGTAATGCACACATGCTTGTAGACCACAAACAAAGGGACCTGTAGAAGCACTCGTGTAGCATGTGGAAGTAACATCCCCCCTCTACACGCATCGCAAGTTTGAGGTCTTCACATTAGTCCAGTGTATTTTGAGAGGCGGTAGCATGGAGACGGGTTCAAATGCTATGTCGTATCTTTTGAAAAGCTAAGGAAATTGTCTACATGCTGAAAAAATAAAAATCGAAAATAATGGACAGAATGGGGCCATGTCATTATCAACTGCGATTTTCACACGCTCCCAGTCTGAAGCAGTGCATATATACCTTGTTAAATGCTCCTGGAAAGTATAGCCTTCGTAGACCTCTTGCATCTACATAGTACCCCGAAAGCCGCCACAAGGGTGTGCGGCGGAGGGCTTTAGGTCACCGCCCGTAAAAGAGAATAAAGCCGCATGCAAAACCCACAAACTCATGCTTATCCATACACAAAAAATCGTGTATATTCATGCGAAAACCTTTACAACCCGCATAAATGCTGATACATTTACTATCAACTAACCCACACATGCACCTACGAATATACCTTATGCAACTATGCAACGTTTATACTTATCCTGACTTGTAAATGAAATGTACAGGGTGCTGCAACATAACTTCCTTGTTTTGAAGGCGTTTTGCGTTTGAAAATGGGAAGTTATGTTGCCGCATCCTGTATTTAGTATTTCTACAATGACTTCAGTTATACCTTTGGAATCTACCTCATGCCTATGCAACCTTAAATCTTGCATTTACTTGTAAATTAAATGTGTTTAATCTTTCTATGGTGACTTTGATTTCATAATATTATGGTTCCTGGTTGTACGGGGAAAGAACGAGTATTGTGTCATCTTTTTTGCATTTATTTATTATCTGCCGCATCTTAACGATGCGTAATAACGAGAACAAAATGTAATTCCTTAAGACAATCAATCGACCCTAATTTCCAAAAATAGAATGTGTAACATTTTATCTCACTGGTTCGTGCCCGAATTCTCAGCGAAGAGGAGGGCACCACCGGAAATAGGAGGAGGAGGAAGTGGATGGTTCAATGAGGACAACGGAAAGGAAATCGAAACAAGAGCTGTAATTGGAGGAGGGAGTTGTCGAACATTCAAATGACATACTGACGTCGTACGCAGCAAAATTTTCGTTTCACTCGTACGATTGGACCCTCCTCTGTGGAATCGTTTGTTCGGGACTGCCGAGGTGTTCGTGGGTGCGGTGAGGGCGGTGGGTCGTCGCATTGGCTCGTGGTGGAATGAATAAGCCCCCGCCCGCCCTTTCATTTTTTCCCGACATCACTGATCGCTCATCTATGATGTCAAATGTCGTGGTCGATCAGAGAGAAGGCGAGCGGCTAATGGCGGAAGTTGAGGGTTCAAATCCCGGGTGACTCTTCTCTGTTTTACACCCCCCCATTCATCCAAACTTTGTGAGATTTTAGGGTGCAGTTCATCCTGGAAACCCGCTGGTGGCATTCAGCTAGTGCCCTCTAGTTGGGAATATGTCAGGGACTCTACTCTCTCTCTCTCTCTCTTAACGTAACTCGGAATCATAGGTGTGGTATTCACGGAGAAAGGCCTGCGAAATTCTTTTCCTGTATCCACCAACGATATAAAAGAAGCCCCCAAGTAGAGGCGGGGTATATATACATATGAGATTCACGAGAGTCACTGTTTCCGAACACGCCCTAGTGATTGAGTGACTGTGCGTGTTTTCTTTCTTTTTTTGATCTTTTTCATTCCTGTGTGTGATTGACGGGTCCCTGGCAGAGGAGAAATCTTAGCAAACCCTGAGTGTGTTTGTGAATGAGATTCACGAGAGTCACGGTAATTCCTTAACACACCAGAGCACCCAAGTACCCTAGGTATAACGAGTGCCTTAATTGTCACGGTGGCTATGTTGACAAGTGAATAAGAATAGAGTGGATACTGTTACGACTATGTTGATAAGCATATTTGGATAAATTGGAGACTGTGGGGAAGTACAGAGTGTAGAATTATTTGTTGATAAAAAAAGGAGGCGTAAAGATTGTATATTGTTTTTTATCGCCGAATGGTAGTTATTTTGTAGACGCCGAAACTTTATGAGACTTCATAACACATTGAGAGTGTTTCACTATTGGCTACAAGTCTTCGGTGAAAATCAATGTGTCGTCTCTGTACCCTATAAACACCGCCTGTGTTTTTCTTGGCTGGGGTCGGGAAACTCATTGACCCACGCCTCGGATCCGCCCCGTCGTTTATTGGGTCCCTTTTTCTTTAAATTCATATCCCAACGCTGCATCTGTGACCTTGCTGAGTACACTGATGAGGTATTAGCCTGACAACACTATTCAGAACTCGACGGTTCGATCGGACGAAATGTTTGCACTGGAAGACGTTGGAATATTTCTCCAAAACTCTAACGTGCCGAACGGAATTGTTAGTCAAATTCGTCTCTTTCAAATGATTGAATTTTTCTTCTCGCAACCTTCTCCGTTCGGAAGTTGCAGGCAGAATCGATTATGGACTACAATCCCTCGAGAGTCCAATGCAGTGGCGAAGCGCCGTCCTCCCACGGAACCGTTATCCGTGGACGGTGTCCGCGCCAGGGATTTAATATCCTGCCATTTTTATATAGTATCATCCAGGCGGCTATTTCTTTTCGTTTCCTCGCGCCTCGTGATCCGAATATCCTTCCTGTGAAGCATCGCCAGCCAGTTATTTCTTCCTGCGCGAGGCGCTCCGCAAACTTATCCAAACCTCGACTCATAGCTGCTGCCTCACCCGGGTCAATGTTCCTAATCTGTCCCTGCGACCTCGAATTACTATTTCTCGCACAGATTAAGCCGAAAGAAACTCAACTGATCCTTTAGCACAGGGTTTGGAACGGATTTCGCGAACTTATAAGGATTAAAAACTAGGATTCGAACACAAATGGTGAATCACTGGCGACTAAGCAACAAGTACGAGGTCTGTTAAAAAATTTCTAGAACTATATTAATTAACTAACAAATTATTGGTCAGAGTCCCCTTCAAGGTAGTGTCCTCCCCAACGTATACAGTTATCCCAACGTTATTCACACCTTATAAAACAGTCATAGAACGTTTCTTATCTATAAGGTACACTATGCACAACATACATAAGATAATCCATGGAATCCACTAATCAGATAAAAATTGATGGATTTCTTTGAATACTCAATGAAAGAAAATGTCCGTAGTTTTTATTCATTTGTTATTTTGTTGCTTTAGTTTATTTGTGTCGGGAAGTTTCCGTGCGTTTAAGAATTCAAGGAATTCTAGACCATGTGATTTTCTTGGGAAATGCATTGGGTTCTTCGATTTTCTTGACTTCTCGATTGAAATGAAAGAAACTGACTTATTATTCTAAATCTCAGTGAACTTCATTCCGAGTCAGAATTATCTCAAGGTGCCCGCGCATAGGGGTGCTCATATAATACAGTCGAGGGTAAGCTGAAAACTAATGGACACATGCTTGCAGGCCACAAAATAAATGACTGTCATGAAGCACTCCTGGTGGCATGTGGAAGTAACATCCCCCCTCAACACGCATGCGCACGTTTGAAGTCGTTACTTTCATCCAGTGTATTTTAAGAAGTATGGAGACGTGTTCTAATGCTATGTCAACGCGAGTTAAAAAACGAGCTATTATCGAATTTTTATCTGCTGAAAAAGTGACTGAGATTAATCGTTGTTTGAAGGCTGTTCACGGTGACGATGCTGTTAAGTAGGTCTACTGTAAATCAATGGGTAGTAAAATTTCGTGGTTGCGATCCTGGAAAAGCCATGATTGTTGATGAAGCATGCAGCGGACATCCGATCACTGCCATAGACGATAAACATCGCAAAATCGTCGAAGATTTGATTCAAAATGACTGGCGAATAACTCAAAAGCGTTTCGCAAACCATATTGAAATATCCAAGGAATGTGTCGGCTTCATTATTGAACAATTGGGATACCATTTAATCCGTGCACGATGGGTACCACGCCGTTTTGAACCGATTCCACACCCTCCTTATTTCCCCGATCTTGCGCATTTTGATTTTCATTTTTTACCTCAACTCAATAGAAACCTCAAGGGTAACCATTACACCTCGGACGATGAGGTGAAGGCAGCTGTCAAGTCCTGGATTCGAGAAAAAGAAAAGTTAACTCGTGTTGACATGGCACTAGAACACGTCAACATTCTTCCGCTTCTCAAAATACACTGGATGAATGTAATGATCTCAAATCTGCGCATGCGTGTTGAGTGGGAATGTTACTTCCACATGCCATCAGGAGTGTTTCTGATGGTCATTTTGTTTGTGGTCTACAAGCATGTGTGCATTAGTTTTCAGTCTACCCTGGTACATCGCCGGCCAAGTACACAGAAAATCTCAATCCTTGAATTCTTTTATCCAGGGTCGTCTCCAGAGACATCCGCCGGATTTGACGGCTGGTCCCTGCGGTCGGCGGCTCAGTGCCATGAATCCCATGGGGCTTTCACGCTAACCGCATGCCAATACGTTATTGCAACATTTTGCTGAACTTTCTTTTTGAGATTTCTTTCTACGCAGTCTTACATTTATTCTTCGGCGTCAAATTCCGGGCTGTGATGATGAGGTCACGACCTGTGCAAATCCCGATTCTGATTTTCCAACTTCTGGGGTTCGCCGAGGGCTTTGCGTCAGTACTTGGTCATAACCCTTGCCGAATGGTTCTTCCCCCGGTCCACACGGGGTGGGGTGAGGTTAGCGGCGAATGAAGAGAGAAGAATGGGTGGGGTGGGGAAAGGAGGACGATTTGGTGGCCATCACACCCCCTCCATCCCGTGACTATCTTTGCGCCCAATAACATTCCGTCCCAACCTCTCCCCCCCCCTCCCAGAGGGTGCGTGACTCTCCATGACCGAAAGGCGCCCTTTCGTTTCGTACCATTCTCCGTTTTCGTCTGCTGATTCGGCTGATAGGTATCTCTGCAAAAGTGGGGGGGTCGTCGCTTCATCTTCGTGAGTAACTGTCCATCTATTTCCAAATTGTGGGGGTGTCTTTGAATGGGCGAGGCTCGGCATGGAACCAATTGTTCACATTAGATATTTCCACTGCTTCTGCTGAGCTGTGCACAAATTGGTTCGTTCTGATATATATATATATATATATATATGTGTGTGTGTGTGTGTGTGTGTGTGTGTGTGTGTGTGTTGGTCACGGTAGTCCAGTGGGTAGAGCGTTGGACTAATGCCCGGAGGGCCCGGGTTCAATTCCCGGGCAAGGCACTCTGGGCACCTGCAGCTCCACCCAAGCTAAAGTGATTTTTCGGGTACCAGATCTTCCTGGGAAACCATAACCGGCACAGGGAAAGGAACTGGCCCCCCTACCCTGATGTGTGTTTTCACACGCTGTATAGGTGCTTAGTACTGGGTGATCTCTACCATCACCTACTAAACCGACCTTCGGGTTGATTACTGTTTATGGTTATATATATATGCATGTAATGTATATAATATAAACTCAGTAATCAACCAGAAAGTCGTTTTGGTAGATGATGTACGAGTACATGTATATGTACAATGAAATTGTCCAGTGTTCACGTCTTTAGAGAAAGTGTACCATTAAGCCCATTCAGTGCATATCTTCTGTCGTGTATTTGCTGCGGATTACATTCCAATATCGCTTGTCCATCGGGTGGCTTCGTGTTCGTGACTTCTTCTTAAAGAGAGCTTCCTCAATTATTGAATTCCAATAGCCCTCGTACTCATCCCTTCTGCCAATCGTGTTGCCTTCTTCATATCATTCCATCGATCTTTTGCGATCATAACTTTCTTTTGTGCCGGCCTCTCTTCCTCGCGCCAATATATCATCGATGTCCGTTAGAGCACGTCTCTAGCATTTCCGTATCTGCCTGGGGTTCTTGTTACATCTAAGTTCATTATTTTACCCCTTTCATCTGCTTCCTGGCAGGTTTCATAATCTCCACCCTTTGTACGTATGAATGCGGCCACATCGCGGTCCAATATCTTTCATCGTTACACCTTTCGCATATTTCTCTCGATGTTCACTGCAAGCATATTCTCTCGTTGCGGTGCACATAATTCGACTACTGAAAAAATGGAATCTTGGTTTACACGGAATGCCGGTGCGCTGCTGAATTGCACTTATACTTTTCGATGTGCAAGATTTGTAAAAAAAAGGTATTGGGGAAAGTATCGTTAAAAAATATTTATTTCAGATATTGCTACAATTCCTCAAAATTCTTGAAAGTACATCCCTTGAGAGCGTCGACACACTAAGGCCAGAGGCATTTTAACGACTCGAAGGCTCTCTGGTAGGCAGAAGGTCCTTAAGGGCACGCTCGCAACGTTCTTTGACAGAACTTAGGGTCCAATGGTGGTGTCTTTTGAGGGAGGGAGGATTTCACTTTTGGGAATAGGAAATAGTCTGCTAGTACCAAGTTGGGTATGTGAGGGGGTTGGGGAATCGTCGCGATGTCGTTGCAGAAGCTCTTCGCCAGAAGACACTCAACTCTGCTCTTTTGGTCGTCCTTCAAGACCTTGGGGATGAGTTTAGCGCAGATTTTTCGCATCGCCAAATTTTCAGTGATAATCGTGTGCAATGTCATCTTATCAATGCCAATACGATCTGCGATCCTGCCCACACTTAACCGATGGTCTGAAATCAGCACTTCACGCGCACGTCAGGAGAAAATTGTTGTCGATACCTTTTGTACAAACCTTGTAAATTAATTTGTTTCTCACAAAAGGATTAGCAATAAAATAGAAGTAGACACGAAAATATTTTTCGGTGCTCTACAAATAAGTTCGTGCTATTTTTTTTTATCGATCGAAACGAAATTTTTGACTCGAGTTCTCCATTTCACTAGTTTCATAACCGATCGTTTTCTCGTAACTCATCGCTAAAGCCCTCATCGGCATTATCCATTCCGCACCAATGAGTGCACGTACATACAATTATGAAAATGTCTTTAAGAAATTGTTTACGCTGCTGAAATCTCAGCGTGAATGATTTTGATAAGTTCATCTGTTTAATGAATTTATTTTGCTTTTTTGTCACAAGTTTGTGTCTAGATGCAAAATACACTTTCCTACTTTTACTCAAAGTTACAGAAAAAATTAGTGTGAAACTAGTTCCGTACGACTTCTGTTTAAAACGAAACGTTTGGGTAGAGCCCCTCCAGTTTGTATCGTTTAGTTTCCACTGTACCCCACTAAATTTTGTCTTATGTTTTATTATTTCCTAAACCCATACAACACTGAACGGCTTACATATTTGCCCTCTGCGTATACCAGTGTGACTCCATCACTCGCTATGATTAGGTTCCCATCAGCTTTTACTAACAGTGGGAATTCTGTCTTTCGTTCATGAGCTACTGTCAAGTCATTTTCTGTGTGGTTAGTCTTGGGCATGCCGACAGACCTTGCGGATTAAATGCCTCCTTGAGATCTGGCTTGGGCATATAGATACACCCGTTATGCGGTCTCCTTCATTATCTTTTCTTCAGTATAATGGAAACTCCCATTTCCTTCTCGTCGTGTCTTGAGTATTCATTTCGCTCGTCCGTCACTCCATCCTGCCCAATCCAAGTTATTTTGCTGATTGATTCCTGGTGCGTTTGGACCTGTTCTTTCATCTCTTCTTCCGCATTTTCCAGCTTCCCAATCCCTCCTTCGAATCTCAAGTGCCATGCCCGTACCTGTCCCACAATTATTTCTCTCTCAACTGATGATGTCTTTTTTCCAGTTATACCTTCCCAGATTAAGGAACGGAGAATTATTGATTATGCTTCCAACACATGCCACTCCAAATTGGGTAGAAAAAAATCCAGAATAAATGACCTCCTTCAAAAATTCATGAAGAAATGGGAAAAAGACCGGTTAATTTTGGATTTTAAAGTTGGAAATTACATGTACAGATAGAGGATAAAGAAGATGATATGGGAATCGTGTATTCCCCGAGAGAACGATGTTCCTTGAAGTTGTGATATCGGTACTTATTATCAGCAAATCATCGCATGAACTGGCTCTAGAAAACCCCGAATCTGTATGTATCTACACAAATACCACACGATTCACCAAAGAGGTGTGCGGCAGGGGGTGCAAGCTTCAGTTGGAAAAGATAATTGATGAGGAATAGGGTGGGCGGTGGTTTAATGGGTGAGGGTTAGGATAAAAACATCCAGTTGGAATCCCTGGAAAAACGTGAATGGTTTTGCACACATATAAATACAAGCGGCATATTTAGTCTTAAATAAGTGTACATTTTACCTACTGCGGAAGAATTTAGGCCTTACTAAGGCCTTACCAAGTTACCCTCACTAACGATATCTCCTAAATGAAACACATATGGAAAATATGTGAACAAGCTAACAAAAAATTAGGATTTATTAGAAGACTTTGGGTAAATGTGATGAAAAGGTCAAAGAGGAATATTATCTTTCGCTGTTTAGGGCTAATTTAGAATATGCTGCAAGTATACATATGAGATCCTCACCACGTTGGATTGATTGCCGAATTGGATCGCGTGCAGCGTAGAGGAGCTAGATTTGTAAAATTTTGTTATGATAAACTTAGTAGCGCATCCAAAATATGAGAGCGGCTAGGCTGGGAATCCCTCACGGAGCGAAGGTTAAATTACAGATTAAATCCCTTGCATAAATTGGAAGGAAGTTTCTATAGCAGTGATGTTGAAAATGTATTATTACCCCCACTGTAGAAGAGATCATGCCAGTAAAATGAGAGAGATCAAGTGCGGAACTTTTTTTTTAAGGTGTCATTTTTTCCACGAACGATAATTTATCAAAATAACATTGTCCGACCGCAGTAGAGGTAAAAATATATGGATCGAAATTAGTGTGGTGTATTGGAAATGAAAAATTGTAACTTTGTGATCCCATAGAAACTTTCTTTCGATTCGACCCGTGTTTCGACATTCAACGTCATCTTCAGGTCGACCGTTGAACGTCGAAACCCGGGTCATAACGATTTAGATTTTCTGTGGAATCACAAAAATACAAATTTTCATTTCCAATATGAATCGATTCCATTAAGTTACGCCTGAAACCATCAATAATAGTCTGGTGTTTATTCTCCCCCTGCCACACACCCTAGCGGCGGCTTGCAGGGTACTAAAATATTTAAAAATCACATTCAGGTGTGGTAAGTTCGGGGCACACATCAGTTCGGCACGCGAAGCGATGAGTCATATGATTCGATAAAAATATGGGTAACCATATTCCAAACGCACGGGAGAAAAATCGGGACGAGGGACGTCACACATTTGTCGGAAATGGGAATCCATAAAAATGAGTTCTTACCCTGGCTAGGAGGGGATCGCCACGACGCCTGATTTCGTGCATGCAGGTCAATTACCAATGTGTTCGGTTCCGATGATTTAGGGTGGATGCAAATTCCCTTTCCTCTACATCCCCCTCTCCCCGTAATGGCGGATAACGAAAAATTCGAGCGTTCCGCTTAGGTTTCAGAGCATGAGACGATCCAGTCCTGTGCTAGCTTGCCCAGTTTTATAAATGTCTGGGACGTAATGCCTATCCTCTCTTTCTCAACTTTGAACGCGCAGCTTAGACTTTCAACTTTCATCAATCAGCGCTCTCGAGGAGAAATTATCCCACTGCGAATTACTCTCGTTATCCCCCGTGCGAGGCCTTCGCAGTATACCGAGGAGAGAATCTAATGGATGCGAAGCAAGACGGATGAAAGGTTCCGGCTTGTTGGAAGGAATGAAGCGAGGCGGAAAGTATGCGGAGTTGAAGAATGTAAGGTGTTAGGCGCGGTGTTTATTGCCGTGTTTGGCAGGGCCTAGTAATGTACTAGTAGTGTTTAGTCCATCTGTGTCCATCAAACACCTTCTTTAACCGGTAAAATAGCATAAAAATACAAAAAGTAAAGTTATAAGTACTAAATGTAAAAATAAATTGAGAGGAAGAGTGTAATTCTTCGTACCAATCTCTAACCTTGATGCAATTTATTTTAGGAAAGTTCCATTGTAATCCATAAAAATGAAATTTTACAATTTTTTCTGTTCTTTATAAGTCACGCTTTAGTTATAATTTGTTAGAGAGAGTTATCATTTGAAAAATTGAATTACTCATATTTCCTCGTTAGTCTTTTCGTTTAAGTTTTCTGGTGCCCACCTTTATGATGTAAAATGCGTGATGCCATGTGTTGCGATAAGAAGACGAGTGTGACGGGCCCTTTGGGGCAATTAGGCCGGGAGCCGCTTGAGATGCGAAGAGAACAAGCGAGACTGAAGACTCTTACAAAGGGCCAGGGCAAAAGGTTTAACAATAAGACAGAATGAATGATAATGACCCCACACTATTTGGGTAGATACCACCACAAAAATAATACGTAAGACAGGGGAGATGGATTCCAGTACAGATACTCATTCTTTCCCCGGACAATCAGGAATCATGATGGTAAGAAACCAAAGTCATCATAGAAATGGTAAAATAAATTAGATTTACAAGTCAGTAAACGCTGCGTAGACATAAGATGTATTCGGAGAGTACGCGTAGACATACGAGGGCGGTTCAATAAGTACCCGTGTTAGAAATGAAGACACTATTTTTTCAAAAACATTATCTTTTTTTTTCAACATAGTCCCCTTTTAGAAAGATACACTTCTCCCAGCGTTCCGGCCATTTTTTTAACCCCCCCAAAAAAATAGGATTTGTCGAACTCTCCAAAATACGCCTCTGTCTCGGCGATAACTTCCTCGTTTGAGCTAAATTTTTTCCCGCAAGCCATTTCTT
This sequence comes from Hetaerina americana, assembly GCF_022747635.1. Classification (NCBI taxonomy): domain Eukaryota; kingdom Metazoa; phylum Arthropoda; class Insecta; order Odonata; family Calopterygidae; genus Hetaerina; species Hetaerina americana. The sequence continues at coordinate 105,604,670 of NW_027286985.1, forward strand.
CATGTTAGGGAATAAGAAAAAGTCGCAGGGAGCCAGATCGGGTGAATACGGGGGGTGCGACAGCAATTCATAACGTAGTTCATGCAGTTTGGCGGCAATCGTGGCGCGGCAATTGTGAGCAATAGCGGCACCCATCGGGCCGACAATTTTTTCATCGCCAACTTATCATGTAAAATATTAATTGCCGTTCTGGTCGACACACCCACGGCCTCTGCTACTTCGCGCACTTTCGTTCGTCGATCAGCGAGAATCATGGCGTGGACTTTTTGAATGATTTCACCGGTAACCACGTCTGCCGGGCGTCCTGGTCGCTCATCATCAAAAACTCTCCGATGTTCGCCCACGTTTAAATTCGTTGAACCAATATCTAACTGTGGTCATAGATGGCGAAGTGTCCCCATAAACAGCATCCAACTTTGCTTTTATTTCCTCGCATTTCTTTTCATCCAAAAATAAAAAGCGAATTCCCGAACGATACTGCTCTTTTTCCATCTTAGTGAAAATCACGAAACACGTCTTACTTGAACGGCTGCCAAATCCAAACTAACCTTTAAATTAGTCTGAAACTTGTTTCACAATCGTTTGATTGATGGTAGCACAATATGATAACATAGACTTCCCTCAGAAACGCCCTTTGTCGTCAAACACGGGTACTTATTGAACCGCCCTCGTAACATGTGTATGTTAGTTGATAGTACATGTATTTGCATGCGTGTTAAAATGGATTTGCGTGAATATATGTCTCTGTGGGTGTAGATTTGTATGAATTTGTTGGTTTTGCATGCGGTTTCATTCCCTTTTATGGGGGTGTCCTTACGGGGGTGTCCTTCCGTCACACGCCCTTGCGGCGGCCTGCAGGGTATTCTGTGGGCCTGCCACTTGAGTCGCACCCTCTTCGACCTCTTGGCGTCTCATTACGATTGGTCGAAGGAAAGGATAATACGAGACCGGCATTCATTTGCGCTTTGGATTATTTACGCTCTTCTTTCAATCGATTTATTGACCTATTTCCTCCAATCCCGATTTAAAATTACAGTAGTGATAAAGAGTTTGCCAAACCTGAAATATTAAAACCGAATTCAGATATTAATTTCAGTAATTTACTCACTCTCTGAGCACATTTGAGCACTTGTCATTATCTTCTAAATTACATATAGTATCTCCTCGTGCATGTGTTTCCTTAACGGAAAGGTTACAAGGACATACATAGCACCGTTTAATTAGTGCGAGCAACCTTTATAACCAATTGGAAAGTATTGCCACCTAATTGTCCGCAATACACGCAAAAAGCTTATTGTTTTCAATGGCCGATAATTCCAGCCATACAAAGGTTCCAAGGCCTTGCAGGATTATAATTTGCGATAGTAGATTGGTATATTTTTTACCGCTAGCATTCTTTTTTTAGGCTAACCTTATTTATGAAGCAAAATGTCTCTAATGTTTCAAAATATTAATGTCATTTTCAGAAAATGTGCGTTCCTCAATGGGTGGATCAACTGTCAGTAATATGCGTATACGGTAGAATTTCTGATCAGGATGCGATACTTAATCGATATTTTCAACGTATCTATGAATACTTACGGCACACTGCCCCTTTGCCATATGGCGGGTTTTCGTGTTTGAATGTGTACTTGGCCAATGCGGCCCCTCTTATTTGCGTGCCAACAAACTCACCGTTTCTATCCTTTATGAGGTTGTATGATTGCTTTTCATATTGTCCTTTCCTCTTGTGTCGCCCATTTCTCCTTCGGAGGGTGGAACAATCTATGATCAATACCACTTGGCTAAACGTATGAAGAATTGATTGGAGACGTGGAACGTCTTGGAAACATATTCTGTAGAAAACTCGGGAAAGTTCTTGACGGATGAATAGCGGACACACTTGCCGTGGCATCTCGATGGATTCGTTCTTGCCGGAGGGAGTATCTCTTCCAGTTTTAAATTTTGACGAGCAAAAGGAAGAAATTGAATCCTCTCCGAAATGAACGGAAGTGGCCGGTAAATGTTTAACGTTCTCTGCACAGTGATGTTGCCGAATTTATATTCACATTAAGCAGCGAGGCGGGAACAAACTTGAACCAAATTGGCGTCCATGAGAGAGGAAAGCCGTTCATTTTCGTCACATATGCTTGCACAAGCATGTATATACGTACATGTAACGTGTGTATACGGTGTCGTTGGAGCACCCGAAGGTCTGTCGGTGAACACGTCCGAGGTTCGTTTCAATGACTCGACGACGTTCAAATTCGAGAGATGCCACGGCAAATATGGCCGTGATTCCCTAGCGTACGGTTTCTCCCAGAGAAGCCGTAGTACGTACTGCGCGGTGTACAGAATCGCCCCTCCCCTCCATATCAGTACCTTATACCCGAACTACGCGCATGAGCGTGAAGTGTAATTTCACGAGTCGAGGGGTTTCGTACGAGTGAAATGCGGGACTATTTCGCATTAATCCGGCGATATATATGTGTGAAAATGCAAATGTGTATGTGTATATATATATATATATATATATATATATATATATATATATATATATATATACACATACATATATATATATATATATATATATATATATATATATATATATATATATATATATATATATATATATATGTGTGTGTGTGTGTGTGTGTATACATTAACACACAAACACCCTCAGTACTAAGCCCGACGGCGTGTGAAATTCACATATCAGGGTAGGAGGGCCAGTTCCTTTCCCTGTGCCGGTTATGGTTTCCCAGGAAGACCTAGTATCCGAAAAATCACTTTAGCTTGGGTGGAGCTGCAGGTGCCCAGAGTGCCTTGCCCAGGAATTGAATCCGGGCCCTCCGGTCAGTAGTCTCTCTACCCCTGGACTACCCTGACCCACACACACAAATTAGTTTGTATCGTGGTGAAACACCGCATCGGGTGTGATACCACATCGGGTGTGACTCCACATCATAAGAGAATGGTAAATGGCACCCACTACTTTTCCCCAGATGTGATATTCGAATGTCAATCGGAATCAAGCATGGCGCGGAGGCGTGATTATTGATTACATAGGGGTGTTTCGGCGCGAAGTATAGGCGGGAAACAATGGACGACAGTGCCACGCCATCATACTCGTAAATCGAAGCCAGAATGAAGTCGTAGCAATAATTTTGATCCGCAGCTGTGGGATTTGGCTTGCAGCAAACGAATATATATTAAATGCTGCCCACTAAACCCTTAGGTGTGTTTCTCTGGTGTCGTGGTCGTGTCGGTCGTGATGGAGGAGATCAGAGAGAGACAATTGTATTTGACTTAATTATGTTGAAATGTTCGCTTGAGAGTTTTTGCGCTAGTGCTTGCAGCCCTTAGTGGTTGCAGTCATCCGGTGCGTAGCAGATAGCCTCTCTCCTCTAATTATATGTACGTGTGAGTCCGCCGGCCCTTGATCTAGCCTCCTTTTGGGCGGCGAGTGTCAACCTCGCATCGGGCTGCCGCCATCTCATTGGGCGTTTCTCTCGCCTCGTGCCCTTCGCTTTGTGTGGCTTCGCTTGTTTTCTTAGAGAGGCCCCCCTGCCCCCCCCCCCGTCACAGTGGTTTCGCTCGTAATCCTTTGCTCCTCACCAGGATTAGCCTCTTCCCGGCTTCTCTCTCTATCCAGGGTCAGGGGATCCTGGTACAGGATACGGTGGGATTCAATTTTCATAAGGGTTCTGAGACGTGTTTACGAATGAAGTCTTGTAAAGGAGGATCACTGGTCTTCTCATGGATCAGAAAATGTCATGGAAAAATGGGTAAAATATGTTTTCTTCTTTGTTTAATAATCTGTCGATTGGATCGTGGTTAATTTAGGACCTTCAAATCACCGACCGCGGCGCTGTTGTCATTTCTCAAAACGACTGACGCATCGAGGGTAAAGGAGACGTCACGAAGCGTGGCCGATTGAACGTTTGAGGGGTGATATTGCATCAGTTCGAGGCTCATCATTCAACTCCCAATATCAAATTGAGTGAAAAATTAACTCGTGTTGACATGGCACTAGAACACGTCTCCATACTTCCGATTCTCAAAATACGCTACATGAATGTAACGACCTCAAACCTGCGATGCGTGTTGAGGGGGGATGTTACTTCCACGTACCACCAGGAGTGCTTCTGAAGGTCATTTTGTTTGTGGTCTACAAGCATGTGTGCATTACTTTTCAGTCTACCCTCAAGGTAACTGTGAAAGACGAGGCTGGTTAGATTGTGTGAGCATTCGAAGCCGGCCTAGCGATGTGCTGATCGTAATGGCATTAGTTACTCTAAGTGTGTGTCGGTTTTGCATGCGGTTTTATTCTTAATTACGGTTGGCGACCTAACACCCCCCGCCACACGCCCTTGCGGAGGCTTGCTGGGAAGGATGTAGATGTAGGTGTAAATGAGCATAATATGAGTTTTAAACACAAAACAAATCATTCCTCAGGTTTCCAAGAGACTAAACAATAGGAAGTTCATCCCATCGTAAGCACCTTCTGATCTGAGTGAGAAAGGAATCAAGAAATGAAAACTTTTAAGGCTTTTAATTTGAAAGGCCTATTAAATAATGAAATTTGTATACCGTAACCTGTGCATCCATGGTTGGTCACCGACCACCCCCCTCCACACACCCTTGCGGCGGCTTGCGGGGTATTATGCACATGTAGATGCAACCTTAGCGTGCTTCCAATTACTAATTAAGGCTAAAACTTTATCATCACCAAGGAGTAATTGTCCTGACTTGAATGGTCAATTCTCTTCAATTCAATAGACAGCAGGAGTCCAATAAAAGAAGGCGAATGAGGAAGACATCAATGTAGCGGGAGCCTGATGCCTGGTTTTGCCCGTTTTTTCCCCTCTTCTGCAGAGGAAATGGCAAGATGAACTGACAGTGCTTTCTCTTTCCTGTAAGGTGCACCCATTTCACGCGTCCTCCGCCGCGCACCCCTCGCCCTATTAGTTTCCAACCACAGTTAATTGTTCAACTCTTTGAACGTACTTCTTTCTTATTCAATGTTTGCGCTATCGCATCTCCTTCCCTCTCTTTTATCAGCTTACGAATCTCGTCCGTAATCCACGGCTTCCTTGTAATTCCCTATCTTGACGTGGTGGACGGGCTCGCGCGTTCCGAAAACCCCTGAGAGAGTTGCGCGCTGGCCGGGGCGACGATAATTGATCCTGGTAGGGTCAACCATGATGGATGGGTCGTAGGGTATGAGCCAGAAAGAAGCTAGTAGCGTATCTTCCTTTATTGAGGCGACTGCAAAAGACCTATGACCCCAGGAGGGCGTCAGTGATGGTGTCACGTAAAATACACCTAGGAGGAAGGCAGCGGGGAACAATGCCAGCGATTGTATCTTTCAAGAAATGATGATGGACATACTGTAAGTATAAAATGCACAGCTAATAATTAATATTAAAATTAATACAAACAACAATGAAAACCCTTAATAAGATGCAACCAACAGCTTTACGAAATCAATGGCGAAACGGAAACTAAAAGGTTTACTCTACAAAAAATATAAATCCCCAAAACTTTTAATGGCGACACTGAAATCAGTCGACAAATGAAGCTTGCCAATCAAAATAAAGCACGAAACCGAAGCACGATGCCCATGATATCTCAAAGTGTTCCCTCTACGCACAACCCTCCTATGTATTCTCGTATCGCGCTGCTTCGAAAATGTTCCGCTAGTTGGCGTCTTCTTTGTTTGTATTCTTGAAATGCATCCATTCTATCCATTTCCAATTTCGTCTTGTCTCTTAATCTCCGCACATGGCAGCTACACTCCGATCCTTTCCATGGTCTGCTTTGGACGTTACTTTCTCGGTCTTTGTCTACAATTCTTCCTATTTATTTATCCTCGCACTATATTTCCCTCTCTCCTTATTTGCTGAAATACTTCCCAGAGAGTGGGTTGCTCTTCTTTATCTTTCGTAGGATCTTCTATAGCCCAACACGCCGAGTGTTTCCAATTTCATACGCTCCGTTGATCTTACACGACACGTTTCACCGCCGTAAAACAATCTCCTCCTCACAAAGGTCTTTAGGAGATTTTATCTAAGGTTTAAGTCAATACTTCGACATCTACCTCTACTTAATACTCCGCAAGCCGCCGCAAGGGCGTGTGGCGGGGGGTGTTAGGGCACCACCTGTAATTAAGAAAAAAAACTGCATGCCAAAGCCACGAATTTATACACTCAACAAACAAAACATGGTATGCATTTATACGAAAACCCTTGCACCCCACACACAAGCAAGCACTCAAACTACCAACTAACATACACATGGAACTACAAATATAACTGATGTATTTGCTCTGTATAATTTTGTCCCGACTTGTAAATTCAATGTTTTTAATATTTCTAAAGTGACTTCGGTTTCTTACTATTATGATTTCTGATTGTTCGGGCAAAGAATGAGTATTTGTACCTATCTGTCCTGGAATCTATCTCCCTTAGTTTATCTTTGTGGCTTTGTGATCTGATCTACCTAAGTAATGTGGGGCCATTAGAATTCCTTCAGTGTCATAGTTAAACTCGTTTGTTCTGAACCTTTCTAAAAGTCTAAGCCTCGCTTGTTCTCTCCGCACTTCAAGTGGGTCCCAGCCTAAATCCCCTATGAGATCTGTCGCACTTGTGTTCTTTTTATAACAATTTTTAGCGATAACTATTTCATATTAAAAATTTCTTTTTATTGTTAAAAACTTTTTTATTTCGCTGGGAATGTAAACTTTCAGCATTTTCTGTTAGTTTTTATTATACTTCTTCTATCAATAAATGCTTGAACATTATGTTGATGGTTTCCGGCGGGACTTCGTGGATCTTGCTACTATTCATTTTGGATTATACTTTGTACAGTTCCACAATTTATTACATTTTTATACGACCATGGTATCGACGTATAATTTATTTTCCCGGTCCCGGTGGCGGCGGGGTAATGCCCTCGTCTGCCAGCCCAGAGGTCGCGGGTTCGATTCCCGCCTAAGTGGGTTTTTTCTCCACCTAAGGCTTTGGGTGTATATAATTGTGAAATTGTTATATTTTAAGAAACTGCGGAGGAGATGCTGCAACAATACCTTTTAACGGAGTCATCGGTAATATGTATTTCAATGCAACAATTTCAGAGTGTAAAAATACTTCGCCTTGACCGTGATTCTAACCCGGATTTTTCCGAGTTTAAGAGGACGGCCTCGATAGCTTAACCGGCTTAAGCAATCGGCCGGACATCGAGGGATCCGGGTTCGAATTCCGGTCGAGGCGAATGTTTTTACTCTCTGAATTTGTTACATAATATAATAAATTTTGGAAATGTACAAAACGCGAAGTTTTATATGAAATGAACTTGAAAATTATCTAGGGATATTCCCTGCTGCGTCATCTGTTACTAGTATTTTATTTCTCTACTCTAAAGGATCTTGGTATTTTTTCTCCTTCTGTTTTATAACGTATTTATGAACCATTTTGGTTTCGGGTCCTTTTAAATATTTCATTGAGCTTCTCTCTTTCATTCTTTTCCCAAACCGCAAATCTAATCCTGCCTGACTCTGACCCCTCCTCTCTCTCCCCCCACCTTCATTTCTTCATCTCTCGGATGATGATTCCACGAGGTAAGAACATCTGGAAACCGCTCAACGTTCCCCATAGAGAATGCATACGTACTTCATCCTCTTTGCATGCTTCCGATAAGTGACCGCCATGCACCGCGTATTGAATTCCTTGCCTATTATTATTTTTGTTTGGATTTCGTAATTGTTCAGCTCACCATTTCTGGTCATTTTCGGTTAAGGTGTTCTGGGGCTGCTCAGTACATTTTAAAAACCGTCAGAAACGTATGCATTTTTTAAAAAAATAAACCCCCTCATTCATAACTCTTCCTCGTTCTTCTACTTCTAATTTAAATATTCGTAGTATTTGGTATAAAAACTTTTAAATGTCCAATATGTGCATATCGAGTCGGTATACTTTTTATTTTTTTACGATCGGAAATACCAATCATTTTTCAGGTAGTTCGTATAATTAGCGAAGTAATGTCTTTTCTAATTTTCACAGTTTGAAAGTAAAGAGCGCCCTGTGCTTTTCGTAATTATGGTATTTTTGTTTTGAAATTATTATTTACTAAATATTGATGGTAGAAAAGAACAGATTGAGTCGATCGTGCAATCTTAAAGGAGATGGCCTGTAGTGCATAAACAGCGAAATACGACGTTTACTTTTGCGCCACCGTATGCAGCATGTTTTTGTAATGATTAAGTCGCTATTATCATATCCACCCGCTCATTGATTCAGATCGGAATTCCTTCCAAAACTTCTCCTTTTCTGGACGGTCTGTTCGAAAAAAAGGAAGATTGTTTTGCGCATATTGAAAGTCCGGAGACAAAGAGCATCAGAGCGGTGCTCCCATTTCCTCTCCTATACTATCAGAGTATTCGGTACCCCCATTCATTCGTGGCATCTCTCGTTGTGTCATCGGAATCATACTTCATCGGTGCAGTCCAACCTTGTTGCTTGCTTTACGCCGTACTGATCAGGGGCGGGAGCTTGGCGTCGCGGGCAATCTGGTGCAGAGTCCTCTCCTCCGCTGTGCGCGCCGTGTTTTCACTCGAGGGGGGGCGGGCGGAGCAGCAAAGAAATGACTCTTCTTCCCTCTTGACCCCTTCTCCATCATCCACTTCCTAATGCGGTTCTCGGATCACCGACTCCCATCGGAGTTCAATAACTGTTAAACGGAGCGCCTCTTCCTTTTATATCTCGAAGTCTCCGCTTGCTGCTATGGGAGCAAGTCGAACGCGCTACGGAAAACCTCCTCGGCCGCCCCATGAAACCAAGTAATGGTCGCAGAATGTTTGCCCATTTCTTTTTGTGAAAAATTAGTCTGTGAGTTGATTTTTGAATATTCAATCCTCAACTGTTCATCCGATCCGCTCCTAACTCTATTTATATGGTAACAGTCTACATATACATCAAAATGGTACCCCGTAAGCCGCCACAAGGGCGTGTGGCGGGGGATGTTTTAAAATTTATTAAACAACCCCTATACTCGACAGCGTGAACCTATTACTCTCATAGGTGAACCTCCTTTTATTGTTGTCGCTAATAGTGCGTGGGAAAATGATTACTCGAATCTATCCGTTTAGTAACAATAACATTCCTCCATATGCCTACATATTCATCTACATAATACCCCTCAAGCCGCCGCAAGGGCGTGTGGCGGGGGGTGTTAGGTCACCACCCGTAAAAGATAATAAAACCACATGTAAAGTCGACATATTCATTCTAACCTACACTCGTAGTGGCCTATGCATACGTGCAAAAACCTTTGTAACACAAACGCATGCAAATGCATATACTATCAACTAACAAACACATGAACCTTAGAGTGTGGTAAATATAGTATTTCAACGTGCAAACTACAATATGAGAAGTAAGAAGGCGAAATTCCACTACCGCATGGACCTGCAGCACACAATGATCTCCTACCGCAAAAGACACAGGTGGGGAACGTGACAATAGGCTGCAAGTTGCGGGAGGGTCCCCCCAACGAGGAAGACGAGGGATGGAAGGGGAAACTAAAGAATAACCAAAACAGGGCAAGCTATTCTGTAATGAGCAATATATTATTTAATAGCATTCACATGCAGACATAAGAGATGTATGCGTTTATGTATGTTTATATATGCGTTTATGCATTAAGGTTTGATCCCATGATATAGTTATTCTTTTATTTCAAGGCATACTATATTGTGTTCTTTTTTCAGTACACGTCACCTAGAGTATCACGGGTAGTAGAGTTGTAACAAAACGTTTTCAATCTTCATCACGCCTCGGACAATTGATCACCTAGGTTATCTCTTGACAAATAAATTCCAATGCAGTTAAGTACAGGTATATAGTCCAATATCGAGCAAAAGTAGCATTTTATATGTAGCGCATTTTAAATGCTAAATATACGAGGGTAGGTTGAAACCTGATGCACGCGTGCTTGTAGACCACGAACAAAATGACCTTCAGAAGCACTCGTAGTGACATGTGGAAGTAACATTCCCCCTCAACACGCATGCGCAGGTTTTTGGTCGTTACATTCATCCAGTGTATTTTGAGGAGCAGTAGTTTGGAGACGTATTCTAGCGCTTTGTCAACGCAAGTTAAAAAGCGAGCTGTTGTCGAATTTTTAGCTGAAAAAGTGATTCCTACTGAGGTACATTGTCATCTAAAGGCTGTTTATGGAGACGATGCTGTTGATAGGTCTACTGCATATCGATGGATAGTAAAATATCGTGGTTGCGAGCCTAGAGAAACCATAATTGTTCATGAAAAACGCAGTGGACGTCCGACCATTGCCACAGACGATAAGCATCGCAAATTCTTCGTATTTAATCTTTCTCAGTCACATTTGATATTTTTTGCATTCTAATTTTCGGTATTATAACATTGATTTCTGATGACTGCATTTACGGCATCACAACGCCTTGTAAATACGTAAGCACGCTAAAGCACATGTTTAACGTTGGGATTTGCAGCGATAATATAGAGCAAACAAATGGCGTTAATAATGTCAACAATGGACCTCATTGACGTACGTGAGCCGCCTGAATTTCCTCATCGCCACCAATACTCTCGATGTCTCGTGAACACGTTGCACGTATTTTGCGGCGGGGCACTTTTGCCCAATTAGTGAGAGTCGCATTTGTCCCGAGGGGAGAACGTCCTCTCTCTCTCCCCTTGCGCTCCTTTCATAAACAAGATCACGTGCGCGTGACGTAATCACTCGCCCCGTTATCCCATTGAGAGCGTGAAAGGGAATGGGGGGACCGGCGGACAGCGGCCGTCCTTGGCTTCCTTCGCGAGGGGGGAGAGAGGGGAGAGAGAGAGAGAGTGTGCGGGTAGGTAGAGATGCTTGCTGCTGGAGAGGGGGCGGGGGAGGAGTCAGTGGACCAGCGTGCGAAAGGGCACGCGCGTGTCTCGTCTCGCCGTGAGTCATCGGCTCTCCTCCCGGTGAGACGCGCCGTGCTTGGGTCGCATGCGACATTCCCCCGCCATCCCCCATTGGTCCTTACGTCTCGCGCGAGCGAATCGACATCGACGTTAATACCCCGCGATCCACTAAAGAGGTGTGTGGCAGGGCGTGCGAGCATTAGGTGGGAAGGTTAAATGAGAAGGGAGGAAGGGGAAAGGGAAAACTATTCGTTAAAAAACTATCAAATGGCGTGCAAGTTTGTATACATGCTGGAGGAAGACCCAATTCAAAACAGGGTTAATTAGTTTTTTACAATGCAAAAAAATTGAATTAAAATGAACCAAACCCATTTATGCGACAGACATCCACCATAACAAGATAGGTCGTGTAGAACTGATAATTAAGAAGGCGACATTCCGAAATATCGTTCAAATTTGTATGCATGCTGGAGGAAAACCCAATGCAAAACAAGGGTTAATTCATTCAACAAACTAGTTAGTTTTTAAGCGGGAGAAGGGAATATATAATGAAACAAAATCATTTATACCACAACCCCCACCAAAACAAGACATCATACAGGAATGAAGGGGAAATTCCACCAATACATGGACATGCATCTCAGGGTCTCCGCCCATAAAATCACAGGTAGAGACTGGGGCACACCGCTGTAGAATGCGGACGGCGTGGGGGTTCCCTCAACATAAAGAAACGAGGGATGGAAGGAGATGCTTCAAAGCAAACAAAGCAGGGCAAGAAATACTGTGACGAGCACTGAATGCATTAGAGTCAGTCCCATCGGGAAGTGTGTGGACAACAAAACACTATTAGCTATTAGTGAAAGTGCATGCAATTGAGTAAAATTAATAAGTCCAATGGGTGGCAAGTGGGATTTTTGCTACCTATAACCATGCAGTTATATCCTGTGTTGTCCGTGGCAAGAAGAAGCCTCGAGTCTGCTAGTTCTGGCATCTATTTCCCGAATTTTATATTCATTATCCAAGCGACCAATGTATGTCGGAGTACGAAGCGAGACCTGGGGTGCTGAACCATATGGATCAGAATTTATGTAGTAAGTTACACCTACCATTGAATGGTCTTTCTGCTAATGATTCCCACCCCAACTCCATGAGCATTTAAGTGACGCTTTTCGTTTTATCGTAAGAGTTTTTAACAAAACGGACTGCCCGGCGTTGAACCATCTCAATTTCCCGAATGAGGCCTTTTTGACTCGGATCCCATACGCTACATGCGTATTCGAAATGAGGCCTTAAAAGAGCGTGGTAACAACGATATTTGACCTTGGGTGTCTAATAAATCCCATTCTTTTACATACATGCTTGCCCGCAGGCTTAACGCACATGGGTCCCCCAAGTTAAGTCGTTAGTGAATGTATTTTACCCAATCAACTACTTCTAAGTCAACTCTAGCTAATTTGTAAACAAATCGCATTGATTTTTTATAACAATTTACCACCGAACATATATTATGATTTAATGACAATCCCCATTTTGAACACCATTTGGAAATGCAATCTAGATCCTGTGCTAGAATTAATCGATCCTCATCCCCAGATATCTCCTGATAAATCACCATGTCATCCTTCAATCATTAATTCCCATTCTAACCGCAACATGGCGTGAGCCGTAAGATTACTTTGTTTAAAAAAAAATGGACTGATATTCCGGAAAAAAATAAATTGAGGGTCAACAAACTAAGCTGATTAAAAATGAAATTGTGACATGTTGCCAATTATTTCTCTTGTGTAGATAGCAACTGTATAAAATGGGATGAAGGCCATACTTCAGAGACTTTGTTGTTGCCCTCGAAAAGCGACTCAACCGTGTGAAGACTTCAAAAGGCATTTCATCCGAAGCTCTTAACAGTCTTGATGCCACAGTTTGCGGCGGCTTCATTTATCTCACGAGTTGTTTGTGTATCTTGTGAATCATTTCATCTCATCTCTTCCTCTTCCCACATTTAGAGCCTCCTCCTCTCTTGCGGGACTCCCTTCCGATTAAATCTGCCCGATTTCTTCCGTGTGTCCACGAAGGGCTGCCACAATGCCGTTCGAACTAAAAACCTACGTTTGCACACGTAAGCGTAACCTATTTTGACTCGTGAGTAGCGGATTTGAAGAGGGGGATCAAGAGGGTGAAATAGGGGGGTCGGGAGAGAATATCTACAGGGTTCGTCCGGAAAATAAGTGTACTGAGCTCAGGAAAAAAAATTTATTACACTTTTACATATCTTAAGCTAATATTCCTCAAAATAGGACCCTTGTGAGTCGATACACTTGTTCCAGCGGCGTTCCCATTCCTGGAACGCTCCCGCGAAGGCATCATCGGGAACCTCTCGAAGACTCGTCGTCGACCTCTTCTCTGCCCTCCACGAACATCTTGTGCCACCGAAAGATCATGTTTCTGGACATGGCTGACTCCCCGTAAGCCTGGTTAATCATACCGACAGTTTCGGTAGACGATTTCCCAAGCTTTACCGCAAATTTGATGGAATAACGCTGCTCCAAAAACTTCGGCATCGCGTTCCGTGACGTGGGTCGAAGCGTGGAGGTTTGCGTTAACAGAGCTCCTCACTACACCACAGCTCAGAGCCGACTGCCTTTTTTAGCGTCGCCTGCCAACATACCCCCTCCAATCGCAGCCCGTCAGAGCGGTGCTGGGCGCGCCTGGAGCGGCGCGCCCAGCCCAGGAGTCATTACACTTATTTTCCGGACGAACCCTGTATCATGCAAGTTTTGTATAAAAAGTATCGGTAACGATCTTTTCCTGACGTGTGCGTGAAGAGCTGAATTCAGAGAGACCGTCGGTTAAGTGTGATCGCAGATCGTATTATTGGCATTGATGTAAGATGACAGTGCACACACCAGTACATCGCTGAAGATTTGGCGATGGGAAAGATCTGCGCTGAACTAGTCCCCTTGGAACGGACGAACAAAAGAGCAGAGTCGTGTTTGTCTGCTTTGCGAAGACATTCGAAAACAGCATCGCTGAACTTCTGAGCTGGGTTTCATTTTTGTGAAAATTCATCGGGGCGCCTAAACTGCCTCAAAGTGCGTATAAAATGCATCGAATGCACGAAATCAGATTACATTCATATCCGGATAGCCTGCTGTCATGGTGTCTCATTCTCTCAATTGCTACGTTAGAATTTATGCGAGGTGCATGTGCTCATTTGAAAGCCTCAATAAAAGTAAACACCTTATCTCGGATCACATTTGACAACTCGCGGGATTTTCTATTGCAGCGCACATTTTAACTGTTCGCAATGTGAGCAAAACAGAAGAACCGCAGTCTGCACACTACCACAGCAAGATGCGTACTGAGAGTGTAAGGACGTTTAGACATCAAGATGGTGGCTCTATCCACAACCCATTGCCACGCTAGGCCGAAACGTAAGTTACCTTAATTACAGCCATCTTAGGTCATATGCTCCTAGTTGGACATGTCGTTTTACCAGCGTCGAGTGAAGCGTTGACCATTGCTGTCATAGTCTTATTTTTCTAAAAAACATGAAATTGTCTGCTACTCCCACCCTGGGGGCGCGGGTTCAAATCCCGGCGGTGTTGAATATTTTTCAGAGGTATCTCGATCCCTACTTGAGGTGCTTTGTGGAGAGCACTTTGAGTGAGAACGCCGTCCGTCGGATGGGACGTTAAACTGCGGACCCCTTGGCGCCTTTCGTAAAGAGTAGGCTAATGTCGACGCCGGGTTTCTCTCCACCCTTCATCCATTCCTGTCCATCCCCTATGGCGCAAATGACCTCAGCTGTCGGTCGCCTCCCCTAAATACGAGTACTCGTACTACTACTTGTCTGCTACTTGATAAAATGTTCAGTGGCTTTATTATTTTCAGAGACTCCTTTTCAACCTTGAACAAGTAAAACGGAGGAACACTGTTATATAAAACACTGAAATATCGACGCTTCCTAGAGGTGTTTGGTTCGGTAAACAGATTAGCTGTTGGAATGGGAATGCTTTGATCAGGATGAGCGCCGCTTCACTCGATGCCTGGAAGAACGGAAAGTGCCGGAAATGCCTGTATCACCGAACGGGCAGAAATAACACCACGCAGCAAGTACTTCATCAAATGTCACGCAAGACGGCCGAGTTACGCATTCACTTCATACCTTCTCGTTGTTCCAACTGTCCGTTGGCGAGAACGACTCTCTCTGGCGGATGGATTATGATGTTGAGAACTCCTGAGGCAGTAATCCGAAGGATAAAGCAGCTTTAGCAAATGGCATAAATTTTATACAACTCTTGGACGACACTTGGAAATTAGAATGAAACTTAAAAAAGTGCGTATTAATGAACTCTTGGAAAAGAGTTAGTCGCTCCCGAACGCCTAGTGCACTGGGAACACCGAATTGGAATGTGCAGACTCAATTAAATACTTGGGCGTTACCCACACTCACGACCTCTGTTCGGTGCAACACATGCGGGGAATATGTGAACAAACTAACAAAAAATTAGGATTTATTGGAAGAGTACTTGGTAAATATAATGAAAAGGTCAAAGAGAAATGTTATCTGTCGTTGATTAGGCCTCATTTAAAATATGCTGCAAGTACATGGGATCCTCACGAAGTTGGATTAATTGCCAAATTGGATCGCGTGCAGCGTAGAGGAGCTAGATTTGTAAAACTTTGAAATGAGAAACTTATGGTAGTAACGTATCCTAAATACTATATTAGAGCAGCTTAGATCATCCAAGGAACAAAGGTTAAATTACAGATTAAATCTTTTGGATAAATTGTAAAGATGTCTCTTTGGCAGTGATATTGGAAATGTATTATTACCCCCATCGAACTACGGTAGGAGAGATCATGTTAATGACATTAGAGAGATTAAGTACAGAACAGATAGATTTGAGGTATCATTTTTTTCCTCGAACGATAATGGATCAGAATAACATTTTCCGATCCCGGTAGGGTTGAACATATCCGGTAGGGTTAAACATATATAACATTAGTCTAGTGTGTATTCACCGCCTGCCATACACCCTAGCGGTGGCGTGTAGGGTACTAATAATACTAAACACGTACTAAAAAGTACTCCGCTGCCGGGCACGACGGTGGCGAGATTGAGTAAACGGGCGGCAGCAGGAGAGGAGGATCACCGTCGCAGGTCGCGGGCGGGTCAAGACGATCTGCATCGCCATAACCAATAATACGACGACCTTGTTCCACTCGGCCGACTGGCGTTTTTAGGCAGTCAAATATAAAAGCCTCGCCAAACTATCAAAGGGATTTTGGTTCGAATCCCGGTGAAGGTCAATGTATTTTGTGTGGCGAAATTCTAGGAGTGTTTAGCACACACCAACGGGAGTGACTCCGCTGAAGTTACTGATACGGGATGTCTCGCAAATTTCTTTATCTTAATCTTTAAATTATTTTAAAAACGTTTTTTTTACTCTCAAACGGATTGAAAAGTATAGGTGCAATGGCTTAATATGGCATCGCGCGTATTGTTTACTGTTCTTGGCGATCTAGATCATTGGAGCGGGTCACGCAAGTGCTTTCCGTGCTTTTCATTGTTTGGTCATTTCTGGACCGCAGAAAATATTTATTACCCTCCCATCGATCGGTTTGTGATTCAAGTTTATTAAGGTCGGCCTATATTTAAGCACAACCCATGCCTTCTGCCAAATGGGAGTGATATCACGTATTCGTGATAAATTGGATTTAACGTTCTGCAGTCGCTTGGAGGCTTTTTGACCATGTCCGTATGTGTGCATGTGATTTAGCTGTTGTGGGCGCGGGAGTGGATAAGCATTAATCCCTAGAACAAGTATTTTGTATTTAAAATTTTTATTTGGAGTACGTGAACTCTTTTTAGTAAGGGTCAACGCAATAATGACCCAGAAAGAGTGAAACTGAGGAAGGGATTTTATTCTTTTACTGATTTAACGGTTAAATTTTCGAGATTTTTAATATTATCTGAATTCAATATAGTTAACTCTTTTTTTACAACTTTGTCATTACGTATTTCTCTGTGAACATTTAGTGAGAGTCATCTACATTTAGAAAGAGAGTACTACGTTCGAGTATACCATGGTGCTAAAAATATTTCAGGCATGCCCTTATCTCAGGAGAATACTTCGGGGGGCTTTTAAATCTCGGCTCTCTTTTTTTTACCGCT
Organism: Hetaerina americana; assembly: GCF_022747635.1. Lineage (NCBI taxonomy): Eukaryota > Metazoa > Arthropoda > Insecta > Odonata > Calopterygidae > Hetaerina > Hetaerina americana. Next base: position 105,621,776 of record NW_027286985.1, read on the forward strand.
GCACTGAATACTTTATGCCCTTAAATGCAGTATTATGCCAGTGGCTATGTATTTTAGTGATTAAAATTCCTTTGAGTGCATTTAACGCTCACATGAGAATGACAATTTTATTTTTTAGTCTACACCATGTTTCCAAAGAAACTGCGGGAGATGCCGCAATAGTAACGTGTAACTAACTTGTTGCATTGAAATACACCATGTTTGTTTCGAAGCTTTCAACTTCCTATTGCCCAGTTCGCTTCAATCCGTTTGTCTTTTCAGCCGACATTTTATGTCAAATTTAGTTTTTTTTTGCATCATCGCTTTCTTAAGGTAATTAAAATGACTTGCTGATTCTGCTCTGAATGAATAACAATAGTACGTGTTATTTGGAATGGTATTTAAATTCAGTGCCACTCCCTTTCAAAACACTTAACAGCTAAAGAGTAACAATTCATGAAGGAAAGGTAAACAGCCAAGTTCCATCTATTTTTAGACCGTCAACTCACTCCTCTACTACGTACTTAACCCTGCAATCTTGACAATCAATTATCGAGAGTCGTAGATCTTCTACAACTGTGTTGAAAGAAAACCGGTGCAATTCAACCGTGGGCATTCCTTTATTTTTTTTGACATCATTGTGTCGAGGGAAACATAGTCAGTAGAATTACTGTGGCAGTAAGTCACTGTGAAGAGATTATACAGTAATGGAATTATTTTGTTAAAGTAATTTAGTGGAGAGATTTACACAAACACTCATAATTCTTCAAAGCACTCTCCTTGGGCCTCTACACATTTTTTCCTGCGACTGCAATAACCGGTACGCGCCCTGGAAGGTGTTTTCGGGGACCTCTCGTAAGGTCTTCATCACGGCTGATTGGATCTCTTCTATGGACGAAAAACGGGCTCCTTTCAGGGCTGCCTCAATCCGAGGGGGCAATATCAGGACTATAAGGGGGGTGGGACAGCGTTGACATATGTTGTTTGGCCAGGAACTAGCGGACTCGTAGCGCGTTGTCCTGATGGGAGTTACCTACTGCAAATGGTTTGGTTACACTGCGACCAATGGGAGCGTCACGGGAAATTCAATTGCATTACTAATCGAACGCACCCTATATGTATTATTTCTCCTCTTCACAGAAACTTCTCGTATCCTTATGCTTTCATTCAGTCGAGGTATTGTCTTTCAGTTAAAAATTGCGTTCATATTCCGAATCTGAATGCTAATTCTTAAAATTGCATGGCAGATGGCAAAGGAAATCCGAAGCCGTCACCACGTAAACTATGATGACGGCTTCGGATTTCTGCTTCCCGTGGTGCATTAGCCAGATTAGTCGCCTTCGCTAAAAAACCGGCGAGTCCGCACGAAGGAACGTACTCGCGAGCCGTAATTCGAAGAAATCAGCCAAGTTAATGTTTTCAAATGAGTCCGAGGAATGTCGCGATTCTGCCACCTTTGATCCAAGCACTCTCTCCGATGACTCTGAAATCCAGTGTGCCGCGATGAATTACGATGAGTCGACGCTATCCTCAGATGTAGGCGCCTCTTCGTACAGAAGACAAATATCCTCTCCAGCCAGTCGTCGTACTTTGGTTTCGTAATCCATTAATCATACAAGGGTCCCGTTTTATGGAACTGTAAATGAATTCGCGAGTCCTCGTCAATCGGCCATGCATAGAATCAGCACTTGAAGTAATTCTTTAATAAAATACATAAAAAGTGTTGTTAAAAGATTTTAATGCCCTGCACCACGGGTTGTGGTCAGGAATGTTTCCTACAACAAGTTGCTTGTGCGGACAAGATTGCGTATTATGACTTTAGTTGATTGCCCAATGGATAGCATTCCCCCTTGATAATGGAGAGTCGGAAAAATAGTACAGCTTTAAAATACAAGGTTTGTATGCGGAGTATCCCTAACAATTTTTTCCTGACGTGTGCGTGAAGTGCTGAATTCAGACCGTCTGATAAGCGTGCACAAGGTGGCATATCATATTGGCATTGATAAGATGGCAATGCTAACCATTATTATCGCTGAAAATTTGGCGATACGAAAAATTTACGCTGAACTCATCCCCAAGGTCTTTGGACGGACGACCAAAAGTAGAGTCGAGTGTCTGCTTGCGAAGACCGTGAGATATGGCATTGCGACGATTCCCCAACCCCCTTACAGTCTTCAGTAATAGTAATATTTAGGGGAGGCGACCGACATCTAAGGCTATTTGCACCATTAGGGGATGGACAGGAAAGGATGAAGGGTGGAGAGAAACCCGGCGTCGGAATTAGCCTACTCTTAACGAAAGGCGCCAAGGGGTCCGCAGCTTAACGTCCCATTCGACGGACGTCGTACTCACTCAAAGTTCCCTCCACAAAGCACCTCAAGTAAGGATCGAGATACCTCTGAAAAATGTTCGACTTCGCCGGGATTTGAACCCAGACCCTCTGGGTGAGAAGATAGTGCGATAGCACTATCTCGATCCCAAACAGTGTCGATCGCAATCTATTCCCTATTCCTATCAAAGTGAAATCCTCCCTCCCACTAAGGTTGCCACCCTGGGACCCTAAGTGCCGTCAGAGAAGCTTGCACGCGTTCCCTCCAGGACCTTCCGTCTAGCAGGGAGCCTTAGAGTCGTGGTAAAGCCGCTGGCAAAAGTGTGTCGACGCTCAAGGGATGTACTCTGAAGAATAATGAGGCACTCTATCAATATCTAGAAAAAATCTATTTTCCCCGCTACTTTCTATGAAAACCATGCATATTCCAGGATATTATTTTCTGAATGCACTTTGAAAAACGCACAAACTTTACTCTTGCATAAAGTACAGTTTGCTCTAACTTTAATCATAGTCTACCGTTGGTGTAATTCCTGAGAGACTTCTCTTAGTCCGGAGCCCCCATATCACTCCCGCGTCTTCATATCGACGCGGAGTGTGTTTGGACTGGGAAGAGTGGGTCTCCTGCGGGTGGCGATAATTCGAGGGGATGGAATTTCGTAACACTCTTAAAAGGCCGACACGGGAAAGGAGCTCGAGATTGTGTGTGTAAAGGAAATCTGGAGGTGTCGGCGGGAGGGGAGGGCCTTGGCCTCATATAGGATGAACAAGTGAGAAGTTGGGAAAGATATTACTGTCGATAGACGGTGACATTCTAATAATTGAGGGAGGGTTGTGATGAAGTGAAGGAAAAACCGAAGCTATGTGGAAAAAACATGTGATGGCAGGGATTAGGTGAATTTGAGTCATAAATTAAATGCCTGCCTGAAAAAAAAACAAGACACCCTCTATCCATTTACGAGGGTAGGATGAAACTAATGCACACATGCTTGTAGACAACAAACAAAATGACCTTCAGAAGTGCTCCTGGTCGCATGTGGAAGTATCATTCCCCCCTCAACACGCATGCGTCGGTGTGAGGTCTTTACATTCATCCAGTGCATTTAGAGAAGCGGAAATATGGAGACGTGTTTCCAGTGCTATGTCAACGCGAGTTAAACAGCGTGCCGTTATCGAATTTTTAACTGCTGAAAAAGTGACTCCTGCTGAGATTCATCGTCGTTTAAAGGCTGTTTATCGTGGCGATGCTGTCGATAGGTCTACTGTAAATCGATGCGCAGTAAAATTTCGTTGTTGATGAAACACGCAGCGGACGTCCGATCACTGCCATAGACGATAGACATCGCAAACTCGTCAAATATTTGATTCAAAATGACCAGCGAATCACTCAAAAGCGTATTGGAAACCAAATTGGAACATCCAATGAACGTGTTGGCTTCAATATTGAATCATTGGGATGCCGTAGGTGCGCGATGGGTACCACGCCGTCTTACATACTGGAACAAACAAAACCCTCCTTATTCCCTTGATCTTACGCCTTGCGATTTTTATTCTTTTCCTCAACTCAAGAGACACCTCAAGGGTAATCATTACACCTTGGACGATGAAGTGAAGGCAAAAATTCGATAGCAGCACGCTTAATTAAAAATAGCAATTTTCCACAAAAATAAAATTTAATGCGACCGGTTTCAATGTTACTACATCATCATCACCTGATGATGATGTAGTAACATTGAAACCGGTCGCATTAAATTTTATTTTTGTGGAAAATTGCTATTTTTAATTAATCATGATATTCCACCATATCACGCCTGAAACGTCTCTTTTTAGCAGCACGCTGTTTAACTCGCGTTTCCATAGCACTAGAACACGTGTCCATACTTCCCCTTCTTAAAATACACTGGATGAATGTAACGACCTCAAACCTGCGCATGCGTGTTGAGGGGGGAATGTTACTTACACATGCCACCAGGAGTGCTTCTGGAGGTCATTCTCTTAGTGGTTTACAAGCATGTATGCATTAGTTTTTAGTCTACCGTCGTATTTGCATCGCCTAGGAGCCCAGTGAAAATGCCGGAGAGAAGAGAGGTCGGTCGGTTGAGGCGACCCGAAGATATCTTTTAGCGCACGTCCAGTTGGGAAAGTACTCTCAACCGATGACCACTCGCAGATGGGCATGAAAGAGCGAGATATACATCTCGCTCTTTCCATGTCTCGTCCCATGAGGACGGACGAACGTGAAAAATGACTCGTGCTACATACGCCCTTAAACAGGCAGATCATTCCGTTTTGACGACGGAGATTTCACAAGTGTACATATTTTTTCATCACCCAAAAGGCCATTATTTTTTCCCCTCGGGACTTTCCCTCGAATTTCTGAGGGTTCGAACCACGTGATCGTGTTTTTTAAATGGCGTCGCAGCATCAACCGGCCGCAACATCCCCCAATTGGCCGGGGGGAGGGGGTGGATTTTTCGAGAGAGACGACGACACCGGGATTTATCAAAGGGTGTGGGGGGGAGAGAATGACTCCGCGGGACTGGTGTCCCCCTCCTTCATCTCTCCCTCCCTACCCCCTCTCGTGGAGAGGAGAAATTTCTCATCCCTCCTTCCATTTCGAGGGTGACCTTTAAAGGAATGGGTGAGCGTCGCTCGCTCTCGTAAATTCTTGCGTCTATTTTTTAATATTTTTTTAATGTAAAGCGTGTTAATTTTCGGTGTAATCGAGGGGTGTCATCGCATTGTTCGCCGGGTAAGAGATGTTCACGTCATCTACATCCGTGCACAAAGCTTCTTCCTTTCTGTGAATGGAGCAATTAATAATGCATATTCTGAGAGCTAAGGGAAATGATTTTAAGATCTCTTAAAAAATAAGATGAGACTGATTCAAATTCCGAAGAAACTGTGGGAGATGCCGCGAAAGTAACTGTTAACGGAGTCATCCGCTTATATGCATTTCAATGCAACAATTTCAGAGTGGGAAAACCATTCGCCTTCAGCGTTTGATGAAGATGACGCCTCGATAGCTTAACTGGCTAAAACACTCAACCGGACATTGAGGGATCCAGGTTCATATCCCGGTCAAGGCGAATGATTTTTACTCTTTGAAGTTGTTGCATTGAAGATGAGACTGTTTGAATAAATACTTGCTTTTAATTGTCTACCCTTGAATCATGCCAATCGCCTTCAAAATACAGCCCTTGGCTGCTTATATACCACGCTCCCAAAATTTGTTCTAGCTTTCGAATGCCGCTTGGAACGCTTGCCTTAATAGTTTTAAATCGGCGTCCATTCGAAATGGATTTCAACTTAACTGATAAGAAAAGGTTCGCTGGAGCAAGAGTCGGAGATTAGGGTGGCTGGAGAATCACTTCTCTGCTGTTTTTGGCCAAAAACTCTTGTATACGCTGAAAAATGAGTCGGCAAAAAATCTTGATAATTGTCAAAATGGTGGCATGTCTAAATCACCTTCGAATTTCATACGATTCACCTCTGAAAATATTTGATATCTCTAAAGTTAACAGCTTCAGGCTTAACTTTGTGGAATTCCTTCATGATTAGGGTAAAAAATAAGAGAAACACTTTTACACTTCGGCACACTTTGTTAATGTCCTACGACCATGGTTTCGATGTTTCATCATCACGTGGTGATGATCTGATGATGATGCGCATCGTCATGGGAAACCATGGTCGGGTGAAATATTAAAAGTGTGTGGCAGGGTAAGAGCGTTTCTCTTATTTTTTACCCTCATTTGATTTCTCGTTAACCCCTCAACTTACAGTAATGAACAAATGAATTTAAGAAAGGCCTAATGATGCTATACAACAGAAACATTTAAATTTGGCTCAAGAATGATAAAGTAATTTGAGAAGAATGTATTTAAATTTTACCGGGACGAGCAGCCGCGCAAAGGCAGGAATACAAGAGAAGGGGTAGGGGAGGATTCCCGGCGTATATTCGTATTATGGCATAGGAGCATTATCGAGAGAGAGCAGGAAGTTCACTTTGTCCCATTGTATTAATTTCGCATGATTTAAGGGAATATCGTTGTCATTGCCCGACTCACTGCTAAGAAGTGTCCTGATCCCAACAAGTACCGCCTAGAGTTCTGGCCGAAGAAGTCTCTAGTCAACGCGGTTTTCCCAGTGTCGATCGTGGAGATCATATGGACCCCATGGTTTGACCTATTTCTATTACTTTCCGGGGGGACATGAAGTAATAATCCTCCGGAGGCATGGCCGTAGCCATATTACAACAGAGCTCCAAAGCTGTAGACGTCAGTATTTTCGCCATTTAAGGGAAAACGTGTGAAATATAAGAAGAGCGATCATTGTTTTAAAAATTTACAATAGGCTGATTGTTTTAAAAGCTGGAAAAACTTCCAGTTTTTAGATTATGAATGAATAATTTTGCGAATGTATTCCAGTCGCTGAATAGTTTATGGTAGAGATTTGAATCAGTTTTCCCATTTAACACGGTGATACTTTGAAGACATATTTCATTCAAGTTTTAAAGTCATTTTTGTGCCTCTTTTCATGAATAAATCCACGAGTTATTAAAAAAAGTAATAATGACATTGCGCACCTCGTTAGTCAAATTCACTTTGCTTTTAGCTGCGTTATTCAGCCCACGGAAGTAAAATAAACGCCGTTGCCTTTTAAAAGCCTTCGGGTGTGATTCAGCGAAAAATATATGTAAAAATAGATTTTTTTAAATTCTAAAACACGGCGTAGAAATACATTCTCGAAATGATGTTGATTTTATAAGGTGCACTTTCAAGAGCTATTATTTTAAATTAACTGACGCCAAGACGTTCCATCCTTAAACCTTTTGTGTTAGCACCAATCGGAGGTGGTTAAGTTCGCTTTATTCGTCCGCTGATCAAACATGCAGCGAGTGTGCTCAAATACCTCAAGTTCACGTGAAATAACCTTGGAAACAGAAGTGTGTGACCTTTCTATCGCATGCCAGCACGCGAAAATTCATTATCTTTCTGGCATCGTGTCAAATCTAGGTTAGATCGAGTATCGAACGAGTTTCTCGTCTCTTCAACATTTTGGTGGAAAGACGCTGTTCAATCATTGATGTATTTTATAAGAACCCAAAAGGTTTCATGCTTTATGCTCCCTATCCAGTTATTTATATTCTATTATGGATAGGAAAAAATCGCAGCCTCACTCAGCACCGCAATCTATCGCATGCCGTCCGTCTTGTTTTTTTTATGATTCGGCGATGGGGGGGTCCGGGGATTCGACCGAGTTTCAAAAGATCCGCGCCCGAGTCCAAATAGGACTGAATTATTCAAAGCTCACGCGTCGAGCGAGACGAGAGGTCAGAAACGTCTTATATTGTTAGACGGCATTTGAGAGTACTACCCGAAAGACGTGAGGGCTTCTTAATGAGATTCAGCCTTCTCTTTGAACCGGTTTGAATTTTCTCAACCATTAAAATAACCCCCCGAGGATCTCCCCTCATCAGATGAAAACTGCCTTGGAGCCCGTTTTGTGAAATAAAACCTCTCCTTAGCGTCGTTTGTACATCGTTATCCCGCGCCAAAGCACCATCCCAGTACTTGCGTCAATTTACAAGTGCCGACTTGGTTTAAAAAGTTTATTTTTCCTTGTGACTCGGTTCCTTCTTTGCTCTCGGTATCCTCAAAGACATAGTCGAGAGGCCGATTCAAGGAACAGAGCAGGAGAAATGTCGTCGGCGGAGATATTGGGAAAACGAGAGGTTTTTTGCAAGAGAGACTTGTGTTTGACAGTTCGTCTTCTTTGTAAATTGTGTCCGCAGTTTTTAATACAATGCTCTCGTGGTTAGAACTCAGATTTAGATAGATTGAGCTAAAAAATGAATAATGCATTCAAAAAGGCCCCCGACAACTGTCACCTCAATTTGTTTTAATTTGGATGAATCAAATGAATCATTTAATCATTTAATCCTTTTCTCATTGGGAAAATATTACGTATTCAATTCTTTTTATCCAGACTCATTGGCCTCGGATAATACAAATATACTGTATCTTTTATACCATTGTCTAGGAAAATAAATCGGAAGAACGATTTCATTTGTTCCTCAATCTTACAGGTAAAATTAAATACAGCAATACCACAATTACTCTCGGTTCTGTCCGACCACTACTGTACGGCATCATCGCGTGAAGATGCATCAAAAATCAGGCTACCTATACGCTTACGCTGTTTCAGGATGAGGTAGTGGGTGTACGTGTATGTGCGTATGCCTGACAGTGTGTATCTATGGACCATGCTCTGTGCTGTATCTCCAACTGATGATCTTACACAATAGTGAAACCATGAACGTGTAGGGGGAATATTAAATGTGGAATTGCTGTATTTTATTTTACCTTCACGATTGCAAAGTTTCCACTAATTAGTGGCGAAAACAGTTTAATGGGGTCCTCGAATGAATAAAGGTTATGATTTTAATAATCTCTTTAATTAAGCGTCAATACCGGAGCTTAATTTTCGCAACTTAAGCTCAAGTAAACAGAATTCGTATTACATTCTCAAATTGCACGCAGTTTCGGCAGAATAAAAAAAAATATTTGATAACCGCTGTTGTTCAGAATATCCTCTTATATCGCGAGTAACTTTACAGAATTCGATTTTCTCGTTTCTCTTCTTTCCTTTGGCGTTTATTAGAAAACATGTGGAATAAATTCATTAAAGAAAAGTCTGCTTTGTTTTCCGGGCCTGAGGTTTACAAAAAAAACCTTTAAATTCAAAATGGCAAGGTGGGCCGCAATTAAACGATTCCGATGATAACTGTTGAAATGTTGGTAATCAGGATAACTGTTCGTTTGTTCCTCTGCTTTCGCGGTTTAAAATGTCACCAGTTTCACTGACTCCGTCGTTTACGCCATCCGTTTCGAGTCCAGTTAATCCCCGTCATCATTTTGACTCAGGGTCGTTGCCGGCCCACTAAAATGATCCCACTGCTGGAGGGTTGACCTCCATTTGGCACGGAGACCCACACCGAACGGAATTCCACTCACCCTCGGCTCCCACCCCCCCACCTTCCATCCGACTCCTTCCTGGCCATCACTTAATATATACAAATGCGTGCAGGCTGACGCATACTATATGTCTCGCTGGGATATTATCCGACCTTAATTAGTGTCGGCTTTTTACGGCGCGCACGTTCCATATCTCTTCTGAAAATGATATTTACGTGTCGAATACTATTGTTCTAATCAATAATAACGATGTATGAAATCTCACAATGCGGTGAGAAGAAAGCAAGAAGAACCCCAGCCCCCGTATACTCTCTCTAATAACAGTAGACTTATATGAACTATGAACTCGCTTCTTTAAAAGAATATTTTGTGATCCCGGGCACTTTCATTGTCTGTTAGAAACTCGCACATAATCCGAATTTTTCGGTGGCGATACCACCTTTCTCAAGGGAGAGAAGGGACAGTCCAACGCCCCTATTATGTTCCTGCCCCTTCCTCGTTTTCCTGTCATTCTCCCCTCTATCACAATACTCAACATGCCACTGCCGATAAATATAATTTTCATCCTATTTTTCCTTCTTCCTCACCCCCTCCCCTCCCGCTTATAAATAAATAAATTAATAAATAAATATATATAAATAGTGTGTGTGTGTGTGGGTCACGGTAGTCCAGGGGTAGAGCGTTGGACTGCTGAACGGAGGGTTCCGGGTTCGATTCCCGGCCGAGGCACTCTGGACACCTGCAGCTCCACGCTAAAGTGATTTTTCGTGTACTAGATCTTCCTGGGAAACCATAACCGGCACAGGGAAAGGAACTACCCTACCCTGATGTGTGAATTTCACACGCCGTCGGGCTTCGTACGGGGTGACCTCTACCATCACCTACCAAACTGACCTTCGGGTTGATTATTGTGTCTATATAAATATATATATTTATTTATTTTTAATGTCCAGTGCATTAGCGCGACATACTAATATTTCTCCTTCGTCTCCGATCGCTTGTGATTTCCAGGCCGTGAAGAAATATCTCGCCGAGGGCCCCTGGAAACTCCAACCATTTTCCTTCTCCGGGGAATTATGTGAGAAATTAGCGTGTAAGAGCGAATCCCTCTTTGAGCGTCTCCCCTTCCCCTTATAACTCATCCGTCCGCCCTTTCTTCACCCCCCCCTTGAACCCGCGAACTGTGTGCAAGTCAGCCTGCACCTCATTTGCCGGCTTCGTTTTTCCTCCTCCCCGGGACATACTCGTACATATTTTCCAAGTGTCGAGTGCGACATTTGTCTCCGGTGAGCCCACTTCTTGCGCGTGACGGACGACTTGTCAGCAGCGCTGTTTAGCGCAATCCTCTCATCCTTCAGACTCCCTCCTCCGCCGTTCCTCCGTGCGTCTTGTCATCCTCTTTTGGTGCAGTCCTCTGCTCGCGGCAGTGTGCCCAAGGGGGGCGGGGGGGAATTGGGCGTCACAGTCACGTTTTCGCGCCACTCACATTATTCATTGCCGGCGGTCCCTTACTCGTCGCGGGAGCATCGACGGCGTCCGAAGCAAGTGATTTGCCGAATCTGATGGACCCACGCGTGCCGAGTGCACGTGGCGAATGAGTGCGACCGAGCACGAGCCGCAAACTTCGACTAATTCATGCGCGCCAATCACGCCTGTCTTGCTATGGTGGAGGTCTGCCGTGCGAAAAAAAATTAGTGGTTCATCTTTATTCCCTTTTTTCTCATAGAAAATAACTAATTTATTATGTGAATTAACCTTTGTTTTGAATTAAGCCTTTCTCCAGTATTCGTGACGAATTTGCACATCATTCGATAGTCTTCATAATTGAATATATTTCCCTTTTGCCGTCTCACTGGTAGGATCCGGGTTCGAATCCTGGATACTGCAGGTATTTTTCAGTGGTTTCCCGATCCCTACTTGATGTGCTTTGTGGAGAGCAGTTGGATTGTGTACGCCGTCCGTAGGATGGGACGTTAAGCTTGTTGACCCCTTGGCACCTTTCGTTTGGAGTAGGCTAATGCCGACGTCGTGTTTCTCTCCAACCTTCTCCTTTCTTATCCATACATTGATGGCGCAAATGACCTTTGCTGATTGTGGCCTCCCATAAAATTACTACTTCTACGTAAAATCAGGGAGATTTATTGTAGAAGTGCTAGACTGTCTGGGTGAGGGATGGCGAACCTCATGGCGATGAAACGCCGAAGTTGATGAAGTACGTGAGAGTGGTATACTCTTGACTCGCGTGCCAACCCATCGAGTGGAATTGTGATATCGATTATTTTTATGTTTCTGAGAGACGTAGAGTGTTTTTATAATAAAAACGATTTTGAAATGGCATAAAAAAATTATTTATTTTGAAGTTAAAGTGCTTTTTTTAGAGCTTATGACAAAGGCAATTATGAAAGTGTAATTATGGTAAAGGTTAAATTTTAAATAATGTATCATAGAAATCTTCTGTCAGTCATTTATTAGAACTTCTTCTTCTTATTCTTGGGATATTAAATTGCCTTTCGTTTGAGGAATGAAGTAATACTTGCAGATAATATTGTTTATCATTCTTGATTTAAGAGAAAAATAGATCAATTATTCCCAAAGTAAATTAAACTCACGCGTTTTAATGAAATGAAATGAAATTCAACGAAAGAAATATAGTAGTACTCTCTCGGTGCTATCGAAGAGAAAGACTCGTTCTAACAGATTCAGACTCTACTCTACTTTACATTGCTCTATCACATATTCAGTAACAATGTTTAGCGTGCTTTTTATGCGAATTGAAACCTAATTAAATGGCGCAGAAAATGCTTTTGCGTTTTTTATAGTTTGTAGTTTTGAATTCAGCCTTGGGAACAGTCGTTTTATTTTTGTTCGATCTTGAGAGTAACATGAGACCTTATGGTTTTACTTTCTCCGCGTCTAAAGAAATCCTTCCACGCGTGATAGAAAGACAAATATGTAATTTTAAACGGGTACAGAGCGTGGATCAGTTTCGTGTCAAGGGCGCTCGTTGGAATAAATAAAAATCAAAGAAAGTACACTTAAGGTAATGGTGGAATCGAAGGTAAATGAAAATTCTATAAACTCGAGGGAGAGAAAGAGAGAGAGAGAGTGGGTGGGTGGGTGGCGTGGGTGTTTGGCTCGCTTGGCTGTCCTCAAAACACTTGCTCTTCGGCTGGATTCTGGAATATTGAGGTCACGCATTAATCCGTATGGACTTTTGCGCTCTATAAAGCCATACAAATACGTTGGTGCCATCGAAGAATGATGGAAGTCAAATGAATAGATGGGAGACACCGAATGAAGAGAGGGTAAAACGGAAAAAATGAGAATTTTCAAAAAAAATATGTTTAATGTGTGAAATTTATTTTGCTCATATTGTGATGTCTGCCGATGGTGATCGTGCTCTCCTTATATGGAAACCAAACTCAGTCGTCGTAAAAGACGTATTTGGTGCTGAGAATCATCTCCCACGGTGGGAAAAAACCTCCCGTCGAATGCGACCGCAAAAACGCAATGACGCCCGACTCTTCCCCGAGGCGGGCGTCTGACGGCGGAGGCGTGTGGCCGGCCGGCCTCAATGAGGCTGTCGTTTAAGTGATGGCCTTACGCTTAAGCACACTATTGGTTAAAAATCTTGGCGAATTACCTCAATCATCTCGCCATGAAGACGTGATGGTCGCATAATGAATCCTGTAGACTGAGGAACGTCCCGACACAGGGGATGGCAGGGCCTCCAGCGGTTGTCGTCATGCGAAATCCTAAACGCTCTGCTGAGAAACATACGTGGAAAAGAGGAAATTGGGTTGGAACGAAAATTATTACAAGTTTGGGTAGTTTCTCCATGTATTAGGTAAGAGATGGGTGGAGGGATTGTAGCTAAGCTTATGCGGAGTGGTATTCAAAGATACACGAGAGTAAAACGGAGATTAGAAGAGCACCTACCTCCCTGTCCAATAACTACGCGAACTGAGGCCATAAAAAGTGTATTTTGCTAAATTTAGTCTACATAGATTTTGTTCCCTTCAAAGCACTCTCCATTCGTTGCTATGCAATTATTCCATCTTCTTCTTTTCCAATGTTTAAAGCACCCTTGGAAGTCCTCGGCAGTTAGGCTTTTTAGTTTTCTCGTCGTTTCTTGCTTTGTTGTGTCCACATCTTCCCAGTGATGTTCCCTCATCACATTTTAGTATTCTGGGAATGGGAAAAAGTCGCAGGGGGGATGAGATTTGGCGAATAAAGATCAAGATAGGTGATTAAATTTTTTGCCAGAAACTGGCGAACAAATCAATGCTGAATGTGCTGATGCATTGTCATGGTGAAGGATCCATCCATCATGTTCGGTTAAAATAGTGTGCGCTGTTGATTTCCCTAAATTCAGTTCATCGGCTATCATTCGGACAGTTTCTCGACGATCGGGAAGGACAAGGGACCGCACACGATCAATGTTGCGTCGTCAACAGACGTGGTTGAAGGTTGTACCGGCCTTGCATCATCCGTGGCGTCTTGTCGGCCATCTTTAAAACACTTAATCCACTTGAAAACGGACGTTTTCTTCAGAGCATCATCACCATAAACAGCTGTCAACATTCGTCCGCGTCAATGCCGTCAGATTGCACCAGTTCGCGTATTTTTTGGGCAGACCACGTAGTTCAGGGTGGAAGGAGTGTTAACTATTGGTAAGTGTACATAGTACACATAAGGGTCGTATTAAGAATTATAGTGGGTGTGGAGTGTGCGAGAGATCGGAGGTGTTTCCAGGGACTTTTACTTAAGATGCATCAAAATTGCTGGGGCCAAGGTGTGCCTGCCAACTGGTAGTCATGGGGATGAGGAAGCAGCTTGTATGTAAGAGAATATTTTTTACGCATTTCTTTGGAGAGCACTTACTATATAGGTTTTGATTTTATTGCCCGCCTGTCTTGTGAATGGCTGCGTATTTGTGCTCATGAAAATCGGCGAGGGAGAATTGTATTCATTGGTGGATAATTTCTGTGGGTATGGTTGAGCATTCTGATGTACCATCCGTAAGATGCATATTTTGATTTTATAATTTTTGAAAGTTATCGCTATTTAATGCATACAATGCAGTTACGCAGCAAACACCAAATAATTGCACTTTTCCTCTTGATAAAAATTATTACCTATATTTTATTAATTTCTCCCGGTACATAAATGTAAAACTAAAATGTGTACAAGGCGGCATTTGTACTAAATATCTACTTGAGGTAGATGTAGTACATTGAAACCTGTTCGTTGAATAAATTTACATGTGTATCTAACGTAAAATGTATTTTTTTTTGGTCGATTTGTTCCGATTCCACTAGTATATCACATCTGAAATGGTGCAGTCCGTTGTACGGCGTGCATTTAACATTAAATGGTATCCGGGCGAGAGTTAAACATTGATTTTTTACGCAATCCAAATAATAAATTGAAAGAGTTGCGAACACTTCTTTATCAACTTTCACGTCTGGGGATCCCCGCAAAAATTCGCTGTCTGAGAAACCTAAGAAATACGCTTGAGAAAATCTGGATCTCATTAAAATCATTGAATACATTTTTTTCCATTTTATTGCCCTCTTTAAGGTGCATCCTCCCTCTCAGTTACACTTCGTTGACTGATATAATATGGCGATGCCAGTGCTGATGAATGTTTTGTGGTCTTACGTCGCATTTGAAAAACCTAATTTACATAAAATTTAATTGAAAATGTGTTTTGTCGTACAACATCAGACTCATAGAATTCTTTGTTCAGTGATATTTTCTTCGATGAAATTTATAAATGGAAAAATTATTTTCTTTGAAAATGGCTTCAAATTTTCATTATCTTTCTCCTCGTTAAAGTGATATCGCTTAGAAACAGACGCATATATATATATATATATATATATATATATATATATATATATATATATATATATATATATATGCGTCTGATATATATATACACATAATATATATAATATATATACATATATATATATATTTTTTTTAATCGTCATTCGACAGCCGGGAGACATATCAAGAGAGAAAGAGAGCGAAAAATACGTTCTCCCACTGCATTATGGACACTCGGTACCCTTGCCCTATTTTTGCTCGGGGTGGGGATTATTTGAAAGTTTTTAACTCAATGGCGGTTCGAGTCTTTAGTGCGTCCATCCGTGGCGTGCTTTTAATCAGTTGATAAATGAAAATAAATTCGTCCATAATGTGACGTCGGGCTCAGTTGCCCTGAGCGGGAGGAAGCTACTGTGCCGTTTGGAAGGGCACGAGACAAAGCCTTTCCCTTCGCGAAAATAATACATTTGCCGAATTTATTTGTATTCATTTTTTCATCATCCTCCTCCTCTCTCTCTCTCTATCTTCTTTCTTCAAGTGCGCGCGTCCTTCTGTCGAGAGACGACGGGCCCATTGTTTGCCGTCCACGTTCAGGTGGCATTGTTTTCATTGCGAGCTCGCGTCCTGCGGGTAAACATTTCTGTCACCTCGAGTGAATTAGAATGGAATGGAAAAAAAATATTCGGGGAACTTAGGTCTGTTTTTTTTGTATTTTCTAGTATTGGAGCAAAATATTGCACCAAATTTAATCCACGTGGGAATTAAATTGAAAGCAAAATTGTATAGTGCGACGGAAAATATAAGCATTTATTGTACGCACGCGTATTAATTTGTCCGAGTCGGTTGATTCAGCGTGCACTTAATTATGGATCACGATTGCCAGTACTTTGAAGTATCTCAGAAAGACTCTGCTGTCTGTACGAAGTGTTCGTCATTTAATTATGTTTGATTTAATCAATGCTATTAATGAAATAAAAGGATGTACGTATTTTAACGTTTAGAACCCCTGGAGAAAAGCAATACCTTTCATATGACGGCCGACAAAGTCAGTGCGGGACAGGGATTTAGATAGTTATTTAGTTAATTTAGTACCCTGAAATCCACCGCTGAGGTGTGTGGCAGGGGGTGAATACGCACCAGACTAATTTGGAGACATTGGTGAAGACGATTTGAAAGAAGGAATACAATAACTGCGTATCTGAAGAAATCAGCCGCCTTAAATTATAACCACTTATTTAATGAAGCATGATATTCTGCGTCTCTGCCAAAGTACTGCGTTGCAAGCCGCGTCTAGCGAAAGATCTGTAATCGTAAATTGGTGATTTTTGAAAATTCTTTCGTTGATTTCCACAGTCAGTTCATCTGTCACTAGGCTAGGCCGACGTTCCTCGTCGTGAATATTGGTGCTGTGGCCATTTTTAAACTGAATGCACCAATGCCACGCTCCGACTTCACTCATTATTCCGCCTCCGTACACACTTCACCAAGTTCCCAATGAGTTTTAATTGGTTAGTTGTTTTTTTTCCAGTAAAAACCTAATCATAGATCGGACTTCACAACTCGCGGGATTTTCTATTGCAGCGCACATTTCAACAGTTCGTAATATGAGCAAATTAGAAGAACAATAGTCTACCTACACTACTACAGCAAGATACACACTGATTGTAGGGACGTTTAGACATTAAGATGGTGGCTCTAGTCCTATCCATCGTTAAGCTAGGCCGAGACAAAAGTTACTTTATGGTCATCTTTAATTACTTAATGAGTTATTCCTAAAATAACATTGTATGAGCACATCCTCTGCCATATTCGTAACAACCATAAGACTGGCTCTTCCAGCATAATTCACACTAATTTTTCACTTAATTCTACTAGAGGAAGAAATATCTGACTATTTCGTAGTTTGCAGTCCTAGAGACGGAAGTTGAGCCCCTGATTTTTCTTTTGGCATCAAGCTTCGTCCGTTGTGGCCGCGAACTCTTTCTGCTCCAGTGGTCTTTCTCACCGTGGCATGCAACTCATTAAGTCCATAGTTTTCAACCAATTTCGTTTTTGCTCGCATGTGTCGAGACCTAGCTACATGGTTTCTAAAATAAGCATAGGGAAAAATTCTGGAAAACTAGATTTATTTCAGATATTTCTGCAATGCCTTATTATTCTGCAGAGTACATCCCTTGAGCGTCGATACACTCTCGCCAGTGGCTTGCCCACGACTCGAAGGCTCCCTGATAGGTGGAAGATCCTTAGGGGTAAGCTTCTTTGACGGCACTTAGGATCCCATGGTGGTGTCTTTAAGTGGGTGATCCCATGGTGGTGTCTTTAAGTGGGTGATTTCACTTTTGGTAGTCTGAAATAATTTGCTTGTGCCAAGTCGGGACTGTAAGGAGGTTGGGGAATCTTCGCGATGGCGTTGCAGAAGATCTGAATTCGCAAGCAGACGCTCGATTCTGCTTTTGGTCGTCCGTCCAGACCTTCGGGAGGAGCTCAGGGCAGATCTTTCGAATCGCCAATTTTTCAGTGATAATGGTGTTCACTGTCATCTTATCAATACCAATAATACGATGTGCAATCTTGCGCACACTTAATCGACGTTCTGAATTCAGCACTTCGCGCACACTTTGGGAAAAAATTGTTGCCGATAATATTTATACAGACCTTGTATGTTGACTCAAGTCTTTATTTGAACGACTGGTATTGTGCTTATTTTACGCATGGGCGGAATAGGCAATACTCAGGGGCGGAGTGACCCTGTTATCTTTTGAGTAAGCCGATACTTCCATCTTCGTAATAAGCGTCCTGAGTTGCAAGATTCCCCGCGGTGACCCTCCCGTCAACCCTTTCCCACGCTTCCTCCCCATTAATCGTCAAATGAAAGGACCTTTGCACGGCTGAGCAATGCAATTCAAACTCCAGTTCAATCGGCTGGGAAAGAATACCTCCGAAGCGAGTGATGAAATTTCAAGACTTGTGTCGTTTCCGCTGTGACTTAAATTGCGTTGTCTGACACCGAATAAAATATCGAAAGCGGGGAATTACATCAACTTAATAAAATTTGTTGTCTCCAGCGTAAGTTTATGGAATTTGCATAGCATATTAAAATGAAATCATTGACTTTGTAATTCCACAATCATTTTTCAAAAATATAGCTAAGAAATTTCACTATTAGAAAAGGAATATCCGGACAGATTGACTATTCGAGGTCCAAACTCATGTTCTTATTTAGAACTTGTTGATTTTGAACTGGACTCCTTATTTTTCCGTAGTAACTCAAGATAACGGTTGGTTGATTTTGGCTCTATTTTGAAAGGAAATCTCACTGCATTTCTGGCGGCATCATTATGAAATTATAGCCACTCGATCCAATGAAGTTCATGAGACAATTCCACGTATAACAATAGTAAATAATGGGATATATAGCATCTCGTTTAACATACCACTCGTGTAACTCTCTTTTTTGCTAGGCTTTCTCCTACAGTGAACTTTCCAGCTGAGGGTGGTGACCTAACACCCCCGCAACCCACCCTTGCTCGAATAGTCGTCGGACTCCCCTCGAAGCGCTCTTTAAATTAATTAAAAATTAAATGCTAATCCCATATGGGAAGGTATTTGACAGCAAAACCCACGAGGTTAATGAATGTGAATGAATTTGAATAGAACTAATGATTCACAAGACGCTCTGGATGGCTAGTGGGATTTTTGCTATCTCTAACCTTACAGTTGCTATCACGTACTGACCTTGGAAAGGAGAAGTCCTTAAGAATGTTAGTTCTGGCTTCCCGCAGGATATTGTTTTGGTGATCGATTTTAATAAAAGTTCATACATGTGTGTTGAATTTATCCCTTATATTGGTTGAACGACATCGCAGTAGCAGCAAAGACACGATAGGACCTGCAAGCAAACCTGAATAACGTGGACCAAATACTTCGGGAATATAATATGAGCATCAACAAGAAGGAAACGAAAATCCTTATGTGTGGAAGAGAGAAGCTGAATGCAGATATCACAATTCGAGGGGTGAAACTAGAGCAAATGGAATCCTTCATCTACTTGGGCCGCAGTTTAACTTGGGATGGAAGAAGCTCGGCCGACATCAAACGAAGAATAGCCCAAGCTAAGAAGGCGTTCATCCAGAAGAGGCAATTACTATGTTCAAAAAACATAAGGTTGCAAACAAGGAAACAAATCGTTAAGACTTTCGTGTGGAGCATGGCACTCTCTTGTTCCGAGACTTGGAACATTGTAAAAGTGGACCAAGGAAGAAAAGAAGCATATGAAACTGGAGGAGATTACTGAAGATTAAATGAACAGATGGAGTGAGGAACGATGAAGTATATACATAGAAGAGCCGAAGAGGAAAGGACCATATGGAGAGCTCTACGGCACAAAAGAAATAGATGGATTGGACATAGCTTGAGGCACAATGGAATATTAGAAAAATAATAGGAGGAAAAATTGAAGAAAAGATCCCGCGAGGAAGGCCAAGATACAAATACATAGGGCAAATTAAGATCAACGTTAAAACAAGGAACTTATCAGAGAGTGAGGGAATCAACACTGAATAGTGAAGAATGAAGGACTGCAGTAAACCATTCTTGGGATTGCAATACTGTTTTAAACTGTAAACCATTCTTGAGATACTGTAAACCATTCTTGGGATTGCAATACTAATGGTTGTTTGAACAATTATATTGATAATGTAAACCCTCGGGCAAACGATAACGTCGTGCTCTATGTTGACCGTGCTTTTTAATTTAGGGTTTTTATGCAGGATTATGTTTAATATATTAGGGCGGGAAGAGGGGGGCGCGGTTGGGAATAGGGAAAGGTCCTTCCTCGTCCAAAGCGGCGCCAGGGCGTCTCCTCCCCTCGACTGGAGCTCGATTACGGCACGACACGCCACGACCCTCCGAAGCCAACTGCCGCGCGACACACACTCCTCGACACCCCCCTCCCCCTCCTCCCCTCCTCTCCACCCCCCATCGCCTTGAGGGGATGGAAGGGGGCGCCACCCCGCGCGAGCGGCGAGGGAATCGATCCGTTTGGTGGGTTGGGAGGGGGCGTTGGGGGGGGGGGGTAACCGCCGTCGTGAGCGGCACGGCACGTGCCTCTCTACCCCCGTTTGTCTCCACTTCGACGTTTCGCTCTGACGTCTTCGACTGACGAACTTCTTAATGAAGTGATGCGGCCATTGTCGAATTGACGTGCGTGTTGTGCAAAATGTAATGCATCAGCGGATGGACGCAATGAATCAGAGAATAGCGAGAGGTCATAGGTAGCGATTGCGAAGGTATTGTTGCCCAAGGCATTGCCTAGTTAACGGTGCCCAAAAATCCTGATCTGGTCCCTAGGAGCTGTCTTTTAATTCATTTTTATTTCGCTTGCCCCGGATACCAGTGCCGATCTTACAAGGGATACTTTTACCTCGCGCATTACTTGACTTTCACTTTGAAGCTCATCGCATACGATGGTTTTGAAGCGTCCAAAATTTATATAATGTGTAGTGCCAGTATTCACTATTAATTACATCAATAAATGGTGGTAATATAACTCCAATAACATACACCGTCGTACGGCTTTCCTGGTAAAATGTGTCTTTGTGTGCGTGTGTGTGTCTTTGTGTGCGTGTGTATGTCTTTGTGTGCGTGTGTGTGTCTTTGTGTGCGTATGTGTGTCTTTGTGTGCGTGTGTGTGTCTGTGTGCGTGTGTGTGTCTGTGTGCGTGTGTGTGTGTCTGTGTGCGCGCAACCCGCGTATTTTTTTCAAAAGAGACCTTAATTTAATTTTAGCCGAAATTTATCCAAAATATTGTAAGCTAATGCTTTTTTCTCTCTTCTTTCAGGTATGTACCACAAATAATTGAATTCTGCCCTGCGATCCACAGTCAGCATGCCTGTTTCAAAGCCGGTCGGGGGTCCACAGTGGGTTTACTTGCTTGTGAGTTATCTGTTCTTGTCTTTTGAATATTTTCCTTTGCGCGATCCCTTTCGGAATTAACTGTATCCCGAGCCACGACGTTTTCGGAAAGTACAAGGGCAGGCTGAAAACTAACGCACACATACTTGTAGACCACAGATAAAATGTCCTTCAGAAGCACTCCTGGTGGCATGTGGAAGTAACATTCCCCATCAACACGCATGCGCAAGTTGGAGGTGGTTACATTCATCCAGTGTATTTTGAGAAGCGGAAGTACGAAATTTTACTACCTATCGTTTAACAGTAGACCTATCAACAGCATCGTCACTATGAACAACGTTTCAACGTCGATGAGTCTCAGTTTGAGTCACTTTTTCAGCAGATAAAAATTCGATAACAGCACACTGTTTAACTCGCGTTGACAAAGCACTAGAACACGTCTCCATACTTCCGCTTCTCAAAATACACTGGAAGGAAGTAACGACCTCAAACCTGCGCATGCGTGTTGAGGGGAAATGTAACTTCCACATGTTACCAGGAGTGCTTTTGAAAATCATTTTGTTTGTGGTTCAGAAGTATGTGTGTATTAGTTTTCAGCCAACCCTCGTACATACTTTCGCTCAGGGCGCTTAACCCGAACTCATTTCCTGAGGGATATTAACTTTTGTTTCCGTAAGTTCCATTTATGCCTTTTGAAGCTGAACATACAAATTAATTTTAAATACAAGAACTGCTGCATGTTAGTGACTATGGTGAATCACAATCTCAATTCTTAAATGAAGCCTTGAGCAATGAGTAATATCCTTTTCGGGGATTTTTGTCGAATTAGGCTGGTGTAATTCCCGAAAGTTGCGTGACAACAGGGAGTAATTCGTTCAAGGGGAATGAATGTCCACGACCGAGATATACATACATACACATGCAATTACCGCGAAGGGAATTTCCCCCCCCCCCCGCCCCCGAAAAAGTGACCATCGGCGGTCACGGAACGTCTGGCACCTCCCCAAGAACAGCCGTAAAAGAATATCCTTTTTTAACTTTTTTTACGACCAATAAAAACTGAAATTATTTTTAGAACAGCTCTTGAAATGCGTGCAAATTACTTAAAGCGAGGAACCCTTTTCAATTCTCCCGTGACCATCACCCTCTCCACACCCTTCCCTCCCGCCCCCCTTACATTGGATCCTTCCCCTCCCACTCTCTCCCTCTTCTTCCCTTGGCAATGTCCTTTTTGAGACGACGCTTCCTTCTTGATTTGAATCCCACGGGAATATTTCTCCCGATATCCTTCGGGGTAGAATTTGGATTGTTTTTTTTCCTGGAACGAAATTCACCTTCAGTGGATTTTTCCGCTTTCCAGATATTCTTTTTTATTCTTGATGGAAGCGACGACGGTGAGGCGAAATTTTCATTCATTGGATTGATTGGGAGTAATAACTTAAGCTGGTTACCTCTTCGTCTTCATTATGAGCCATCGATTTCTTTTCATTCGTTCTCAGATCTCCTTCTCCAATCTTGATCGCGTTGCACTGCCAGTCCCAGCATTTGGGTTTATTTCAGAGCTGATGCTATATTCAACAGACTCAGGCGAGATGTAGTGGAAGTTCGTCATTATGAGAAAAACAAAATTGGCACTTTTTCATAGATTTATTTGTAACGTACAACGCGTATAAAGGTCTTAAAGGCCTGGAGATGGTTCGATGAACTTAAACTGAGAATTGTACGTTAAAATACGTCTGTGGAAAAGTGCAAATTTTGTTTTTCTCATAAAAACTGCTGCTGTTTTCGATCGGATCTTAGATGTCATTTCTCGGATGCGATCTTATTTTTGACGACGAAATTACATCTCCAGGTTGAACATAAACAATTTCGGTTAATACCGCAATTATTAAATAGTATTATTTAACTTTTTTGTTTGCCAGAATGCGTAATTGTAATTGTATATACCGAGGTGTTATCTTTAATTTTCACGAGTAATGAATATTTTAATTCGCAAAGTGAGTTCGAGTATATGTTTTGGAGCACCATATTCCTGTTTTTTATTATTTAATTGTGCCGTCACCTTTGCTAGGGATTTGCAAAAAAATCATTACAAATTCAAGCATTAATCAAGTATAATAGATTTTTTTATAATGTATTTACACCTATATAGTATTTAAAATCTAAGAATTCATTTTATTTTATTATAATTTAATGATTTTATTCCAAGATATCATTTAATTTTGTTATATTTTATTTGTTATCATAAGAGAGATGGCTGCTGCACACGCAAGAACTCCTGATATAAATAGACCCCTTAAACACGCCCTACCACAATTTCATAGTGTAAAAGTTATCCATCAAAGTCAAGGCGAATGATTTTGACACTTTGAGAAATGTTGCATTGTAATGCGCATTAAGGGATGACTCCGTTAAACGTTACCGTCGCGGCATCTGTCGAAGTATCTTTGAATCAAAAACATGCTTTGAATGTTATTCTGCGTGGTTTTCTTTTGGAAATCAAAATAAAATATTCTATCACCTGTAAATTAATATAAGGAAAAGGGATTGGAATATCACAAAATCTGCAGGGGTTTTTTGCAACCAAATACCCTGATTCTTTGCTCAAGAGATGACGTTCGGGAGCTGTTCCACCACCCAGCAAAGGAGAAGCAATCACAAAATGCCATAAAGGATAGCAACAGTGCGTTTCGTGGCACGAATTACCAGAAGAAGAAAACGAGGAATATGTATATATATATATATGTGCATATATTTATTTTTTTATTTTATGCATAGTGTTCCGAAGCAGCAGCACCCGTATGCCCGTAAGTTAACGTGAACTTGCCTTTGGTGTGCCGCTCCCTTCAAGCTCCCCCCCACCTTTAATCCGCCGCGCGGGAGGTCGTGATTCATTCCCGGCAGCGTAGCGATGGGGTGGTAGAAGGGGTCGCGCCGTCGCCCCCGGGGAGCGGTGGCCCTCGACGCGGTGATGCGGGGGGATACGCACTCTCTCTTGCCCCGGCACACCACCCCCTCTATGGCCGGGGCATCGCGCGGAATATCCTTATACGTAAGTCCCCCGCTCGGCTGCCGAGACCGAGCCCTGTCAGTTCCGCCTCCCTTTCAGTTTCCCCCCCTTCCCTCCCTCACACGGATCAAGGCCACCGCCGCTCCTTTCCTCTATTTAACTCTCCGTGTTCATAGTCGAAGTAATCATTGGGAATAATTACCACGGCGAAGTACGTAGGCAGGCACAGGGCGCCAAGATGCCTGGAGGTTCCCCGCTTCTACCATCTCCCCAATCCGCCCCCCCCCACCCAATTCAGATTTACTTTTATTCCTCTCGCCGGGCGGTTAAAAAAGTAAATTCAAGGCGAATAGCCGATCCATGAAGACACACTAAGCAGTTGGGGAAAGTTTTCAATGGAAATTGAAGAGGTGAAATATCTTGACTTCAGTATCAAGGGACGAGGAGGACGCTACTGATTTGCACTCTGGAAAAAGTAGATGAAGCATGTATAGGAGTAGATGACGTGATTCCTGTGGAGGTTTGTTTGAAAATGAGGAACTAAGATCGACTTATGAGGCAATGAATCAATATAAATAATTCTAAATGCTCAGTCCATGGGTGCTTATTTCCAAGGTGATTCTTAACCGTCTTGGCGGCAGAATCTACGAATGCGCGACTGTTGTAGTTTTCGTGGGGAAACTCATCGCCTTTCATTTTCAGTTGTGTTCTAGAAACACTTTTCACCCGTCGGATAGGTACTCCTCTGTGTTTATTCGCATCCCTTGCCCTATCTGACCACTAAAATTGAGAGAAACAGCATGGATTTAGTAGAAATTACCGTTGTTTCAATTTATCGAGATTTATACGATATATTGGGAAATTTCGTTACTTCTACTCGAGGTCAAGCCAAACACGAAGACAAATCCAAAAAACGGGGCACCCGCATGTACAGCGACGACCCCCATCCTCCCCCTCCCCCCTCCTACCCCCTTCCCTCCCCCCCCCACCCTCCTTAGTCCTATTTGGGAGACTTCCCGCATGCGGTCCCCTGGCAACGCGAATAAAAAAAACGGCGATCGACCACACGCCGCGTCGGCGACACTAAACTAACCCAGTTTTCGTTGCGGAGGTTTCGCGTTAAAAATTCCCTGGTATGGTCATGGCATAATTTAGTACACACTTGCAGTTACCCCGTTTTAAAATCTAACATCAACTAAAAGCCATTAAACATTGTTGATTGACATGGATACGACCTTGAGGGAGCACCGTGTGTGCCATTTTATCCGAAAACAAGCGGTACGAATAAATTCCGCCAACTGGATGATGCCTTTTTCGTGTTGTTTGAATTGTTTTGTTTCCGTGGCAATGGGCTGGACACTAAGCAATACCCACGTTCTCGTTTCCACTTAGGATTATAGGGTACAGTTCTTTTCCATTTGCCCGCAGGGGATGGTCTATGTACCCTAGGTCGTTAAATACTAACAGCATTTTTTAGAATACCATTTAGATTTTTAGGTAAGAAAAATCATTCGTGATCGTTGTCTAAGGCACTGTTAAAAAAGTACTTGTTTGTTTAATTGTTTCAGATTATTTTGAAAATGTATTACAAAGAGTCGTCGTGTACGGTAAAATTGCATGCACTTCTAAATTGCTATCGCTTTCAAACATTCGCTTGAAGTTGACACTTCAAGCGAATTTAGGCAGCTCGTCCAATGATAATCATTGAGAGTAACTGAATGCTTTGAAAGAAAAAAAATGAAAAACTTATCTAATGCGAATGAATCTCCTCTAAAATTATAAGGTAAATATTAAATATAACAGACTTTGAAAAAATACCACTCCATTTGGCGGCGAAAGATTTAACTTTTTGATTTCCTAATGGAGCTGAATCAATCGGAATACTTTGTGAATAGGTTTACTAAAAATGGATGCTGCAAAATTTAAAAAGGACATTAACAATACAATTAAAAATAAAAACCAAATAAAAATGATTTTGCCCAGGACATCGACAAGTTAACTAAGTTACCGATATTAAGGTGCGCCGTGGATCTTAGCCCCGTGCCCCGTTAGATTTTTGCTAGTTTTAAACTCTAATGTAAACGTTAAGTATGTAATTTGCCGTGACTCAACAGGGATACTTCGTCCCCTTTGCAAATCACGTGCATACATTAATACACGCGGTCAGGCGTCGTCGGAAAAACAATAAATATATCTAAAATACCGAAGCGCTTATTGTCGATTGAGACCTGGAGTAAATTCTACATTTTAGTTGGCAGTTATGCTTTATTTGAGATCACTTCCGGTGGTCGATTATTAGCATTTATCATTTTATCTCCGATTGATGAAAATATTGACTACAAATTTCATATACTTCGATAATTCTTGCATGTAGATAGGCCGCGTACGTTATTCTTGCTACGTAATAGATGCATTACATTTTGGGTCGAAAACATAATTGAAAAGGTCTGAATTTTGCCTCAAAAGATATAGGTCTCACTAAATTCATATGTTGGTATGTGGGTTAATAACTGTAATGCCTTCTCCTTTACGACGTCGTGATGAAAGAAAAAAATTGCTATGAAATCCTTAACTAGGTTTTTGTTTCTTTTTTCGCATTTATGATCTTCACTTGATCTAATTACGAATTGCAAGGAACACCGGTGGAACATTTAACGTTTGGGGCGTCGCCGTTTTTCTTTTCGGTGGTGCTCCGAGCCTTTTCACTGTGCGCATCATGCAAATCCGATTAGTTGCGGTCGCCTGTTTTGTGTTTGGTGATTGGTGGAGCCGCTCGTCTCGTCGTGGCCGCTTTAGTTGCGATGGGAAACGGGAGAGGGCGTTCGCTAAGATGCCCGGTGTTTTTCCCTTGCAGCGAAATTCGATGCTGAGCCAAGTATTATGTATTTTTTAGCATCCTGCAAGCCACCGCTAGAGTTTGTGGCAGGGGCGAACCTCGTGCAAAACAAACTAATTGTGACCCGAATATTTAAAACCTTACTGCGGTCGGATAATATTTTTCTGATCCTTTATCGCTCGTGGAAAAAAATTAAATCTTAAAAATGCATGTCCTACACTTAACCTGTCTAATTTTATTGAGAAGATCTGTCCTACCGTAGTACGATGGGGCTAATATTACATTTTCAATATCACTGCTTAAGAGACCTCCTTCCAATTGATGCAAGAGCTTCAAGCAATTGATGCAAGAGCTTCAAGCTGTAATTTAACCTTCGCTCCGTGAGTGATTCCCAGTCTAGCTGCTCAGATATTTTGGATACGCTATTAAGTTTATCGTTACAATTTTTACAAATTTAACTCCTCTACGCTGCATTCAATCCAATGCGGCAGTCAATCCAACTTCGTGAGGATCCCACATACTAGCAGCATATTGTAAATGAGGCCTAACCAGCGAAGGATAATATTTCTCTTTGACCTTCTCATCGCATTTGCCAAATACTCTTCTAATAAATCCTAATTTTTTGTTAGCTTGTCCACATATTCCCCGTATGTGTTTCACCCCGGAGATGTCGTGAGTGAGGGTAACGCCTAAGTATTTAATCGAGTCTATAGATTTCATTTCGGTGTACCCGATGCAGTAGGCGTTCGGGAGGGAATTTCTCTTTTTACAAAATTTCATCACTACGCACTTTTTTAAGTTTAATTCTAATTGCCAAATGTCGCACCAGCATTGTATAGCATTTAGGTCATCTGACAAAGCTGCAGTGTCCTCCGGATAACGGATATCCCTGGAAGTCACTGCATTGTCGGCAAATAAACGTATCTAACTATTAACTGCGGAGTCATTGTTGCTAACGTAAAGTAGGAATAAAAGAGAGGTCCGATGACACTTCCCTGGGGAACACCTGAAGTGATTTCTACTGCACTTGAGATAACTCCATCTATCTCTTTGCACCCGATCAATCAAAATGTCTAACATCCAACCCAGGATATTTTTATCTATGCCGTATGCTTCTAGAGCGAAAGTTAGTTAGTTAGTAGAGTTGTTAGTTAGAGCGTTAGTTAGTTGATAAAAGAGGCACCGCGCCCTTAGGGACGCCGGCGCCTCTTTTATCATTCTGCAGCCGCCACAGCAGACGAAGAAAATACTCGGAATCCTGTAGATTTTTTTAAATAAAGTATTTCCTCCCGGAGCGGGCATTTGGTAGTTTATGTCTACTGTTGGTTTATTTGGAAAGCAAAGCCTGATATTAACCATTGAACTTTTCAAATCTCTGCGGCTCACATTGTTTTTTATTGAGGTTTTGTATTTTCCTGCATGCGGATATTGTGGCGGTTTTTCCACCTATCAGGGCACAGCGTTCATTCCTGGGCAAGTGCCTCCGTGCAGCCTGAGTCGAATGTGGTTTAACTTTCGCCGCATGCGAAAATAAATTCTGTCGCGAAGCGCAACCGGTGACTTGTAGGGTTGGCAATCGTGCAAAATAAGTTCCTAGCCGGATTAATCTAATCTCTCGCCGTAATAATATCCGTTGCCATGCAGCGAAAAAGCGCTAATTGAAATGCGCACGTGTGCTCGTATACGCATGCAAGTAGTCAGTAAAATGTTGAGGAAAGGTTTCTGTCGGCAAAAGGAAATTTTTTTTTGAGTTACAGTTGAATTTTTCAGTTGGGGACGGCACGGTTTGTTTTATTTATATTTTGTCGTTTTTGGGATTAATATTCAAACAGTATTCTCCACAAATGTTGATCGTGGGACTTTATCTTTGAGAATTTAACGGATGTGTATCCTTCTTCCAAATCAAAAGAGAATTACCCCTCCATTGCACTCCACGAAGGTCTACTTTTGCTGTGCATTTTGTAAACGATTTCGCATTCGCTGCTGCTCCTATCGCACCGCGCGGAACTCTATTTGTGTTTGAAGGACCCTGTGAATTCAAACAGAAGTCGGATAGTAGGCACCGCGTTGTATTCAAGCGAGGTGTGTGTTAGTTTTTACGCCAGAATTCAGATATCCATAATTAAAATCCCAGTTGGAGAGGTTATTTAAATGCCTGGGATCTTTTACGTATTTTTAGGAAGCACGAAACAATTATATTTTTCAGGAAAACACGCTGAAAAAGTTAAGAAGCAACATTGATCTCAGAATTCATTTTTTTCGGGTGCTATTGTTTCATATTTCGTTGGAATTCTTCAGGACACCTGCGGCAAAAAGAAAAGAACAATGTATCGGATAAAAACGGTCGTCTTTTTTAAAATGTTGCTAAAAAATATCATTTTTCGTCAATTAGTCCCGCGAAAATCCTCGTTAAGAGAGGAGCACAATAAGAAATAATTTAACTGCACTTTATTTTAATTTAGCTAACATTAAGCTAAAAACAATTGTGGTTATTAATGAATCAATGCTTTTGGGCTTAATTCGTTAAATATCGACTTACATAAAACTAAACTTTGGATTATTTATTTTGGTAGCTGTTTATTGTCTCCTGGCAACGACTGCAATCCCATCTCAGAAAGGAAATCTGCATGTGTCACAATGCATATGTTTTTAAACTCTAATTAATTTCGCTGGTTTTTCACCCCCCCTTCTCATTTTTGGGTGCTTTCCTGCGTGGGTTTTTGCGAGGAGAGCAATGCCACGCTCTTCCTAGCTTTTCCCACAAGCCACATTCTTTGCTTAGACTTTCCCTATTTTATTGGTCTCTTTCTTTGCTGCCATTTACTTTGAGTATGTGTGTATGTGCATCCTTTATTTATAGATGTGTGTGTGTATGTATATATATATATATATATATATATATATATATATATATATATATATATATACTACCTTGATCAAAAATTTCCCGGAATTTATTCAGAAAATTAAAAATACAAGTTTATTCATCTAAATCTATATTGTCCCCTTCAAAGTAATCCCCATCGACTGCAACACACTTATGCCAGCGCTTGATCCAATCCTCGAAACATTTTTTATATTCGGTTTTCGGTATGTCCATCAGTGCTTCCTGCGATTTTTCCATTACTTCCTCTCGGCTGCTAAAACGCGTTCCCCGTAATGGTTTTTTAACTCGATTGAACAGAAAGAAGTCACAGGGAGCCAAATCAGGTGAATTCGGTGGCTGTTGGATGGTATTTGTTGCATTTTCGTCAAAAAATTACGAATAATGATAGCACTGTGCGACGGTGCGTTATCATGGTGCAAAATCCACGAGTTTTCTGCCCACATTTCTGGTCTCTTTCGGCGAATTGCTTCACGCAAACGTCTCATAACGCCCAAATAATACTCTTTGTTTACTGTCTGGCCTTCTGGCAAAAATTCATAATGCACTACACCGTTGTAATCCATGAAAACCGTCAGCATTGCCTTCTTTTTTGACTGAAAACGACGTGGTTTTTTTGGTCTCGGCTCATTTGGTGAACGCCATTCACTTGCCTGATGTCTGGATTGCGTGTCGTACTCATAAACCCACGTCTCGTCTCCAGTAATGATCCTTTTGATGAATGTGGGATCGGATTCAGCCTCGCAAATCATGTCTTTTGCGACGTCAACACGGTCTCTTTTTTGCATGAAATTGAGGTCTTTTGGCACCAACTTTGCTGCTACCCGACGGAAACCCAAATCATTAACCACAATGTCTTGGGCGGATCCATAGGCAATGTTCAAGTCCTCCGCTATTTCTCTGATGGTTAATTTGCGGTTATTGACCAACATTTCTTTTACTTTATCAATTTTTTCACCGACTTTCGATGTCGATGGTCTGCCACTGCGTTCATCATCTTCGATTGACTCACGACCACTTCTGAACCGCTCGTGCCACTGGTAAACGACCGTTTTTTTTTAGAGAATCGTTGCCGAAACACTTTTCCAACATTTCCAACGTCCGTGCGCCACTAAATCCGTTTTTTACGCAAAATTTAATACAAGTTCGTTGTTGCAAATTTAAATCCATTTCTGCAATTGTAAAAAATCGCCAACACACACAGAGATAGATGTACTCTTGGCTACGTAACTTTTGCAAATGTCAAGTTATGACACTAAGATTTAAAGGGAATATCAACAACAGATGTACCAATTTAACAAAAAAAACAGAACTCAAATCGGAACGATGGGAGCGCCACACGGTGGTTATTCCGGGAACTTTTTGATCAAGGTAGTATATATATATATATATATATATATATAATTATATATATATAAAATTATATATATATATATATATATATATATATATATATAATTATATATATATAAAATTATATATATATATATATATATATATATATATATATATATAATTATATATATACATATAATCAGTATTACATATGTACTTAAGCGGATAAAATAATACTTTATATATATATAGTATATATATATGGATTCCGTCGATGTAGCACGGAAATGTTGAATAATAAATTGGACAGCAACAAACAATATAGAAACACATAAAAAGATCACTCACACGCTATTTCTTGATCAATTCGATGGAATTTTGCTCCGTCTTCATCGGAAGATATAGCAGTAACATTACTTCTATATCTTCCGATGAAGACGGACCAGAATTCCGTAGAAATGGTCAAGAAATAACGTGTGCGTGATCCTTTTGTGTGTTTCTATATTGTTTGTTGCTGTCCAAAAAAAAAAATATATATATATATGTATATTTTTTTAAGGTAATCTACCGGTTAAGGTAGGTTTTTGGATGGACACAACTAACCACCAAACAGATATTTTATTACTCCTAACAAAACACAAAATCCATCATCCTACTCTATATCAGGTCCCTCTTCATCTCTGAGCTCTTTCTTCCTCCCTTCATCCCGTCCAACATTCCTATCCTGTTCCTTCCCTTTCCTCTTTTGCCCAACATTCTCCCCTCTATCACAGTCTTCAACATCCCACTGCCGGTCAACACCCCCTTCATCCACTTTTCCTGCCTCCATAGGATTGCTCCCAACAAACCCCTCTCTTCGCCCACCATACCAAGTACTTCCTCATTTGTTTTCCTCTCTGTCCATTTCACCTTCTCCATTCTTCTCCACACCCACATTTCAAAAGCCTCCAATCTACGTCTATCCTCCTGCTTCAATGACCACGTTTCCGCACCGTACATAGCTACGCTCCATATCAACGTTTTTACGAGTCTTTTCTTAACATCCTTACTCAAAGTCCCCGTCATCAACTCCCTCCTCCTTGTGAAAGCCTCTTTGCCTAGCGCAATTCTTCTCCTTACGTCCCTACTACTTTGACCGTGTTGGTCCAAAACACTACCGAGATACGTAAACTGTTCTACCTGCTCTAGTTTTTGCCCTCCTATTTTAATGTTAAGCTTGGCCTTTTTCTTTCTAGAAAATCGCATAACCTTTGTTTTATTAATATTGATTCTCATCCCATACCTGTCGCACTGAATTTCCAATTCACTCAGCAATGCTTGCAGCCCCTTGGCTGACTGACAAACTAAAGCTTGGTCATCAGCAAACCTAACTGATTTTACGAATTCCCCGCCCACTTTCATTCCTACCTCGAGTTCTTCCCATGCCTCTTTGATCATTTCCTCTGCATACAGGTTGAACAGCAACGGTGATAATGGGCAACCCTGCCTTACACCCCTTCCTAACACTGCCCATCCTGACTCCCCGTTTCCCACCCGCACCTGAGCAGTTTGAGACATGTACAGGTTGCGGATTAGCCTCCTTTCCCTCCAATCTATTCCTATTTTCTGCAATATACTCATTAGTTTTTCCCAATTTACTCTATCAAACGCTTTTTCGAAATCTACGAAACAGGCAAATACCTCCTGGTTGTGTTCTATATTCCTCTCGATTAGTAATCTCATTACTGCAATGGCATCACGCGTACCTCTCCTCTTCCTAAACCCAAACTGATCATCCCCTAAGTAATCATTTGCCCTACTCTCAATCCTTTTGTTTATGATCCTGAGAACAATTTTAGCTGCGTGGGATATCAAACTAATTGTCCTATAGTCCTCACATGACGTGGCCTTTAGCTTTTTCGGAATAGGAACTAAAACTGATCTCACAAAGTCTTCTGGCCAGATTCCCTCCTCATAAATGCTACGGATCAGCCCATATAGCCTCTTCCTCCCACATTTTCCTAAGCATTTTAAAAGTTCCACGGGAATGTTATCTACCCCACGGCCTTATTTAGTTTCATCTCCCTTAATGCCCTTTCTATCTCATTGTCTAGTATGCCTGGGCCTAAGCTGTCTTCCTCTACGTCATTTTCTTTTTCAATGTCTAGCTTTGTTGGTCTGAATTCTTTACTATACAGTTCTTCTATATACTCCTTCCATCTCTCTTGGATCTTTCCTGCGTCAACTATTACCTTACCCGCCTTATCTCTAACTGTTAGCATAGCTCTTCCTTTCTTACTTCCCGATAACGATTTAACTTTGCTGCACAGCGCACCGATTTCACCCTTCCTCTGCAGACCTTCCATATCCTCGCACTGCGTCTTCCACCATGCTTCTTTTGCTTTATTTGTTGCCCGCCTCAATTTATTGTTCAATTCTTTGTACTTCATTTTGCCTAATCCTGTATTTATATTCTTCCATTTTCGCCGCTCATCCATCTTTGTAATCATCTCATCCGTGATCCATGGTTTCCTAGTCCTTTTAGCGTTAACGGTTCCAATAGTGTCTTTTGCGGCTTTAGACAACCCTTTCTTGATCATTTCCCATTTTTCTTCGATAGTACTTAGCCCTTTACCATCCTCCATGATTTTCTCTACCGCCTGTTTGTATTCCTTCCTTTTCAACCCATTTAATGCTTCTACATTCCATTTTCTAACTCGCCGCCCCTGCCTTATCTTTTTGAAACGTACGCTACATTTCATAACAACTAAA
The DNA here is from genome assembly GCF_022747635.1 of Hetaerina americana. Taxonomy (NCBI): domain Eukaryota; kingdom Metazoa; phylum Arthropoda; class Insecta; order Odonata; family Calopterygidae; genus Hetaerina; species Hetaerina americana. The sequence continues at coordinate 105,655,625 of NW_027286985.1, forward strand.
TTGTGGTCTGAGTCCGCATCCGCTCCCGGGAAGCTGTGGGAATTTATCACACTGTTCCTAAAGCTGTGTCTAACCAGGATATAATCTAGCTGATATCTTCTTGAGTCACCTGGCATTTTCCATGTATACCTGCGTCTTTTGTGGTGTCTAAACCAAATGTTGGTGATGACTAACCCCTGTCTTCTGCAGAACTCAACTGCTTTTTCCCCGCGGTCATTCCTCGTGCCTAAACCGTAGTCCCCCACCTCATCACCATCTCTTCCTTCGCCTACCGTCGCATTCAAATCCCCCATCACTATCAAATGTTTCCCCGCAGGAACACACGCGATCATGTCCTCTAACTGATCATATATCCTATCGACCTCTTCTTCCTTATGGTTGCTCGGTGGCATGTTTACCTGAATAATAACTAAGTTCGTCGGTTCTGCTTTTATCTCCACTAGTAGTATTCTATCCGTTACCTGCTCTATGTTGACTACGCTTCTTCCTACCTCTTCATTTAATACTATGGCAACCCCTCGTTGGCTCTCGTCCCCACCGCTGTATATTATTCTATACTTATCACTCCAGTAATCCCCGCTATCTTTCCATCTCACCTCGCATAGACCTAAAATATCTATATTTCCCCTTTCCATCTCTCGCTTAACATTCTCCAATTTCCCTGTCCTCATCATTGTCCTAACATTCCACGTTCCTATTCTAACTAAATTGGTCTTCTTCTCCTGCGTCTTCTGTCCTGCTGCTGCTGGTTTTCCCTTGCAAGGGTTTCGTGGGATGACGACCGCGGAAGCCTTGCCTCCCCCGCTGCCGGGCACGACACACGGCCGATTGGGCCGAGCCCCGTGGTTGCCAGGACTCAAAATTTCTCTATTGTCCATCATATTTTTCTAGGGAATGATAATTGAGGTGGTTTCCCGTTGCCTTCCTCAATAGTGTTTTTAACGTGACACCATCACTTACTGGCCGCCCCACTGGGGTCAGACGCCATTGCAGCCGCCTCACTGAGGAACAGACGCCGCGTGGACTACCTTTCGTCTGGCTCCTAACCTTCGACCTATCTGGCATGGGTGACCCTACCAGGAGCAATTTTTATTACTCCCGCCAGCACAGCTCTAGGGGTCATCGGAACGCACAAGCCCTTCCACCACGTCAAGGTTGTAGCCCGGGGAGGGTATATGTATATATACGAGTATGTATATATATGTATATATATATGTAATATGTATATGTATATATATATGTATATATATGTATATATATGTATATATATGTATATATATGTATATATATGTATATATATGTATATATATGTATATATATGTATATATATATATATACATATATATGTATATATATATATATATATATGTATATATATATGTATTTTCGTGTATGTATATATATGTACATATATATATATATATGTCATATAAATGCAGATATATTTATATACATGTACATTATATATATTCCTTTTCTTCTCGATGTGAAAATCTGTCTATAGTATTCTGTATAGTGTAAAATCTGTCTAGTCTGTCTATATGTATTTATTTATGTGTATATATGCATGTAATTATAAATTTTATGCCTAATACAACATGTATACGACGATGGGTTAAATGGAAAAAGGGACCATTAGGTCTCAATTTTAACCAAATGAAGACGTCTATCTTCCGTACCATCCTTCTCCTCACTCCCGCCGACCAACGATCCTCGTGAATTATGCCATATCATGCGCCCCCTCGTGTCCTCGGAGTTACTCTAATCTAAATGTAATCATGGAGTACGGTTAAACTACCGTAGATTTAATTGACCTAATCACCTCCCCAACTTCTTCCATTCCAACTTTCAGCACTTCTCCATCCTTTCATTTATCAAGTTTTCCGTACATGAGAACAAACTTGAAGCCGAATGAAATAATAATAATATCTCATAACATTTTTGTGTGTAGTAGGTGCAGGTACAATGTAATGGTTCTCAGAAAACTGTTTGTCGTTGAGGGGCAAGTCGAAGTTCATTCTCGTGGAGCCCCCGCGGGCTAGTTTGCAAGGTCACTGAAGACGTGGGCACTGGAATATCTGGGTCGCTCATTCGTGGTTATTATTACCTGCATCATCGCCGTAATGGCTGTTTATGATGGTCCGTGGGAGAGCGCGCAAGGGGCGTGAGATATCCAATCCACTTTGCCGATTCGTTAGCCGTGAGCGGTTTGTATATTTTTTCTCCTCGCCGTTCAGAATACGTCGTCATCGCCTTGATGGATTGCTCTCCCGTCGATCCAACTACCCCCTCCCCCCTTTCACCTCCCATCCTTTCAGGCAGGGGGCCGGGGGGGGGAGGGTTTGATGGGAGGCAGGGGTAAGAAGTTTGCCCGTTCGAAGGGCTTCGGAGGTCTTCTAGTATTAATTTTTTCTTCACAATCATCGATCAATCTCGTTCCGATTGTGCCTCCCTTTCCCCTCCCTCGCCATCACGTTGCGTCACCGACATCCCCCACCCCTTTTCCCCTCCCCCTCTCCCTCCCTCCCTCTCTCTCTCTCTCTCTCTTATATCTTCTTTTCTCCTTCATTTGTCTTCTCTCACCCTCTCCACTTCTCATTCTTCTTCTTTTTCATCCCTTCTATTTAATTAATTTCAATTAATTGAATTCTTCATTTCAATTTCGGTAACTTAATAATATGTATACCATGTAATACTATGTAAAAATGATCGTTACAATGTATAAGTATCTTTTCTCTAATTAATATAGTTTTCGCTGGATTTTCACACCCCCCCCTTCTCTTCGTCCGGTGTGTTTCTGCTTGGGTTTTTACTAGATGAGCAACGCCACGCTCTCCCTAGATTTTCCCACAAACCTCATTATTTGCTTTGACTTTCCCTATTTTATTATTCCCCTTCTTCACTGTCATGTATCTTGAGAATGTGTAGGTGTATCCTTAATTTATATATGTATATATATATGGATGTATATATGTATATAAATGAATATATTTGTATATCTTTTAAACGGCGTCCTGTTGTCGAATTTTTTACACCTGAAAAAGTGACTCCTACTGAGATGCGTCGTCGTTTAAAGGCTGTTAATGGAGACCACGCTGTTGATTCGTGTACTGTAAAACGATGGGTAGTAAAATTTCGTGGTTGCAAGCCTGGAAAAGCCATAATTGTTGATGAAACACGCAGCGGACGTCCGATCACTGCCACAGACGATAAACATTACTGCCACAGACAATTTGTTTAAAAATGGCCGTTAATCACTCAAAAGCAAATATTGGAATATCCAAGGAACGTGTCGGCTTCATTATTGAACATTTGAGATACCGTTGAATCTTTGCACGATGGGTACCACGCCGTCTCATAGGCAAGAACAAACAAAACCCTCCTTATTCCCCCGATCTTGCGCCTTGCGAGTTTTATTTCTTTCCTCAACGCAAGAGACACCTCAAGGGTAATCATTACACCTCGGACGATGAGGTGAAGGGAAAAATTCGATAACAGCACGCTCGCGTTGACATGGCATTAGAACGCGTCTCTATACTTCCACTTCTCAAAGTACCGTGGATGAACGTAATGACCTGAAACCTGCGCATGCGTGTTGAGGAGGAATGTTACTTCCGCATGTCACCAGGATTGCTTCTGAAGGCCATTTTGTTTGTGGTCAACAAGCATGTGTGCAATTGTCAGCCTACCCTCGTCATTGAAACTTAATGCTGGCTTTTGATGTGATTCAAGTACATATATTCTGAATATATTTATGGAACTATGAGAGTGAATTCATTCAATCGCACATTTCCTCCTCTCCGCACCTCCCCTTCCTCTCTGGACCACAGAATCCCTAACATACGTGCATGGTCAAAAAATTCCAATGGTTCAGTTTTCTCCGTAAAGAGTGCCTCAGACCAGATCACACAGTATTTTTAATATCGCTGCAAGGCCGTTTTGTTGTGTGTTGACGTTGGAAGCCGAGAGTGTTCTTCATTTGAGACGGTGGCGCTAATGCATGCCTAGGCCCTGCTTCGAGCCCTTTGGGACGCCATCTCGCTACATCCGCATGGGCGACCACTCGCGCCCTCCACCGCACCTCGTGGGTGCAATAAGAGCTGAAGGATGGGCCTGAACTTTCACATATGACCCCTTCACGTGATAAATCCTGTACATATTTTCATTGCAAGATGAGCCTGGGTAGTCTCAATTTATAACAACAATAGTAACTGTTATCGAATTCCAGATAAACAAGATGGCGCGTGTCAGAAATGACATTTGTATAAGATTATCAAGGGATATGATTTTAAGCTTATAAAAACTTCCGAAAAATTCTGTTTCTTCGTTTCATAGATGGAATAAGAGCTGTTTCTCCATCAATAAAACCTTCGCCTTACTTCTGTGTTATTACTCCCGGTTGTCCCGGTTACATCAACAAATATGTTATTACAAATAAACAATATGGGGGGTTTCAGGATCGGCATTTTCTATATACACAGGCATGGTGTATTTTCCTCCACGCTCCTCCCGAAGCGAATGAGTTGAGCGCTCGGCATCTCTTCTCTTCAATTCGGGGGCGTCTACGATAAAAATGGCGCCCCGCATCCACAGGTTTCTCCGCTTAATCGGTTTTTCCCCCAAAACTTTATTCCTTCCCTCCCGAAAGAGAACTTCGATTTTTATTTCATATCGAGCTGGTCGTTCGAATGCCCTAACTTCGATTTCTCTCAGGTTTTGAGTCGAAGTTCCGCGGTCATCACTTGGGCTCCAAATTAAATGAGAACATTCATATTCATATAGTATGTATATTTTTTGGCTTGCCAACTTCCCCCTGCGGAGTTCTAGCCGTGCAGTTTTTTTATTGGAATGATTACTCTTTTTACATATATTTGTGCATAAAAAATTCTGTTTAAGTAGCTTTCGCCAAATGTTTTGCAGCGAAAATGTAATTGCTCAAACAATACTTAATTACGAGTTTATTTAAATAAGTGAAATTCTCCTGCAAGTATTTGTTTCGAAAAGCGTAGAGTTTGTTTTTCATCGTTGGATGACTAGCGAGAAATGAGTGCCTGGTGAAATATTTACACGTGCACACAGGGGCAGTTCATGTTTGGAAGATTTCAACACGTCTATATGTCTACACAATGCCCCTCAAACCGTCGCCAAGGCATGTGGGGGGGGGGGTGGTTGATAGGTCACAAACCAAACATTTACAACACATTTGCAATTAACGGCGAAATGGGTTAACTTGAAGAGGGGCTTTGAAAACTACCATCTAACATACAAGTACTGTAATTGTATACGAGGTGTGTTCAGATAATATCGGGAATTTTTAAATTTCGTAGGTTTGGAAGGTCCGATAGTCAGCATTTTTTTATTATGTTGGTAAATATGCCACTGAAGTATGATCAAAACTTTCAGCTGTATTTATTGATTATTTTTAGTATGGCAGCCGCTAAGGTTAGATATGTTTTTATGAGCTCGGCAATTTTCGTTTATTAAAAAATCGATCGAAGAATTTGTATCAAATTTTGCGTAAAGAATGAAATAAAGTGTAACAAAGTGTTTGAAATGTTAACAGAGGCCAAAATGGTGAGTTATCTATTAGTACACCAAGAATTTACGAGTGATGTAAGCGTTTCCAAGATGGCCGTGAAGACGTTGAAGATGACGAACGCCCCATCACATCAACAACCGATGAAAACGTGGAAAAAGTGAAAGAAATGGTTATGAATGATCGCCGAATCACAATAATCAGAGAAGTCGGTGATGATGTTGGCACAGATGTCGATTGACTCATGCCATTTCGAATGTTTTGGGCATGAAACGAGTGACAGCATAATCTGTTCCGGAATTGTGGAATTTTGAACAAAAACGGCGTCGAATGGAAGTTGGTTGCTCAGGAGTCACACTAAATGAAATCAACGACGATGCTGAATCACTGAAACGTGTTATAACAGGTGACGAAACACGAGTTTACGGATATGACGTCGAAACTCTAAGGCTCGATACAAGTTCTTTGGACCATTTTTTTGACAAACGAAAATGGCCGAGCTCACTCAAAAACACGTCTAACATTAGAGCGGCGGCTGCCACACACAAAGTATAAACAATTAATACAGCTGTAAATGTTATCATACTTTAGGGGCATGTTTATACCAAACTAATAAAAAATATTATGGATAAATCGGACTCTCCAAACCGCGAAATTTAAAAATTCCCGTAATTTTCTGAACATACCTCGTATGCTCAAGCAGAGTACTTGTATTTTCCCCTGACCAGGTTCTAAAATGTCTTCCTCTCTTAATGCGTAAACTCCAGGATCACCTCCAAACGGTATGAACTGTGCTTTATACCCTGAGCACGGATGTAGCTCTTTGTGAAGCGTATCCTGCTACGTTTAAACCTCTCTACCAATAGTTTTTAGTTCTATGAGAATGTGCGAAATGACTTTTTGACCCCAAGTTCCATCTGTATGGCATGCGCCTCACAGATGGAACTTACGGTCAAGGCAGGTATCCAGCCTACTGTGAAAAAAGTTGGTTTGTATTTTCTCACTGCGTTAATGTAGATTTGAAAATCATACTCTGGCTTCCTGTATTGACATTAATTTCCAGTCTAACATCATGTATATGCTCTAATTCATTTATTAATAAGGAATTAGGCATGCTTCATTGACCATGCAGTCACCGTAAACCGCAATGGCTAAATTGAGATGGAAATGGAGAGGAACACGACCGGCGTGTTTAAATATGCGTAATATCATAAAAAAAGATTGACCATATTCACATTTGATGGCAATACTTCATCATTCTCGTAAATATGGCTTTAGGCAATAAATTATGGAAATTATATAATCTCTTTTACCGTCCTTAATTTGCCGATTTGAAAGTACGACCGCAAATTTAGTAGCTTTGTCTGTGATATGAACTCCAAGATGGCGTTCTAATGGTACATGTACACTAATTACTCCCTTTCCCGACGGGCGCTAAGTGCCAATGATATCAGCGGCCCGTTGTTGCGTCAATACTCCGAACAAACTTGCTCTGCGATGGAAGAAGCTTTTAGGCGCCTAATTAGTGGAGTAGGCCGTGGCCTCGATATGTTCCACTGTGGCGTTTAGATGATTTCCTTAGCGGCATCAAATTAAGTTATGTAAGACCCTTTCACCGGGTAAAATATTTCACCAGTTTCCTTAGATAAATCTTGTACGATTTTGGTGAAAGTTGATTTTTACTCATACGGCCATGTTTGATTTGACTAAAAGACAGTTGGGATCAACTCTTGAGGATTCAGATCCCACCTGATTGATCTCTCAGTGACTTGCTCCAAATATCCTCTTGCAAGCACTATTCTATTCAACTGGAATCAACCAATTAAGGGTCGCGTCCGTGCGACATACGCGATAATATCGAACGGGCTATCGGATAACAGTGCATATTGGGGTACTAGCTGTCACTTGGAGGATTTATTTCCATCGAAATTTATAATTTGTTATTCTATCTGTCGTGTCATTCTAACACATCGGGGATGAGAAACTGTTGTTAGTACAATGCAACGATTTCAGGGCGTTAAAAATCATTCTCCTTCGCCGGGATTCGAACCCGGGTCTCTCGATTTCCGAGGCCGAGTGCTTTAGCCAGTTAACCTATTTCTTGAAATTTGAACATGAATGGTCAAAATTATAACCCTTGTGTTTAAAGCTGGCTTTAAAAAACTCGTAAACTTTGACGCATCGCGCTCGAGTACGAATGCCCGTGAAAGTGGAGTGTTAGAGGACGCCTCGATAGCTTAGCTGGCTAAAGCATTCGGCTGCATACGTCGAGGATTCCGGGTTCGAATCTCAGTCAAGGCGAACGATTTTTACACTCTGAAATTGTTGCATTGTAATGTGCATTTAGTGGATGACTCCGTTAAAAGTTACTGTGGCGGCATTTCCCGCAGTTTCTTGGAATCTGTTGTTAGTTTTCACTTGTCACGCGATGGTGTCAAGTGGAAATCGACAAGGTGTATATATTCTTATGTACACAATGTAGGTATCTGCGATTCTGTAGCAGACCAAACGTATGCCTGATCCGGGATGAGGGTAACTTACGCTGGTCCACGCATTGTGATTTTCAAATGTTCTTGTCGAAGTTACTTGGAACCACGTAAGAGTGCACACTCGTAAAATGGTCTTCCGGCGAAGGCTCCCAAGTGGTCAATTCGCAGCCGCAATCTCTTCTCATATTCGCCGTCGCGAGATGCGACCGCGTCAACAGATTCTGGCCCCAGGGGGAGGGTGGGTGGGAGGGGGGGCATTCCATAAATCCCGATCCCGCGTTCGTTCCCTCTGCTTCCAGCCTCCGAAGTAGTAATATCCCCGTGGGTGGGGTTGGTATCCCCGCGCAAGCCATTTGGCTGCTACCGAGTGCACCCTAATGGCTTGCGCGACAACTTCGAGGAAGTCGTGTGTGTTTTCATCCCTCTCGCATTGCCTTCCATCCGTGTTTTGGGGGCCGTGGGTGGATCTACTTTCTATCCCTGTTTCCTAGGGACTGCGTCTCCACCGATGACCCCTCCCCCCAAATATCCCTGCACTGGTTTACTTTCGAACCCAATTCCAAGGGGTTCGTGAAACTCGCTCGCATTCCCCTCTCTTCTTAGTTTTCCTCGAAAGTTGCCAAAATAGTTTCTTCTTCAAGGACGTTATGAATGATCTCCTTGCGGCAAAAGTTTCCGGATGCTAGGGTCGTATATTATCAAGGGTTGTCCCTGCGTGGTTCGTTACCAAACTTTGGACATGACGCTGAGGAGGGGAAGAAGAACGCGCTTTCAGCTTACTTTTTTGTGAGTTAGCCCTTGGTTTAAGAAAAAATGTTTCTTTCTGAAAGAACGTTTTTCGGTTCCTCTATGTTAATTTATGTTGGTCTACAATACGAGGTCTGTCCAATAAATACGCGAACTGAGGCCATAAAACTTCTTTATTCAAAATTTAGTCTACATCGATTTTGTCCCCTTCAAAGTACTCTCCATTCGTTGCTATTCACTGATTACATTCCAGTGTTTAAAGCACCCTTGTAAGTCTATGGAATGACCCGTCATCACATTTTTGCATTTTGGAAATGGGAAAAAGTCGCTGGGGGCGATATATGGCGAATAAGGAGGCATGATCAAGGATGGTGATTGATTTTTTTGCCAGAAACTAGCGAACAGCCAATGCCGAATGTGCAGGTGCATTGTCATGTTGAAGGATCCATCCATCGTGTTCGGTTAAAATAGTGTAAGCACTGTTGATTTCCTAAATTCAGTTCATCAGCTATCATTCGGACGGTTTTTCGACGCTCGGTAAGGACAAGGGACCGCACACGATCAATGTTGTCGTCAGCACAGGTGGTTGAAGGACGTACCGGCCTTGCATCATCCGTGGCGTCTTGTCAGCCATCTTTAAAATCGTCATCATTTCAGTAATTTGTTGATAGCTTTTACCGCACTTCACCAAAAAACTTGATGTTGATTCGCTGCTCCGTGATGTCGTCAATATCCAGTTTCGAAAAACAGGAAAAACAAGGAAAACATAAACTAACATAACTGGCACCATACGCACAGCTCGACGATCCGCCAACAGCACAGACGGCTCATTGGCTCTCAGGCAACTAGCGCCGTCATTGGACTGGGCTATAGTCCGCGTCATTGCCGCCAGATTGCTCCAGTTCGCGTATTTATCGTACTTACTATGTATATCGTGTCCCATTCGGCGCGTATTGTCGGGGTGTGTAATCATTGTATTCGTTAACAATAGTGCTGCTTGAAATCGAAACGGAGAAAAGGCAGAAAATGTTCTTTAGCGAAAAACAAACCTGTGGTAACTTAACTAACAAATAAAAAAATCACTTTCTAAGGAAAGTTTTTTTAGTTACTCCATTCGGCCAAATTTTACTGTTGGCTTGGAGGTTGTCTACTTTAGTAGAAATACGCTTTTTGGACGAAGGGTCAAGGGTTCAAATGCGGTTGAGGCCTCGTCACCTCCCAGGACAAACCCAAGCTGTGTGCTTTTGTGGAAATCTTCTTTCTGGGGGGGAAAAAACCGAGGTTCATCCGGTGTGCATTGCGTGAAATTTTTTTCTGCAAAAAACTTAGCGCTATGACTGAACTGGAATTTCTTCCGGCGGTTGCCCACAAGCTCGGAATAGAACCCAACGAACTATGGATGGAAAAGGTCTAACGGATCGACAGGTTGACCGATCAACAGTTGATTTAGTGATACCAAACGCATTAGTGGACAAAATATAAGCGTTCGCAAGTTTTATCCTTACAGGAAGTCATGTTTTCCATTGGAATTTGAACTGGTGCGAGAATTTCACGCATTAAGAATGATCGAATATATTTTTATTCTAATAATTAATTAATCGTTCAAAATTTTAATCTTATGCCGTGTATGTATGGTGAATCTTTCATTGGCTGACTTCCGTATTACTTACGTATTGACTTCCGTATTGTATCAGCGGCAAACGTTGCTGTTTCATATAAACATTTTTTCCGTTCGCCAAAGTCTGCTTTTCACGGTGAAAAACAACGCTTTTAATCAGTTCATTCCAGACATATGTGAGAGGCATAGTTGGTAAATTGAAATGTACAGGTGCAGAACTGACTGTTGCTGTTTTAAACAAAAATCTCGTCATAATATTTTTTTATTAAAACTTTGTCTTTAATGAAAGAGATTGGTGTTTTGGATTACATCATTAATCAATACGCAGCTACTAGCTACTCCATTGAGATTTAGATACAATATCGGATTTTTGCAAGGAATGGGGATTAGTGCTTAAGACAGGAAAATTCGCGGTTTTGAAATTTTGGAACAAAGAAAGAGATTAGCGGCGCATGCATCATGAAATGAGTGTTCAGTGTTAACTACGGAAGATAGAGTTAAATACTTGGGGGCTTTTCTAACGCCACGCCTTCCATGGGGAGGAATATCAGGGTAAAATTCGGATCCGCATTAAAGAAACTTGGCTGCATTGAATGAGTAGTGCGGAGATGCTATGAGAAAGTAAAATAGTGTTGAAATTTCACTCTAATTTTCCTCATTTGGAATATACCGAAAGTATTTGAGATCCTGTGGAGAACATTTGGGAAAATGAATTAGACAAGGTCCAGAGAAAATCCGCTAGATTAGTGAAAAACTTCTTAAATAATAAGGCGAGTGTGACAAGCCTTTTAGAGGAATAATAGGTTGGGAGCCACTTGAGGTGCGAAGAGAATAAGCGAGACTTTAAGACTTTTAGAATGGTTCAGAACAAACGAGTTTAATCATGACACTGAAGAAATTATAATTGCCCCACACTGCTTAGGTAGGTCTGACCTGAAAGATAATATTAAGGAGATGGCTTCCCGTACGGATATATATGAAAATAGTCGTTCTTTCCCCCAAACAAACAGGGATCGTAATTCTAAGAAACCAAAGTTATTCTAGAAATGTTAAAGACATTCGATTTACAAGTCAGGACAAGATTAAACGTTGCGTAGACATAAAGGTATAATTGTTGGTCCATTTGTATGTTATTTGATGGGATATGTTTTTGCTTGCGTGTAAGTTATCAATGTTTTCGTATAAATATCGCATTCGCCCCTGTGGGTGTAGATTAGTATGGCTTCGTTGGTTTAGCACGTGGTTGCATTCAGTTTTCCCAATACAGCTCCCCCCGCCACGCACCACTGCGGCGGCTTGCGGGCTATTGTGTAGGTGTAGATGAAGAACAAAAGATGTCATCGCGTTTTCTCAGGCAGTGGTGCACTTAGGTACTCCACTGGTTGAATTAACGGGAAGGTAAACCAGGTACGATATGTTAAATATCGCAGACGTAGTCCACATTCCTATTACCTCGGTGCCTTTCACATTTAGACACCGACTTAGCATTACGCGTCAGTTACGCACCAGTGTTGCCCTGCTCCAAGCCAAACGTTGAGGAGAGCATCTTGGAGAGTGAGAGTCAGAATTGCGGTTTGTTCTCGCAGTTTGGTGCGAGGTGGAAGTAATCGCCGCGGAAGAGGCGCAAACACGCGTGGAATGGTTGGTGTAAGGGTGGGGGTGGATGGATGCTGAGAGCGGGATGGAGATGGGATCGATGCTAGGTTACGAGGAAGGGCGGGGGGGAGGGGGGGGGAGAGATCCCAACCCTCTCGCTCTTGCACGGCAAGGGCGGCGTCATCTCGGTTGCCATGGCAACCAACCTGCAGTGGCCCCTACACCACTTGTGAACACCGGTCTTCATCTCTATGACAAGAAGAACACTCGGGAGCTTTCCGTTGAGGGAGGAATGAAAAGGCCGAAGAGTAAGGGACGGAGGGCGGGGGGAAGGGGTAGAGAGAGGGAAAATGGTGTGGGGGGGTAGAAAGTTAGGGGAGTGAAAGAGACATAAGGGAGAGGTGAGGGGGCGAGATGAGAAATGAGAGGAGTGCGAAGTGAGAGATGCGTGGGATTAAAGGAAGGGAGAAAAATGGATAGATATAACGGCCTGCGTAGAAACCAGATAACAAATCCTCAAAAAATTAATCTTATGACTATCCGGAGACCTAAAAGATTTGGGATTCTAAAATAAACAAGAATAGGACCAAGATAATAGTAATAGAAAAGAAAAAAGAAATTTTCAAGACTGAGTTAAAAATTGACTACAATTAAAAATAGACCGTGGATTGGGTTGAAAAATTATACTATTATGGAATTGTAAATGAAATTAAACAACTTGCTTTTCCTCATAGAATTTTTTTATTATTTACTACTCAGGTTTCGTTATGGTATAACATCATCAGGTCACATACCATAACGAAACCGTGGTATTAATGAAAAAAAACACATTTTCTATGAGGAAAGGCCAAGTTGTTTAATTTTCGATTTCAATTTGAACATTTTCCACCAAATTACGACGCCAGAAACTTTTATTTTTTTAAAATATGGCCTTGGCAAAGCAACTGTTCCAAAAAAAATCCATCGAAACGTTCTTTTGGAGTGTATTGTTATGTGTGACGTGGACAATCAGGAAAGTGGAAAGAGAAAAGTTTGAGACGCAGTGGAATGGTAAAATTGGAGAAAACTCACAAAAAAATCTGGGTAGGAAGAAAAAGGAAGTGAAAGAAAAGGAATTGCTATTAAGAACAGTAGGACAAAGAAGAGCAATATTAATGGGACATTTACTAAGGCATAATCAATTCCTTAAGGACATATTTAAAGGAAAATGTGCAGGGAAGAAACCAAGAGGACGTGTGCCAGAGCTGCTTTCTTCAAGAACATGGAACATAAGATGGACTTCATATCATATGCTATGCCTGAAGGAAGTAGCAGTAAATATAGAGTGACAATTGCGACAAGGCACTGCCTTTGGTGTTTGATGATGATAACGGCCTGCATTATTTTTTTGATTAAATTAATATCTAAAAATATCTCTTTTACTCCCTAGCTCTTTGTTAAAATTTTACGAGAATTCATTGCGTAAAGTTTGCGAAAATATTCAATATGTAAGCTTACGTGAAATGAAATTGCGTTCCGCACAAACATTAATAATTATCTACAGCGTAAATAATTTTGACCATTTGTCAATTTCCTCAAAAAAATAGTACCAATGTCACATCTTAATTTTTTTTGACAGACATTGAGTCTTGTAGTAAAATGTAAAAATGTTTGCCTGGATCCATATTTTTGAAAATCACTGCAGGTAAATGCCAAATTAAGAAGGATAGTGTGAAAAACATGCGGGAATTAAAGAAGTTGAAAGATATTCGAGTTGATCGTTGCTGTACGAAGAGTTGGTACTAAAAATAACCGGAATTATTTTTATCCCATGCAGAAAGCAAAATTTCACAGTTCACTTAAATCCGCCATGACGAAAAACGAGGAGCAAGCGGAAATGCTTTTACGAAACGAATTGTTTTGGCTGAACAAAACCTTCGCAGACGACAACAATGCCTGCGCAGAACTCGGAACAATTTGCGCTTTGCTCACCTAGCGGAAGACATGCGTACTACGTACGTACTCCAACCGCAACACTATTCCGGTTTATTTATCGGGGCATACAGGTGCGTTTTCAGTGTTTAGAGGTAATTTATGGGTACATTTGCTATCACTATTACTACTCTGAATTTTGTGAGAATCCTGACGACCTGTGTGAAGGATAGCGTGGAATAAAATTGGTGAAATACTTTAGCGATGGAGATGAAGGGTGAGGAAGAAAATGCCGGATCTTCCGCAGTCCTTGGCCCTTGCATGGTCCACCAGAAGAGTGCGGAGGTGGCGAATGCACCGGTGAAAGCATCCCGATGAAAGTTGCAAAGTTCATGAGATAGTGTAGTTGAAATGGCGCCCGTCCCAAGTCTCTGACAAACGATAAGGGTTTGCCTCTATCTCGTCTTGAATGCCCAGCGATTCCCGATGGAGTTGAAGGGTAATAAAGTCGCAGAGCGGAGAAAGTTAAAGAGATACGTGCGGAGGTATCTCAGTGAAAGTTTAATTATGAAAAGTATCCTCAATTGTATTTCTGTGACGTATCGGATGAAGTTACTCGTTTGTCATAATGTTTCGTATGTCATAAAGGGGAAACTTTATTTCATTTGTTACTGGAATTAGAATTGTTGTATGTTATCAAGGCAGCCATGTTGATGTGTCATTAAGTTTTCGTTCATGAGTCAAGATAGTGTGTATGGGTATCGTAAAGCGGTAACTGTTTCAGTAACAATCACGTTTCCTATGAAATTTCGTCTTTCACTGCGTAATTGCGCCATAGAAGATATTTTAATCAGGGGAAATGATAAGGTAGGCATGGAAAGGGCTGTAACCTGAAGAGAAGTTAGGTGCGAAACCCCTCAAATAAGTTTACATTTGTGGACGAACAGGCGTTTGTTATACAGTCAACCAAAAGCCGGTTATGGTTTCCCATGAAGACCTGTTACCCGAAAAATCACATAGCTTGGGTGGAGCTGCAGGTGCCCAGAGTGCCTTGCCTGGGAATTGAACCCGGGCCCTCCGGTCAGTAGGGCAACTCTCTACCCCTGGACTACCTTGACCCATACACACAAATCAGTTTGTATCGTGGTGAAACACCGCATCGGGTGTGATACCACATCGGGTGTGACCCCACATCATACGGGAATGGTAAATGGCACCCTCTACTTTTCCCCAGATGTGATATTCGAATGTCAATCGGAATCAAGCATGGCGCGGAGGCGTGATTATTGGTTACATAGGAGTGTTTCGGCGCGAAGTATAGGCGGGAAACAATGGACGACTATGCCACGCCATCATACTCGTAAATCGAAGCCAGAATGAAGTCGTAGCAATAATTTTGATCCGCAGCTATGGGATTTGGTTTGCAGCAAACGAATATATATCAAATGCTGCCCACTAAACCCTTAGGTGTGTTTCTCTGGTGTCGTGGTCGTGTCGGTCGTGATGGAGGAGATCAGAGAGAGACAATTGTATTTGACTTAATTAGGTTGAAATGCTCGCATGAGAGTTTTTGCGCAAGTGCTTGCAGCCCTTAGTGGTTGCAGTCATCCGGTGCGTAGCAGATAGCCTCTCTCCTCTAATTATGTGTACGTGTGAGTCCGCCGGCCCTAGATCTAGCTTGGGTGGAGCTGCAGGTGCCCAGAGTGCCTTGCTCGGGAATCGAACCCGGGACCCTCCGGTTAGCAGTCCAATGCTCTACCCACTGGACTACCGCGATCCAACAATAAGGTGGTAAGGAAATTAAATTAGGGGCACTGTGAGGTAAATAAGCTTTTGCCAAGAGGACGGGATTGATGACGGGGACCTTTTCAAGAAATTTTTTTTAAAAATATCAGAAAGCTTTAATCTGGATAGTATTTTTTATGGCTCGGAAATCTGGTCTTTGAGTCAAAATGATAAGCACGTATAGAGTGCACGCTTTTGATATGCGAGGGTGGAGAAAACTGGGAAGAGTATAAAGTACAGTAAAGGAAAAAAATATGAAGTACCAGGTATTCCTTGTAAAGAGAGAAGGCTGTTGGAAGAAGAATGCAGGGAAAACGGATGGCAGGAGATTCTAAATGGTAATAACATGCAGGAGACTGTATAACATGGGAAGAATGTTAGGAAATCGGTGTTGCGGGAGGGAAAGAATTGGCATTTTGGGTGGATTAAAGAGAGGCATGAATTATTTGGACCTAAAGAACTAATTTTTGCAATTTTTTAAGTTGGGTTTAAGGATATTTTTGTATGGTGTTGTTAAGGAATAATACGTACAGATGAAAGTAATGCTAGGGTCCATCAAAAACGTATCCTAACCCGGTAGTGTGCCACTAATATACGAGGGTAAGCTGATAGCTAATGCACACATGCTTTTAGGCAACAAAAAATTACTTTTAGAAGCACTCGTGGTAGCATGTGGAAGTAACATTTCCCCGCAACACGCATGCGCAATTTTGAGGTGGTTCCATTCATCCAGTGCATTTTGAGAAGCGGAAGTATGGAGACGTGTTCTAGTGCTATGCCAACGCGAGTTAAACAGCGTGACTTAAAAAGTGACTCCTACTGAGATTCATCGTCGTTTAAAGGCTGTTTATGGGGACGATGCTGTTGATAGGTCTACCGTAAATCGATGGGTAGTAAAATTTCGTGGTTGCGAGCCTGGAAAATTCATAATTTGTCGATGAAACACGCAGCGGACGTCCGATCACTGCCATAGACGATAAACATCGCAAACTCTTCGAAGATTTGATTCAAAATGACCGGCGAATCACTCGAAAGCATATCGCAAACCGTATTGGTCGAGTTTGTCGTGTTAAAGGCAGCCTGACGTCTATAATCTTGCAATATGACCACGCTCGTCCACAAACCTCGTGCGCAACTGGAGAGGCTCTGGGAAACCTGAAATTTGAACCGATTCCATACCCTCCTTATTCCCCCGATCTTCCGCTTTGCGATTAATATTTTTTCTTTCAAATAAAGAGACACCTCAAGGGTAATCATTACACCTCGGATGATGAGGTGAAGGCAGCTTTCAAGTCCTGGATTCGAGAAAAGTCGGAAGAGTTTTTCAGTGGCCGAATGAAAAATCTTGTTACACGTAGGGAGAAATGTGTTAGCCTTAACGGTGACTATGTTGAAAAATAAATTTATATGATTTTCAAACTTAAGAATTGTTTTTGGATGAATTTTCCCGATCTTGATTGATTTGTTTTTGTTTGTGGTCTACAAGCATGTGTGCTTTCCTTTTCAACCTGCCCTCGTACTGAGTAATCGCCTGTCCGTATGCCGCGTCGTTCAAATCGTCCAATATGAACTCGGATTAATGCGTGGATCGATGCGGTTGCATATTATTGCCCGTTGGCACAGTCTCTAGAGTCCCAGTCACCTAGTTCCCTTGGGCCTCCTCGTGGTCGCCTTTCCTCAACGCACTGGTCCACGGCCAGCGCGGAATGCCCGCCCATCCCCCATCCGTTGCCATGGGAAACCGTCCCCCCTCGCCGGATCGATGAAAAGAGGAGAACTGGGAGGAGGAGCTACATCGCGTTGCCGACCAAAGTTCAATTCCCGAATCCATGCATGATGCAAATCTGTCGCAGTGGAAATAATTGGGGGAGAAGAATTGGCTCCATTTGAGGCTTTGTCGGGGTGCGTGGGGGAGCGTGCGTGCATCGATCGTCTTTTGCTCAACGAGGGGTCGATCGGGACACACTTTGAGTGCGGCAGGGGTCCCCGATAAAAAGGGTACCTATGGCTCCACAGGGGCTGCTGGGGGAGGGGGGCGGGGGTGGGTTTTCACGATTGGTTTCTTCCCTGGGGGTTGACGGTCCATTGGGCCGGTAAATCCGATCACGTGACTCCGTGGAAATCTGGCCGCTTTGTTTTTTTTCTCCATCTTCTGTTGGAACTGTCCGAAATGTGGGCGCCGTGATGGGCACTGTGTGGTCGGAGGTTACGATCACTGACCGGAAGGCCAAGGGTTCAAATCCGGGTGATGTCTGAATCTGGACGCCCGAAGCTTACATTACATCTCCAAGGTGATTTTCCCGTCCAGGAGTATTTATTTCTGGCAACCACCGACGGAGGGCGGCTTACCGCCGACTCATCTCTGCCTTCGCTTGTCAAACCGAACCTTAAAAAAGAGTTATGTAAAAACACTGATTTTCATTGATAATCCCACGGGAATGTTAAGAGTTGGAATTGTCGTGGGCGCTTGGAAAACATTTGCTTAAATCCCAACGGAAGCTTGTTTGGACGAAGGGAACGCGAGCATGCATTGTTTTGTTTTTATGTGTATGATTACTGGTACCTGCATGATTACTGGTATTTTCATCTGTCAATTGACTAGTACTAGTAAATTCTTAGATCGCCAGAGATATAAATTGTTTTTAGGTAATTAGTTGTAATCGTCACTGTTTAAAATTTTTCTGTGATAATTAATTAGTATCTCATTTAAATCGATGAAAGTCAATTGATTTCTTGCCAATCCATAGTCGGATTGATGTCATCTGGACGACAAAAGACTATTTTACGTAATGAAATGGTTGTAATCCTCACTGAATTAAACTTTTTTGTGATATTAATAAGTATCTCATTAAAATTGACGAAAATCAACAAATTTCTCCAAGCCAATCAGTCGGCTTGATTACATCTGAAGGAAAAAAAACTATTTTGTCATGAAATGGTTGAAATTCTGCTGTTTTGACTTTGCGCCATATTTTCCGACGTTTCAAGCTCTTTTGCTGGTAATAATTCCAGCGCGTAGGCTTCTATTAGAACCCTTCAAAATTCGTATACTGTGTTCGTTGATGGCTACTCAAATGAAGTATTTCTAATAATCTCCATTGTACGTAATCCAACCCCGTAAAACGTTTTGAAATTGATTTTGGATAATTGGCATGGAAATCGGGACGTTTTATTGTGAGATTTTCACGGTGGCCTACTAGACTCTCTATCAGCTAAGAATCGATAATTCACTTCCAGTAAAAACCTCTCCTCCTCTAATTACAATGCGTGACCGTGAAAGGGATTTCATTATCACGGAACGGTGAAGTGCATAGACTATTTGGCTATGATCCCATTACCTCCCTGTACGCTGTGAAAAAGGAAGCATTCTCAAACATACGTGTGGCACAGGTCAATTGTGAATTTGGAAATATTTCTCGACCCCATTGAATTGAAATTTTCACATTCCAAATCGAAATCACGTATTTTTCGAATTACTACAACCTCGAGGGTGTATATTGCGGGACTTAATTCCAAAAGCGTACTCAATGGATGGATGGCAGAGAATGCAAACTTGTGGTTTGCTCTTGTGAAGGAAGATTGCGCATGGAGTGGGCCAATGAAGCAATGTAAAAGCGAAGGGAAACTTGCAGTACTTCGTCGGATCCCATGTACAGTACTGAGGATGCGTACTTTTAAGGATTGGCCCCCTATCGCACCCACGTCGGTACAATTAATCATTACGGTTGGTGAAATCACCCATTTTAAAGAACGCGAATCACCTCACAGTTGAACTGTTAATGTGAGCCATTAGAGACTCGGGAGCAAGATTGAACCTGCTGTGAAGAGTATTAAATGCGACGTCGAGGAAATGACTTAAGTGACACAGTTCATGCATTCAAAGGTCGAATGGTAACGACAAAATTAGGGATATGTCGTGCCTGAAGGCTGATGAAGCAATGCTTTCAAGAATTCGTCTTTCCTCTTAATTCGCCATTCAGGATTACCACACACTTGATACAAGGACGAGTGCTTACCATTCGCCTTCTTACAGACTTCTTCCTCTATGGGTACGATTCTTCATTGCTGTTCGCCGAACGCCCCCGCCTCTAGGTGTATTTATAAGTTCACGCCTCTCGAATGTATTTATAAGTTTAATGGCTAATATAATATGTATATGACGATGGGTTAAATGGAAGAAGGGACCATTTGGTCTCAATTTCGCCCAAATAAAGACCACTATCTATCTATCTATCTATCTAGGTGCGTATAGGTGAAGATCCTGATGTATCCCTTCAGATTAAGTTTGAACTGTCGTGTGGTTTCTAGGTTTCATTCAGAATTTTGGGGAAAAAGATGAGTCAATCCGTCTTAAAGTGATTTGTTAATGCGAAGAGTAATCACTTTTTTTAAGGGAAGGTGCCTTTCAACAAGAGTTATATATTTCCCTGTCTGAAGGGGTTCCCATCCGATTCTTAAGTAACTCCACCACAACTGCTTTGTTCACGCATAAAATGTTTTTCTCAAGCCTAGCGGTTTATCTTTTCTGAGTTTTATTTTATTATTTAGTTAATCCTTTCTTCCCAGGTTCCAAAACACTTACCCCATTGGTGTTCTGTGGACCAACAAATGGGAATTCATGTCTCTCAGGGCCCTCCACAAAGCACCTCAAGTGGGGATCGGGATACCACTGAAAAATATCTGCCGCCTCCGGAATTCGAACTCGGGGCCTCTCGGTGGGAAGCCAGTACATTAACCACCCCACCATTTAGATCCCACTAGAGTAATCGCAAAAGCGTCATTTGTCCCAGTCACCTGCCATGCATTGATTAATGCCATTTGCAATTGAAGCAGTAGCGTTCAGATTTTCTGATTCGATGGAATAACTATTTTTAAATTTAATGATATAAAGCATGTGTAATGAACGCGTAAATATCCTTCCACTGTGCGAATTTGTGAGTTTAACACACCATATAGTTTGGGAAGATGTTAGCTCTACCCTCGGCTATCAACAAGAACCCCGGGGATTGATTACTGTGGATGGATTCCAGTCTCGCGTTATTATCTTGTGTTGCTGGCGTGAATTTCTTAAATGGTTAACATGAGTACGCAGGTTGACACTTTGGCCTTTCTTATCTCAAATTTTATTCCTCCTTGCTCCAAGCCAATGGCGCAGAGAACAAACAGCCATCCTTGTTCCTTCCATGCACACTCGCTGCAAGCCAGACAACACAGCCTTGAAGGGCTGGGCGGCGTTGAAACGGGCCGTGGAATGCGAAGTGGTGGTTGCCGAGCAATCGCTGGATTCAAGAGCTGTAATCCGTTGCTATCATCTTATCGCTCGCGGGATTAATGCCCACTTAAGTCCTTCATCTTTGTTCATCTCTTTCCCGCATTCTATTATTCACGAGTAGAACTACAATTTGCGCGATTCAAAACTAGGAAGGAGGCCACCGGAAAGCAGAGCTTATGATAAAAACAAAATTTGCACTTTTCCACAAATTAATTGGTAACGTACAACGCGTTTCAGTTCATCGAAACAACTTCAGGTACAAGACAATATCCAACATGTGATACATTATATTTATACCCTTTTAAGGAGTAAGGTTGGCGGGGACAAAGAGGGGAAATGTGGAAAACCCAAAGAAACAGAAAAACTAAAGAAATGGAGAGTTGAAAAGAGTGTGTGGGGGGGGGGGAGGATAAGCACTTGTGGTCATTATTGGAGGAAGGTGGCAGGTAGGAAGGGAGAATAAAAAAGGGTTAAGCGGGCAGGAGACGTGGAGGGGATGGAGGCAGGTTGAGGGATGGGGTAAAAGTGGTTCTAGGAAGGACATTATCGGGGAAGGGTTGTTCGACATATACTGAGAGTGGAGGGTGGTGGGGTGGTTGGATGGGGAAATACGCGAAGGGTGGAGTCAATAGGAGAGAGGGAGTTTCACTTTTTGTTGTGGAAACGGGATTCTGAGGAGAGGAGAGTGGTTTGTAAAAATATTTTCGTTTAAAAGAACATTTATATGTAATTTTATAATTTCAAGTTCCTCTAAAATATCGTCTTTTGCCCTTATTTTCGTAGTGGAGATTCTTTGGATTAAATTTACATGAGTGGAATAATTATACCAGTAGATGCTTAAAGCTATGCTGAAAGCAGAGCGTCTATCGTAAAAAAATACCCTCGGATCGGTGAAGTTTGATGTGGTGCTCATTTTTTTCGAATTATTTTTATTTAATTCCGAGATCATTCTTAATTAATTTCCGCGCGATTTTTCTAAAGGAAATATATCCGTGAGCACCCATGTTGTCATATGTATCGAAGGCGATGGGATGCAAAATCTACATCTACATCTACTTAATACCCCGCAAGCCGCCGCAAGGGCGTGTGGCGGGGGGTGTTAGGACACCACCCGTAATTTAGAAAAGAAAAAGAAAAAAAACCGCATGCAAAGACCACAAAATCATATCTCCACAAAAAAATCATGGCATACATTCATGCATGAACACTTACACCCCACACACATGAAAACACTCAATCTACATCTTACATGCACTTGCACCTGAAGGTATACCTAACAGCTTTTTAGTGTTTTACTTTGCTCCGACCCCCCCGAAAATCGGGAATAGTTGATGCAAATTTCACTCGAAACATAAATCGTTTACTTCCGTAAATGGCGCGCAATAAAGCTCCCAGCGGCTATTTTCTTTTTTTTTTACAATTCTAACACTTTGGAAGAATTTTTCTCCATCGACTCGCAACTCAAAAAAGAGTCTTCAAACTTCGTTTTCTCGTAATTTTCAACGAATTTTACTGCAAGGCTCTAGTCCTAGTCGTCAATAACAAAATTCTCCTTTACTTAATACTCGTGTGCATGCGTAGTGAACATTCTGAAAGTATGGAAGTGGAAGGGGAAAGACTTTCCCTGGCTTGAATGTCACTTTCACCAGCACTCAGGGAGTTAAGTTGACAAGAGCCATTATCTTTTTATCAACCGGTCTGAATATGTCTGCTCGTCGAGCGGCCAGACCACGTCCCCCGCATTCGAGGGAGGGCGAGTGGGCTAGAAGGAGCGGGAGTAGGGGTAGACGGCCACCCCATTCTGCTGCTGCTGGCCCCAGTGGGCGCTCGCTCGCTGGACCGATCCGCCGAGCTCAACCCCCGACCACAAACCGCTCGCGGATGCAGCAGCAGCGAGTGGGAGGGTGCGGGGGTCGCCGTCCCCTCGCGCCCACGACGCACGCCCACTCCACGCCTTCCCTCCCCCCCTCCCCACAAGCTCATCCAACACAACTCGCCCACCCCATGGAGCGTTGGGCGAGTGGGGTTGGTTCTTCATAACCCACATGCTTTGCCCCACCATGTCGCTAGAGAGGCAGGGGCAAAAGGAGAAAGAGTACCACAGGTAATATAATTGACCTTTATGAGAAACTAAAACTGCATACGACCAAGAAAAAGAGCTGACAAAAATGTGGCTAGTTAAAAAAACTATAGTAAATTAACATGACGCTCTGAGAACGCTGACTCAGGACGCCGGTTACAAATGAGACAGGTTTAGCTAGCGATGCGGTCGCAATTGATTGGGTATATTAAGTTCTCGCCCTCGCTCATGATTGGGCCGTTTATTGAATCGGGAACACCGAAATGGAATGTGTAGGTTCGATTAAAGACTTAGGGGTTACCCTTACTTACGACCTCTCCTTGGTGAAACAAATGCGGAGAATATATGGACAAGCTAACAAAAAGTTATGATTCATCGGAAAAGCTCTGGCTAAAAGTGATGAAAAGCTCAAAGAGAAATTTTATTTATCTGTCGTTGATGAGGCCTCATTTAGAATATACTGCAACTATATACTCCCCCCACCACACGCTCTTTAGCGGCTTGCGGGGCATTGAGTAGATGTGTATGGAATCCTCACGAAGTTGGATTAATTGCCGCATTGGACCACTTGCAGCGTAGAGAGCTAGATTAGTAAAATGCTGTTATGATAAATTTAGTAGTGTATCCAAAATATTAGAGCAGCTAGGCGCGGAATCACTCACGGAGCGAAGGTTTAATTGCAGATTGAAGCTCTTGCATCAATTGGAAGGATGTCTCTTCAGCAGTGATGTTTAAAATGTATTATTAGTCCCATCGTACCACGATAGGCGAGATCATGTCAATAAAATTAGAGATATAAAGTATAGAACAGATACATTTAAGATGTAATTTTTTCCATGAAAGATAATGGATCAGAATAATATGGTCTGACCGCGGTAGGGGTAAAAATTCGGGTCAAAATTAGGCAGGTGTGTATTCACCCCCTGCCACACACTTTAGTGGCGGCTTGCAGGGTGCTGATAAATAAACTTAAAAATATTATGGACCAGGCTTACCTCTATGGGTACAGCGAAAATATAATGAATTTTGTCGAATTAAGTTGCGTGTCTCAAGAGTCGAACCTCAGGCGGTGAGAGGGGGTTCTTATGAACTAGTGTTAGTCTTCCAGTTGATGAGTACTGCGCCAATGTGCGAGTCCCTCTCCGTACTCTTCGGGTGAAGTTATTATTGTTTTTGAGCTATTGTTAAAGGTATGCTTTTAATGGGTCCATCGTCTTAACCCGCACTACATTTCCAGGACACCGAAGAAGGCAATAAGTACTCGAAAAACTTAAATATCAATAAACCATTCTTCAACTCCGCACGCTTTCCATCTCCCTTCATTCCGTCCAACATTCCTAATCTTTTCCTTTCTCTATATTCTTGTACCCAATATTCTGTCTTACTATCAGTCTTCAACATGCCATTAATACTCAGTGTATCAATTTGGGAGTTAGATGAAGGAAGTTAATATAATATGGTAAATAGAGACATAGAGGAAAAGAAATAGCTAAATAGCAAAAAGAGGGTTGGGAGTAATGGGGCAAGCGTAAGCAATATGCAACTTCCTGTCCTTCCTTCTTCGAATTTATCCCAACAAAATTAGAATTTTTTTCACAAAACCTTCATAGTACTGCGAATTTCTGTTCCAACGAATGTACTTAAGTATCATACCATTTCAAGCCAGCCAACCGATGCCGAACATTGAAATATCATGTAATGTAATTGAGGGGTTGTTGGAAAACAATAACCCTAATTTAAATCTCTCAAATAAAGTGGAAGGATGTCTATTTAGCAATATGTAAGTGCCATTTCGTATTATGCCAGGAGAGATCATGCCAGCAAAATTCAATAGATTAAGTGTGGAATATATAGATTTAAGATGTCATTTTTCCCACACACGATAAGGGATTAGAATATCGTTTGTCCGACTGCGCTCTACGTTTTGGGTCTGGTGTGTAATCACTCCCTGCCACACCCCCTGCGGTGGCTCGCAGGACACAAAAAAATTCGAAACTAAACAACTAGAAAATAAAAAAAAAACTACCGGTTTTGACTCAAATGATATCGAGTAAGATATGGTACCCGAAAAACCACACAGCACAAGTAAAGCTTACGGTGACCAGAGAGGCGTACCCGGGAATTGATCCTGGACCCTCAGGTCAGTGGTCCAACGGTTCAACCCACAACAATACCACGCTCCCCCAGAGGTTATACTATACATGCACACCCACGCACATAGGTACATCTCTGGAGATATTTTTTTCCCATGACCGTCGAAAGAAAATCATTGTGACATTTTTCATGTTGATCTATGTTTTTATTCGAGATTTTATATTCACGTCAGCAGAAATCTTGAAATACTCCGCTTTCTTGGGCGCGTTCTTATGCGTTTTGTGATTTTAATTGTTGATTCCATTGTGACTGGAACGTGGAGATTTTGTCATCCATTTGCGGAAGGAAATGTAACATCATGATGGAATAATCCTCACCGCGAATCTTACTTCGAAAGGGATTTGGATCGATGGCGCACCTTATAATCTGTGTCTAAGTGCGTTTTCCTCGGATTAGGCCGCAACATTTCGTTTCATTCTCGTATCTGTAGAATACACCCGCGCCTTGCGAACAAGATCCTGGCACGGAGTAATTCTGAGAATACGTAGTCGAGCTCACGTCGCCGGAATTACGCGAGGTATTAGCATGTTCCTGCTTTGTGTATGTAGAGTTTAAGCTTGCAAATTTGTTTCTGACGCTAACAACATCAGCACGCTCTCAATTACCGCGTACGCGCGGTATCCTCAAGTAATGCCGACTTCGGCGTTTAGCGCTCAATTGTTGCCAGCGAACTTTTCGCGAATGGCGCGGCGGTCGGAAGAAAAAGGCTTTCCTGAAACTGCGACTTGCTAATTGTAACTCACACAACTGTGTGAGTGATGATAATCCATAAGTGTTAATTCTGATAAAGTTGAGAAATTCGTCGAACATTAATTTCACATGAGGGTCCTCTATTACACCATAACTCGGGATTAAAATAGAGCGTTGACGAGAAATAAAAGCTTACGATTCTCCCTTCACGAAATGAGACAATCAAAAGGGAGCGAATAATACGACCTATTTTGCATGCAGCATGAGTATTGTACTTTTATGTTTATACGTATTATGTGGAAATACTCCCGAGTTGGTTGCGTGCACGGTTTTACCACTACGTGACTAACGTCCCGATTACGTCTGACTAAAAGTTCCTTAAGTCCTGGCACGCATAAACCGAACGAGATAATTGGAATATACGTATTGCCTCCGTCGAAATGTCAGCTATATCCTTGAGTGTATTTTCTTTGTGTTTCTACGTTTAGTTATGTTTTCAATCAATGTAGCTTCTATTGGCGAATTGAAGATGGTGAGGTTACGTTGGCATAATACACTTCAACAGCTGTTCGGAGCCCATCCCCATGTTACCAATTAACACCCTTGAAAAATGGCCAAGCTTCATTGAATAGTTTTAAATTGAGAGAATGTGTTTCTTTAACTGACCCTCCTATGTATGCATCCATCTATGTATGTGTGTGTGTATATATATATATATATATATATATATATATATATATATATATATATATATATATATATATATATATATATATATATATATATATATAATGGGCTGACACAATATAACACAAATACGAGGGTCATCCGGAAAGTAGTACCCGTTCGTGCCGCATGAAGTGCTGACGACGCGAGTAGCCGCTGGACGAGGTCAGATAGCTTCAGTGGCTTGTCTGCCTTCTCTGAGCCAAGTTGCGTGACGCTAGCATTGCCTGTGTTGTTTCTGTGATTGTTTACAATGTTTAAAAAAATTGAGAACGCCGCCAGTTGTGAAGTGAGGGCAGTGATTAAATTCCTCAATGCAAGAAACGTTCGCCCATGTGATATTCATCGCCAATTAAAGGAGGTGTATGGAGACAATGTAATGGACGAGTCGTCTGTTCGGCGGTGGTGTCGCAACTTCAACATGGGGAGGGGGAACACACACGACGATGAGCGTTCGGAGAGACCGTCTGTCATTACAGACCAACTGGTGAGCTCAGTTGACGAATTCGTGAGGAACGATCGGCGCGTCACAATTGATGACATCTGTGAGCATTTTCCCAATGTTTCTCGAACAATTGTTCATGAAATTGTTAAACACCATCTGCATTATGCAAAAATTTGTGCAAGATGGGTCCCTCGCGTATCTCAATGAGCTGGCGGCGAAGGACTATGCAGCAGGAATACAGAAACTTGTCACACGTTATGACAAATGCCTTAATTTGCTTGGAGATTATGTTGAGAAGTAGTTTAAAGTATCCTCTTTCAAATAAAATTTTTTATGTTTGTTAATATTTACTTTTGTGTCTTTATTTCACGAACGGGTACTACTTTCCGGATGACCCTCGTAGAAAAGAATAGACACATTTAAAAGAACACTCACACGGTAAATTGTTCGAGCTTTCGGCCCTCTCAGAGGCCTTCTTCAAGAGAGACTGCTATATATATATATATATATATATATATATATATATATATACATAACCATATACATAGTAATCAACCCGAAGGTCGGTTTGGTAGGTGATGGTAGAATTCACTAGCTAAGCCCGACGGCGTGTGAAATTCACACATCAGGGTAGGGGGGCCAGTTACATTCCCTATGCCGGTTATGGCTTCCCAGGAAGATCTGGTACCCGAAAAATCACATGGCTTGGTGGAGCTGCAGGTGCCCAGTGACTTGTCTGGTAATCGAACCTTGGGACCCTCCGGTCAGTAGTCCAATACTCTACCCCCTGGACTGCCGCTAGTTTTTGGAACCGAAGGTGCCAAATTTACGAGATTCAGCCATAATTTAGATATGGGTATGCGGATTAGTTGTGGAAACTGAGGATTGACATTCCTCTCGACAGAATCGGAGTGCTTGCGACCGATTCATTTGTGTTCGACGTCGGCGATAAATTCGCACCGTAATTCCCCGGTCCACCGTTAAAGTCGCGTCCGCTGTCCGTGTTCGCGTCCGTCGTTGCACTGTTTTGTTCCGGTTTCATTAATAATTGTTAAATTTTGACATCGCTTTCTGCTTCTTAACCTTGCACAGAATGAACGGATCTAATCAAATACAAAAGGATCTTCCTTAGAAATCAAAATCACAATAGATTCATTTTATGTCAACTTTTAAACGTGACTCATTCATTTTACAATGGGAAACTGAACTTCATTGCTCTGGGTTCCTCAAAACTTTAATCGGAAGACAAAATTTGATTCTCCGAAGAGTGAGTGATGTTCTTGTTTGACATTAATGCGAGAGTAAAATTTTCAGTTTTTCAGCCAGAGTTTCCGCGCTAAAAATATTTTTCTTTAAGTAATTGGTTGCTTAAATATAACTTGATGTAAATTGAGCGAAATTAATTTGATCTGAATTCTAAACTTGTCACTTTCGTAATTAAAAAAATATTACCTTTAGCCTGGGTTAAAATTTGCGTTTAACATCCCGAATCCTGGTTATTGATTGTTACTGGATTTTAGTTTTATTTTATTGGAAATATAAATACTAATTTGTGTGGATTTATTGATGTGCAGACCTAATTGAATTTTCACATTTCTCTTCGTCTTTCCATCCTACACTTCTTATTTCCCATTGGCATATCCATTCAATCTCATTTTAAACACCGAAGTGCTGCCGACAGTATATCATACTGAGCACTCGTCATCCTCTCTTTCTTTTCTCTCCCCAAAAAACCACAGACCTCGATGACATCCCCCGCAAAAGAGCGATAAAAAATATACCCCTGCGATTCGTCTCTGTCTCGCAGACGCTCCCTAATCGTCGATAAAAAACGTCTTATCGTCGTTGCCTTTCTGGGCCGTTGAATTTCTTTTTTGCTACGTTCCAAGTATATCTTTTCCGGAGGAAATTACTTGAACCACTCTTACGTACGGTGTCAAGACAATCTCTTTGACTTGAGCGCAATACGAAATGCTACGTATGTGTTTAAACCTCGGGTGAAAAATTCCCAAGAAGAGCGCGGAGGTGAATTTATCGGAGCATGTGTCTTTAATTCTTTCAAAGCCGGGGTTGCAATCAGCCGACTTAAGTTTGAGTGAATAACTTGAGTTTTATTTTCTATCCGTGAATATTTTGCACGTTTCACAGTCTTTATCTGTCCCCGTGAAGTGTTGCGAGAGAATAGGGCGGGTAGAACGGGCGTCGATGTATTGATTTACTAAACTTGAGCTGTTTATCAATCGCTCTCCTCGTCTTTTTAAGGTTGTGACAAAGAATACGGTTGCTTCCATTCTGCCTGACTGAAGTTACATGTGATATCCCATCAAATAAGCGACTATGGCAAGCCAGTTTGTTATTTGTACCGGCGGAGTTTCAGGGATCCATTTGTACGAGCGCTGTCAAGAAAGTAACTTGCGTTTCAGCCTAGCCAGATGGTGGATAGGGCATGTAATCTTGGTGTCTAAAAGTCTCTACAAACAGCACGCATCCTGCTGTGGTAGTGTGTGCAGTCTGTTGATCTTCTACTTTGTTCACATTGGGAACTGTTTAAATGTACACGACGATAGAAAATCCCGCGAGTTGTGAAGTGCGATCATTAATTATCTTTTTACTGGCAAAAAACCACGAGAAAATTGAAATTCATAGGCAACTTTGTGAATTGTGTGCGGAGACGGAATAATGAGTTAAGGCGGAGTGAGGCAGTGGTGCATTACAGTTTTTAAAATGGCAACTGTAAAAATGTTCACGCGGACCACAGTGGTCGGCCTAGCCAGGTGGCAGATGAACTGACAGATGACCAGTTCTCTTGGACCTCATGGACGTTTGTACGTTCGCTCTTAAACTAGCAACACTACTGATGTACAACATTGTCATTCATAACTTAGTCGGTACAGAGCACAAACTTCCCGATCAATGGTAGCAGTTACGGAGTTTATTGCCAGTAAAAACCTCATCAACAAACGGATTTTACATTTGGCGGGTTTTCATATTGTGTGATTTTTACTCGCTATTGTAAACAATAGAAAAGCAGTGCCGTCTTCCAAAGTCTACGCTCGAGGCATACTGACCTAGTGTGTGTGTGTCAATACAGAAAACATTCGGCTGTTCCCAACACTTCGCTCGCTACACGCAAACGTAAGTTTCTTTCTGGACAGGCCTCGTATTTCAAGATGGAAAACATTCACATGTTCAGAAAGTTACAAATCTCTTTGCTCTCACCACGAATACGATCCCTCAGGGCGAAACTCGCTCTCATGTTGGTATGATGTTGGCCCAAGTAAATCGTCTTAACACTCGTATCAGTAATTAAATATTACCTCAGCCGTTCTTTCGACTATTTTTTGTTTCGATTTTTTTTATCAATGACCAGTTTTATGTGTTTGATTTTCTAAAGTTGGGGATGGCAAACAACTTATGTGCATTATTCAAATATTAGGTCGAGTTAGGGAGTTGAAAAAGTTTGATTATAAACACACAAACATTTGAGTTGCAGGCGACATGGTTTTTCATTAATGCATTTACGTGTGCATTTGCGAATGTCTTTCTCTCTAGGGAACGCATTCCTTTGTAATTGACTCCCGCTTCTTGAACCAGTTTTTCGTCCTTGTCTCATGGGATTGCCATTAATAATTCATTATTTTTATGAATACACATTCCAAAAGTGGTAAGGTGTGTAGGCACCCGCTTTATATTAGGCTTGTGCTTAAGTTTGGTGGGAAAGAGATTTCACTTTCTTCATTAATACGAGTATTAACTCTCGTAATTACTTATTCTGTGATGAGCATTTTCAAGATTGCGCTTTTCACTGAAAAATTCGATCTTTTACTTATTGTCTCGCCTCCGCCCTCTCCTTCCGCCGTCCAATTGTTCGCCACATTGTTGCACGCCATTTTGATTTATTTTTCAAAGTGAAAAAGGTCCATGTTTTTTTGTCGTTTTTTAAAAAGCCTTTTGGATCTGTCGCCTCATTGCCGACCAATTGTAAGTCAGACCTAGGAGCGTTCAATCCTTTTCACTTCAAGGGGCGTGCGAATGCATGCATATTGCGACGCGGGAATCAGCATCTAGATCTAATTAGTACCCCGAAGGACACCGCGGGGGCGTGTGGCGGCGGGTGTCAGGTCACCACCCGTAAAGTGGAATAAAACCAAAATAAAAACCAAATCATGTCACCTCTACACTAATATTAGTTTGATCATGCACTCGAAAAATGTTAATTACACGAAAGAAAGTACTGCTAATGGGACAGTATTCAATAACTGGCTACGTACGAGCTCGTATAATCCAGCCGTGCTGTAGAACTGATAAAAAGATGTGTTCTATTAAATTAAAAACACAACACGCATTGAAGAAAATTGCAAGATATCGACAAAAATATACACTATCAATTCTAATTAGACCTATCAACAGCATCGTCACCAGTAACAAGGTTCCTGTAACATGTCTTTAAGATCCTCTGTTAAGTAACCTGCCTCAAATTTACGCAGTATATTTAACCTGTATTTAAGCCTACGGTGAACTATTGGCTCCCTTCCTAATATCTCCAATAGTGTAGTGACACTGCTACCTTGTTCACAACAATGTTTCACGAATCCAGCTGCTCTGTTCGTTGCACTCGATCTAGTTCCAAAATAAAGTCCACCTCAAGAGGACCTCTTCCCATACACTTGCAGCATGCTCAAGGTGGGGCCTAATTAACGGATTGGCCACCTTGCCAATTGGGATTTCTTGATTGGTAAGGTTCCTGCTTTCATTCGTGCATCGTATTCTTCCAGTTCGAAACTTTGTTCGTCTGCTTCCCACAATACGCCCCAAACCCGGATATCTCAAGAGACCTGATTATTTTTTTTAGGGAGATTCTTTCTCAAGCCCCTCTTACTTGCCGCAAGTATTTTTATTCCATTCATCTCTCTCGTGTAATCTTCCCATCTGGCGTACAAATAAAAGAGTTCAATTGTCTCTCAATGTATTCTCAATAGTTGTTTAGCTTCTCTGAAGTGACCTGTTCTCTTTCGCCTTCCTTTGAAGTCGGCTTATAGTTCCGGTGTAGTTCAAATCACTTCCCTTAGCTCATCTTTGGCTTCCTGCCTCCGATTTATAGCCTGCCCTTATCGGACACGGGTTTTATCACTCGTTTCTTCCTTCTTTTGTCATCGCGTCTCCCTTGGACGCAAAACTCCGTTCTCTGTTATAATCTCCCCCGTGAACTTGAGGCAACTCGTCCTTACCGAACCTTGACAGCGAAAAATGTTCGCCGTTCGTTCACTCTTCGTCCAAAACATCGATTTTTACCATTTCCTGCCGTGATATTTCATGCAACATGCGTAGTGCGTGCGATAAATACGCGAATTGGTGCATTCTGGCGGCCATGACGCGGATTATAGCCCCGCCCATTAGCGGCGCTAGTTGCTTGAGACCCGATGAGCCGTCTGCGCTTGGTGGATCGTCGAGCTGTGCGTATGGTTCCATTTATGTTAGTTTCTATTGTCCTTGTTTTTTTTACAGTTTGTTGAAAAATGGAATTTGATGAAACACAGAGCAACATCAATGTTTTGGTGAAGTGCGGTAAAAGTTATCAAGAAATTACTGAAATCATGACAGCTGTTTACGGTGATAATGCTAATGGAAACATCCGTTGTCAAGTAGATTAAGCGTTTTAAAGATGGCCGACAAGACGCCATGGATGATGCAAGGCCGGGATGACCTTCAACCACCTGTGTTGACGACAACATTGATCGTGTGCGGTCCCTTGGCCTTACCGTAAATGCTTAGTCCTACCTTACAGTTGTCAAGCGTTTCAGAGAGATCGCGTGCGACCTACTTTGCGAGTGCATCGTGTGCGAGTACTTTGAAGAGGACAAAATGGATGTAGACTAAATTTTGCAAAATAAAGTTTTTATGAACTCAGTTCGCGTATTTATTGGACATACTACGTTATCAGGGGCTTTGCACGAGGTGTTTCTCGGATCTAATCTGCGAAGGCACACTCCGGATTAGTTGCTGGTGTGGTTATTCCGGAGTAAACTGGAACCGAGTTTTCGGAAATGGAAAAATATTCGTGCGTCCAGGTGACGATTTCCGTGGCTGAAATTATGCGATGCGTGTGAACGACCCCACTGCTGGTGCGCTCTTGAGCGCCGGGCGTTCCAGACGAGCGGGTGCACACGCGGTCGCTCTCGGCTCGGCCTCTCCGACCCAAACCACCGCCTTTCCCCGCACCACGTTGCCGGGGCGTCCATCCGTGAAGGACGGAAGGACAGACGAGACGGACCGGGCTGTCGAGGGGGGCGCTGGCGCGATGGGAAGGGAATGAATGAAGATATGCCCGGTTTCCTTGCGGGGCCTCCCTCAAACGCCGCCGAGAATTAGTCCGGAGTGAGCCCGCCCGCTGTCGTACTGGCCCCACGGCAGTCCCTCGCGAACAGCCTTTGGTCGCTGGCTGGAAGGTTCTAATTCGCGTAATAGAGCTGACTTTTGAATGGTCGGGCACTAAGTATAGTCATAGATGTAGTTACCTCCAATGTAGTAATAGTCACTTCAGGTGTTCCCCAGGGTAATGTTATCAGATCTCTTTTATTCCTACTTTACGTTAACGACATTGACTCCGTAGTCACTAGTAAGATACGTTTCTTTGCCAACGATGCAGTGGTTTACCGGGATATCCGTAATCCTGAGGACATAGTAGCTTTATCAGATGGCCTAAATGCTAAACAACGCAGGTGCGACACTTGGAAATTAGGCTTTACTTTTTTTTAGAAGTGCGTAGTGATGAATTTTTGGAAAAAGAACAATTTAGAACGTATGCTGCATCGGGAACACCGAAATGGAATGTGTAGACTCAATTGAATTCTTAGGCTTTAACCTATCTCACGACCTCTCCTGGATGAAACACATACTGGGAATATGTGAACAAGCTAACAAAAAATTAGGATTTATTGGAAGAGTACTTGGTAAATGAGATGAAAAAGTCAGAGAGGAATATTATCTTTCGCTGGTTAGGCCTCATTTGGCATATGCTGCCAGTATGTGGGATCCACACGAAGTTGGATTGGTAGCCGAATTGGATCGCGTGAAGCGTAGAGGAGCTAGATGTGTAAAACGTTGTTATGATAAACTTATGGTAGTAACGTATCCTAAATATTGGAGGAGCTAGATTAGGAATCATTCACGGAGCTAAGGTCAAATTACCGATTAAATCTCTTGCATAAATTGGAAGGATGTCTCTTTATCAATTATGTTGAAAATGAGTTATTACCTCCGCCGTACCACGGTAGACGAAGTCATGTCAATAAAATTAAAGAGGTCAAGTTTAGAATAGATTTAAAATGCCATTTTTTCCACGAACGACAAGGGGTCAAAATAACAGTGTCCGACCACGGTAGGGTTAAATTCGGGTCAAAAATAGTTTGGTGTGTATGCACCCCTTGCCACACACCCTAGCGGTGGCTTGCAGGGCACTAAAAAGTACGAACTACTATTCCCGATCTTCAAATTTCTCGCCATTAACACTTGCGGGACACGATGTCTAGGGGATTTTGGGTTACCTATCCAGGTCGGGGGACCTGGATAGGTAACTCCAAATAGGGTATAAATTAATTAAAAGTCTCCGGGGAGCAACAAAACTCGGGAATTGCCTCATTAGCCACGATAATTACCCACTCCACAGAGTGGCAGACTTTGTTAAAGAGAAAAAATGGCGTAATGAAATCATCAGTGGTGCGCAAAAAGGCGTATGATCGCATCCCTTGGCCCCTCGCTACCTCATCAATTAGTGAATTATACATGTAATATGGTTCACGTGATGTACAGCAAGGTCGTCTAAATGATAGTCCATTATATTTATTAAATCGGAGAAGTTCAGTTAATTTTGAATTGTACAGAACAGAGCTTTTCTCGCCATCTCGATCTCATCTTACACGATAATAGTCTTAATTGAACAAATACTCATTCAGGTCCTGCAGTTCTCAAATTCAGTCAGTTTTGGCTTGACAGCAGGTGCCACATACGTAGACAGCAAAAAAGTACCCGTAAAATATTGCAATTGTATAACTGCATACTTTCCGTGTCAAATTATGTTACGTGCATGTTAAGTTATGACACACTACCATTGCAAAAAATATAACAACTATATCGATATAGTTGACTAACTATTATTATTATGTGATTATACATATTTTCAAATTTACAACAGAAAATTTCAAAAAATTACGGACAATCGTCATCATTTATACGTAAAATGGTAGTACGTATAATCGTAATAAAGGAAAAATAATAGTGATATAATATTTAGAATAAAATTAATAAAAATAATATATTAATTATGGTCGAACCTGTCTGTTTTGAGTTTGAAGTCGTGTTTTCCTTTAGTTTTCCTGTAGATGTTCATGTACCATTCATTCCTTCGACGGGTAATCCACATGACTTTCGTCCAGTTGAGCAATTTTTTTCAACCGTTAGTGTCGACCGCGAGGCTTCAACCTACGGAATGGCTTTCATGTTGGGTTTGGCGAGGTCATACGAAGAGTTATTTACGTTATTGCCCGCCGTCTTTGGCGTGGGACGACTTCTTATTCAGTTCCATTTTTCAATTATTCCCTCGGGTGTACACGGCAGGAAGGCGGCCATTGTTGGGCCCAGTCAGCGGGAGGAAGGCCGACCAAGTAACCTCGCAGGTGGTTAATTTCCCTCCGGAGCAAAGCCCTTTCGGCCGAGAACAATGTCGCTGGTGGGTGGGGTGCCCTTATTACGTGGACGTCGTCACTATAGACTCCGTAATAGTACTCGACGGTGGAGCGATTTCATTGTCATTATTATTGTTGCGTCACGACCGAAAATTTCATTGAAAATAGAACTAGATTAAATGCATTTAAGTGGGACCTTGCCCAATGTACGGAAAAGGAAGTAACGATCTTTGATTTGCGGTCGAGGATATGTCTCCTCGTGGCCGATATATACTATTTTGATATCGACCGTGGATATTATGGAAATATCGAGATGTGGCGATATACGGACGGTAATTAACTAGTGTATCGAAGAATAACGTTCACATCGCGTGTCGAAAATATCGTTTATCACACCCATATTGCATATCAGATATATCACAAATTAAGAATATCGAAAACCTCGCCTCTATTTTCTGTCGAGGTTTCGGCCATATGCCCCAAGGATTGCATCTCCATATTCATGCAATTGAAGAGATTCTTAATTGTTCTTTCCTATATGCAAATCCAGAATTGCACCCAAATACTATTACTAAACAGTTCAGAAATTCTGTATTGTCCACGTAGTCTATCAATAATATTTCCTTGTCGCCCTATTTAAGATAATTTACTATCCCTAGAATATATGCTATTTTTTCGCTTATTTGTTCTGCTTATCTACGCAAGCTGCCGCAAGGGTGTGATGGTCACCTCCCGTTAAAGAGAGTGAAACATGCATAGCCAAACAAATTAATGCTAATCTACACCCACTGAGGCGTATATATTCATGCAAAAACTTCCTTTCTTACTTGTACGCATGCAAATACATATATCATCACCTAAAATACACATGTATCTACGAATACGCCTTGTATCTATGCTACGTTTAATCTTGTACTCACTTGTAAATCGAATTTATTTTCATATTTCTATAGCTTCTTTATTATTATGATTTCTGATTGTTCGGGGAAAGCATGAGTATTTTTACCTATCTCAACTGGAATCTATCTCCCTTATCTTATCTTTGTGGTATAATCTACCAAAATAGTTTGTTGCCATCATAATTCCTTTAGCGTCATCGTTAAACTCATTTGTTCTGAATGTTCAAGTCTCGCTTGTTGCATTTGCGTTTGTTGACACGATTCAAAATTAAAACTATTAATAATGCTTTATTTGCAATATAATACGCAGACAGTATTGCAATGATAATGAAAAATGGCTACAAGATGCCGCCGTCTTAAGATCGAGTAGCACTCTACTTATTTCGGATTGCTTTGAAATGGAGTTTGATCACGCGGAAAACGAATCTCAAATTGTGACAACTCATTTAGGGCTATTTAGAACGACCTAAGTATCCAATTGTATCACGTTTTTCGAAGCTATTTGATTGCCCATCTCGGAATGGTATCGAATAAATTAACTGGAAATGGGACCTAGATGTTATCAAGTATTTGCCACCGGCCGTAGAAGGAGGTGGATAAATGCAGATTGAGTGGAGTTTGATAATTAAATCACATAGCGAACGGTTAAATGCTAAATAGACTTGAAAATTACCAACATATAAAGGGTTAAAATAAAAATCTTTTTTTTTGTGTGCGCGCGTGCAGGTACGCCCGCCCGTTGTTCACCCCCCCCCCCTTGTAGTTGCGTTTCTGGCCGCAGGGTGCTCCCGAACGCGCGCTGTGGTCGATTGGGTGTCGCTAGTTTGGTGTTTTGTGGTCGATCAGACGGAGTCACGAATCGAAAAACCGTTCAAATTCTGTGTTTGGTTTTTTTTTGAAAATGGCGTTCCCCGTGTCCATGGATGCCGATTGTTCTCCAAACAGTGTGGATGGGAGTGGGGAATTTGGTCTTGTACCCAATTAGGATAAACGATCAAAGCGAGTCTAACTAACTCAACAAGGAAAAACACGGATGGAATAAACCCGCCTGGATCATTCCCTCCCTGTGAACGACTTTTTTTTGTCGTGAGGTTTATCGCCTACCTATTTTTTAAAGTTAATTTCGGGTCATTTTTATCGCCGCCAATAAACCAGCTCATAAACAGTCAAGAGTCGTTCCGTCCCTGTGCCGGATTACGTACTCGGACTGTTTGAGTTGAGTGGGTATCGGCCGAAAGGAACTCGCGCATTTAAGTGGCTCTCCAAAAGCGGATCGAAATCCTACTTTCAGATCAACCGTTCACTGAAATCGTACCTTTCACTTTTACATATCCCTTTCAATTATTTCGTATTGCTCTCCCATCTGGTCGATTCAAGCTCCATTTAATCTCCCAGTTCTTGAAAGTTTAACTAACTTTTTGGGAAAAATACTGAGACAGAGCCCCCCATTGGTGCAATGCAAGTACATCTACATAATACCCTGAAAGCCGCCTGGCGGGGGGTGTTAGGTCACCACCCGTAAAAAAGAACAATACCACATGCAAAAACAACAACATGGAAAACTACACCCACAGCGGTGCAGACACTCATGCAAAAATCCCTTCATCCAACACTCATGCAAACACATATACCATAAACCAACAAAAAACTGCACCCCAGGATGCAGCACGAAAGCCATCCAACAACACGCAATCCAGGACACAACAAGCAAGAATGCGAAACTCCACCACCACATGAACATGTCACACAAAACGCTCTCCCCCCAGGTAGACTCTGAATGGCAGAGATTGCGACCCAACGTTGCAGGTAGCGGGCGGGTGCCCTCCGCGAAGAGGGACGAGGGATTGAAGGGGAGATTTAAAAACAGGTGAATATAACACTAATGAGGTCATTCGGAAAGAATGGGTTTAGGCAAGTATATCTACTGATGCCATTCCGTCTTACCTCCCCCTTCTTACAAGTACTATATGTTACTCATCACGCATGTCAAACTCAATCCCTCTAAAGTCTAACGTAAAGATTACTTAAAAGAAAGTCGTAAGGAAAGGTTTTTGGCTTATTTTCAATGTCAATTGAATGTTTTAATGTAGAAGATAAACTCGCACTTTTAAACTATTTCTCATCCAATTATTTCGTTTTGAACTCCCATTAGATCAATGTGCTCTCCATTTAACCTCAAGTTTCTTTTGCGTGTTGCCATTTTTTTGGGAAAATACTGAAGCACACAGTCCCCTATTTATACAATCCCCTGACGCCATTCCGTCTTCCTTCTCCATCTGTAATCTGCCCAATCGCTGGCTTAAAACAGTTTTAAAGTTAATTTACCATACTATTAACTCCGTCATTGGCAGCCCTCAACTACTGATACACGTGCTTGAGGGAGTACCATTTCGCCCTAACAAATACCACTCTTAACTCGGTGCGTTCGCTCCTAGATCATCACTCCCTGGACGCTCTCATTTCTTCCGCACCGCTCTTCTCTCCTAAATCAACTTCCTGAGAGCAATCGATCTTTTTTCTTTATCCTTAAACAACTCTTATCATCTCATATCTCCAATAAGTAATTTGAAGCATCTTTTTTTACATTTTTTTAAATATTTTGTTACTTTTGTTCGTGTTAATGTTTGTGTTTACATAGATACGTTACCTGTCCTACCTTTTTTTTATTTCCTACTATAAATTGGACATACTATATATAAGTGGACATTTTTCTTGATAAAATAAAATTTTAAATTTAAAAAAATTGCACACAACTCCCTATAGTAAAAATTTTTATATTCTTCCGTAAATCAATTGAGCGGAGATACTGTCATTGTATAGTCAAAAAAGAAATAAAGTTAAAGAATCTCGTACACATTTTCTAAGTTTCTATCTCATCTCTCCGATAAACAATTAGATTTTTGATTTACAGCAACTTTTAACATCGTTGTTCTTGTTGATGTTTCCATGATTGCGTAACTGAACCTATGTTTATTTTACGTGTACTGCTATAAAATGGTGTAAAGATGCGCAGTTTTTCTGGATAAATAATTGATAAATGAATGACATTAAATTCCAAGAAACTGCGGAAGATACCGTGGCAGTAACTTTTAATGTAGTCATCCGCTAAACGTGCTTTACGAGTACAATGCAAAATATCATAGTGTAATAATCATTCGCCCTGACCGGGATTCGAACCGTTAACAGTTAATGTCTGTTATTTATGTAATCTCCCGATGTTTCTTGGAATATGTCAGAGGTAAAACACCCTTAGGGTTCAAAGTTGGCTTTAACCTCATGTACTGTGCTGCATTTCACACGAATACGAATGCCAGTGACGTAGTGTGTACGATATTTCGTTACAACATCTTGCTCCTTCTCCCAAAAATCTCGGATTGAAAGAAGACGCCTCGGTAGCTTCAACTGGCCGAAGCACTCGGCCAGGCACTGTGGGATCCGGGTTCGAATCCCAGCCAATGCGAATGATTTGTCTCGCAAGAGAATAATGCCCCTCAATATTGTATTATGTCATTGAATTATATTTCTTAATTAACGAAATTGCATATCTTTAATAACATTAATGATAGTAAACATTTTTTTCGCGCAGTTAAATTAGTTTATTGAAATTTTCGGTGGGTAAAATCAAATTAAATTACGTTGTTAGGAGATAATTTATGAGAGGGTGCGGGGGGGGATGGGGTGAGTGATTGCGATTGCCCAGGGACCTCCACTGTCCCTTTTCCCACATCAAACAACCCTTCCCCCGAGCCACACCACACCACCCATTTGATCCATTCGCCACGCATCCCTCGCTTGTTTTCGCTTTCATTATTCGTCCCGGTGAGTCAGCGTGTCCGAAATGGAAAGGGAAAGTGTACATTTTCCGTCCCTTTTTTTATTATTTAAACGTTTAAGAACGAGTATCGGAGGTGGACTGCGGCCGAGTGGGAATATCCGTGAATTACGAGAGGGAGAGTGGGGTTGGTGGGCGTACAATGGCGTGTCACTTGCTCTCGGGGATGGTGGAGTCCCCTCTGCCGCGACCCCCAGTCCCTGTCCCCTCCCGCATGCCCGCCCACCTGCAACCGCAGGCTCCCCCTGGCGGTGGTTGAGTAGGACGGCGTCCGGCACGCAAGGCTCGCGTCCTTTTTAAGGCGACAGCGGCGCGGCGAATAAGCGTCGCGGAGCGAAAACGTCGAACGTGGAAAAAGATTAAGGGCAGGTGACTCAGCTGCCGGTCCACTCGCCCAGAGGAGGGGGGTCGTCGTCGTCTCGAATGACGGGCGGGAATGCGGACGAAACGTTCGCCTCGGAGAAATGTGGGAGGGCGAATTGGCTCTTGTGTGTGTGTCTGGGTAAGTGCTCCCTCGTCTTTCATCTTTGGTCATCCTTGGCCGATTCCACCACCCCTCCGCTCCCTTTCCTTCCCACTGATATTTATCGAATATTCTCTGCAGTTCATCACGTTCACTATGAATGGGGAAATTATTCGGCAAAACCTACGAACACGAAGAGTGTTCGCAGCAGAAGCACAGAAGGTAATAATTTCTTCACTGAATAAGACACTTGAGAAGCTCTTGTTTCGAGAGGTTTATTTCTGATATTGCTACATATGCCTCAAAATTATTCCAAGGACATCCCTTGAGCGTTGAAACACTTTTTCCAGCGGCCTTTCCACGACTCGAAGGCTCCGTGATAGACGGAGGATTCCGGAAGGTCCTTAAGGGTACGCTTGCAAGCGACTTGTTGTAGTGGTAGTTTTTATGGTGGACGACCGACAGCTAAGATTGTTAGCGACATTAGAGATGGACGGGAAAGGATGAAGGGTGGAGAGAAACCCGGCGTTGGCATGGGTCTACTATTAAAGAAAGGTGCCAAGGTGTCCGCAGTTTAACGTCCCATTCGACGGACGATGTACTCACTTAAAGTGCCCTCCACACAGCACCTCAAGTAGGGATCAGGATAACACTGAAAATATCTACCGCCGCCGGGATTCAAACCCGGGCCCTGTGGGTGGAAAGCCAGTACGTTAACCATCACAATATCCCGATCCCGCCAGCTACTTTGACGAAACCTAGGGTCCCATGTTGGTCTCCTTTGAGAAAGGGAGGATTTCACAATTGGGAATAGGAAATATTTGCTAGTGCCTAGTGGGGACTGTACGGGGTAGGGGAATCGTCGCGATGTCGTTTCAGAAGGTATTTGCGAGTAGACACTCAACTCTGCTCTTTTGGTCGTCCATCAAGATCTTCGGGACAAGTTTCGTTCAGATCTTTTGGATCGGCAAATTTTTAGTGATAATGGTGTTCACTGTCGTCTTATCAATGCCAATACGATCTCTGACCATGAGAACACTTAACCGACGATAAGAATTCAACGCACACGTTGCACGATGTCGGTTCTTGACGTCAATGGCCGTCCCGTGCGGGACTCGTCCTCCGCACTCTCTCGGCCATCACTTGTGCCACTTGAAAGCTGCAGTTTGTGACCTGCTTTTATCCTTGAGCGCTTGGTGAATCATGCCCAACGTCTGTACCCGATTTACCTAGTCCAATACAAAATTAGATGGTGCACCGCTGCTCAGTCGTTCGCTGAATTTTGCGATTGCACCGTGACACTCGACAGGGTTTAACTAAATATACGATCTAGCCTGAAAGATCGCTCGCAGGCGATTGCTGCTTGAACTGTGTTAAAGGTCAGACCACCTCACCACCGAGCCTGCGCGGTGCGAGTGCGCTGCGACGTACAGTCATGCCAGGAAAAAATGGTTACTGTGCTTACGTGTTTGGTCACCTAAGGATTGCGTCTGTGGACGATAGCTTTTGTTGGTTGGGAGACTTTACGGTTGAAAATAACTTTTTCATTCCATTGAAATACTTTAACGTAAAAATGCAGTATTGAGTCATTAAGGAATTAGGTTTGGAATGTACGCGTACCCAAATAACTGCAGAACACACAGACAATTTTACGGGGTCATCTGCCGATTTACGTCAAAATAAAGAAATTTCCACGAAGTGTAAAAATATGATTCGCCTTGACGGGGACTCGAACCAGGATCCCACTCCCCTCCGATTTCCGGGGAATAGCTTTATCCGGGACGCCCGGTCACCTAATTAGGTAACCGATGCAAACCGGTAAACCGGGTCAACGATTAATTAG
This sequence comes from Hetaerina americana, assembly GCF_022747635.1. Lineage (NCBI taxonomy): Eukaryota > Metazoa > Arthropoda > Insecta > Odonata > Calopterygidae > Hetaerina > Hetaerina americana. The sequence goes on from NW_027286985.1 coordinate 105,698,392, forward strand.
TGAAGAGCACCCGGACGGGAATCGAGGGGACTCGGGTTCGAGTCCCAGTCGAGGCGAACGACATTTTACTCTTCGTAAAATGTCTGATTTTTGCATGCGTATATTTTATAAGTGGTGGACGTTGCCGTAGCATGACTTTCTAGGTATTATATTCTTTTGGTTACGTTTCCTTAAATTACAGCACTTGATCAGTCCCCTATTCATCCGTAAGCGTACAGTCTGGAGTTCTTTCGGACACGGTCTGGAGGGCGTTGCCATGGCGGCGCCGATCAACCAACCACCTGCATTGCCCAGGGCTCACCTCGACTGGGTGACTCAGACGCCGCGAGTTCAGTACTTATCCTGGTCTAATAACTCGACTTCCACGCGGATGTTTACTGTTTCTGGGCATCCTGTGTGGGCGGTTTGAGGGGCGAAGGTGGAATAATCTTGATCCGCTCTGGTTGCTAATGTGTATGACCCAGACGCCTCAAGCTTTGAGTCCCAGGTGCTCGCAATCCGGCGGATGAAGGGCATGGAGCCGTAATGGCAATTGGCACCAGTCGTTGAAATTTCAGAAATCTTGAGTTAAAATGGAATTTAGGACTTAATCCCAAAGAAAAGAATGCATTATATTCAAGAAAACCCTTCAGGAAAACTTTTAGTTAAAGTTAAAGTCGACTTATATACCCCGCTATTCACCAAAAAGGTGTGTGGCAGGGCGTGAAAATACCAGGTTGGAAGGTTGAGTGATAATGGAGGATATGGGAGAGGAAGGGAAAAGGAGAAAATATTCAGGAAAAACTATTAAATAACTTGCAAATTTGCTTTCATACTGGAGAAAGACTAATTCAAAACAATGGTTAAATCACCTCATAAATTAGTTATTTTTTACTCTAAACAAAGGGATTAAAAATGAACCACGACCATTTATACGACAGGCCTCCCTCATACGCTGAGCTGGGAACCTTCACAAAGTAGAAGTAAGAAAAGGAGCCTTTGTGGAATGTTCCGCATTCTGAATGGAGAGAAAGCTTGGGCAGAACTAAGGAAAGATGCGGGAAATTCAAATTTCATAGGGAGAAATGATCACTAATTCAAGGTAAAATGCCGGTCACAAAGAATAAATTTACAAAACATTAATTTCTTATTAAAACAACTGCTTTTTGGAACAGTTTACCTGCAAAACCATTCGAGCCCTTTCCAAACTGAGTTGAATACTTTTAAGAAAAGATGTAAATAATTTTTATAATAATTTCATTAATGTATTGTGTAAAAGATTTCAGTTTTTCTCGTCGATTTGAGAAACTGATTTTCGTGAAATAGGGATTTTTTTTGGTTGAGATAGGGATTGGTGTTTTAAAGTTTCCAGTAAGTGTATTGTTTTTTATTCTGACTGATTCTATTAATTATCTTGTGTGATATTGATTGGATTTGAGATGTCATGTTATTTTTCCAAGTCAAGTTTTTTGGTAATACTTGGGGCTTGTGGCCCACCTGACATTGTCTATCTGCACGTGTGAGTTTTAATAATAATAGCAAGACAGATCATGTAGAGTTGAAAAGTAAGGAGGGGAAATTCTACTCTCGCATGGACATGCACCTAACTCATGGTCACCGTTCCTAAAATCAAAGTTGGGGAATGTGACCCACCGCTGTTGGCGGCGGATGGAGTGAGGTGTGCACCCCCACCCCTCCCCCCAACCGCACAGAGAGACGCGAGGGATGGAAGGGGAAGCTTGAAAAAAAAAACAAAAGTCATTTGCAACCGTTTATTGTTTCTCTTAGTTACGATCGCAACCTTAACTCAAAAAGAGTCTCTACGAGTGGATTCATTATTTTTGCATAGTGCATGATTTCATTTTATCCTTTAAATATTACTCTCTGTCAATAGAAAGACCCATTCATAATTTTTATCGGTCACTTACCCCGCAACATTGTCGACCGAAACAGCGGACATTGTTATTGGGGCGCTCTCTTTTTGAGATCAGAGTCAGGTTTCCCTCGGACTTCGATTCTCTATCAGCATTCCTCTCAGATGATCTTCTTTAACTTACGCCTGGGATCTTAATATTGACCCCGATCATCGAGTTATTGTTTAAATTGTATTTATTGTGTTTTCTAAACGTTACATCGAATATTTCCCTTTGACTACTACCGTGGGACCATTGCGCATCCCTGAATTTGTTTTATTTTTAAAAAGAACGATGGGAAAGGACGTTCGGGACTGGAAGTTCTTTCGGGGGCTGCATTTGAGTGAGACCAGCGCCTGCCAAACGGTAAAGTATGTAGATGGTCAATTATGAAAGTAATGCCGTTGATTTTATTTATTTCTCTAGGGAAATTGGATTTATTGATCGTACATGTACAAGTGCTTAAAATTAGGAGATATGTGTCTACTGAAAAGTAGTTAATGGAAGGACTACATGAACGAGGAGAAACTTTGTTGTAGAGCCGATCCGGATTGATAGGGAACCCCTCGGCACGCGATAGAAATTGATGGGCATAATGAAAGAGAAGGCAAAACGTGAAGTAAAAAGTTAGAAAACACTTGGGCACATAGATACAATAGAGGGGAGTGAGAAGGAAGAGTTGTCGTGGTTTGAGTGTGTAAGCGACGCATTTGAGAGGATGGTTGGTGGTCAGCTTCTCTCGGGCAGTCTTAGATAGTTCGAGACACTTATGGAGATGAAGAAAATAAAATTCAAGGATGCTCAAGTCGAGCACCGCGAGGTCATTGGCGATGCCTCCGCGGGGTCTTGTTCCCTTGCAGCCTTGAATGCGTGCCAATGACTGCTCTCATATGGACCCATCTTGGCTGATGCGGAGGGGGGGAGGGGGTGGGTGGGTGGTGCATGGGCGAGGGCAGTGGTCTTGGTTACGTGTGGGGGCGAGCCTCCATCGGAACGAACACCACCTGCGAAATACATACCTCCCTATAAGTACCACATGGCACTGTCAACTTGCACAGAACAGTTATCTTTTGAATGTCTTTAAATTGTAATGACGTCCGCGGCATCTGACAAATCGTCTGAGACGGTCTTCGACTCCGTTCCTCTGCGATCATTCGGCATTGGTCGGGTCTCCTCGGTGTCGCAAAGGTGCACGGCTCGACGTCATCCGAGAAAACGCCCTGCGCATGTTTTGTTCAACATTCATTCCTCCGGCATATCTTGCTTTAGTCCCTGGAGCAATACTTCTTCATGCAATTTGTAGTTTTCTTCATTATCTTCTCCACTAAGTTTCTTGTCTCCAGGCGTACCTTAATGAATTTGACGCAACGCATGTAAGTGAAAGGAATAACTTGGTAATTCAAAAACAGGTTAATTTAGAACACGACCCTAAGTTTCGACGTTGGACGTCATCATCATTAGGTCTGAAGATGGTGTCCAACGTCGAAACTTAGGTCGTGTTTCAAATGAAGTTCGGGTGGAATTACCAATTAATCCCTTTCATTTAAATATCTTCTCTCCCCTACAAGATGCAACGGGAAAACGAAACAATTTCAGCATTAATTCCGTTAAAGTTCTAGATTTAATTTCATCCCGCATCAGTTCCTCCGGAAAACCCGAAATTTTGCGCTTGTTCATTCACGAAATTTAATTCAAAAAGAGAAATTTCCTTTCATATATATATATATATTCCGCGGTGAAGAGAAAGTAATGAAATGCGTTCAAATTTAATCGTTCAAACCACTCACCCGTTGTTACCTTTCACGCTACGAAAATTTTAGTATGCTAGTACAAGATGGTTTTTGAGAGATCATCACTTTAAAAGGACCACTTCCACCCGCCTTACAGTCCGACACACTGTCAGGAGGTAAGGATGTCGTTGCATGAGACGATTCGTCGGGGTCGGTTTGCACCCGGCGCGACGGGAGGGACGAGGGGAGGCTGCGCGGGAGGGAGGAATGCCATGACCGGCGTTTTCTTAGATCAGTACTCCCCAAGAATTACTACTTACTGAAAAGAATTACTCTGGTCCAATAAATACGCGAACTGAGGCCATAAAAATTTATTTTTCTAAATTTGGTCTACATCGATTTTTTCCCCTTCAAAGTACTCTCCATCCGTGGCTATGCACTTATTCCATCTTCTTTTCCACTGTTTAAAGCACCCTTGGAAGTCCTCAGTAGGTAGGCTTTTTACTTTTCTCGTCGTTTCTTGCTTTATTGTGTCCACATCTTCCCAGTGATGTCCCCTCATCACATTTTTGCATTTTGGGAATAGGAAAAAGTCGCTTGGGGCGAGATCTGGCGAATAAGGAGGATGATCAAGGATGGTGGTTGAATATTTTGCCGGAAACTGGCGAACAATCAATACTAAATGTAATGGTGCATTGTCATGGTGAAGGATCCATCTATCCATCATGTTCGGTTAAAATAGTGTGCACTGTTGATTTTCCTAAAATTCAGTTAATTGGCTATCATTCGGACAGTTTTTCGACGATCGGTAAGGACAAGGGACCGCACACGATCAATGTTGTCGTCAACACAGGTGGTTGATGGTCTTCCTGGCCTTGCATCATCCATGGCGTCTTGTCGGCCATCTTTAAAACGCTTAATCCACTTGAAAACGGATTATTTCTTCAGAGCATTATCGCCGTAAACAGCTGTCAACATTTCAATAATTTCGTCATAACTTTTACCGCACTTCACCAAAAACTCGATGTTGATTCGTTGTTCTTTGATTTCATCAATTTTCATTTTCGACGAACAGTAAAATCAAGGACAATAGAAATTGACATAAATGGAACTATACGCACAGCTCGACGATCCGCCAAGTACAGACGGCTCATTGGATCTCAGACAACTAGTGCCGCTAGTGGGCGGGGCTATAGTCCGTGTCAGGGCCGCCAGATTCCACCGGTTCGCGCATTTGTCCTACAGACTACGTATCCTGATAAGAAACTGTCCGCCGCTCTTGAAGCCGATCTGGAGGATTGCTGTTGAAATTAAGTTTGAGTTACTTTAGTGTAACGCCGAGACATGCGTTGCGTTCACCAGATATTATCCCCAGCAGTGTGTATCTAATCAATGATTTGACGAGCATCTATTTCATTAGAACTTGCTGGTGAACGTATGCAGAGAATAAATTCAATACCACCGCAGAAATGTAAAAATGTAAGAGAGCTTACCTGTAGAAGAGAGAGTGAGCCGTTTCCAAGGCGACCGATTTACCCTTGGGCTCACCCCGTGTCTCGGGTTCGAAATCCGATGAAGCCCTGACGTGTTGTTCTGATGGAAGACGCGATGAAATTCCATTGCCATGGTGTTCGCAGGGTTTAAGAACACAATCAGGCCCTTTTGTTTTGACTGCTGGTTGTCTGGGAAAAAGTAAGTCCCTGCCATAATTGATTCGATTCATACCATACACAATCACAGTGTTACAGGTTTTGTTAATGCGCTGTTACAGGTTGTAAATGCGCTTAATATTGAGGATAGGTAAGTTTAAGACGATAGGTTCCTCTAGCATTTCATTTCATTGCAAAAATTTCAGAGGGTGTAAAAATCATTCTTCTTGACTGGGATTCAAACCCGTATCCCTCGATGTCCGGCCGGGTGCTTTAGTCAGTTAAGCGACCTCTTAAACTGAAATTTCAAAATAAAAATGAATTTGATTTTGATTTCAGAAAAATGATTTTTACACCCTGAAATTGTTGCATTTCAATGCATATTAGCGGCGGTAACAGCTAATGTTGCGACATCTCCCGCAGTTTCTTGTAATTAAATTTCATGATTGAATAAATTTAATACTTTGACCGTGTCTGCATTTTACCACTCTTTTCACGGAAGGCTATGGGTAATGCTTGAGGGCTGCGGAGGACTTGTTTACCGTTGTTAATGATAACCAGTTAATCTTGATTAATTTTAAAATTACTTTTGATCAGAATGTGCTCTGAAAAGGAAATGAGAGTCCACTGCAGAGATTTATCACTTTTTAGGACGCATGTTATTTTACCCAAAATGCCGAGTAATGTACATAGTATAACGAAGGGAGTTTTTGCTTTCCTAATGTTGTGCTCCTGGGCATTGTTCAAGACAAGTTCTATGATAGATAAAGGAAGAGTAGCCAGGTAAAAATACCAGGTTACTGTCCACTGCTGACACTACTCGTATATCTGAAACTGCAACATTTTTAAGGAATTCTTTATTAAATTTCAAAGATGTCGATCTGTACAACCTAAATTTCTTCTTATATTCTGAATTTGGAGTTGGGACTCAAGTCGAAGAATATCAGTCGCAGAGGACTGCCTTTCACGCTCAAGCGCCGTCGAGTAGTAATTCTGAAGAGGTGTCGGCGAAATGGGAGTATCGGCGGACACCATTCAAACTCCGATCATTAATCATTCGCAGAATAGCCTGTCGCCAGGGGTAATTCCACCTTTAGTATCTTCGGTGCCGAACTCTGCTGTCATTAGGACTGCGGGAGATTTAGGTGACAGAGAAAAACGACAATGAGATGTCATAATAATAAACTCGGGGAACATGTAACGCTGAAAAAAATCTTTTTTTTCCACGAGGAGGCATCAATTGCCGTCTTTTGACATTTCTTCATGACCTGAATGTCTCTGAGTACAATGATTGATATGATTTGATCGCTCCCCGTTAAGAGGAATTATTGAGGTGCTATCTGATATCTTCTCGTAAGCAAATAGCCTGGATTGAATTCTTTAAATCACGAGGCAAAATGGTTTTTGCGAAATAATTTTTTTTAAAGAAAATGTTGGCGCACCATATTAGAATTAAATGGGCCAGCTGTACAGGTCTCTCCTATTTTCTACTTTTATTTCCTTCGAAAAAGGGTTTTTGCTAAATGTGTTGGCCATCTGGAAGGCTCTAATCGCATTCCTGTGGCTACTTATATCAGGAAAAATTGCACATAAAACCCGTTATCGAGAGGAGGAGTAAATTTAAGTTTCTGTGTTATCATGATACGTGACTTCTCCGGGATTCATCGAAAAGATTTATCTACTTCACTGGTACTCTACTGAATTAGAGAGGCTTATTTAACTCTTATCGTTGAATAATGGCAAGAAATATCGATTTTTGTTTCTTTCGACGTAATACCTGTAGATTAGATGAGGAAAAACGCCCTATTTATTCCACTCTCGTTAGGAATTATGACGCTTTCCAAGTGCAGCGAAGAAGGTTAAGGAAGGCCCTTAAGTTACTCTTCTCGTCTCATCTACATCTACACAATACCCCGCAAGCTGTCAAAAAGGCGTCTGGCGGGGGGTCACTGCCTATAAAACAGAACAAAATCACTTGCAAAACCAAATAATGTTACCTCCAAACAAATATTAATTCGATCATGCATTCGATAAATTTTAATCACGCGAAAGAAGGTACTTACGTGCAGCAATATTCAATACCAGGATACGTATATTCAAATTATGCCTCAGAACTATTTAAAAAGTTAGGTCTATTAAATAACAAAAATTAGCTGCAGGAAAAAACGTGCATGACATGGACAAAATACAAAAAACACTGCCAGTTATAATTATTTTCCAAGCGATTTCTGCCATGTCTATAATGATCTCTAATTGTTCGAGGAAAAAACGACATTTTAAATACATCCGTTCTTCAGTGTAATACACGTATACTCTAGCCGGCCTACAGAACTGTTAAAAAGATGTGTCTTTTGAACAAAAAAAACAACACGCATGAAAGAAACATGCAAGATATCGACAAATATGTGCAATACCTATTCTAATTATCTTCTTCACGTTCACTGTCATTTCTATTCAGATCTCTAATCGCATGAGGAAATAAATAAAAATATTTTAAATCTATCCATTCCGTAAATGTCTCCCTGATTTGGCGTACGTGATCTGATCTACCATGGTAGGTTGAGGCCTGTGATATGTCTTTCACATCCACAGATAAGTAACCTGCCTCAAATATACGCAGAAAAGTTTAACGGTCAACTAGTGGCTCCCACCGTAATTCTTCCAATAGTGTCGTGACACTGCTACCTTTTCACAAAACCTAGCTGCTCTAAGTTGCACTCGATCTAGTTCCGAAATTAAGCCCTTTTCATGAGGATCCCACACACTTCTAACATACTCAAGTTGGGGCTTAACTCTTGGGTAATAACGAAGCTCCTTGACCCTCTCATTGCAATTCCCAAGTATTTTTTTTTGCCATTCCGTAAATTTCAAGAATCGGTGCTCCCCAGGATATACGAATATCTTTAATTATCGTTGCATCCAAATATTTTACCGTTTCTGTGTAATGTTGGTTCCCAGTATAGTGTAAGGGTATTCGGGTGAAATACTCTTCCTCCAAAAATTTATCGAAACACGTTTATTTAAATTTAATTCTAGCTCCCATGTCTCGCACCACTTTTGAATGGCATATAAGTCGTTAGCTAATGATATTCTATCTTCATGAATGGATATTTTCCTATGTATCACGGCATCGTCAGCTAATAGACGAAGTTTACTGGAAACCTGAGAGACCCGATGTCATTAATGTATAGGAGGAACAATTGCGGACCGATAGCGCAGAAAAGGGGTCCGCTTGTTCTCGACATGTGACGGCCGGAGACCAAAGGCGCCCCTCATTGGCGCCCCCTACGTTGACCTTTATCCGAGTTAACTGATCGCCGTTAAGTATAAGACCGCTATCATCCCACTCGGGGCGCCAGGTATCTGTTTACTCCTGCCGAAAGAGAGGTTGAGGTGGGGAAAAGGGGCTACTACCACGGGTCGCCGAGCGCAAAATTCACGTCGCAGGCGTTGCGTGGTTTTTTACCGGGCGGGAGTCATCTCTCGAGTGCGGTCGTTGTCCATCCTTCCTTCCTTCCTTGAGAGACACTGACTCAATCCCCACCACTTCCGTTCGGTTGCCGAAAGGGTGTCGACGACGGAGTTGAGCGGATTGTTATCTGACGAGTTGATATCCGCGATCGATGTAAGATTCTTCTTCTAAGCTTCCGGTCAAGACTTCAGGAATATCGTCTTCGGACTTACAATTGCGCGCTCGTAGAATCTATAATTTCAATGAAGGTTTAGACTGAATTGCCAGCGCATAAAGGATGTGGCAAGGGGTGCAAGCACCGGGTGGGAAGGGTTAGTGATAAGGGAGGATACGGGAGATAAAGGGAAAAGGAAAAAATACTCAGTAAAACACTATAAAAACGTGCCAACTAGTGTACATGCTGGAGAAAGGCTTAATTCAAAACAAGGGATCATTCAGATAAGAAACTACGAGGGTAGGCTGAAAACTAATGCACGAATGCTTGTAGACCACAAAAAAATGGCCTTCCGAAGCACTCCTGTTGGCATGTGGAAGTAACATTCCCCCTCGACACGCACGCGTAGGTTTGAGGTCGTAATATTCACCCAGTGTATTTTGAGAAGTATGAAGACGTGTTATAGTGCTATGGAAACGCGAATTAAACAGCTGGTTGTTATGCGAAAATGGGGAATAAACAAACATGAACCACAACCATTTATACTACAGGCCTCCGCCATAGCAAGACAGGTCATGAAGAATTGAAAAGTAAGAGGAAGAAATTATACTATCAGATGGCCATGCAACTCATGGTCTCCGCCCCTAAAGACACAGGTAGGGAATATGACAAACCGTAGCAGGCAGGCAGCGGAGGGGTGAGGCGTCCCCCCTTCAAGAGAGAGAGACGAGGGATGGAAGGAGAAGCGATAAATCGACAAAGCAGGGCAAGTAATACTAAACGAGGACTGCAGTCCGTGCGTACCTTTCTCAGTTTTATTGAATTCGTCCCACGTGAACTGAAGTCTCTCCACCGTTCCCCTCCCTCGACAGTCCGCACCCTGACATCCGATTGGAAGATTACTATTTCACATCTGGAATATATTACGGGGAGGAATGCCGTCGCGTCAGATTTGTGAATGCAAGGCTGCTTCTTCTGGGGATGTCGCCGTTGTTTCCTATTGCCTTCCACACCACAGCACAGCGGTTGATTCCGTGAACTTGACTCTTCCTTACCCTTCAGTGGCCCTCGGGGTCACTCAGACCTGACCGGTCAGTGTCTTCTGGTTTATCTCTGAAACTGGTTTACTTATTCAACCAGTGGTGCAGGTCTACAGTTTGTGTTCCTGGAGTCATTTATCTTATAATTTTCTTCCGGAGATGTGGTAGTATTATTTCACAAAATTAGGCAGAGTTTTGACAACAGCCATAATGGAATCAGGGACATGAAAAGGCAGTTAAGGAAGTGAGGACTCGAATAAGGCTATTGGAATATCGATGTGGTATCTCCGTGGACCTACTTGTGGATTTAGGAAAGCGCGGGAGGAAGTATTTTGACCCATTCGTAGCATTTATGGGAAATCAATTTAACTGGAAGACTCCTTTGTATTGCTGTTATTTCCCTCCCCATAACAGAACAGCAGCAGTTTGCGAAGTACGGGGATGATGGGACCTTTTAGTCGATATCGTACGCAGTCAAATTTGTGTTCATTAACGAAAGGATTTTAACATTATGTGGGGTAGAAAAAGTGAGGAACGAAGAGGTATATACATCTACATAATACTCCACAAGCCACTGCAAGGGCGTGTGGCGGAGGGGGTGGTGGTGTTAGGTCACCACCCGTAAAATACAATAAAACCACATGCAATAATCCTTTTAACTTACCAAAATGAGAATACATATATTATCAACTAACATACACATGCAACTACATATATACTCGTAACTTATGTCTACGCAACGTTTAATCTTTTCCCGACCTGTAAATTAACAGTATTTAATATTTCTGTAGTGACTTTGGTTTCTTACTATTGCTAATTGATTGGGGATAGAACGAGTATTTGAATGTATCTGTACTGGAGCTTCTCTTCCCTATCTTATCTTTGTGCTCTGTTCTACTTAAATAGGGTGGAGCCATAACGATTCCTGTAGTGTCATAGGTAAACTCGTTTGTTTTTAACTTTGCTAAAAGTCTTAGTCTACATCTAAATGGATTCCATGTTGTAGAAGAGCAGAAGAGGGAAGAACCAATTGGAGAGCTCTACGCAATAGATGAAGAGCTGGATGGATCGGACTTACCCTGAGTCGTATGCGTAAACAGAAGGGAAATTTGAAGGGATGATCCCATAAGGAAGGGCAAAAGGCAATTGCGTAGCACTAACTTCGGGCGTTAAACAGGGGTGCTGTCTTGGTGTGAGGGAATTCTGCATCTACATGTACACAAACCCCGCAAGCCGCCGCAAGGGCGTGTGGGTGTTAGGTCACCACCTGTAGAGCAAAATAAAACCACCTACAAAACCGACAGATTTTTGCAATTCTACACCCACAGAGAGGCGAATGTGACATTAATGAGAAAAAACTTTTCAAGTTGCACTCATTGCAATTGACACGGAATAGAGGGATGCTACTGAAACCAATTTTAGGGTTGAAATAACAGTTGTACGTAAATATATGTTTTTCTTGTCGATACGTTCCATGTTGCCTTTTCGTATCTACGCCCTACGCCGACAAACCAACTCCCTCCCTCCCTCTCTCCGCACGCGCTAAGGGAGGGAGGGGGTGCGAACCATTTCCATTTACATTCATGCGTGGCGGGCCAAGGACGACGGCCGCTGCATCCGCCCCCTCTCACCTCCCCCCGCTCATTTCCCTCCTCGCTCTGAGCCTGGAGAGAGAGAGACTTTCTCGCTGTGACTCACCGCTCGCAACCTCCCTCTCCCCCACGCACCCACACTCTCAAACCCGACCCCCCTTCCCCTTTGTCGATGCCAAACTGTTTTTTCTTCATCTACCCCCAGCCCCTTTAAAACCGCCCACCTTCTCCCAACTTGGGTCGCGCACGGTGGTTGAACTAGCTCACGCACGACCGAAAGAGTGCGTTCTTTTCCTCCCCACACCATCCCCTTCACCCCCCACCCCCCCTGTGACACGTTTTCAGAACGCCCTCGAAATTACGGTTATTTCACTCCTCCTCGGTCACCCGTGTTTGCAGTTCATTTGAAAGTCGCTGTCTTAATTGAGTAAAGCGCAAATACATTTAAAGTTCCATCAAATTCGCGGTTGGATCAATTTTCGGTTTCAGGACCTGTCTTGCTTCACCATCGTCCGTCTTTAGATGCCCCACAATTCAGTGTTTCCTTTGAGATTGGCTGTCATGTACAAATTCCTCTGAATACGTGTCGTTTATCCTGTTAAGGTGTCCTACCCAGTTCTCCCTGCGTCTCTGTGCTTTCATTTCCAACGGGTCTAGTTTCACTTCATTTTGTATTTTTTCACATCTCGTCTTGTTTTCTATTTTTATTGTCTTATGATTTTTATAAGAAATTTTATCCCTGCAATTTCTGTATTTTTTCTTTTTTTTTGTCTTTTTTGATGGTCAAGTTTCACTTCCATATAGTTTCTTACGTTGGAGGGCTAATATACATGGTGTTGGAAGGCTAATATACATGGTCTATTATGAAAGTAATGCGTATCATTTTATTGTGACGCGACTGTCCATTGCAGCGCGGTAAAACCGCTCGGGAAATGTGGTGGGGGGTCTACACTTCCTATACAGTCGATCGCTAGTTTGTTCCGACACGTCACATGCCCCCAGTCACACGTCCTTCATCATTACCATACTTCCTGGCCCGAAGCACTACCCCAGTAGTCCCCCAGTCCCCTTACAGTCCCGACAGTGCAGTGCGGGGGTCGTCCTCCACAATCTCTCGGCCATCTTTGAAGAGCTTGTGCCCCTAAAAACTGCAGTTCGCAGCATGCTTTCATCCTTTAACACTTGGCGAATCATACCCAACATCTCTGCACCCAATTCACCCACTCCAACGCCACATTTAATGGCGTGCCGCTGTTCAATCGTTCGCGGCTATTTGCGCTTGCACCGAGTCACCCGACAGGGGTCCACTAAAGACACAATCTAGCGTGAACGAGCGTTTGCAGGCGATTGGCGCTTAGAGCGGGTTGAAGGCCAGAGCTTACATCACCGAGCCTAAGCAGGGCGAGCGCGCTGCGACGTACAGTCACGTCAGGAAAAATATTTCCCGAAACGTTTTACCCAAACTTGGTATTCAAGTAGGCTACTAAACTTTTCTTCTACCGTCTACGGTTACCCATAAAAAAGTCCCACTCCGAAAGTCGCCGAGTTCGATGCGGTACGATGATGGTGCTTTTAATGTTCTGCCAAGTGATGCGGAGCCGTCCGGCAGCGCCCGATTGGAACAGCTAGACTATTAACCTTATCGTGATGCGTCAATGAACCTCAATTCCGCCGGCCGTGGTTGATTAGACATTAGCTGAAGAGGCTGGGCCTTACCAAGGCTTGACGAGTAAAAATTATATCTATGAATTTTTTATAGTTCTCTATCTATCGTTGCTTTTTAAAATGATAGGCGGGGGTTGATGAGAGGGGCGGAGACTATGACTTAGCATGTCCATTTGATAGTAGAATTCGCCTATCTTCCTTTTCTATTGTGCATGACCTGTGGTGCTATTTGGATTCTCTCTAATCGCGTAACAAATAACTTATTTATTTGGTGAATTGAGTCTTCCTCCAGCATTTTTATAAATTTGCGCAGTATTTCACATATTTTTGCTAACAACATTTTCCTTCCCAATCCCTCTCGCATATCCTCTCATATCACTCACCTATCGTTGCAGACTTGTGCTAAAACTTACATAGCTATTGAGGATGTGGTAGTCCAGCGGTTAAGAGAGCTATGATACGGATCGAAGGACCCGGGTTCGATTCTAGATGGCTCCTCTGGTAACTGTCACCTCGACACGGGCCGTGTGATTTTTATGTTATCGAATCTTCCAGGGGAAACCACAGGTGGCCCAGGGAAAGGACCTCTCCTCCCTCCCACCCGATTTTCGAAATTCACACAGCATTGTACGTGTATTGTGATGGGTTTGTTGAGAAGTATTAGGTCTGTTGTACCCTCATGTCTGAAATCAGCCTTCAGTTTGATAATTATGAAATATTTTTTTTTCAAGTTTTCCCGCATATATTTAAAATTTGTCGAAATATTGACTCCCTCTACTGCTTTACAAGTAAAAATCATCCGCTGTATTTAGATAATCCATATAATAGATTAATCATTAATTGTTTTAGAAAATCTATCAAATTAAATAAAATATCTTATGCCCTAGGCACGAACGTAACTTAAGAAAATTACATGCTTTTGACCTAATGCATATTTTAGTACCTTTAAGGAACATACGGAAACACAGCAGGGAATCGATTGGAAAATAGTATCCTGGTGGAAATATACGCAAAAGGGTTACGTTGGTATCTTTTTTTAAATGGCTGGAAATATTGTTGCGACTAACCTGGTGAGAACTCATTTCCTCATAATATGCCTCATATACGAGGGTAGGCTGAAAACTAATGCATACAAGCTGGTAGACCACAAACAAAATGATATTCAGAAGTACTCCTGGTGGCATGTGGAAGTAACATTCCCCCCAAACACGCATGCGCAGGTTTGAGGTCGTTACATTCTTCTAGTGTATTTTGAGAAGCGGAAGTATGGAGACGTATTCTTGTGCTATGTCACCTCATACTCACCTTATACTTATAATCTAGTACCTTATGTACCTTACCATGTTTTGGAACACGCTTTCCAATTTTATCGTATTCTCTACACATTCAAGTAGTAGTATTGAGGGGAGGCGACCGACTACTGAGGTCATTTGCGCCATAGGGGATGGACAGGAAAAGATGAAGGGTGGAGAGAAACCCGGTGTCGGCATTAGCCTACTCTTTATGAAAGGCGCCAAGGGGTCCGCAGCTTAACGTCCCATCCGACGGACGGCGTACTCACTCAAAGTGCCCTCCACAAAGCACCTAAGCACAAGTAGGGATCGAGATACCACTGAAAAATATTGAACTCCCCCGGAATATGAACCCGGGCCCTCTGGGTGGGAATCCAGTACGATAGGCACCGCAGCAATCCCAACCCCCTCTACACATTCAATTTAATCAATCAATCGAGTGTGCTCAACCTTGTGGATGGCCTACCACCCTTTTGTCTAATGAATCCGTGTTTGACCAATCAATCTTCCTCATTTCTCTTGAGGTTCATCTGCGACCGTCTCGGGTCAGTCTGGCTCTCCGAAGGTGATCGCCGGCGGTTGTTTGTTGCGTCGCCTGTCTCTCGTGAATCGCCGAAGGGTGGCCCCGGGCGGGGAAGCACTCGCCTCACGTGCACTGTGTGCTTGGATAGCAGTGCCAAGGCGGCCTTCGCCTGCACACCCGATGCTATCCGATTAGATAGAGCACATCATTTGGGCCGGCCGAATTCGCCCCTCCGATGAAGAAAAGAGGCCGTGGAGCGAAGTCTTTCCTCGCGGGAGGAGGAGGGGATGGGGAACTTCATGCCTCCGGGCAGCCCAGTGGTCCCTTGGGAGATGGATGTTTGAAGGTCGCCCGTGGTCGCGGCTGACTGGGCGGGTAAAAGTTACGGCGGCCTGGTCGATTGAGCAAGGATTTCACTAAAACCTTTCCTGTGTATACAAGAAAACAAAAAGAAAACCGGTATGAGGTAAGGTTATCAGCTATCAGGTTAGTTATTTTTATAGTACCCCAAGGTTTTTTCAAAGACTTAACCAGCTTATGCCTTCCGGCGATGTTTCTGCTTTAATCAAAATTGATGTGCTTAGAATTCAAGAGAAACTCGTATGCATGTTTTGAATAAAAAGTTTCGGAAACAGTTTTTTTACTGACGTGACTGTACCTCGCACTGCGCAGGATCTGACCATCAACACGCTCCAAGTGCCAATCTCCTGCGAGCGTTCGTTCAGCAAAGATCAGGATAGATTACATAATAATCTCCATGCCATTAAGCGCTATCCTTCCCCACGGGCTAGAATCTTGACGTGGCGGATCATAATTGGTCCTGGTAGGGTTCCCTATTGTAGATAGGCCGAAGGGTTGGCGCCGGATGAAAGGTGGCCAATACTGTCAATGCCTCTTTCCCGCAGTGAGGCGGCTGCAAAGTCGTCCTATCCGATAGGGTTGGCCACTTGAATAATTGGTGTCACGTTTAAAACACCACTGAGGAAGGCACCAGCAAAGCACCACGATTATGTATACCATGCAAGTAAGATGTGAACAGTATTCCACACAAAACGAGAGTTAGAATTGGCGTAGTGCTTAAATTTCATGGATCCGTTAGTCACCTACATCAGATGGTGGATAACCAATGATGAAGTTTTATTGTTAATGAACTCGTAAGTAATTGCCAAACGCGTCTGTTTTTGCCGCATAAATTCCCGGGCGTATGGCAATTACATTGGGTATTTTAAATGAGTCGAAGTTAACGCTAAATTTCCAACACTTATGGGACATCGGAAAAACGTGACTTAGATCGACAATCCACCATAGGTCAATCACTCCAGGCTTAATAAGTGCGTGTTTATAGACCGCCATTATTTATCCGACAGTCGTTATTACTAATCCCTGTCGTATTCACTGTTTTCACGTACTGACTTCGGTCACTTGATAATTCACAAGCACTCCTATACCGCGCGCCGTGCATTTGAATCGCCTTGCGATGCGGAAATGTAATCATTCTGCTAGTATCATTAAAGTTATAGATTGAGTGATAGTGCTCGCCATGCACCACCACCCGTCCCATGTATTTTTCAGGTTCTCCCCCGTAATTTTGTCCGGAGTAAGTGAGGCGAGAAGGGCCGGCCAATCAACTGTTGGAAAATCAGCGATGCGCCCAGGGCACGTCGTGTAATAGGCCCCCGTGGTGGTCCCGATCTAAACGCCGTTTGCCCAGCATCGATTCATCCCTCGGCTCTTCTGTGATGCCCTCCCTGCGCCGCTCCCCCTGCCGTCCGCCGCACCCTGCCACCCCTTATCCCTGTCCGCCCTCCCATTCGCCCCCGCCCCCCGCCGCGGCCTTAGCCACCCCTCGCCTCCGGAGAGGAAAGGTCCGCTCATTCACATTCTTCTGTTTTTCTCTCGGCCGAGGGTCGAAAGGTTTTCGCGCCCCCCTCCGTTCGTCCAGAAAAGGTGGTTTTCCCTCCCCTTCCCGTGATGCCCCGCGGTAGATGTTGCAACCTCGCCCCATCCACCTCTTCGACGGGAGATGGAATAATAAATAATGGGGAGGGATGAATTGGTGGAGCGCTGCCGGAACCTTTGTGGATGGGGGTGATTCGTCCTTGCCCCGGGGTCTCCCTTCCCGGGGATACCGGCCCTGCCTCCCAGCCGCCCCTCGCGATGGCTCGCCGTCTATCTGCCCGCTTCTCACCCGCCCCCTCCTCCCAACCCGGCGCCGGAGAGAGAGAGGTGGCCGGGAGAAGCGGCGGCGAGCTCAGAAAGAGCTGCCTAAGGCGCCGCCGACCAATCGGGAATTTTTCATAAATTTATTCAAGAAACATTCCTTCCCGCGTTGGCCGAACGGACGTCGAGGTTGAACGTGTGAGATGGATGTCATCACCGACAGCGTCAAGTTTGCGTCCTCCTTCATAAAATGCACAGTATTGGCAAAATCAAACCTAATGGCTAGTTCAATATGTTTAATTAAAAATATCATTTCTATTTCTATGTGAATTAGTATTTGTTCACCGTTTGGCTTGATGTCGTGCTTGAATGTGTATGTATGTATATATATATATATATATATATATATATATATATGTATATATAACGATTGTACGGAAAAACTCACACGAGCGGCACAATAGTGGGCTGACACAATATAACACAAATAGAAAAGAATAGACACATTTAAAAGAACACTCACACGGTAAATTGTTCGAGCTTTCGGCCCTCTCAGAGGGCTTCTTCAAGAGAGACTCCCTTCTTCAAGAGTCTCTCTTGAAGAAGCCCTCTGAGAGGGCCGAAAGCTCGAACAATTTACCGTGTGAGTGTTCTTTTAAATGTGTCTATTCTTTTCTATTTGTGTCATATTGTGTCAGCCCATTATATGTATATATATATATATGTGTATATATATGTATATATATGTATGTATGTATATATATATATGTATGTATGTATATATATATATATATATATATATATATATATATATATATATATATATCCCTCCCCGGACTACAACCTTGACGTGGTGGAAGGGCTTGTGCGTTCCGATGACCCCTAGAGCTGTGCTGGCGGGAGTAATAATTATTGCTCCTGGTAGGGTCACCCATGCCAGATAGGTCGAAGGTTAGGAGCCAGACGAAAGGTAGTCCACGCAGCGTCTGTTCCTCAGTGAGGCGGCTGCAATGGCGTCTGACCCCAGTGGGGCGGCCAGTAAGTGATGGTGTCACGTTAAAAACACTATTGAGGAAGGCAACGGGAAACCACCTCAATTATCATTCCCTAGAAAAATATGATGGACAATAGAGATAATTTGAGTCCTGGCAACCACGGGGCTCGGCCCAATCGGCCGTGTGTCGTGCCCGGCAGCGGGGGAGGCAAGGCTTCCGCGGTCGTCATCCCACGAAACCCTTGCAAGGGAAAACCAGCAGCAGCAGGACAGAAGACGCAGGAGAAGAAGACAAAATTAGTTAGAATAGGAACGTGGAATGTTAGGACAATGATGAGGACAGGGAAATTGGAGAATGTTAAGCGAGAGATGGAAAGGGGAAATATAGATATTTTAGGTCTATGCGAGGTGAGATGGAAAGATAGCGGGGATTACTGGAGTGATAAGTATAGAATAATATACAGCGGTGGGGACGAGAGCCAACGAGGGGTTGCCATAGTATTAAATGAAGAGGTAGGAAGAAGCGTAGTCAACATAGAGCAGGTAACGGATAGAATACTACTAGTGGAGATAAAAGCAGAACCGACGAACTTAGTTATTATTCAGGTATACATGCCACCGAGCAACCATAAGGAAGAAGAGGTCGATAAGATATACGATCAGTTAGAGGACATGATCGCGTGTGTTCCTGCAGGGAAACATTTGATAGTGATGGGGGATTGGAATGCGACGGTAGGCGAAGGAAGAGATGGTGATGAGGTGGGCGACTACGGTTTAGGCACGAGGAATGACCGCGGGGAGAAAGCAGTTGAGTTCTGCAGGAGACAGGGGTTAGTCATCACCAACACTTGGTTTAGACACCACAAAAGACGCAGGTATACATGGAAAATGCCAGGTGACTCAGGAAGATATCAGCTAGATTATATCCTGGTTAGACACAGGTTTAGGAATAGTGTGATAAATTCCCACAGCTTTCCGGGAGCGGATGCGGACTCAGACCACAATTTAGTTGTTATGAAATGTAGCGTACGTTTCAAAAAGATAAGGCAGGGGCGGCGAGTTAGAAAATGGAATGTAGAAGCATTAAATGGGTTGAAAAGGAAGGAATACAAACAGGCGGTAGAGAAAATCATGGAGGATGGTAAAGGGCTTATTACTATCGATGAAAAATGGGAAATGATCAAAAAAGGGTTGTCTAAAGCCGCAAAAGACACTATTGGAACCGTTAACGCTAAAAGGACTAGGAAACCATGGATCACGGATGAGATGATTACAAAGATGGATGAGCGGCGAAAATGGAAGAATATAAATACAGAATTAGGCAAAATGAAGTACAAAGAATTGAACAATAAATTGAGGCGGGCAACAAATAAGGCAAAAGACGCATGGTGGAAGACGCAGTGCGAGGATATGGAAAGTCTCCAGAGGAAGGGTGAAATCGGTGCGCTGTACAGCAAAGTTAAATCGTTATCGGGAAGTAAGAAAGGAAGAGCTATGCTAATAGTTAGAGATAAGGCGGGTAAGGTAATAGTTGACGCAGGAAAGATCCAAGAGAGATGGAAGGAGTATATAGAAGAACTGTATAGTAAAGAACTCAGACCAACACAGTTAGACATTGAAAAAGAAAATGACGTAGAGGAAGACAGCTTAGGTCCAGGCATACTAGACAATGAGATAGAAAGGGCATTAAGGGAGATGAAACTAAATAAGGCCGTGGGGGTAGATAACATTCCCGTGGAACTTTTAAAATGCTTAGGAAAATGTGGGAGGAAGAGGCTATATGGGCTGATCCGTAGCATTTATGAGGAGGGAATCTGGCCGGAAGACTTTGTGAGAGCAGTTTTAGTTCCGATTCCGAAAAAGGTAAAGGCCACGTCATGTGAGGACTATAGGACAATTAGTTTGATATCCCACGCAGCTAAAGTTGTTCTCAGGATCATAAACAAAAGGATAGAGAATAGGGCCAATGATTACTTAGGGGATGACCAGTTTGGGTTTAGGAAGGGGAGAGGTACGCGTGATGCCATTGCAGTAATGAGATTATTAATCGAGAGGAATATAGAACACAACCAGGATGTATTTGCCTGCTTCGTAGATTTCGAAAAAGCGTTTGATAGAGTGAATTGGGAAAAAATAATGAGTATATTGCAGAAAATAGGAATAGATTGGAGGGAAAGGAGGCTAATCCGCAACCTGTACATGTCTCAGACTGCTCAGGTGCGGGTGGGAAACGGGGAGTCAGGATGGGCAGTGTTAGGAAGGGGTGTAAGGCAGGGTTGCCCATTATCACCGTTGCTGTTCAACCTGTATGCAGAGGAAATGATCAAAGAGGCATGGGAAGAACTAGAGGTAGGAATGAAAGTGGGCGGGGAATTCGTAAAATCAGTTAGGTTTGCTGATGACCAAGCTTTAGTTTGTCAGTCAGCCAAGGGGCTGCAAGCATTGCTGAGTGAATTGGAAATTCAGTGCGACAGGTATGGGATGAGAATCAACATTAATAAAACAAAGGTTATGCGATTTTCTAGAAAGAAAAAGGGCAAGCTTAACATTAAAATAGGAGGGCAAAAACTAGAGCAGGTAGAACAGTTTACGTATCTCGGTAGTGTTTTGGACCAACACGGTCAAAGTAGTAGGGACGTAAGGAGAAGAATTGCGCTAGGCAAAGAGGCTTTCACGAGGAGGAGGGAGTTGATGACGGGGACTTTGAGTAAGGATGTTAAGAAAAGACTCGTAAAAACTTTGATATGGAGCGTAGCTATGTACGGCGCGGAAACGTGGTCATTGAAGCAGGAGGATAGACGTAGACTGGAGGCTTTTGAAATGTGGGTGTGGAGAAGAATGGAGAAGGTGAAATGGACAGAGAAGAAAACAAATGAGGAAGTACTTGGTATGGTGGGCGAAGTGAGGGGTTTGTTGGGAGCAATCCTATGGAGGCAGGAAAAGTGGATGAAGGGGGTGTTGACCGGCAGTGGGATGTTGAAGACTGTGATAGAGGGTAGAATGTTGGGCAAAAGAGGAAAGGGAAGGAACAGGATAGGGATGTTGGACGGGATGAAGGGCGGAAGAAAGTACTCAGAGATGAAGAGGGACCTGGTGTAGAGTAGAATTTAGGGTTGTGTTTTGTTAGTAGTCACAAAATATTTGTTTGGTAGTTGTGTCCATCGAAAAACCTACCTTAACCGGTAGATTACCTTATAAAAATATAATATATATATATATATATCCCTCCCCGGACTACAACCTTGACGTGGTGGAAGGGCTTGTGCGTTCCGATGACCCCTAGAGCTGTGCTGGCGGGAGTAATAATTATTGCTCCTGGTAGGGTCACCCATGCCAGATAGGTCGAAGGTTAGGAGCCAGACGAAAGGTAGTCCACGCAGCGTCTGTTCCTCAGTGAGGCGGCTGCAATGGCGTCTGACCCCAGTGGGGCGGCCAGTAAGTGATGGTGTCACGTTAAAAACACTATTGAGGAAGGCAACGGGAAACCACCTCAATTATCATTCCCTAGAAAAATATGATGGACAATAGAGATAATTTGAGTCCTGGCAACCACGGGGCTCGGCCCAATCGGCCGTGTGTCGTGCCCGGCAGCGGGGGAGGCAAGGCTTCCGCGGTCGTCATCCCACGAAACCCTTGCAAGGGAAAACCAGCAGCAGCAGGACAGAAGACGCAGGAGAAGAAGACAAAATTAGTTAGAATAGGAACGTGGAATGTTAGGACAATGATGAGGACAGGGAAATTGGAGAATGTTAAGCGAGAGATGGAAAGGGGAAATATAGATATTTTAGGTCTATGCGAGGTGAGATGGAAAGATAGCGGGGATTACTGGAGTGATAAGTATAGAATAATATACAGCGGTGGGGACGAGAGCCAACGAGGGGTTGCCATAGTATTAAATGAAGAGGTAGGAAGAAGCGTAGTCAACATAGAGCAGGTAACGGATAGAATACTACTAGTGGAGATAAAAGCAGAACCGACGAACTTAGTTATTATTCAGGTATACATGCCACCGAGCAACCATAAGGAAGAAGAGGTCGATAAGATATACGATCAGTTAGAGGACATGATCGCGTGTGTTCCTGCAGGGAAACATTTGATAGTGATGGGGGATTGGAATGCGACGGTAGGCGAAGGAAGAGATGGTGATGAGGTGGGCGACTACGGTTTAGGCACGAGGAATGACCGCGGGGAGAAAGCAGTTGAGTTCTGCAGGAGACAGGGGTTAGTCATCACCAACACTTGGTTTAGACACCACAAAAGACGCAGGTATACATGGAAAATGCCAGGTGACTCAGGAAGATATCAGCTAGATTATATCCTGGTTAGACACAGGTTTAGGAATAGTGTGATAAATTCCCACAGCTTTCCGGGAGCGGATGCGGACTCAGACCACAATTTAGTTGTTATGAAATGTAGCGTACGTTTCAAAAAGATAAGGCAGGGGCGGCGAGTTAGAAAATGGAATGTAGAAGCATTAAATGGGTTGAAAAGGAAGGAATACAAACAGGCGGTAGAGAAAATCATGGAGGATGGTAAAGGGCTTATTACTATCGATGAAAAATGGGAAATGATCAAAAAAGGGTTGTCTAAAGCCGCAAAAGACACTATTGGAACCGTTAACGCTAAAAGGACTAGGAAACCATGGATCACGGATGAGATGATTACAAAGATGGATGAGCGGCGAAAATGGAAGAATATAAATACAGAATTAGGCAAAATGAAGTACAAAGAATTGAACAATAAATTGAGGCGGGCAACAAATAAGGCAAAAGACGCATGGTGGAAGACGCAGTGCGAGGATATGGAAAGTCTCCAGAGGAAGGGTGAAATCGGTGCGCTGTACAGCAAAGTTAAATCGTTATCGGGAAGTAAGAAAGGAAGAGCTATGCTAATAGTTAGAGATAAGGCGGGTAAGGTAATAGTTGACGCAGGAAAGATCCAAGAGAGATGGAAGGAGTATATAGAAGAACTGTATAGTAAAGAACTCAGACCAACACAGTTAGACATTGAAAAAGAAAATGACGTAGAGGAAGACAGCTTAGGTCCAGGCATACTAGACAATGAGATAGAAAGGGCATTAAGGGAGATGAAACTAAATAAGGCCGTGGGGGTAGATAACATTCCCGTGGAACTTTTAAAATGCTTAGGAAAATGTGGGAGGAAGAGGCTATATGGGCTGATCCGTAGCATTTATGAGGAGGGAATCTGGCCGGAAGACTTTGTGAGAGCAGTTTTAGTTCCGATTCCGAAAAAGGTAAAGGCCACGTCATGTGAGGACTATAGGACAATTAGTTTGATATCCCACGCAGCTAAAGTTGTTCTCAGGATCATAAACAAAAGGATAGAGAATAGGGCCAATGATTACTTAGGGGATGACCAGTTTGGGTTTAGGAAGGGGAGAGGTACGCGTGATGCCATTGCAGTAATGAGATTATTAATCGAGAGGAATATAGAACACAACCAGGATGTATTTGCCTGCTTCGTAGATTTCGAAAAAGCGTTTGATAGAGTGAATTGGGAAAAAATAATGAGTATATTGCAGAAAATAGGAATAGATTGGAGGGAAAGGAGGCTAATCCGCAACCTGTACATGTCTCAGACTGCTCAGGTGCGGGTGGGAAACGGGGAGTCAGGATGGGCAGTGTTAGGAAGGGGTGTAAGGCAGGGTTGCCCATTATCACCGTTGCTGTTCAACCTGTATGCAGAGGAAATGATCAAAGAGGCATGGGAAGAACTAGAGGTAGGAATGAAAGTGGGCGGGGAATTCGTAAAATCAGTTAGGTTTGCTGATGACCAAGCTTTAGTTTGTCAGTCAGCCAAGGGGCTGCAAGCATTGCTGAGTGAATTGGAAATTCAGTGCGACAGGTATGGGATGAGAATCAACATTAATAAAACAAAGGTTATGCGATTTTCTAGAAAGAAAAAGGGCAAGCTTAACATTAAAATAGGAGGGCAAAAACTAGAGCAGGTAGAACAGTTTACGTATCTCGGTAGTGTTTTGGACCAACACGGTCAAAGTAGTAGGGACGTAAGGAGAAGAATTGCGCTAGGCAAAGAGGCTTTCACGAGGAGGAGGGAGTTGATGACGGGGACTTTGAGTAAGGATGTTAAGAAAAGACTCGTAAAAACTTTGATATGGAGCGTAGCTATGTACGGCGCGGAAACGTGGTCATTGAAGCAGGAGGATAGACGTAGACTGGAGGCTTTTGAAATGTGGGTGTGGAGAAGAATGGAGAAGGTGAAATGGACAGAGAAGAAAACAAATGAGGAAGTACTTGGTATGGTGGGCGAAGTGAGGGGTTTGTTGGGAGCAATCCTATGGAGGCAGGAAAAGTGGATGAAGGGGGTGTTGACCGGCAGTGGGATGTTGAAGACTGTGATAGAGGGTAGAATGTTGGGCAAAAGAGGAAAGGGAAGGAACAGGATAGGGATGTTGGACGGGATGAAGGGCGGAAGAAAGTACTCAGAGATGAAGAGGGACCTGGTGTAGAGTAGAATTTAGGGTTGTGTTTTGTTAGTAGTCACAAAATATTTGTTTGGTAGTTGTGTCCATCGAAAAACCTACCTTAACCGGTAGATTACCTTATAAAAAAATATATATATATAGCCATTAACACAGTAATGAACCCGAAGGTCGGTTTGGTAGGTGATGGTAGAGTTCACCTAGTACTAAGCCCTATACGGCGTGTGAAATTCACACATCAGGGTAGGGGGGCCAGTCTTTCCTGTGCCGGTTATGGTTTCCCCAGAAGATCTGGCACCCGAAAAATCACGTAGCTTGGGTTGAGCTGCAGGTTCCCAGAGAAGGTATCATTAGGTCTAAATTTCACCGAATAAGGACCTCTATCTATCTATTATAAAAATTGCCATGCTTCCGCTTCTCAAAATACACTGAATGAATGTCACGACCTCAAACCTGCGAATGTTTGTTGAGGGGGAATGCTACTTCCACATGCCACCAGGAAAGCTTCTGAAGGTCATTTTGTTTGTGGTCTACAAGCAAGGGTGCATTTCAGCCTACCCTCGTATATTCAATTATTGGGCCGATATACTGCCCTCTTGACCGGCCTCCCTTTGTACTTCCCTCTTGATTATTACTCGGTAGAAGTCTGGGTGTCTAATTTATGTTTTGAGAAATGTTTTAAGCCAATACTTCTGTGGAAATTCGTTGGTAACGCGATAAGAGAGAATGAGAGATTTTGCGTTCCGCAGGAAAGTTTTTATTGAGTGTCAACTAGTTTGTGTCGAGTCCCGATGATGCTACAGTGTAGCGGAACTAGTCGATGCAATATAATAAGTCTTTAATTCCTCTTTGTGCGTTATCTCATTATGTTGCCTATCGCCCTATTTCTTCCAACAGCTCCATCCCAAAGAATTATCTCCCCCTTTAAACCCTTATCAAAACTTCCTCTTTTTGAGAACTTATCTACCAAGGGTAGTTCAGCCATTCTCCTGCTCAGCACCGAATATCGAATGATTGCAGTTTTCCCTTATCTTTCGAGCACTTTTATCGCTCAGTTCCTAATTGTGACAATGCATCCTTATCATGAGACTCATGTTGTTGCAAAAAATGCAGCGAAACGCGCCTTGCCTCTGTACCAACAATTTGGGAAATTTAATACACCAATTTCCATGATGGATATTCGGTAATCCCCTGCGGCACAAAAAGCTCCCTATCTGCACATCCCGGCTCGTGACGTCGGTTTTACGTAAACCTGGTAAACCTTATACGCCGATAAAGCTCTATGTCAACCGGTCTGCGCTTATTGAATTTTCCGTTAAATGCTCGAAAGTTTTATGTTCTATTGTTTTACCGCACCAACGTTTTGTTGCAGAATAAAATTAATTTTATTCCTAAAGAAAGTAGAAAACTAATTCATCATCATCATCAGTATTTTAATCCGAATATTGATTTACTTCAGTCCTCCATTCTTCTCTATTTAGTGTCAATTCCCTCACCCTCTGATAGGTTCCCTGTTTTACGTCATTCTTATTTTGCCCTCTATGTACTTGTCTCTTGGCCTTCCTCGCGGTATCTTTTCTTCAATATTTCCTTCTATTATATTTCTAACTAATCCATCGTACCTCAAGTTATGTCCGGTCCAATCCATCTATTTCTTCTTTGCCGTAGAGCTCTCCATATGGTCCTTTCCTCTTCCGCTCTTCAATGCTATGCTTCATCGTTCCTCATCCTGTCTGTCCATTTAATCTTAAGCATTCTCCTCCAGTACTATGTTTCAAATGCTTCTATTCTTCGTTGGTCCACTTTTCCAATATTCCATGTCTCCGATCCGTTGAGTGCAATGCCCCACACGAAAGTCTTGACCAACTGCTTCCTTGTTTGCAATTTTATTATCTTTGAACATATTAGTAATTGCCTCTTCTCAATGAACGCCTTCTTTGGAAAATTAATTAAGAAACAATTTTTTCCCATGTATTGAAAATCATGGAGAAATAAAACTTTTCTTTCGCCCCGATTTGGCACTAGCAGATTATTTCCTATTCTAAAAGTTGAAGCCCTCCCTTTCTCAAAGGACACCATCCTAGGGGACCCTAAATGCCGTCAAAGAAGCTTGCACGCCTACCCTTAAGGAGCTTCTACCTACGAGGGAGCCTACGATTCGTGGGACCTCGAATCCAACAGCATCAGTCCAAAATGCTTTCATTCCCAGGCCCGCGTCAATCGGGAAGTCGAAGAATATTTCCGTCCCGTGTGATATCACGTTGTTCGGTATCGTGACTTTAACACCATTTTAATGCGAGGCTCGTACCATTGCCGGAAATCGTCGATAAGATGAAAATTTTATCAGATGTTAATTTAATAGCAAAAGGTCGTTTATGCGGAGGAGAAACGACTGGGAAAATGTTCCTTTCCTTCGCAATCGAGTCGGGCTTGGACCTTTCAAAACCGGATGTAAATCCACCGGGTTCCACGGTATGATTTCGGAAGATCCGCGTACGAGAGTGCGTGCAATTGTTCATGTAAATACTGACAATTTAGTTATATAAAAATGATGCTTCGGTCAAATTTTGCACGAGGAATTGCACATGACAAAGGTTTGCGTAAGATGATTACCACTGTAGATGGGAAACGTATTTGGATGACGCTTTCCAAACGGTGCTGGGTGCGATTTACGTAAAACAAGATTGATTTTCTGCGTCAAAATGTGACGTTGGATGAAATATGGATTCGCTATTACACACCAGAATCAAGACAGCAATCCACGCAGGGGGCAAAGAGGCTTGATTGCTTGGGAAACGCACCGTCGCGAAAGCGGCTCCGCCTTCAGACTACGGAGGGGTGAAATCTGCGTGACATAATATGACGTGATTAAGTCTGAAAGCGAGCGTCTTTGAGTAAATATGGCTATCTGCTATGGACGGAGCAATCGGGCGTCCGAGCCGCGGTGCATCGTGGGTCATTGCGTGACTCACTGAATTCAATGATTTACGCTATGACCTAGAAAATGGGATAACCTGATTTTTATCTCGGCTCTTTTAAATAAGCGGAGGAAAATACCGCGTAGTTAGTAATTTATGAGGCGTCTGGTATTGCCTTTGAAGCCTTTGCGCTGATTAGAAGTTGTTTCCATTCGTTTGGCGTTTGATATTCGAAGAAAATTGTTTCGAAGGTGTTTATTTGAAAGTTAATACCAGTAATATAGCATGTTCTCCCATGAGAAAGTTAATGTGATTCATATTTTATTGAATATCTTGTGTAAGACGCATAATGTCCGACTGAAAATACAAATAATTGGGATATGGTGGCAATGTTCCCATGCTTCATTGGGCGCATCGCTGCTTAAGTTCGCAACAAAAGCTTAGGCATGAGAATTAGTCGGGAAAATAAACGAAAATGTCTACCTCAATTTTTCAGAAACTCCGGTATCACCTGGTAAATTGGATGCTATTATTTTTGTCAAAAGTCGGGAAAAATCATATTCAAATCGGGAATACCATATGTCACTCGAGTAGTCTTGGTGTGAACGATGTTCCTTTTAATTAGGTGTGAGTTCATTTTTCCCTTGACGCGTGAAGGCTCCGGTAGAAACCGACGAAGCTATTACGGGGCCGGCTCCGGAGATACCAGTGGCAAGCGAAACAATGATGGATGATCTGCGCAAAGGAAATTCGTAATAAGTTTTCAGACACTCGAAAGAAGCTTTGGGGTAAAGACGGCAAATCCATCGTGAAAAATGTCGTCATGGAATCTAGAAAATGACCGTCGACTCTGCTTGAATAACTGTGATATTTAACTCGTAAACTTTCCATATTTGTCGCTTCAACACGTGAAAGGCTAATTGAGACATTCTAATTAAATGTCAGTGAACTCAATCAATCAGCGGGTTCATAAAACCAACCAAACACCTTTCAAGTACACCATTATATACTTAAAGTATCCTTGAATTAACTTTATTTTCAATAAGTAACGGACAGATGGAATTTAATTAGCCTACTTTCAAATCGAAAGCAATTCACTTTTACTTGTGAATAAAGTTTCCAAATTTCAGTGAGAAAAGTTGTTTTTTTCGTGAAAGGACATTAAAATGGATCATGCAAGACTAGTGAATCCTAGAGTCTGAATGCTGCCGACCACTTCAATAGATGTGTAAGATAAGTTTTAGCGTTTTAACTCTGGCCCTTACTAAATGTATGTAGGTCAGCATCAGGTGAGGAATTTTTAAAGGGATTATAAGTCCTTTCGTAGACAAGTTTTTTTTAACTGCTTTGATCAATATACCAAAGTTGGTGGACGTGATAGTTTTCTCAATACCTGGCGCATGATGAAAGGGGTATCATGGCCTTTCGTTTACCCCCAGAAAAGTAGGACAACGTGGGGCGGCGGGCATTGATCCTATCGTATTCGTTCCACCTTGGAATTGATGATGCGTCTTCAATTGAGTTCCATTTTTTTCTCACTTTTTGAAGGAGTACAAGGAGATGGCATTTATTTCTTGAATTCACTCGAGGTGTGCGTATTTTATCAACGTATGCTCACGTTTCACATTGGATTCGATGTAGTTCATCTCAATTTTTCATTTCATTTTTTATTCTTTTAGCTTCAGGAGATGTGACAAGTATCAAGCTGTGATATCACGAAACTTCATCGGGTGAAGGTATTGCTTTTTAATTTCTAGTCGTCAACGATACAAGGAGGAGCACTTGATATTTTAGTGTTGGATTGTTATGTCTTCAAATATATTTATTTAAGAGTCGTTGCAATTAGGCAATTGTCCTGGTGGCTACGGTCAGGTCAGGTCAACGGTCTCTCTCATTATGCAAGAAATACGTACATAAGAAGAACAGATATGATACAGAATGCTCTTATATACAATGGCACTTTAAGATTACCAACCGCACCTTTGCCATCACACAAGGGCTAGGTCCACACCATACATACAAACGTTCGTCCATCGCCACACTCCGTCCATAATCACGCACTCTTCAATTTCATATACCGTTCAAAATCACGAACCGTTAACACATCATTCACTTTTGCAATACAACTTCTCACACCATCCACATCACATACATAACAATATTTTTAATAAGTTCATTAGTATGATAATCACTGATCAATGAAGTTTATCACCCCGTGGCTACTTGACACTTATTCTTAAAACTCCTAAAATTGGATGGAAAGGGCTCAAACAAACCTCCAGGCAGCTGGTTCCATTCAACAATAGTTCTGTTTGAAAAATAGTATTTTTTTCCTATTTGTTTCTTGCGTCCTTATTTTTATTTTAAAATTGTGTTCGTTTTTTCCCTTAAAGTTTGGTTTTTTCTATCTCTTACCGTAAATCTTCCCACTTGCATCTTCCCAGTATGTACATTTTAGAGTACATCAGGCAGTGAAACATGTAAGATTAAAAAATATTCACATTTCTGACAAAAGGCGGTGAATATTCATTCACGGTTGCTTTGCTTTATAGTTTGCCAAATTTCCGGAATTTTTCCAGAAACGCAAAACAGCCACCATTGAAGAAGATTGAACGTCGCATTTCGTGCCTTGCAGGAAATTCGTATCACAAGACTTTCTTGGGCGGTTAATCATGTTAATAAACAAGTGGCTTGAGAGACGGGTTGGTCCACGAAGGGGGTTGCCGTGGAAACGCGCCGCGTCCCACCTTGGGAAGCGGACTCGCTAATCTCACCCAGGATGCATCATTCTCAAGGTGCATGTACACACATACGCTCTCCTCTTTGATGTCAAGAGGAGCGGGGGGGGGGGAAATGTTAAGTACTTGCGGCGGCGTTGAGAAGTCGTGGGTGGGTGACTCTCTTGTCTAGACTTTCCGTGGGAAACACCACCGTCGTTTGGTGCACCGTTGGTGTCGACCGCTAATGGAAATTGTCTTTCCAACACTTAAAATCTCTGTGTAACGATATCCTGGTAGCGGTTGATAAGAAGAAATTAAAATTGCCATGTGTAAGTAATTTAGCTAACCACTCTAAAATAAGTACAGGTGTGGTCCGTTGGTTTAAATTACGTTAAACATAAATGCAATTACCACTCTCATGACTTAATGAAATGTGAAGTTTCTCCTCAAATAGTAAATGATCTGCCGTCTGTGAAACATATTTTCTGTTCTCATCGATATCTCTTGAATTGTTATGCATTTATATATATATATATATATATATATATATATTTTATAAGGTAATCTACCGGTTAAGGTAGGTTTTTCGATGGACACAACTACCAAACAAATATTTTGTGACTACTAACAAAACACAACCCTAAATTCTACTCTACACCAGGTCCCTCTTCATCTCTGAGTACTTTCTTCCGCCCTTCATCCCGTCCAACATCCCTATCCTGTTCCTTCCCTTTCCTCTTTTGCCCAACATTCTACCCTCTATCACAGTCTTCAACATCCCACTGCCGGTCAACACCCCCTTCATCCACTTTTCCTGCCTCCATAGGATTGCTCCCAACAAACCCCTCACTTCGCCCACCATACCAAGTACTTCCTCATTTGTTTTCTTCTCTGTCCATTTCACCTTCTCCATTCTTCTCCACACCCACATTTCAAAAGCCTCCAGTCTACGTCTATCCTCCTGCTTCAATGACCACGTTTCCGCGCCGTACATAGCTACGCTCCATATCAAAGTTTTTACGAGTCTTTTCTTAACATCCTTACTCAAAGTCCCCGTCATCAACTCCCTCCTCCTCGTGAAAGCCTCTTTGCCTAGCGCAATTCTTCTCCTTACGTCCCTACTACTTTGACCGTGTTGGTCCAAAACACTACCGAGATACGTAAACTGTTCTACCTGCTCTAGTTTTTGCCCTCCTATTTTAATGTTAAGCTTGCCCTTTTTCTTTCTAGAAAATCGCATAACCTTTGTTTTATTAATGTTGATTCTCATCCCATACCTGTCGCACTGAATTTCCAATTCACTCAGCAATGCTTGCAGCCCCTTGGCTGACTGACAAACTAAAGCTTGGTCATCAGCAAACCTAACTGATTTTACGAATTCCCCGCCCACTTTCATTCCTACCTCTAGTTCTTCCCATGCCTCTTTGATCATTTCCTCTGCATACAGGTTGAACAGCAACGGTGATAATGGGCAACCCTGCCTTACACCCCTTCCTAACACTGCCCATCCTGACTCCCCGTTTCCCACCCGCACCTGAGCAGTCTGAGACATGTACAGGTTGCGGATTAGCCTCCTTTCCCTCCAATCTATTCCTATTTTCTGCAATATACTCATTATTTTTTCCCAATTCACTCTATCAAACGCTTTTTCGAAATCTACGAAGCAGGCAAATACATCCTGGTTGTGTTCTATATTCCTCTCGATTAATAATCTCATTACTGCAATGGCATCACGCGTACCTCTCCCCTTCCTAAACCCAAACTGGTCATCCCCTAAGTAATCATTGGCCCTATTCTCTATCCTTTTGTTTATGATCCTGAGAACAACTTTAGCTGCGTGGGATATCAAACTAATTGTCCTATAGTCCTCACATGACGTGGCCTTTACCTTTTTCGGAATCGGAACTAAAACTGCTCTCACAAAGTCTTCCGGCCAGATTCCCTCCTCATAAATGCTACGGATCAGCCCATATAGCCTCTTCCTCCCACATTTTCCTAAGCATTTTAAAAGTTCCACGGGAATGTTATCTACCCCCACGGCCTTATTTAGTTTCATCTCCCTTAATGCCCTTTCTATCTCATTGTCTAGTATGCCTGGACCTAAGCTGTCTTCCTCTACGTCATTTTCTTTTTCAATGTCTAACTGTGTTGGTCTGAGTTCTTTACTATACAGTTCTTCTATATACTCCTTCCATCTCTCTTGGATCTTTCCTGCGTCAACTATTACCTTACCCGCCTTATCTCTAACTATTAGCATAGCTCTTCCTTTCTTACTTCCCGATAACGATTTAACTTTGCTGTACAGCGCACCGATTTCACCCTTCCTCTGGAGACTTTCCATATCCTCGCACTGCGTCTTCCACCATGCGTCTTTTGCCTTATTTGTTGCCCGCCTCAATTTATTGTTCAATTCTTTGTACTTCATTTTGCCTAATTCTGTATTTATATTCTTCCATTTTCGCCGCTCATCCATCTTTGTAATCATCTCATCCGTGATCCATGGTTTCCTAGTCCTTTTAGCGTTAACGGTTCCAATAGTGTCTTTTGCGGCTTTAGACAACCCTTTTTTGATCATTTCCCATTTTTCATCGATAGTAATAAGCCCTTTACCATCCTCCATGATTTTCTCTACCGCCTGTTTGTATTCCTTCCTTTTCAACCCATTTAATGCTTCTACATTCCATTTTCTAACTCGCCGCCCCTGCCTTATCTTTTTGAAACGTACGCTACATTTCATAACAACTAAATTGTGGTCTGAGTCCGCATCCGCTCCCGGAAAGCTGTGGGAATTTATCACACTATTCCTAAACCTGTGTCTAACCAGGATATAATCTAGCTGATATCTTCCTGAGTCACCTGGCATTTTCCATGTATACCTGCGTCTTTTGTGGTGTCTAAACCAAGTGTTGGTGATGACTAACCCCTGTCTCCTGCAGAACTCAACTGCTTTCTCCCCGCGGTCATTCCTCGTGCCTAAACCGTAGTCGCCCACCTCATCACCATCTCTTCCTTCGCCTACCGTCGCATTCCAATCCCCCATCACTATCAAATGTTTCCCTGCAGGAACACACGCGATCATGTCCTCTAACTGATCGTATATCTTATCGACCTCTTCTTCCTTATGGTTGCTCGGTGGCATGTATACCTGAATAATAACTAAGTTCGTCGGTTCTGCTTTTATCTCCACTAGTAGTATTCTATCCGTTACCTGCTCTATGTTGACTACGCTTCTTCCTACCTCTTCATTTAATACTATGGCAACCCCTCGTTGGCTCTCGTCCCCACCGCTGTATATTATTCTATACTTATCACTCCAGTAATCCCCGCTATCTTTCCATCTCACCTCGCATAGACCTAAAATATCTATATTTCCCCTTTCCATCTCTCGCTTAACATTCTCCAATTTCCCTGTCCTCATCATTGTCCTAACATTCCACGTTCCTATTCTAACTAATTTTGTCTTCTTCTCCTGCGTCTTCTGTCCTGCTGCTGCTGGTTTTCCCTTGCAAGGGTTTCGTGGGATGACGACCGCGGAAGCCTTGCCTCCCCCGCTGCCGGGCACGACACACGGCCGATTGGGCCGAGCCCCGTGGTTGCCAGGACTCAAATTATCTCTATTGTCCATCATATTTTTCTAGGGAATGATAATTGAGGTGGTTTCCCGTTGCCTTCCTCAATAGTGTTTTTAACGTGACACCATCACTTACTGGCCGCCCCACTGGGGTCAGACGCCATTGCAGCCGCCTCACTGAGGAACAGACGCTGCGTGGACTACCTTTCGTCTGGCTCCTAACCTTCGACCTATCTGGCATGGGTGACCCTACCAGGAGCAATAATTATTACTCCCGCCAGCACAGCTCTAGGGGTCATCGGAACGCACAAGCCCTTCCACCACGTCAAGGTTGTAGTCCGGGGAGGGATATATATATATATATATATATATATATATATATATATATATATATATATATATATATATATACATACACATACATACATATTTATATTTATAATTGCGACGTATAAACATATTAAAATGACTCTCAATATGCTTATAGCATTCTTAAACAGAGAGAGTGAACTTTTCGTCAGCCTGAACGTTGTAGTCGGCAGTTATTAATGTGTGGCCAATTAATTGACCAAACGAGCATTTCGACTTATTTTTCGATTTATTTTCTCATTTTTGATGCCATTCAAGTCAAATTTTCAGAAATTTATAGCCTCCACTCAGTTCGTGTGAAGTGGAAAGAAAGGAAAATAAACGAGGAAGTACTTGGCATGGTGGGCGAAGAGAGGGGTTTGTTCGGAGGAATCCTAAGGAGGCATGAAAAATGGATCATGGGCCTATTGATCGGCAGTGGGATGTTGAAGACTGTAATAGAGGGGAGAATGTTAGGCAAACGAGGAAAGAGCAAGAATTGGGGATAGGGATGTTAGACGGGATGAGGGGAAGAAGGAAGTACACAGAGATGAAGAGGGACCTGATGTAGAGTAGGATGCTGGGTTGTGTTTTGTTGGGAGTGAAAAAATTTTGAATTGGTAGTTGTGTTCATCCCAAAACTACCTTAACCGGTTGATTAGATATAGTAATAAAAAATAACTCATTTACTGTCTTTCGGGATCTCTAACAATGCTTCCCTCTGCGACAATAGTGACCAGTTTGGCACAATTTCAAATTCAACGGTTCTCTCGGAGAGTACTCTCTTTTAATGGCCAGGATCATTTGAATGTTGGCTCGTAATTGGCGTATGTTTCAGTTTCAAAGTGCCCTCCATCTCCCATGTCAATATATGTCTCACGTGATCCTCTCTTTCTGCCTCTCTCCGAACTGCCGGTCCCAGTGGCGGCGCGGTAACGTCCTCGCCTACCAACCCGGAGGTCGTGGGTTCGTTTCCCGCCTAGGTGGATTTTCCTCCATCTAGGGCTTGGTTGTGTGTAATAGTCTTCAATGTAATGTCTCTAATGTTAGGGTTAGGTGTTAGAAGGGACTACAAGTCTCAACCTCGCCCAATTAAGTCGTTAAATAAATCACTGATTTCACCGTAAAACGTGATGTAAAAATCCAGCTGTAAACAGCATTCGAAATCATACATTTGTCTTTCGCAGGAGCATCATACTTTGAATCGGCGTTTTAAAATATAATCAGGAATATTGCTTCTGTGTGAAATATCGTTTACATATATTAGTATGTGTATGCATAGTAATTGTATGTGATGTGTGTATGTTGCATATATTTTGTTAGAATAAGTAATTGAGCTGGGCATCTGGGCACTAGTGCATTGTGTCGTGTTACGTTAGTCCTACGCTATTCTGTGTATTAATTCAATGCCATTTATGTATAATTTGTTGAATTGATCCGTAAGTCTAATCTTTTAAATGCGTGACGAGGAGTTGGGTGGTAGAGGAGACCCCATAGCCCCCGATGTCGCCGCAAAATAAAGACGACCATCCATCTATTTCTCTCCATCTCTTTCTCGTCTCTCCTCTCCTCCTCGTCAGGTTGTCTTCCAAGTTTCTCCATCCCTCTTTCCGTACCATCAATCTCCTCGCACCCGCCGACCAACGATCACCGTAAATGAAGTCATATCATGCGCCCCCCCCCCCTTGCCCTCAGGGTTACCCTCTGCCTGTTGCATAAGCCAACACTTGCGCCTAATCCGCGCCACCATGCCGAGCGGCGTCATTTTGGACCCCCACTGGGGATGAAAGGGGGGTCGGTGCATATTCAGACGTCGGCAAGGGTGTGGGATGAGTGGC
Organism: Hetaerina americana; assembly: GCF_022747635.1. Lineage (NCBI taxonomy): Eukaryota > Metazoa > Arthropoda > Insecta > Odonata > Calopterygidae > Hetaerina > Hetaerina americana. The sequence continues at coordinate 105,734,413 of NW_027286985.1, forward strand.
GGCTACACAGGCGAGGGGACGTACTTCAACATTCCCTACTCCGGTCGTACAGATCGGTGGCTTAGGTAATGTTGAATTGCACGTTCGTACGAAGAACGTGACCTCTCCTTTTACCGGTATCCTTCCTCCATTTTCGTTCACCCTTAGGGATGCACCCTTAGCGATGCACCCTTAGCGATGTTAGAATCACTAAGCCTCCAAAGGAGACCAATCTCCCTCTCAAACTCATCATCACGTAAAAAAATACGGTAAATATAAACAATATAAGATAAAAAGTGGACGTCTATTTGTTTAAAACTGATACTTAATACGGATGGGAGTGCACCTCGCAACGGATCTGAGGGATTGATAGATAGAGAGGTATTTTTGGGCGAAATTGCGGCCAAATGGCCCCTTCTTCCATTTATCCCATGATACATGGGGCGATGGAGGAGTGGAGGATGGGAAGATTGGGGACGAGGGAAATTAATGCATTAGGCCCCTGAAAATACGAGTGAAGGGAAATGGATTAGGCATTCTAACAAATAGATTCTAATGTTTCAGGTTTCACTTCGTAGTAGTATTTACTATACATACTAAAAAGACTACTTTTGTACTTAGACTTGTAAATCTGCGGAAAAGTACAGTCTTTTTAGTATGGGTTCGAACACATGAAGACATACTTCTAATGGGTGATTGAAAAGAGGAGTTTTTGGAGGGATGGCGAAAGAAAAAGAGGGAAACTAATTCGACACATCCTTAAGCACGATGCTTAGGTTTCGGGTGACCATTTTGAAGCGAATTCACAGGGTAGGAATAAGAGAGGAAAGTCAAGGATGAGTTGATGTAAGAAGCAGAAGGTGATGGAAGGTAGAGGGTATGTTCAAAAAAAGGATGAGACTTTTTGAATAAATACTTGATTTTATTAGTTTCCCTTCTCATCATGCTCAAAGCCTTCAAAATACATCCCTTGGCTTCCAATGCATCGCTCCCAACGTTTTTCCAGCTTTCGAATGCCGAGTGGAGCGCTTCTTTCGGGATACCTTCAAATCCGGGGTACAATTTTGTTGGATGTCTTCAATAGTTTTAAATCGGCGCTCTTTCAAGGCGGATTTCAAGTTAGGAAATAGGAAAAAGTCCGCTGGAAGCAAGATCCGAAGAGTTGGGTGCCTGGGAAACACCGGTGTAATGTTTTTATTTACCAACAACTAGGTATGAATTATGTGTGCAGAGGTACGTTGTCGTGGTGTAAGCATCCGAGACTTGTTTTTCCATGTATGTGGTGTCTTCCGCTCAAAATGTCTGTCAAAATGGTGAAACACCAACCAGCACTAATGCTAACTTCATTTGCAATCTCCATTACAGTTAACCTACGGTTTGCACTCGCTAAAACGTTCACAATGTTGACGTGAGAGTCGTTTGTTGACGTCGCCGACTTCTCGCCTCTTCATAATGTCCAGACTGGAAGCGTTTGTGCCAATAAAAGCACTGTGCACGCCTCTTAGATTCATTGCCAAATTGAATCATTGTATTAGTTTCAGTTATACTTTCCCCGGAGTTAAATCAAAATTCAACGCACACGCTCTGCTTCTCTAACACTATCATTCTCACCGACGCAAGAATATGTACAGTAAGTGAGTGCTAGCTAAGACAAGAATCGCTGTTGTGCGGAGACATGTCGAGATAGGGCCACGAGCAAGGTGGTGTTTTACTTTTGGCCGACGCCGCTAGAAGGTAGCACCTCACTGATTGTGATCCGTCAAGCAGTTGGCTCGTAGAAAGAACAGTTTCAATTTTTTTCCAATTGACCTTGTGTGACTGATGAAAGCGATAAAATAATGAATAATAGAATGGCAAGTAGAAGGATGAAGATCTGGGAAATGCACTCAATCAATATTTCGCGCGAGAACTCATGATGCTATGATGTTATTTTTAATGAAAAAGTTGGGTTTGGCTGTATTTATGGGAATTTGTTGGAAAATTCCATATTGTGTTTCTTCGTGGTGCTGGGTGTTAATTTTTAAATTGGTGTTTCCTAATCTGTAAATGTTTGCGTTATCCGTGAAGGAGTCTTAACGTTTTTTTAGCACGGCTGATTTATTTGGTCGATAGGAACTTGTTCACCGGGGTCCGTTGTCATCAGATAATGCAGCCAACTTTTGGCCCGAAGCGGTTTTGTACTTTTAGTATATTTATGTGAGATGACGACCGAGGATTCTTAATGCGCCACATCACGGCGAAACTGGTCGCAGTCAGCGAGGGAAATACGTGGAGAGGCCCATGTGTACATTATGTTCGGCGGTAATGCATCATTTAAAGTGTTTAGCGGGGGAGGTGGGCGAATGGAGGCCCCGGGGCGAGACTCGGTGTCAAGGCTGTTGACAGGATGAACTATTGGTCAATACGCAGCGTTCCTTCATTGTTCGCAAGAAACATTTAGCTCCCTAGCAACAGCATTTATGATTTGTTGTTGAACGATAGGGTGTGACATGGCCCAAGGGTAATCTGATGGTAATATTTTTTCTCGTAAGAGCCCTGGACATACGAAATTGCTTAGAGACCGCCATGACTTAGGAACTGGCAGGAATTGTGAGTTTGATTTCAGTATACGAGAGCCTGGGTTGGTTGCCACTGGAAGCATGAGGATAAACCACGCACGATCTAAACCATTGGATGAATTCAAATAATTCTAGTTTGGCGAAGACCCAGAGGAAATGATTCTAGCACCGCACCACAATGGTAGACGAAACCACGGCGAAAAATTGAGGGAGTTTGACTGCCGAAGAGTCCGATGAAATAGATGATCTATCATCCCTAACCATCCGTATTAGTGGCAACTTTATTTATTTATGTAGCCCGCAAGCCAGCGCTAGGGTGTGTGGCAGAGGGTGAATACACACCAGACTAACTTTGGACATGAATAGGTTTACCCCTGCCGCGGGCGGACAACGTTAATCTGATCCCTTATCGTTCTACTAAAAAATGACATCTTAAATCTATCAGTTCAACACTTAATCTCTCTAATTTTATTAACTTGATCCCTCAAACCGTAGTATGATGGGGCTAATAATTGATTTTCAACATCACTGCTAAAGATACGTCCATCAAATTTAGGCAAGAGATTTGCAGGGTAAGATGTTGATGGGTTTGAAGAACCTGATTAAATAATTCTAACTTGTGGCATATCTGCATCTACATCTACTTAATACCCCGCAAGCCGCCGCAAGGGCGTGTGGCGGGGGGTGTTAGGACACCACCCGTAATTTAGAAAAGAAAGAAAAAAAACCGCATGCAATAACGACAAAATCATATATAAAAAAAAAACATGGCATACATTCATGCATGAACACTTACACCCCACACACATGCAAACACTCAAAATACATCTTACATACACATGCACCTGAAAGTTTACCTACAGCTTTGCAGTGTTTAACTATGCTCCGACTTGTAAATTCAATATTTCTAAAGTTACTTCGGTTTCTTACTATTATGATTTCTGATTGTTCGGGGAAAGAATGAGTATTTGTACCTATCTGTCCTGGAATCTATCTCCCTTAGTTTATCTTTGTGGTCTGATCTACCTAAGTAGTGTGGGACCATTATAATTCCTTCAGTGTCATAGTTAAACTCGTTTGTTCTGAACCTTTCTAAAAGTCGAAGCCTCGCTTGTTCTCTCCGCACTTCAAGTGGTTCCCAGCCTAAATCCCCTAAGAGACCTGTCACACTTGTGTTTTTATCATAACAATTTTGAACGAATCTAGCGGATTTTCTCTGGACTTTATCTAATTCTTTTTGCCAAATTTTCTCCCACGGATCCCAAATACTTGCTGCATATTCCAAATGAGGTCTAACTAGAGCAAAATAACACCTCTCTTTAACTTTTTTTCATTACATTTCCCCACCACCCGTTTTATGAAGCCAAGTTTCTTTAAAGCTGATCCGCATATTGTCCTGATATGTGCTCCCCATGAAAGGCGTGGTGTTAGAACAACCCCCAATAATTTAACTTGATTTGCCGTAGTCAATACTGAAACGTCTATTTTGTATTTTATATCCTGTTCCTCGCTTCCTTTGTTCCAAAATTTCAAAACTTCACTTCGACCTGAAGACGCCTCCAGGACTGGGGGCGAAACAGTTGTCTACCAACTAAACTACGCGACGCTAATTCCCGGAAACCAGCATGGATTCATCTTGTAAATTCAATGTTTTTAATATTTCTAAAGCGATTCTGGTTTCTTACTATTATGATTTCTGATTGATCGGGGAAAGAATGAGTATTTGTATCTATCTGTACTGGACTCTGTCTCCGTTATCTTACCTTTGTGGTATGATCTACCAAAGTAGTGTGAGGCAGTAATAATTCCTTTGGTGTCATTGTTAAACTCGTTTGTTCTGAATCTTTGTAAAAGTCTGTCTCGATTATTCTCTTCGTGTCTCTAGTGGCTCCCAGCCTAAATCCCCTCAGAGGCCTATCACACACCTCATTATATCGTAAATATTTTTGACGAATTTGAATTCTTTCAGCCAAAATTTCTATTTCCCATGGGTACCAAGTACTTGTGGCGTATTCCAAATGAGGCCTAACTAGAGTGAAATAACACCTCTTTTTTACTTTCTCACGTTACATTTCCCTACTACCCTTTTAATGAAGTCGAGTTTCTTTAAATCGGATCTGCATATTGTCCTGATGTATGCTCCCCATCAATGGCTTGGTGTTAGAACTCCCACCCCAAATGTTTAACTTGATCGGCCGTAATTAGCACCGGACCCTCTCTTTAAAAATCTATTGTACTCGACTGCATTCCGCGAACGATTACAATTCTAATTTGATTGTCTATTTATAAACTATTTGAAATGTACGATTGTAATCGCACAGAGTATCGATATAATTTGTCTTAGATGTTTTTTCCTGAATGGATAGTTGTGAAAGAAGAAAGAAATTGTATGACTTGTTTAATGCCAACAATATGACATGCACTGTACATAGTACCCCACGTTTAATATTATTATTACTTGCGTAATCATTTCAACAAATAATGAGAAATGTGTAATATGCTCTTCATGCGCTTTCATCATGCGTAACCAATGTTGGTCATCGCAATCGAAAAACTTTCTCGAACGTTCTCCGGAATGTTTCGAGCACATTGTTAGATCATACGATAATGAAGTACACTGCATATGGGAACGCGCAACTTCAAAATGTTACTTGCAAAATACTTCAATTGAGAAACAATATGCTGTTGATGCAGTGTCGTCACAAATTAAACAATAATGCTGTTGCTAAGCCATTCACCAACATTTTTCGAGCGTTTTCCGTCGCATTTCATTTTATAGCTCGTGAAATAAATACCAGTTGTGTGTGAAACGAAATAGGTTTCCCTACCGGTCTGTGAATTGCCATTTCGAACTATATCTTACCAACCAGAAATACTGAGGTGTTCAAGGTGTTTAAAAGGGGAACGGAAAACATTGTTTCATAAAAATCGTACATATTATTGTCATCCTTGTCTATTATTACGCGGCTAGGCTGACAACTAATGCGCACATGCTTGTAGGCGACAAACAAAACGACCTTCAGAGGCATTCCTGGTGGCTCGTGGAAGTAACATTCCCCCCTCAACACGCCTGCGCAGGTTTGAGGTCGTTACATTCATCCAAAGTATTTTGGGAAACGGAAGTATGGAGACGTATTCTAGTGCTAGGTGAACGCGAGTTAAACAGCGTGCTGTTATCGAAATTTTAACAGCTGAAAAAAGTGACTCCTACTAATATTCATCGTCTTTTAAAGGCTATTATGGTGACGATGCTGTTCATAGGTTTACTGTGAATCGATGAGTAGCAAAATTTCGTGGTTACGAGCCTCGAAAAGCTACTAGTTTTGCGGAAACACGCAGCGGACGTCCGGTCACTGGATTTGATTCAGAATGACCAGCGAATCACTCAAAGGCTTATCACAAACCATATTGGAATATCCAAGGAACGTGTCGGCTTTATTATTGAGCGATTGAAATACCGTAAAATCTGCGCTGGATGGGTACCACGCCGTCTCAAAGACGAGAACAAACAGCGTCGATTGCAATGCTGCGAGCAACATTCTCCTTATTCTCCCGATCTTGCGCCTTGCGATTTTTATTTTCTTCCTCAACCCAAGAGACTCCTCAAGGGTAATATTTAAACTTCGGGCGATGAGGTGAAGGAAGCTCTCAATAACAGTACGCCATTGAACTCGCATTTACATAGCACTAGAAAACGTCTCCATACTACCGCTTCTCAAAATACACTGGATGAATGTAACGACCTCAAACCTGCGCATGCGTGTTGAGTGGGGAATGTTACTTCCACATGCCACCAGGAGTGCTTCTAAAGGTCATTTTGTTTGTGGTCTACAAGCATGTGCGCATTAGTTCCCAGCTTGCTCTCATATTTTTATAGGAAATATGTCTTTGGTTAACACAAACGGTATCCTCTTCGTCTTCGCCACTTTCTCAATGTGTTCATCTCTCGTTCGTGGAGCTATTCAACTCCTCCCTTTCCGTCCAATTTCAAATCCGCTTCTCCTTCACACAGAGCGGCAAACGAAGACATCCCCCACCAATCTGCTCCAAGGATCAGTTCTCGGTCCCTTCCTCTGCCGCCCTGCTCCATTCTCTTCATTGGTTCACCCTTCAACAAACATTTACCTTGTCTCTTTGGAGAGGGGAACGCTTCTGCTTCGCGGCAAGCTGCTATGAACAATATTTGATTGCCCCATCCAGTCATGTGACATCGATTAGTTGTTTGAGATTCTGATGCTTAAAAAAGTGTGTAAAAGTTTCGGAGCTGTCCAGTCTTGTTAATTTGCAATAAAACTGTATTGGTGATCGTTGAAGGCTGCCATCCTCTTTGAAATTAGACATTGCGACAATTTTATGTGCGAAAATCTATTTCTGCTTGTTCGTGTTTCTTCTATCAATGCCCTCGGCGTGTGTCTGTGTGTGTATGTGTACTCGTATGTATGCCTGTTACATATTTCCAAGTGAATGAGTATGTTCGCCATATGGCGTGTTTTTGTGTTTGTACATAAATATATATGTATATAAATACTAGTATACACACACACGTATAAAGCATGTGTTAGTTCAATTGGTATTTTGCTTGACCTCTGACCATAGGGCCCAGGTTCGATTCTGGGCAACCTCAGCTTCACCCAAGCTGATTTTTCGTGGACCAGATTCTCCCCAAGAAACCACAGGTGGCACAAGTAAAGCAATGGCCCCCCTTATAACTCCGATGGGTGATTGTCACTCGCCGTTGGGCTTAGTACTTAGTTTGATAGTTGAGTTCTACCCTCCCGTATTAAACCAGCCTTAGGCTGACAAATGTGGGTCATGTTTTAGATGAAAACCCTATCCGTGAGTTGAAAAGTCTTGACGTAATTCTCTCTGCTTAACCCAGGAACTTCTCTCACGAGCGAATGGGTGGTTAAACATCGCCGCCGGCAGCCATTCCGGGGTGGTCATCTCCTCGGTCTGCCTAACTCGACTGAGACAGTCCGCGCGATGCCTTTGCGGGCGTGGAGGGGTGATCTCTTTCTCCCCCCCCCCCAAAGCCATTGTTTTTTAGTCGAGGTCCTTTAAAAGCATTTTTAACCGCTTATGCAACGCCCGGCCTTTCCATGTGTCCCCCCCCCCACCTTTCTCCCAAACCTTCCCCAAACGCCGAGAGCTTACATCATCACTTGCGCGACCTTGGGAGTAATTCCGTTACCGGCGCGTCATTGAAAATTTCACCCCACCCCCACCACTCTCCTGGGGTTTGAAAAATAGGACTTTTTTTACGAGGCAACTGGTTTTGTTCTGATAAAATAACACGCGCTTTCCCGGGAAACAATTTCTCCATGACATCCGTCCGCCTGCTTTTCCGAAGGTCCCTCGAGGTACTACTTTGTCTTTTTTGAGGTCATGAAGTAATCTCTTTGAAACTGGAAGGAGGTTGGGGGGGAGAAGAGGGGAGCAGCCTCCCTCTTGGCCGCCTCCGTCCCCTCTCCCCCCCCTCCCTCCTTTAATTAGGGATTGGTAATAAGGACTCCGTTTCATTGTCGCGGCTATTATTTGCATTGATCAGAAAATCTCATGTTCGCGTTGGGAACGCCATCCTCCCCTTTCTCCTTTTAAGTTAGGATTGGGTGGCAGTTTAAGGTTTTATTAATCGGGCGGTCTGGGCGGGGGAGGGGGTGGGGGGTGGTTTATCATCCGGACTATTTGAGGAACTGGGTTGGGAATCACTCACGGAGGGAAGCTTTGATGGTCATGCATTCTTCAGATTATGCAAAATAAATTGGAGATCGGTCTCTTTTGCGGAAATGTAAAAAAAAAGGTTTTGCCCTAAGACCATCGTATTACGGAGTCAAGATGTCAGCTGGAAAAGTGAAAAATTTCAAATTTCATTAATATTGAAAATTTTAATTGACCAGAGTAACTGAAAACGATGACGTTCAGGAAATGTGCCGAGTTAGCTTATTGTTTTTTTCCCAACCCTCATTTTACTTCTGTTTGGCGTCTCGTGTGTTTAGAGAGGTACAGAAAACCTATACATTCGTTGACTGACTATTTATGTGTATTGAATAAATGTACTTAAGCCGTAAAGGGGTGTTCTTACACCTGGATCAATATCAGTCGTCTGGGTTAAATTCTTCGCAAACCTATTCAGCCTCTTCCTAAGTAGCACGTACGTTAGATAAGTGGTTATGGTAGCCCAGAGTCTGTCCCTGTCATTGGGAAAAACTTTCACGTGAACCGCTTTAGGCTTAATAGGGTGACTATGTGTTTATTTGTCCCCAATCCCCAAATAAGTTGGAAGTTCCATTGTTGTCCCTGGCAAAAGGATTAATATACTCATAAACCTTCTCGAGAAACACCCGTCCACTATGTGGAAATGTGAACGTCTTACTGGTTTGAATGTGAACCTTTTACGGCTTAAAGAAACATTGTTTTATATAGTCAGTCTTAAAAAGAGGCCATAAGAAGCGCAATTTAACTTTTCCACTTGAATCGTCAGTTCGAGTAAGCTTAGTTTTGGAGTAATTTCCGCCAAATGAATTGTTTAACGGAATTATTAGTAACTAACATTTGAAGAACATTAATATTGATGTTGTATGCTGTCTGAGTATGGAGTCACTTTTGACCGCGAGGGCTTGCAGCGAGGGCTTTCAGGGTGCCATGTACATACTGCCCTGTCCAATAAATACGTGAACGGAGGCCATAAAAACTTTATTTTGCTAAATTTAGTCTACATAGATTTTTTCCCCTTCAAAGTACTCTCCATTCCCTGATATGCACTTATTCCATCTTCTTTTCCACTGTTTAAAGCACCCTTGGAAGTCCTCGGCCGTTAGGCTTTTTAGTTTTCTCGTCGTTTCTTGCTCTATTGTGTCTGCATCTTCCCAGTGATATCCCCTCATCACATTTCTGCATTTTGGGAATTGGAAAAAGTCGCAGGGAGCGAGATCTGGCGAATAAGGATGATGATCTAGGATGGTGATTGAATTTTTTCCCAGAAACTGACCAACAAATCAATAATGCTAAGTGTGAATGTGCATTGTCATGGTGAAGGATCCATCCATCCATCATGTTCGATTAAAATGGTGTGCACTGTCGATTTTCCTAAATTCAGTTCATCAGCTATCATTCGGACAGTTTTTCGACGATCTGTAAGGACAAGGGACCACACACGATCAATGTTGTCGTCAACACAGGTGGTTGAAGGTCGTCCCGGCCTTGCATCATCCGTGGCGTCTTGTCGGCCATCTTTGAAACGCTTAATCCACTTGAATACACGGATGTTTTCTTCATAGCATTATCACAGTAAACAGCTGTCGACATTTCAGTAATTTCTTGATAACTTTTACCGCACTTGTCCAAAAACTTGATGTTCATTCTTTGCTCCGTGATTTTGTCAATTTCCATTTTGGACAAAGAGTAAAAACAAGGACAACAGAAACTGCCATAACTAGCACCATACGCACAGCTCGACGATCACGTAGATGTATTCAATCTTATTCTATGGATCTTAGATTGGTCTGTCTGGAGAGGTGAGGCTTTACAAGCGAGGCATCCCGCTCTCGGCCAATCTCTCGTTCCTTCTTAAAAATAATATGCCTAGCCGACGTTTCCAGTTACTCGTCCGTCGTCCCTAATTCATTCTCGGCCTTTCCCCCCTCTCCCCCCGCGGTGGTTCTTCCTCCCGTGGTTCCTACCATCACGTTCCTCAAGTCAAATGATGCGCCCCGGGACGTGAGCAATCGGATCCACCCCTCCTTATTCTCTCAGCGCCCCCCCTCCCCACATCCCCCCGTGGCATTCAGCCACCAACCCCCGAGGGTTGGTGGCTGCCTTCCGCCTTCCCAACCTTCTCCTTGCGTGATTACTTCTTTACTCACTCGGTGTCATCAATTTCATTCTCATAACGCTGCCGTTGGACCGCTATTAGGTGTCCTTTCGTCATCTGTGGTTTCCGCGACCCTCTTCTCGCTTCGGAATCAAGCGAGCGTCGTGCCCAATAGTCAGTCCCCTTTCCGCTCTTAATTTCATATTATGGGGAATCAAACAAACCCCTTCTCTTCCCAAAGAAAAACTTCGGACCCACTCTTATTACTAGTATGACATTTGTACCGTCACATTCCACGGTGCGTATTTTGAATTCATTACGAACCGTGTTTTGAAATGAATGAAAATTGTATCCATCCAGACTACCACTTGCAAGCGAGTTGCTTTCCAAGGTTGATTTTTGATCTGTAATGTTAGGTTCAAGGAGCTTTTCGTTATTTCGCGGCTGGCGGGGGTCTTACGGAACATCTCCTTGGAATTAAACCCTCCTAAGACAACATTTGCTCCGTACAATCTTTAGAGTGAGGGTTTGTTTGTCTTTTATATATACATATTATCCCCCTCTCAAGATTTATTGACTCTTGTTTGACTTATCCAAAGGTGGATTTGGTGGATTTTGGAATGAGATCTTAGTCTTTGATTAAGATATTCTGCGGACAAGTCTACGTTCTCATGGCGAAGGTCAAGCTGAATCTCCCGCTTTCATTGGCGTGGGAGTTCTCCATTCTCCTAATTTAAATATTGTCCTTGTTAATGACTAGTCATCAAGTGTGCAAAGCCATTTGTGTTTACCATACCGATATATCTAGGGCCATGGTTGGGGTCGGGGGCAAAGGTCACCGTAGTGCCTACCTATGGGAAGTTGGGTGGCGGATATGCACGCATTGATCTGGTGATGAGGTGCACCACCACCAACATGTCACCTCTCCGTGTCTCCTGGCCGGGTTTGTGCATTTAATCGAGCTGCTTGGGTTTCCTGACAGGCATCTCCCGGAGTCGAATCCGGCATCCCACGGTGGAAAGCAGGGCGTAACGCGCACATGCCTCCTCCCCTTCCATCCCTCGTCTCTCTCTCTCTGTCGAGGGAACGTCGTCCGCTGCCTACGGCGATGTGTCACACTTGCAACCTGTGACTTCAGGGATTGAGACTATGAGTTGTACATCCATGTAATAGTAGAATATTCCCCTTCTTAATTTTCAGTTCTGAATGAACTGCCTTGTTATGGTGGAGGCCTGTCGTGTAAATGGTTGTGGTTCATTTTTATTCCCTTTATTCGCAAAACAGATAACTAATTTATTAGGTGTTTTAACCCTTGTTTTGAATTGAATCTTCCGCCAGCATGTACGTAGTCTGTACAATAAATACGCGAACTGGTGCAATCTGGCGGCCATGACGCGGAATATAGCCCCGCCCACTAGCGACGCTTCTTGCTTGAGACCCAATGAGCCGTCTGTGCTTGGCGGGTCGTCGAGCTGTGCGTATGGTGCCAGTTGTGTTAGTTCCTTTTGTCCTTGTTTTTACTGTCTGTATAAAATGGAAATTGACGAAGCCACGGAGCAACGAATCTACATCATAATTTTGGTGAAGTGCGGTAAAGGTTATCAAGAAATTACTGAAATTTTGACAGCTGTTTACGGTGATAATGCTCTAAAGAAAGTGAATTACATTACTCGTATACAAATTTGCACGTTATTTGATTGTTTTTTACTGAATATTTTTCTCTTTCCCCTTCCTCTCCCATATGCTCCCTTATCGCTCACCCTCCTGGTGCTTGCACCCCCTGCCACATACCTTTTTGGTCGATCGCGGGGTATTTCTGTCATTGTTGCAGTCTATCAAGCCAACCGATTGCATGTTCTCCATTCTAATCGCTCCAATTGACTGCGAAATTACTTATCTCTTGCATCGAATCGAACAAATGGAATATTTGATGTTTCTCAACTCTGTCGGATAGAGTGTAAAAAGAAACAAGTTTGATAGAGATGCTAGACCGGTTGAGAAGTTTATAACACCAAGATGAGTACCAAATTCGAATGTGTAATTAACTTCTACATAAAATTAGCTTCTCGGTTGATGGAGATATTAAAAAAATCAAATTTGAAATAAAAGGAATAGAAAATATCTTTCAGTAATTTGATTTAATTTGAGATAAGTATTTAAGAGTAAGTGAGGAAAAGCTCTCTTCCGCCGTAGGCAAATGTATGTGCTGTGGGGGATGAGTTTCTGATTCATATTTCACGGTTATCTTTCCAGACGTCCCAAGGGTGAAGGCAATACTCCTTTTCTGTTTTGGAGAATGCGAAAAGATACGCATCATGACGCCAACGAGCCCGAAACAGACGGAAATTATCGTGGAAATTGTCCAAATTCTTTCATACGTGCGTCTCAGAACACGTATTTTCGTTTAAAACACGGAGTCAGATTGTATCCACGATGATGTCGTTTAATATTCCGCACATATAAATAATGGGCTCGAGTTTATATATAACCCGTTATACGTATTACTCACAGCTCCTACAGCAAAATTAAATTAATTAAAATCACCAATGGCGCATATAATAACCATGATTTCTTAATGAAAATTTAAAAACTCTTTACACACTAATGTAGAGTTAAGAGCACGATTTTAGAGTATGCTGCCAGTATATGGGATCCTCAAATGATAAATTTGATTTCGGAGGTAGATTGAGTTCAGCGGAGTGGAGCTGGATTTGTCAAACATTGTTATGACCAACGCAGTAGCGTAACCACTTTGCTAGAAAATTTAGGTTGGGATTCCCTGACACAGCGGTAAAATGTCATATGTCAAATGGCTAAGGTTTAAAATGCTATTTTTTTCCAAGAACAATAAGAGACCAGAATTCTTGTAATCGAAATCCCCCACTAGTCGGCTCGACATAACAAGTATTAACCAACAAGATAGGGACTGCGCATGGTTTTTTAAGGTAATCTACCGGTTAGGGTAGGTTTTTGGATGGACACAGCTACTAAATAAAACATTTTGTGATTTATTTTTTCCTCCACCTATTTGAAAAACCCCAACCCCCTTATTCCTTACCTTTTTCCCTCTGGGGTATTGATGTAGATATAAATGAATTGGGTGAACGATCATAGTTGATTTCCCTGAAAAAGGATTTGTTGTTCCCTGGATCATGTCCTATATTGAGGCTTGTTTCATTGAGATATTTTTCCGACCACGAATCAATATAAATGAGTAAATATGAATTATTTGGTTATTTTATTACACGCGAAGAACAATTCTATTACACGCGAAGCATTATTTTCCAATGTATTTCAATATCAAATTTGAATGAATAGGTGTACAAATTTTTTCAAATATTTTAGCGCAAAAATATTCGCGCCCAATGTTTCCGCGTTATCAATTCAGCAGGTCCATTTAATGAGGGCCATCGATCACGCGATGCATTTCATGTCCCTTCTCTGACCCCTTCGTTCCCCGTTGTGGCATTTTTTGGACATGTTTATGCATCACCCCGGATTGGGTGGCGTGTGGCATAAATTGTTTTTAAAGTGAATTACTGTGGATATATATGATATACAATTTTGGAACAGAAATTGGAGAAAACATTTGAATTCGGGAATTGAATCAAACGCTGCAATGAAGTCATGAACGATACATCCATTTAATTCTATATGTAAATTGACCAAAATAAAACACGTAAACTCTTGCTTTTCCATATTTCGACTTGGCAGGTATTTAAAGGTATTATTTATAGTGAAATTTGTCGATTTTAATTATCTTAATGGTTTTCCCTGGTACAGTTTGCAAATAGTGTAAAATGAGTCGGTTTACGAGGGCGAGTCGAGTGAAAGCTTTGAAACTGCACAACAGTTTTAAAACAATGAGCCAATGACAATTTTTCGTTACCCGAAGTCATAGCCATGATTTGATGCGTGGCCTACACCTGGCAGCACGACACCACTACGCAACAATACGGCGCAACCATAGTGTCAAAATGGCAGCTTCATTTTCAACATGCACTGAAGAGGAACATCGATCTCTCATTCGTTTATCCCGTATCAATGGTGAAATATATATTTATTCATCGGCGAATGAAAATACAGAATGGAGATACAAAAATTTCACTTTATTAACGACTGGGATTACACGGTTTGTATTACAAGTATCTGGAAAAGTTTCAGAAAAATACATTTATTTCAGACATTGCTAAGATACCTCAAAATTCTTCGAAGTACACCCCTGTCAGTTCTGTCCCTCTCTTCCTTGATAAAGGTTGTCACGACCACCGAAAATTCGAAAAATAGTGAGTCTCTTTTTGTGTGTTTCTGTGTTTTTGTCTGTGTCCACTAGTGCTAAGTGTTATACATTATATATAGTACATATATATATATATATATATATATATATATATAGTATATACAGAAACATATATAAGTAAAAGGGATAGGAACACGTATAAAGGACGAACACAATAGAGGCGCTTGGCGACATATAAGACCCACGGATCTCAGGGTAAATTACATATCCTCGATAGCTCAAGTGGTTAAGAGCATCCGCCCGGCAAGTGGAAAGATCCGGTGTTCGAGTCCCGGTTGAGGAGATATTTTTACTCTTGTGATCCGTTCGATTCCGCCTTCCCCACCTCTATTGTGTTCGTCCTTTATACGTGTTCCTATCCCTTTTCCTTATATATGTTTCTGTATATATGAGTATTTATTCGCCGTTTGGCGGGATTTCGTGTTTGAATGTGTATTTGGCCAATGTGGCTCATCTCTTTCTTCTGGCTATGCGTGCCACGAAACGCACTGTTCTTTTCCTGTATGATGTTGTATTAATTCTAACCACTGTCCTTTCCTCTTGTGTATTGTCTATTTCTCCTTTGGTGGGTGAAACAGCCCCCTGACGCCATCTCTTGGCTAAAGAATCGGGGCGCTTGGCGGCATATAAGACCCACGGATCTCAGGGTAAATTACATATCCTCGATAGCTCAAGTGGTTAAGAGCACCCGCCCGGCAAGTGGAAAGATCCGGTGTTCGAGTCCCGGTTGAGGAAATATTTTTACTCTTGTGATCCGTTCGATTCCGCCTTCCCCACCTCTATTGTGTTCGTCCTTTATACGTGTTCCTATCCCTTTTCCTTATATATGTTTCTGTATATATGAGTATTTATTCGCCGTTTGGCGGGATTTCGTGTTTGAATGTGTATATATATATATATATTTTTTTTAAGGTAATCTACCGGTTAAGGTAGGTTTTTGGATGGACACAACTACCAAACAAATATTTTATTACTCCTAACAAAACACAAAATCCATCATCCCACTCTATATCAGGTCCCTCTTCATCTCTGAGTACTTTCTTCCTCCCTTCATCCCGTCCAAAATCCCTATCCTGTTCCTTCCCTTTCCTCGTTTGCTTGACATTCTCCCCTCAATTACAGTCTTCAACATCCCGCTGCCGGTCAATACCCCCTTCATCCACTTTTCCTGCCTCCATAGGATTTCTCCCAACAAACCCCTCTCTTCGCCCACCATACCAAGTACTTCCTCATTTGTTTTCTTCTCTGTCCATTTCACCTTCTCCATTCTTCTCCACACCCACATTTCAAAAGCTTCCAGTCTACGTCTATCCTCCTGCTGCAATGACCACGTTTCCGCGCCGTACACACACACACACACATATATATATATATATTCAAACACGAAATCCCGCCAAACGGCGAACAAATACTCATTCACATAGAAATAGATGTAAGGAAAAGGGATAGGAACACCTACCAAGGACGAGCACAGGAGAAGTGGGGAAGGCGGAATCATCAGATCACGAGTGTAAAAATATTTCCTAGACCGGGAATTGAACTCAAGATCTTTCCACTTGCCGGGCGGATACTCTCAATCACTTGAGCCTCCCCTAATTATTGCCTCACCCACCTGATAAAATCACCCCGTCTTGCTAGGGCCCCGTGTCGCAGCTCGCCCAGGGTTAACGTGGCGGCGGATCTTGAGATTTCTAAATCATCGATGGCGTCCTCTTCAGTACTCTTTATATAACGATAGCAGTTGTTTTTAAAATATCCATTAATAATTTTGGAAGTGTTCGTCCAACCGGTTTGACCTCGAGATATTCGATTAAACTCCTAGATGTTCCCAAATGCAGAAAACTATTGTCTTTGTTCTTAAGACCTGAGTTCGAATCCTGGAGATAATTAATCAGTCCTATGAGTATACATTCACGTGGTTTTATAATTTTCCCAGTGCACGATATTCTCTGTCCATTAATTTAAATGCCCAATGAGAGGACGCTTACCTTTGGTCATTTTTTGTTAGACGTGTAAAAGTCTTGGTAGTAAAAAAATTGTCCGCTTGTTTATTGCAATATTTTAACATAATGCGGTCGGTTTGTTGACAATATGTGACATTAATTTGAAAATCAATTGTTCTTTTCGTGCTATTTGCTATGGCCGTTGTCGAGTTTATCCGCCGATTAAAAATATATTGGTGATTTTAATTGCTAATTATTTACTAAACTTTAAACAAAGTTAAATAATGATAAAATCATTTACGTCACACTTGTATAAAGCATAGAAACCGTGCGGAGAAACGATTATTTTATGAATGCAAGCGTAAATATGTATGTTTAATTGTTACTAAATGCGTACCTTAAAAATTGATTACGCCAACGTTATTATTGCATTTCCATTTTACCGTGTGAGTGGCGTAATTGTTCCTATCTTTGTAATCTAACTATTTATATTGTTCATCAATACTGCTTACCTCTATTTCAATTAATATAGATTTGAGAATTTCTACCGAATACCATATCTTCGTAACTTCAATATTTGCTTTCTTTGAGGAGATATGTGGTTATTTGTTGGGTAAAAACGAGTCTCGCACGTCTCATTCCTGACTCATATTATCCTGTGTTTTATGTTGTGCAGAATCTGAAAAATCGAAGGGATCATTAGCGGAATGACGCCAATAACTAATGGAGTTCTGTTTGAAAAATTGGAATTTTCTATGTATTTTTGGTCCAGGTTTGTCCCTCACGCCCTTTTTTTATTCCTTGTTGCATTTTTTTGGATTCATCTCATGCGCAAATATTGCCCGTGTTCAGGTTGTACTATAAGTAAGCATCGGACCCGTGGTGTAATATGCACCCCCCCCCCGGCGCCCTAATTTATTTATTTCGACCGTTATCCTTTTCTAGCTTTATCCTCAGTCCTCCCCCTCCAACCTTGACCCCCCCTCCCCCCCGGGGCACTATCGCACGATACCACTCGCAAAGCGATCGCCCATATTTTTAAGGGAAACGCTCGCATCGGAATACAAAAGTCATGCGACACTCAATATGTTTGGCAAATTAAGTCTCTTTTTGACTTGATAAGGCCATAATAATATATGAAAATTAACTCCTCGGAATGTTAAAAATATGTCTATATTTATATCTATGTCTTAAAAAATGTCTATCAAGGAATATATTTTGATTTTCATTCAGAGTTATGTTTTATACACGAGTATATGCCTCTGGTTCCTGTTTAAAGGCGTTGTGAATGCAGTAATAATTGTCGTTTTGGAGACAATTAAAATATAGGAATATATTGTCTTTTTTAGGCTGTTTGAATTATTTAATAATAAAAAACGTTTGAGAGATTTTATTTTTACGTTCTATATGATACTTTAAGTTGAATTAGTAATTATGTTTTAATAAATACCATAGTGATTAATTGCCTGTGAGTCGATGACGACCAGAAGAGTGACAGCTCAAATCTAATTCCAGTTGTATTACATTTGACAAATACAAAGCAACTGCGCGAGATGCCGTGACGGTAACTTTAAACGGAGTCATCCGCAAATTCGCCTTACAATGCGACAGTTTCCAACTGTAGCAATCACCAAAATGTCCGAGGTTAAAAGGACGCCTCGTCAGCTTAACAGGGTAAAGCACTAGGCTGGACATCGAGGGATACCGGTAAGGCGAAAGATTTTTACTCTTCAAATTTGTTGCATAATAAAACTCGTGGCAAAATGTCTGTGAACCATACTGAAACAAATACGAGGGAAAGTCAATTGATAACTAGCAAAAATGGATAGAGGCTATAATAATCAAAGTAACTTGCTCAAATTTATTTAGTTTTTCGAAATATTCACCCTCTTGTAAATTAAAACACATCCCGTGTTTTTACAAGGCCTTGATGGTCGGCAGCAAAGATGCGCTTTGCTCTCTGCCTCAGCCAATGAGTGCCCTCCCTCTGAGGCCTACGGTCACTCAAATGCTTTTTCAGAGGCCCAAACTGATGGCGATCACCGGGGGATAAGTCGGGACAGTGGACAGTGGACGTTCCAGGTGCTTCCAATGAAATGTTCGTAACCGCTCCTGCGTTTGTTTTTGCTGACATTTGCGACTTATTTATTGACTGACGTGCTGTGGTGTCTAATTTGGGTAATATTAACTTTCTAGCAGCTTTATAATTGGGCCAAACCTTTAGTCGTAGTTCAACAGCTTCACAACAGCTTTAAGTGCCGAAATAGTACCATTTTTTCAATCACATTATTACTAAGTAATCCACCGGTTAAGGTAGGTTTTGGATTCACACAACTACCAAATAAATATTTTGTGACTCCTGGCAAAATAAAAAATCCATCATCCTACTCTACATCAGGTCCTTCTTCATCTCGGAGTGCTTTCTTCCTCTCTTCATCCCGTCAAACATCCCTTTCCTGTTCCTTCCCTTTCCTCGTTTGCATAACATTCTCCCCTCAATTACAGTCTTCAACATCCCGCTGCCGGTCAATACCCCCTTCATCCACTTTTCCTGCCTCCATAGGATTTCTCCCAACAAACCCCTCTCTTCGCCCACCATACCAAGTACTTCCTCATTTGTTTTCTTCTCTGTCCATTTCACCTTCTTCATTCTTCTCCACACCCACATTTCAAAAGCCTCCAGTCTACGTCTATCCTCCTGCTTCAATGACCACGTTTCCGCGCCGTACATAACAACGCTCCATATCAAATTTTCAACGAGCCCTTTCTCAATATCATTACTTAACGTCCCTGTGATCAACTCCATCATCCTTGTGAAAAACTCTTTGCCTTGCGAAATTCTTATCCTTAAGTCTCTACTACTTTGACCGTGTTGGTATAATACAAATCCGAGATATGTGAACTGTTGGATATCATTGTTAAATGATTGGTGTCCAGTAACACCCTGTTTTTCACTGGTCACCAGTGAAGAGCGTGGCTAATATTGAATGTTATATTCACGATAAGGAATACTGGATGCCTAAAATAGAGGCATTCTCTGGTGGGCGATAACAAGGGCTTTATTGCACCGTTTTGCCCTCGCGTGCACTAAACCCTCGCCCCTCGGTCCGCTCGAGAGAGTCTCTCGCCGGGCAAAAGGACAAGTGAGCCGTCTTCGCTCTTCGCACGCCCTTAAGAGGAGAGAAATAAAAGTGCCGCTTCCTTTCTTTTTTGTATTAACCGCGGCCTTGGGAGGTGTTGCATTTTTTTGCCTTTTTCTACGGCGGGAATCGCGAAAGCAGTGGACCTTCGGAGGTGTCGGTCGGAGGGGGCGAGTCCACCCTCGGGTCTCCTTCGGGGGTCGCGCGCGGACTTCGCCCACGCCGCTTCTCGTCGGTCCGAGGAGTTCCCCGCATCTCCGCCCAGCATCCCAAACCCTTCTCCTGCATCTTTGAATTAATTATAGGCGCTCTTTATCGGTGGATTTTTACTCATTGTTGAAAATGTCCGTTTTAATCACCCACATTTATTCAAACACTCGCTAATTTTTGCTGTTTTCCCATCCATATCGAACGTACAGCCTAAAAATGCGTGTGTACTTTTGATAGTGACGTGGGAACGTCGAAACCGATCGAATGTTTAAATTCCATTTGTCACATGACTTTTTTAGTCAATACTTTTCAGCCAATTACGGCTGGTGATGTCTACATATCATTAGATGCAAGAAAGTCCATAAGGACTACGCAAATTACTTAGAGACGTGTGTTTACCTTCTTTTGTTCCCATACAAGGTTTTCATAAAAACTATCGGCAACAATTTTTAATTCTCACGTGTGCGTGAAGTGCTGAATTCAGACCGTGTCGGTTAAGTGTGCGCATGATCGCAGAT
The DNA here is from genome assembly GCF_022747635.1 of Hetaerina americana. Taxonomy (NCBI): domain Eukaryota; kingdom Metazoa; phylum Arthropoda; class Insecta; order Odonata; family Calopterygidae; genus Hetaerina; species Hetaerina americana. Next base: position 105,754,871 of record NW_027286985.1, read on the forward strand.
GGGATAATTACATTGATAAGATGACAGTGCACTTACCATCATCATTGAAAATTCAGCGATGCGAAAGATATACGATAAACTGGTCCTCCCGAAGTTTTGACGGACGATCAAGAGCATAGTCGAGAGTGTCTGCTTCCGAAGACGTTTTGTAACGGCATCGCAGCGATTCCCCAACCCCATTAAAGTCTTGGCTTGGCTTCAGCAGACTATTTCCTATTCCGTATTTAGTTGAAATCTTCCCTCCCTCAAAAAACACCACTTAGGGATAATAAGTGCCGTCAAAGAAGCTTGCACGCCTACCCTTAAGGACCATCTGGAGTCCGCCTGGCAAAAGGGTATCGTCGCTTAGGGAATTTAGTTTGAAGAATATTGAGTCATTGTAGTAATATCAGGGAAAAATCTATTTTCCCGATACCTTTTCTATAAACCTTATATTTATATGCGAAGAATCAAGATGGAATGTATTGTCCTTCACCTGTGCGAATGAAACTAGGAAGGGAAAAACGGATGCCTGGGAATTGCGCGTCTAGATTTTTGCAGTGCTCATAAATTGTCTGAATATAATAATTTTTACTCGTTGCTCACACACATCTACGTAGGAAGTTACTTATCTAATATCTGCTAATCTGGGATCTAGATGGTGGGCTGGCTAACGTACTTGCTTCTCGCTCACAGGGCCCGGGTTCGAATCCCGGCGGTGTTGAATATTTTTCAGTGGTATCCCGATCCGTACTTGAGGTGCTTCGTGGAGAGTACTTTGAGTGAGTTCGCCGTCCGTCGGATGGGACGTTAGGCCGCGGACCCCTTGACGCCTATCTCTAAGAATAGGCTAACGCTGGGTTTTGTCTTCACCCTTCATCCTTTCGCATCCATCTCTAATGGCGCAAATGACCTTAGCTGCCGGTCGCCTCCCATAAAAGCTAATCCTTACTACTATCTTCTGATGTAAAGTATTTTATATGATTCATTATATTATTAATTATTTAAAAACATACCTAAGAAATACAAAGGCGTTATTTGAACATTTGCGTGCAGGCGGTTTGCATTGGAGCGTTCTTCGGGCCACGATTGACCCGTGGTTTTCTTATGTCTTGGCCATTTTCGTCCTTTCTTCATTTTTCTTTCACGAAGTCCGCGACGATCTTCGCCTCCATCCACCTTCTACTCTTGCTGTCCTTGAATCCGAAATTTTATCATGCATTTTATTTTGCAAGCAACATTATATCGTTTCACGGTTGAATTGTGTGCGTTGACTCTCATGCCAGATTTTTAATCTCGATGTACTGAAATGTTAACATTGCTTTGGTTACGGGTATACTTGCCCATTGAGGTGTCGCGATATATATGCCGACATATTTGTACGGGCGAGGCCCAACAACGTTTGCATTTTAAATTTGATTGAGGACGAGATTCAGGGAGTTTCAGGCGAGGATTATAGGAATTGCTTCGTCTGTGAAATAATATAAAAAGTAATACCTTTCAAGTTTAAAATGTTTTATGTATTTATTCTAGACGCTCTTCCACTCTTCAGGTCCGTCTCTTCATCACCGATGGACTGATGTTGGAGTAGTTCTCCTGTTTGGTCGATAGTTTGTGCCTAATATTGCACAACTCGCCGAAATACGTCATGAAAAACAGGGTAAAGCGGATTATTATTTTTTTTTCCTTTTTGAAATTTCTGTATGCGAGGTCATGAATGATTAACTATGAATTTGGGTGACGGGAAACCTCAAAGGGACCATTAGAGCAACTGAGGAAAAGCCGTATAAAACCCTGGTAAGATCAAATTTAGAACACTCATCACTAGTATGGGACAAGTAAGAAGAAGGCCACGTTACTAAACTGGATAGGGTACAAATAAAGGCTGCCAGCAGTGCACTGGGGAAGCATAGGAGGATGGAGAGTGTGGCTGAAATGTTAGAAAAGCTGAGCTTGGAAAATTTACAAAGTAGAAAAAAAATTAGCTGACTTAGTGGAATGCTCCGCATTCTGAAGGGGAGAAAGCTAGGGCAGAACTAAGGAGAGAGGCGGGAAATCCAAATTTTATGTGGAGGAATGATCATAAACTCAAGGTAAAATGCCGGGCACAAATAACAATTTTTAAAAATCTTTATTTCTTAATCCAAAAATTGTTGATTGAGACAGTTTGCCTGCAAAACTATTTGAGCCCTTTCCTAATAGGATTAATACTTCTAGGAAAAGATGTAAACAGTTTATATAATCATTTGATTGATGTGTTGTGTAAAATTGTACGTAGGTAGGCTGAATACTAATGCACACATGCTTGTAGACAACAAACAAAAGGACCTTCAGAAGCACTTCTGGTGGCACGTGGAAGTAACATTCCCACTCAACACGCATGCGCAGGTTTGAGGTCGTTACATTCATCCGGTGTATTTTTTAGAAGCGAAGTATGAAGAAGTGTTTCAGTGCTATGCCAACGCGAGTTAAACAGCGTGCTGTTATCGAATTTTTAGCTGCAGAAAAAGTGACTCCTACTGAGATTCATCGTCGTTTAAAGGATGTTAGTGGAGACGATGCTATTGAGAGGTCTATTGTAAATCAGTGGGTAGTAAACTTTCGTTGTTGCAAGCCTGGAAAAGTCATAATTGTCGGCGAAACACGCAGCGGACGTCCGATCACTGCCACGCACGATAAACATCGCAAACTCTCAAAAAATTAATTCAAGACGACCGGCGAATCACTCAAAAGCCTATTGCCAACTATATTGGTCGAGTTTGTCGTGTTAAAGGCAGCCTGGCGCCAATAATCTTGCGACATGACAACGCTCGTCCACACACTTCGCGCGCAAATGGAGAGGCTCCGCGAAACCTGAAATTTGAACCGATTCCACAACCTCCTTATTCCCCCTTATTTCTTACACCTTGCGATTTTTATTTTTTTCCTCAACTCACACAGACCTCAAGGGTAATCATTACATCTCGGACGACGAGGTGAAGGCAGTTTTCTATAAAAGCACACAATATGTTCGGAAATCGTCAAATGTTCTATGGTTGTTCCTTTGACGGTCCATCTGCCGCACTCGTCTCGACGCCTTCAAATCCGAGTCTTTTTGATTGCATTGGGCAAAACATATGTTTAATTGTGAAATTTAGTTGAAGTAAATGGTTTTATTTTGTAAAATGCAATTTCTCATAAAATCATTTAAAAAGTTGTAATGATTGTAAACAGAGTATTCGGACCCTACATGAAAAATTCTGAGAATTACAACAACCGCGTGAGGCAGAACCCTTTAGTATCAATTTTGTTATCGGCGAGGGCTGAAGCAAATTCGGCGCGTTGCGCACTTTCTCAAGTCATGTCAAGGCCATTGGCCACCTGACCTAATTTCCCTTTCCCTCGGACAATTCAAAACCTCCGTGGAGAGCCATTAATATGCTTTTGAGCGTATAATGCTAAGGTTGTGTTATCTCCTGAATCTAATACATACAGACAAGAGTTATGGTTAGTATCGAAGTGTCAACTATGTATCAAGGACCAGTTTCTCAATGCCACGAGTCAATCTTTAAGCCCTTTTTATGTGCATATATTTCTCCTTCTAATGATTTGGGATGTTGAAAGGGGCAGATAATATCATCAGGATGTTTTTTAGTGATTTCTTTTGGATTTTGGGAATGCGTTCGATAGAGTTGATGCAAGTATTTTAAAATAATGGAGCAGACTGGAGGAAAATGGCGGCTCATTCGAAACTTGAATATGAAAAGTCAAAGACATATTACAGTACTGGACCTAAAATGTTAGATCTTATCTACAACTTAAAATGAGGGAGATGTATGGTAGAGCGGATAGATTTAAAATGTCGTTTTTTCCTCGTACCATCAGAGATCAAAATAGAAATGACAGCAATCGCCTAGGATATAATCAGAATTGATAGGTTATATATTTTGTCGATATCCTGCATGTTATTCTTCTTTATGCAATAGACTTGTCATTTTTAACAGTTCTACATGTCGTACGTACGTATCCTGTAATTGGATATTGTTCCATTAGTAGTACTTTCTTTCGTGGGATTAACATTTTTCGATTGCATGATCAAACTAATATTTGTGTGGAGGGGTCATGATTAGGATTATGCATGAATGGCTGGTGACCTAACAACCCCCGCCACTCACCCTTGCGGCGAGAAAATGAAATTACATAGTGGGCTAAATATACTTTAAAAGTATTCCTTTATTCATCCGAATTATCAGTTATTCTGATCCCTTCTTAACTTATGCGGGAAGGATGACAACTTAAAATAATCTCGGTTCTTTACCTGATCGCTATAATCTTGTATCCCAAATGTGGCCAACCGCAATAGTATGGGGCTAGTGACACATTTTCACCATAACTGCTGAAGAGACCTGCTTTCATGTAATGCGATAGATATAATTTGCACTTTAACCTTCGTAGTAGTAGTATTTAGAGGAGGCGACCGACAGCTGAGGTAATATGCGCCATAATGGATGGATGGAAAAGGTTGAGAGAAACGCGGTGTCGGAATTCCGAGGGTTTCGCATTTTAACGTCCCGTCCGACGGACGTCTTACTCACTCTAAGTGCTCTCCACAAAACACCTCAAGTAGGGATCGCAATGCCACCGAAAAATATCTGCCACCTCTGGGATTCGAACCCGGGCCCTCTCGGTGGTAAGCCTGAACTAAAACCACCGCACCATTCCGATCACATATAACTTTCGCCCGTGAGTAATTGATTGCTTTAGAGGAGCAACGTGAGAGAGTTCGGGTTTGAGATATACCACCAGTCAACAATATTAATGAGAATTTCGAGAAATAGGAAATGTAAGCATTAAGTTAGGGAAACATTAACTAGAGTTGATTAAGCATTTAAAGTATTTTGGAGGAAATTGGGCGTAGTAGCGAGGATATCAGGAGATGAGTAATTCAGTTGAAAGAAGCAATTGCCAGAAAAGCGTTTGGTAATGGTATTTTGAGAGGTGATAAAAGCCTTTTGACAGGAGGGAAAGCGTTTGGTAAGCTCGGTAGAAAAGAGAACTAGTAGGGTTTCGAGATGATATGAAGGAAACCAGGAGATGCGAACAATTGAAGGAGGAAATGCGGGTGGGCAAACAAGGGGGATTATTTGACTTTAAAATTGACTTAAAGCTTTGACAACAGACCACTGGCGAAAATACCTGTAGTTCACTTCTTGTGACATTAGTGGCGTTATTGAATTGTGGTAATGCCATAGGCGTGGTTTATGTTTTGTGGTGCGCAGAGGACCCTCTAATATAGACATTACGTACAGTTATCGACTGTCCTTCGGCATGGATGCACAACGTCCATCTTGGTAGTTCACCCCCGAGGGAGAGAGGGGATGACGGGCGGAAGGTCGCCCGGGACGTAATGGAAGTTCTCACTGATACCATCAATATCGATTTAATTAGAAGGTGGTCTGTAATAACTTTCATCAATATCGTATACCGAATATATGTGTATATAACCCGTCGATATAACGATTCCTTTCAACTCCCTATCTAGACCACATCGATATGAAACTATTTTATCATCCAGCAAATCACCGCAGAGTCAGGAGGACATCATTAACTAAGGGAGGTCTTGATGAGAGGCTAATAATGTCCGAATAAAACTTTGCAATTCCACATAGGAAATAAATATTCATGCAAAAATGCAATATCACAAAGTAAACCTTCTATTGACGACATTAAACATGCCGCATGTATTTCAGATCCTTGGGAGAAAGATTGGCAATAAGAATACCAGAGAAAATCCACTAGATTCGTCAACAATTGTTACGATAAGAAGACGAGTGTGATAATCCTTTTAGGGGAATTAGGCCGGAAGCCACTTGAGATGCGAAGAGAACAAGCGAGACTTGGACTTGAAGAAAAGGTCAGAACAAATGACTATAACAATGACACTAAAGGAATAATTATGGCCCCAGACCACTTGGGTAGATCAGACCACTAAGATAAAAAAGGGAGACAGATTCATGTACAAATAGATACAAATATTCATTCTTTCCCCGAACTATCAGGAATCATAATATTAAGAAACCAAAGTCACTATAGAAATAATGAAGACATTTATTTTCTTTGCCAGGACAATCTTAAACGTTGCGTATACTTTAAGGTATATTGGTAGGTGTATGTGTATGTTAGTTTCGAATAAATGTGTTTGCAGGCGTGTAAGTTAAAAAGGTTTGCCGCATGCATATATACGCCTTTTGTGGTTGTAGATTGGTATGTATTTGTTGGTTTTGCATGTGGTTTTATTCTCTTATACTGGTGACGACCTAACGACCCCCTGCCACACACCCTAACGGCGAGTTCCGGGGTACTAAGTAGATGTATAATCTCGATTTTTGCGATCATCACCGTGAATTAACTCCGTCCTCCACTTCACCTTAGTTAACCCCCTTAACTTGGCGATCGCCGGTGGGATCGTAACCCGCGGTGGGCAAGGTCGTTGAGCGGTGAAGTGTCGGAGATTTTTTCCGGCGGGGAAGTTTCCCGTGCGATATGACGTAACCCGGTGGAGTAACTTGAAAAGCCAATCGTGCTACTCCTCCCCGCCACTCCGCCGTACTTCCAGTCGACTGATAGATTGTCCCGCGTCGCCTTTGCCCGCTCACCCGCGCTGCATGACAGTGATTATTATATTTCCTTTCGGGAAGGGGGATTATTGAAATTGCACGCGCAAGGGTGATACACTCGCCCCGAGGCTCATCGCCGGAGAAGGGGGGGTGATTTGGAAGGGCGAGGGGTCATAAATCACGCTCCCCTTCCCTCGTCCCCTTTAGGGAATCCCCGGCACCCCACCTCCCCCACCCCCTCCCGGCCCCACGACTCCCCTCTTCCTCGCAAATTATATTTCGTCCCGCAATCAGCTTCCAACTGTTCACTCCACATCTCTCCCCCCCCCCTTCACTCCCCCTTCTCTCCACGTTTTTTGCGATCCCCTAGAGTTCACTCTCGTCCCCATTTCTCCTTCTGCGTCACTCTCATTGGTCGTCACCCGCGATGACGAAGGGAATGGTCGTTGACAATTTTATCACGTGTACTTTAATGAAAGGTGCAAAACTATATGAAAGTAATCCTTCTTAAAAACTCATCAACAGTGCTTGATTAGAGATAAAATTTACTGACCTGACTTAACACCGACATCAATCCGGCATTTTAATAATTGCGGAATCAGCAAAAGGAGCGATGCCAAACTGTTGGAAAAAAGTCCATTCCACGATCCTTGTTTTGGCGCATGGTTTCTGATACTCTGAACACGATCCAGTAATAAATTTATGCTTGTGTACATTTTGCATTTCCTTTTTCCATTGAAAAATGCCTACAATATCAACATTCGTTGGGAAAAGGATTTACCTTGAGTTTTGCGGATTGGAACGAGTAGAGAATTGAGGGGACCTTTGCGGTTCAATGCCAACTATGCCACATTTTACAGGACATACAACAACAGTGGCACCAGAGTTATTTCAATGTTTGTTTGGGGTAAAGCTAGAAGTGAAAAACTGCGAGGCATAACTTATTGGGGGGTATTTATAATTTCATGAGTTAATCGGTAACGTGTGGCATTGTGAATAATTGGATAGTATTCGGGGAAGAAACGTAGATTAACAACTCTAAAAGATGATTTTTATCACGATCAGAATCCAGCATTTTCTTCCGTCATCAGTTGTCACATCTATATACCGACTACCATTATCGTTGTAGTGACTGCTGTCAAATTGGCGCAATACTCAGGGATTCGATCCGTGGAAGAGTTCTTTTTGAAAATCGTATTTTTGGATTTTTTTCAAAAACTCTAGCTTCTAAGTGTTCGTAATTTATCATGGACGTACGTTTTCGATACTGTATGGCTTAGATGTACTGTCGTAGTCCTCATGCTGGCAAGTTCGATTTTATGTCGACCCAGTTGTTCCAAGCAGACTAGTTTATGTGGGAAAATCCTTACTCTTATTATAATTTATTGACTGCGAGCATAAAACAAACTATTTATTCTTTTATATATTAATTTATTCATTTATTAACTCGTAACTGATCAATTTGTCATCTATTCGAGGATTGGTTGAGCTAGACTCAAGGTTGTTCCATCAGCAACAATGCTGCCAATAATAGTTTCGAACGTCAAGGCGCATCAAAGTGACTTTGTTATCCGTTTTGAAGAATAATCGATCGGTTACTAGGCAACTACTTTGTGTAATTGGGATGTAACGACGTAGAGAGGGTGCCACTCCCATCACTTGCCTTTTGACATACTACCTTGATCAAAAATTTCCCGGACTTTATTCATAAAATTAAAAATACAAGTTTATTCATCTAAATCTATATTGTCCCCTTCAAAGTAATCCCCATCGACTGCAACACACTTATGCCAGCGCTTGATCCAATCCTCGAAACATTTTTTATATTCGGTTTTCGGTATGCCCATCAGTGCTTCCTGCGATTTTTCCATTACTTCCTCTCGGCTGCTAAAACGCGTTCCCCGTAATGGTTTTTTAACTCGATTGAACAGAAAGAAGTCACAGGGAGCCAAATCAGGTGAATTCGGTGGCTGTTGGATGGTATTTGTTGCATTTTTCGTCAAAAAATTACGAATAATGATAGCACTGTGCGACGGTGCGTTATCATGGTGCAAAATCCACGAGTTTTCTGCCCACATTTCTGGTCTCTTTCGGCGAATTGCTTCACGCAAACGTCTCATAACGCCCAAATAATACTCTTTGTTTACTGTCTGGCCTTCTGGCAAAAATTCATGATGCACTACACCGTTGTAATCCATGAAAACCGTCAGCATTGCCTTCTTTTTTGACTGAAAACGACGTGGTTTTTTTGGTCTCGGCTCATTTGGTGAACGCCATTCACTTGCCTGATGTCTGGATTGCGTGTCGTACTCATAAACCCACGTCTCGTCTCCAGTAATGATCCTTTTGATGAATGTGGGATCGGATTCAGCCTCGCAAATCATGTCTTTTGCGACGTCAACACGGTCTCTTTTTTGCATGAAATTGAGGTCTTTCGGCACCAACTTTGCTGCTACACGACGGAAACCCAAATCATTAACCACAATGTCTTGGGCGGATCCATAGGCAATGTTCAAGTCCTCCGCTATTTCTCTGATGGTTAATTTGCGGTTATTGACCAACATTTCTTTTACTTTATCAATTTTTTCACCGACTTTCGATGTCGATGGTCTGCCACTGCGTTCATCATCTTCGATTGACTCACGACCACTTCTGAACCGCTCGTGCCACTGGTAAACGACCGTTTTTTTTATAGAATCGTTGCCGAAACACTTTTCCAACATTTCCAACGTCCGTGCGCCACTAAATCCGTTTTTTACGCAAAATTTAATACAAGTTCGTTGTTGCAAATTTAAATCCATTTCTGCAATTGTAAAAAATCGCCAACACACACAGAGATAGATGTACTCTTGGCTACGTAACTTTTGCAAATGTCAAGTTATGACACTAAGATTTAAAGGGAATATCAACAACAGATGTACCAATTTAACAAAAAAAAACAGAACTCAAATCGGAACGATGGGAGCGCCACACGGTGGTTATTCCGGGAACTTTTTGATCAAGGTAGTATCAGCCTCAAGGCGTTCCCAGTCGCCTCACATCTCCTCCCCACCTCGGACCCACTTCCCCTCTCTCCCAGTGCCCTCCTGACCTTCATATCTACCTCCCGGGTCACCGTCTGTTTCCCTATGTGGGGGTATTTTGAAAATTACCGCGGCAATTTTCATAAATTACCGGGTAATTCGCGGCTAACCCGACCTCTTAAAGATTACCGTAAATTTCCGTAAAATGCAGAGCGTAGCATCGTCGCTTTATGGTAGAAGGGAAGCTATTCTGGCTTTACTTTTTAATGTTATCTTCGTAGGCCGACTGACTACTGACACATTTTCTTATTACGTAATATTAACTTGATTTTTTATTATGTTCTTTTCAGCGAGTATCCCCATAGCTATCATGAAAAAAATATGTTTTAGTGCATGAGTGAAAATATTGCAAATATCCGTCAATCACCTTCAAAAAAGCTTGCTACGGAAAAGCAGCAGACCTTGATATGGGAAAGGATAATCTGATTATTATAATAAACTTCATATTCAAAGTCTTCTTATACTCAATGCACATTACATACAGTAACGTTTGATAGTGCAATTGAAAGCTTATTTACTACTAGGCCACAATTATATTTGATGGTTTGTTTTGGTGGAGCGTGGCGGAAGGCAGTAGTAGCTTTTAGGGGAGCCGACCGACAGCTGAGGTCATTTGCGCCTTTGAGGGATGGACAGGAAGGGATGAAGGGTGGAGAGAAACCCGGCGTCGGCATTAGCCTACTCTTGCCGAAAGGCGCCAAGGGGTCCACAGCTTAACGTCCCGTCCGACGGACGGCGTACTCACTCAAAGTGCTCTCCACAAATCACCTCGAGTAGGGATCGGGATAGCACTAAAAAATATCTGCCGCTTTCGGGATGCGAACCCGGGCCCTGTGGGTGAGACTCGAGTACGTTAGTCACCGCACCACTCCGATCCCATATTAGCTACGCAGATTCGTGCGAGGAACTAGTAAAATTTATTATATTCAGACAATTAATGAGCGCTGCAAAAATCTAGTCTGAAGAACAATACATTCCATCTTGATTCCTCGCACATAAATATAAGGTTAGTATAAAAAGTATCGGGAAACGTTTCGGAAAGATAGATTTATTTCAGATATTACTATTAGGTATCGGGATACCACTGAAAAATACAGGTATCTGGCCCTCTAGGTGGGGAGCCAGTACGTTAGCCACCGGACCACCCCGGTCTCCCTGTGGTTGAAAGTACCAGAGCGACTTGCTCTCGACTGAATAGTCTAGGTTTAAATCCGGGTAAATTTTGGGCACCTAAAGCTTCAACTGAATTTGGCGATCTTTTTTTATCCTTTTAGATCTAACTTCCTTCGCTGATATTTGAATTTCGCGCACATCACGTAGGGTTTTTTTCCTGAAGTGACCTCTTATCCGCCCCAATCGGGTTTCTTACTGCGACTGGTTGGTTTTTTATAAAAATAGTATTTAAGCTATTTAAGTGTACTAACAGCCCAATTATTTGTATGCTGGCGAACGGATCAATTTTCTCATTTACTTCCTGTTGTCATCCCTTATAGGTCACTGGAATTTTATGGCAATTAACGTAAATTGCGGTAATGTGCCCCGCTAATTCAATCCAATTGAACATGACGGCAGTTTATCCCGCCTCCGTTCGTACCCTTCTCATCGGAATTCCGTTTCGCCGCTGTTTCTGGGAGGAAGAGGAGGGGGGGGTGCGAACAATGCATCGGATTCCCCTCGCCACCCCCCCCTCCATCCAACCGCACCCTTTTCTCGCCACGCCCTCTTCAACGCGAGGGTTCCCGCACCACCACCGCCGCCGACGTTCGTTTCCCCAATCCCAGAATTCCCTCAGCTGTCTAGAATAATGGCGTGTCGTGTGACGTCAGCGTGAGGTGATTGTGTGGGTGTGGAGGGAGGGAAAGGCGAGTGGGGGGGGGTTTGGTCGAAAGGGAGAGCGCCCTTGTGTGTGGGGTGGATCCAATTTCATCCCCCTCTCACATAATTTTCGATTTGCAAAGAGAATCCCCGGATACCCGGGGATTCTCTTTGCAAAAAAAAAATCCCTCAAGGAGTGCAAAGTACCTAAGATTTGGAAAACCGCGCAAATAACGCCTATTTTTAAAGGTGGTGACAGGGAGGATCCCAGTAATTACAGACCTATATCTCTCACTTCTATCTGCTGCAAAATCTTAGAGCACATAATTGTCAGTTCAATAATGAGACACCTTGACAATATTAACTTTTTAAGTGACAATCAACACGGATTCAGGAAAACCCGGTCCTGCGAAACCCAATTAGGATTATTTACACATGATTTACTTTTATCGGGTGAGAGAGGTAGGCAAGTGGATGCCATCTTCTTAGATTTTCAAAAGGCATTTGATAAGGTCCCACATGGTAAACTCATTCATAAATTAAAGGTCGCGGGTATAAACAAGGGCGCCATAAGTTGGGTTAAAGATTTTCTTTCAGAGCGGGAACAGAGGGTAGTCCTTGATGGCGCTAGTTCCGACAGCGTTCGAGTCACGTCGGGGGTACCTCAGGGAAGTGTGATCGGGCCGTTGCTTTTCTTGATTTTTGTTAACGATTTGAACCGCGAAGTGAAAAGTAAAATTAGGATGTTCGCGGATGACACGGTGATCTATCGGGAGATATCTGGGGATGAGGATCGTTTTATTCTAGAGCAGGATTTAGGTTGCATTACTAAATGGTGTTCTAACTGGGGATTGACTCTAAATTATAATAAATGTTCAGTGGTAAATTTCTTTAAAAGATCAACGGGATTTGCTTACAAATTAGCTGGAGGTGACCTGGCAGTAGTTGATACGGTAAAATACCTAGGTGTCACATTCACAAAAGACTTAACTTGGGGGACTCACATACGTAAAGTCTGCGGTCAAGCATATAAAAGATTGGGATTCATTAGACGCATTGTCGGCAAAAGTGACTCGAAGGTCAAGGAACGTTGTTACCACGCTCTTGTAAGGCCTCATTTAGAATACGCATGCAGCGTGTGGGATCCGAGTGAAAAAGGCCTCATTCGGGAAATTGAGAAGGTTCAACGCCGGGCAGCCCGTTTTGTAAAAAATTCCTACGATAAAACGCAAAGCGTCACCGAAATGCTCATGGATTTGGGGTGGGAATCATTGGCTGAGAGACGATTCAATGCAAGATTGAAATTATTAAATAAATTTAGATCCGCATGTTTCAGCACCGAGGTCTCGCAAATTATTCGTACTCCTACATACATTGGTCGCTTGGATCATGCATATAAAATTCGGGAAATAGATGCCAGAACTAGCCGACTCAAGGACTCCTTCTTCCCACGGACAATACGGGATAGCAACTGCAGGGTTATAGATAGCAAAATTCCACTTGCCACCCTCAGCGTCTAAAAAATAATTAGTTGTATTTAAATGCATGCTCTTCCACTAACCTTATGTGTTTTGTTATATTAACACATTCTTCCCGAATGACCTCATTCGTGTTCTGTTCATCTGTTTTTAAGTTTCCCTTTCAATCCCTCGTCCCTCTCCGCGGGGGGAAATTCCTGCTACCTGCAACGTTGGGTCGCATTTCCTGCCTTTTACAGACTCTTGGGGATAGAGTGTTTCGTGGTGCATTTTCATGTGGTGTTTCAATTTCTTGCTTGTTTTGTCCTGGCTTGCGTGTTGTTGGATGGCTTTCGTGCTGCATCATGAGGTGCAGTTTTTTAGTTGTTTTGCGGTATATGTGTTTGCATGAGTATTGGATAAAGGGATTTTTGCATGAGTGTGTGCGCTGCTGTGGGTGTAATTTTCCGTGTTGTTTTTTTGCATGTGGTATTTTTCTTTTTTACGGTTGGTGACCTAACACCCCCCGCCACACGCCCTTGCGGCGGCTTGCGGGGTATTATGTAGATGTAGATGAGATGTAGATACCCCTGACCTGAGGAGACATTCGTTATGGCGGGACGACTAACTCCTTAATGTCAGAGAAGATGCGTTTATGAGTCATTGAGGGGGATGGTAACAGTCTTTCGGAATGTGAGAGTCATTTGGTCAATCGAAGGCAAGGTCGGAGGAGATTTTAAAACTGCATTGTATAATGTATGTAGTGCTCGTCCCAGTATTGCTTGCCCTGCTTTGTTGTCTTCAAGTTTCTGCTTCCAATATCTTCGTCTCTCTCTGTCGGGGGGCACGCCTCCGCTGCCTGCCTGCTGCAGTGTGTCGCATTCCCTACCTGTGTTTCTTTGGTGGCGAAGAGTATGAGTTGCATATCCATGTAATAGTGAAATATTCCCTTCTTATTTTTCAGTTCTACATAACCTGTCATGTTTTGGTGGAGGCCTATCGTGTAAATGGTTTTGGTTTATTTTTATTCCTTTTTTTTACATAACAAGTAACTAGTTTGTTAGGTGAATTAACCCTTGTTTTGAATTGGGTCTTCTTCCAGCATGTATGAACAGTAGGCGACAAGTTACCTTCATTGGCAACCATCTTGATACTCAATCGACGGTCAGAGTCCAACAATAGTCGAACACGAGTCATATTGTTGTCGGTTTTGCTGGTTGGTGGCCGCCCAGAGCTTTGTTCGTCGTGAACCTCTTCCCGGCCCTTAACCTTAAAGGCCTTTGACCACCTGCGAGTGGGACAGAGCAGAGTCACTATAAGCATCACGAATCATTTTGTTAGTTTCCTCGATAGATTTATCAGTTTAGCTCAAAACTTAGTAATCGCGTAACGTTGCTCGATCGTCGATTCCATTTTATTTGTGACACGTTCGGCGCGCAGAGATTTGCAATAACTGATGTCCTGCCGCTTCCACAGCTTGGAGATCACTGAGACCGGTTTAGCGGCAAAGCTTAGCTTACCCTTCCTCCTCCTCCAAGTACTTTGATCTCACCCCGAACAATAGGAGCGGCGCGGGAAATGCAATTTAATTACTTTTGGTATGTCGATGTCGAAACCTGGGCGCTGAAGACGCGTGGTGTGGTGTAAACGAGCAAGTGACCAAATCTATGTGTGAGGAGACAGTGGGGAAGCCAATTGATGACCGAGTGCAAGAAGATCCAGATTGATTGGAGACCCCTTGAGTCGGAGTGGAATGGTGGTGGGAGGGATTAAGGGTCAAAGCCAGTCGTGGTGCGCACAGAAGTGTTGGGCCCTTGGGCATTCCCACTCAAGGCAAGCACGGGTTCAGAGGGCGAGGATTCTGAGGGGGATGGGTGGTGCTAGTAGGTTACATGAGAGATGGAGTGAGCTGAACGACGATTAGTGTAATATGCTGGGAAGAAATGGGCCAGGACTGGAACTCCCAGGAGAAAGAGGGTGGGTGGGAACTGGAGAGAAAGTTGCAGATACTGTGGGGAACTGGAGAGAAAGGAGACGACAGATACTGTGTGGCGTGGTGTAGTGCCCCGGAGGAGATGTCTTGGAAGGAAACGGATGGATGAGACTGACTGACGAACTAAAGTGACCATTAGTAAGGAAAGAAGGATCGGATGAAGAACAATTGGTGGGAAAATGCGAGAAAAGTCCCCTCGTGGAAGAACCAATGGCACAAATACATCCACATCAAAACGGTACCCTGAAAGCCATCGCTGGGGTGTGTGGCAGGGTATGATTCCGCGACGGGCCTGCGGCATCAAAACTGTTAAATGATAGTTATGAATAGATATTCTAAATAATTCTAATGATGAGTTTTTACAACAGCCTACGCGTGAAATAATTCTTTACGGACGTGAGTTGAGCTTCTTGCAAGGCTTACAACAAATCTACGAAGGTGGTTTGAAAATATTCCGACCTAAGAAAGGTACAAGACATTTTTTCTAATATTTCCTGAAATTTTCTGCGGTCGGAAACTTTTCAGAACACCCCCGTACATCTACAGGAACGTGTGGCAGGGGATGTTATGTTACCAGCCATATTACATCTAATTCGGTAGAGCCATAAACGCATGGAACCCCGTGATCTACGTAGAGACATAGCAAGTGTTAGATAAAAAAATGAACAGACAAAAGCCTACTTAACTTTAAAGATTGTTTTCTTTATGCCATCGTTGGTAATTGCAATGATCTTCTTTCGTCCTTTAGGAGAAACCCCATCTTAATGAAATACGTCAGGAAATAAAAGAGGCGTCAAATCCGGAAGAGAATTAGGATATTATTGGAAAGGATGGGAGGGTGCATCCATCCAATCGTCAGATTCGAACGGCGAATGAATGGATTGAATTTCCCATTTCCTCATTGGTGGGTGAAGTGTGAGGGCGGGGTGGTGATTGAGGGTTGTGACTAGGGAGGAGTTGATGGCAACGGGAGACCCTGTTGTGTGTCACTCCCTCCTCCCCAAAGATGTCCCCCTTCGGGTCATCCTGCCTGCAACCATCATGCGGACTAATTTCCGTCCCTCGGCACACTCGACCAGTGCCTGGCCAACAAACTAGTGTGTAAGAGCCTCGGGTCTCTTAAAATGCTAAATTAGTAAACAAAACTGATTCTAGACAATGTTCTCAAAATCATTATACAAGTATTGTTATTATAACAAAGTAATCTGCAGGTTAAGGTAGGTTATTGGATGGACACAGCTACCAAATAAATATTATGTGACTCCTAAGAAAAACACAAAAGCCAGCAACCTAGTCTACATCAGGCCCCTCTTCATATTTGAGCACTTTCTTCCTCCCTTGATCCCGTCCGACATCCCTATCCTGTTCCTTCCCTTTCCACGTTTGCCTAACATTCTCCCCTCTATTACAGTCTTCAACATCCCACTGCCGGTCAACACCCCCTTCATCCACTTTTCCTGCCTCCATAGGATTTCTCCCAACAAACCCCTCTCTTCGCCCACCATACCAAGTACTTCCTCATTTGTTTTCTTCTCCGTCCATTTCACCTTCTCCATTCTTCTCCACACCCACAATTCAAAAGCCTCCAGTCTACGTCTATCATCCTGCTTCAATAACCACGTTTCCGCACCGTACATAGCTACGCTCCATATCAAAGTTTTTACGAGTCTTTTCTTAATATCCTTGCTCAACGTCCCTGTCATCAACTCCCTCCTCCTTGTGAAAGCCTCTTTGCCTAGCGCATTTCTTCTCCTTACGTCCCGACTAATTGGACCGTGTTGGTCCAAAACACTACCGAGATACGTAAACTGTTCTATCTGCTCTAGTTTTTGCCCTCCTATTTTATTGTTTAACTTAGCCTTTTTCTTTCTAGAAAATCGCATAAACTTTTAGTAATATAAATAAGTATAAATATCTTCAAAATCGCCAAACTTATTCATTCATAATTACGTTCGGCGCTGTTTGCCTTCAAAAAGTGAGGCCAACACGTTACTTAGTCCCAACTCACAATTAATAAGAAATGACCTCTTTCCTTGTTGTAAATCAATAAATTATTTTGTAAAATGTTTAAATTCCATTGCGATATCACTTGTTTAGTGTGCAATCCCCAAGTGGGATTTTTTAGCTATGTGAGGAGAGTTCTATAAACGAATCGATCAATCCATGTACTCGTGTGCTACTGCTTCTCATGCTCATGATGGACCCCTGATCACCATGACACGAATTCGAGCAAGGCAGCCTCATCCCTGGACAATTTATAACCACGACGCTGGTACTTGGCAACGGTATTTTGGAAATTTTCCAGTGCGTAGTCAGGGAAACAAGTCCGAAAAATCGACAGTGTTTCATTCTGTGGGCCTTGGTTTTGATTTGTACTGCTTCATTTCGATTAAAAATACAGCAAGCTATCTCGACTTCAATTTGTGGAGTTTTTAAGCAGTGCGGTACTTAAAAACGAATGTAAGTGGACGAGTCTAAATTGATTTTGAATGTGGATTGTGTAACGACCTCGAGGTGCTAACGAAGTGCTTAATGTTTCCGCGTAAATTTGAAATTCACTTGGAACTTAGCAAAGATTAAACAATATCGGCAAGTATTCATGCTGTAGACAGATATAATCGCTAATCTTTACGCATGGTTAAAAACGTTGTTAATGTAAAATATTTCGGGAAAAGTTTCGGAAAAATAGGTTTATTTCAGATATTGCTACAGTGCCTCAAAATTCTTCGAAGTCAATCAATCCCTTGAGCGTCGACACAATTTTGCCTGCGGCTTTTCCACGACTCTTAAGGCTCCCTGGTAGGCGGAAGGTCCTTAAGGGTACCAGTGTGAAAGCCTCTTCGACGGTACTTAAGAGTCGCATGGTGATGTTCTTTAAGGGAGGATTTCAATTTGGATATAGTAAATAGTCTGCTGGTGCCAATTTGGGACCATGAAACGGTTGGGGAATCGTCGCGATGTCCAAGCAGAAGGTCTTCGCAAGCAAGTATTCTCCACTTCACTCTTGGTCGTCCGTCCAAAGACGTTCGGGACGAGTTTAGCGCAAAAATTTCGCATCGCCAAATTTCCAGTGATATAATGGTGTGTGCACTGTCACGTTGCACCAATGCCAATAATACGATCTGCGATCATGCGCACACTTAACCGACGTTCTGAATTCAGAACTTCACGCACACATCAGGAAAAATTGTTACCGATACTTTTTATACAAACATTGTGTATGTAAGAGTCCCGCAGTTAGCTAGGATTATAAAATTAGCTGAAGGTACCTTCGATTCCATTAATAAGGAGTAATAAATTAATTCGAGGTGCAATGTGTACCTCGAATTAAATAATTGTTCATTGCAAGATCGTTCTCAGTTTTGCTATTAAATTTGAACAAATGTTTATTTCATTTCCCACAGTGACACTCGGTGTACTTGGTGTGTTCCTTCTATGTTCTAAGATTGAGACATACCTGTTGAAATGTAACGGGACATTATTTCCCGCCTCGTGTGTTCCATGCATCAAAGGACGGCGAAAGGCGGTCGCGGTGATAAGATAATGAAAATAAGGTGTTTGTGAGCACGGATGTTGACAAAATTAGAAGTGGATACAGAGCGCCAGTCTGGTTTTCGTTCTTCCTGTGCAGTGGAAAAGTGTTTGTCACTGCTGTGGATTAAGAATACCACGAAATCTCACTCGCCCCTTGTGTTATTGATCCAAGTGGAAACTCGACAAAAGAAGCGATTGCTCACCCTGTCACCGATCCACCCTGGTCTGGTGGGTGTCTGGGCTGTGTGCACCCTAGGCCACTTCTGATACAAAATACTCCCCTCCCCCAAGCGCGGTCAGATAACGTTACTCTGATCTGTTATAGTGCATGGGAAAAATTACATCCTAAATTTATCTCGACTACATGATATCTCCTACCGTAGTTCGTGCAATGGGGCTAATCACCGCCAAAGATACGTCATTCCAATTAATTCAAGAGGTTTGATTCGTTAAATATTGTAGAGAAGACGAGTTTGACAGGCCTTTCAGGAGGATTAGGCCACTTGAGATGCGAAAACAACCAGCCAGACTGAGACTTTAAGGAATGTTTGGAATAACCGACTTTAGTTTTGACACTAAAGGAATTATTGTGGTTCCTCACTATTTAGGTAGATCAGACCACAAAGGTAAGATGAGGGAGATGGATTCCAGTACAGATACACATCTACATCTACATAATACCCCGCAAGCCGCCGCAAGGGCGTGTGGCGGGGGGTGTTAGGTCACCAACCGTAAAAAGGAAAAATACCACATGCAAAATAACAACACGGAAAATTACACCCACAGCAGCGCACACACTCATGCAAAAATCCCTTCATCCAATACTCATGCAAACACATATATCGCAAAACAACTAAAAAACTGCACCCCATGATGCAGCACGAAAGCTATCCTACAACACGGAAGCCAGGACACAACAAGCAAGAAATTGAAACATCACTACCACATGAAAATGCACCACGAAACACTCTACCCCCAAAGAGTCTGTAAAGGGAATGGAATGCGACCCAACGTTGCAGGTAGCAGGAATTTACCCCCGCGGAGAGGGACGAGGGATTGAAAGGAAAGAGACTTAAAAACAGATGAACGGAACACGAATGAGGTCATTCGGAAAATATAGATGTAAACATTCGTACTTTCCCCGGACAAGCGAGAATCATAATACTTAGAAATCAAAATCACTATGGAAATATTAAACACATTCCATTTACAAGTCAGGACAAGATCAAACATTGTGTAGACATGAGGTATATTTGTAGGTATATGTTAGTTTATAGTATTTTTATTTGAATGCATGTAAGTTATAGAGATTTTCCCCTTATTTATTCCTCTATGTGTGTGGATTGGCATGAATTTCTTGGTTTTGCATGTCGTTTTATTCTCTTTTACAGGTGGTGACCTAACAGCCCCTGCCACACGCCCATGCGGTGGCTTACGGGGCACTATTTAGATGTACTTGAATCTGTAATTTAACCTTCGCTCCATGAGTGATTCTCCGCTTGTCTCCTCTAACATTTTGGATAACCTACTCAGTTTGTTGTAACAACGTTTTACAAATCTAGCTCCTCAACGCTGCACGTGATTCAATTCGGTAATCAATCCAACTTCGTGAGGATCCCATCTACTGGCACCATGGTCAAAATAAGGCCTAACCAGCGGAAGATAACATTACTCTTTGATATTTTCGTCGCATTTTTTCAATACTCTGCTAATAAATCATAATTATTTGTAAACTTGTCCGCACATTCTCCGAATATGTTTCGCGTTTACGCTTTCTCATATGTGCTAGCCACCGAGAAAAGATTCGCTTGTTACCCCATAAACGAATGGTATGATATGTATGGTATATAAATTTATTGGATAAGGAAAATATTAATTCAACTTTGAATTTTGTTTAAGGGAGAGTTGATCGTAAATGAATTGGGCTAATGTTTTTTTCATTTTGATCGCTACGATTTATATATATCTACTCCAAGTTTTTTTTGTGTATGCCTCCTTTTTCAATGACTTTTTTCTCTTTCCAGGTACGTTCGATCGGGATTTCTTCCCTCCTGATTTCAGCAGAGCCCACCCTGTGAGTTTCTAATCACGCGTTCTCAGTTATCGGAAGAGCGATTCCTATCCTTCATGTTTTTATGGCCGAATGCGCGTAAGTTCTGAATTCGGAATCCATGCCTATGCTCGCTAACCTACACATTATTCTGGCTTGGTGTTTTTTTTGCAGATTACATAACTAATTAGCGGATGAAATTGAATTAATTGAAGGATGTGCTCTTAAAAAAAATCTCCACTACGTCGATATTTATTTTATTTATATTTATTTTAGTACAATGTAAGCCCCTTCCAGGGTGTTTGGCAGGGGGCGAATGCACCCCAGACTACTTTTGACCCGATTATGGCCTTACTGCGTTCTTAAAATGTTATGCTGATATCAGTCACTCTGGTTATGCTTTTCGTCTTTCCTCATGTTGTCACGCTGCCGTTACGTTGATGATTGTGTCCTTAAAAGAATTGAGTATTTCTTTACTCATCTCACCGGTTTCTTTTCTTTCTCTACGCTCTCAGTCTGATTGGAAGTTATCTCGGAATGGTCCATTACTTCCTATATCGAGATTCAAATTAAATTTGCGTCTTGTAACCATGTCATTTACGGCCTATTCCGTAGTTGGCGCTTGCGGACCAAAAGACTCCTCTCTCTCTCTCTACGTCTCGCTGTTTGCCGAAATGCTTTGACATCTCCAGTATTCAGTTCCATTAGGTCCCCCCCCCAACCCCCAGTGCCCCTTTCAGAATCGAGAATTCCCTTTCACCCTTTAGTCTCCTCGAGAGACTCTGTCTGTGTATACCTACCCTTTCGCAAGCTCTTCACTTTTTTATTTTACCTTTCTTCGGTCCCCCTTCGCTATTTTATGCGCAGTAATTATTTGTATTCGCAATTAAGATCACCTTTTAGGTTTTTAATAGAAATACGAGGGTAGGCTGAAAACTAATGCACACATACTGGCAGACCGTAAACAAAATTACCTTCAGAAGCACTCCTGGTGGCGTTTACATAGCACTATAGAACACGTCTCCATACTTCCGCTTCTCAAAATAAACTGGATGAACGTAACGATCTCAAACTTGCGCATGCGTGTTGAGGGGGAATGTTACTTCCACATGCCACCAGGGGTGCTTCCGAAGATGTTTTTTTTTTCCTGTAAGCTTGTGTGCATTTGTTTTCAGTCTACCCTCCTAGTTTACCGCCTAACATTCTAACATCTTCAACAAAATTGATGTATCATTCAAATTAAACAACATACAGCTGATAAATAACACGGTTTCAAGCTTGGCATGGTGGAAATTCTTCATGAAGAAAGAAGACACTTTCCTTTTCCACGTAGAATATTCTATGACGACCTAGTTTTCGTTTCAGGGTAACATCTGGTCGCATGAAGATGTTACGCTGTAACAAAACTTACATCGTAATAAAAATATTCTGTGTGGAAAAGCCAAGTGCCTTTTTTCATCAATATCCAGCTGATTTGAGAGATGATTGAGGTGAAACTAGTCACCGCAATAAATTCATTCCCGTATAAGCGCAAAGACTTAGATCCAATTTTTCGTGCGAATATTCAGCTGCGATGCCGGAATATCACATCTTGGTAAAAGCACTTTAGTGGACTTTCATTGTTTGTAGCACAGAGTTTGTAAGGTGGCAATCCTAGAGCTAATACGAGTTCGTTTTAATCTTTTGCGTCATTCTATGACGATATTTCGGTGTAGAGTTCCACCAACAATTAATTAATATTGGATATAGGATTGGCAACTTACAAACTCACAGCCTTTAGTTCACACTCTCTTTGTAGCACTTTGCCTTTGCAATAAATTACATTCCTTCGCACATACGTAAGCGAAATATTTCGAGATCCTCTTCGTTAAGAAATATTAACTTGACTGCTCTGTATTTTTTACGCTTTAATGTTATACGTAATGTGTACCTTCCCCTTGCGTTGCATAAGGGGATGAATCGTATTTACGAAAAAAATGATTTCGTGAATTGCCTTGTCAGTTATAAAAATCATCTATTCATATTAATTCACGTTCAAACGTTGTTCACAAGAATAACCGGTGAAAGTTAGAAAGGAGATTTCGGTTGCGGGAAAATCGGTTAAAAGTCGGGGGAGCGAATCCAGAAAATAAGTGACTACACCGCCAATGCACATTTCCGTATTCCACGCCGAGAAACCTAATCCAAAATTGGCTTAAATTTCTCTCAAATGCACATTTCACGAAGGAGGGAAGCTTCTAATTTGGAGTGGATTTGGTGCAGGGCCTTTGGGAGGATTGAAAGGCTCTCACCCGAGCTCCCTTCTCGCCTCCCTCTCATCCTCATCTCGTCAGTGCAGCATCCACTCCCCCTAATTGACTGGACCCCCCCTTCTTCCCCTCACACGACCCCCTCCACCCTCCCCACATCTCTCCCATTCGCCCTCCGTCCGGGAAACTCTTTAATCTCCTCCTCTAAGGCTCGCCTCCCATCAATAGACACCCTCTCTCGTCAAGGACTTTCTTCGCCGCACCCATAGTCCCCCAATTTCCACCTCACTCGCAATCCCTCATGGGTTTTTACATAAAGAGGCGGCTAAATTCCTTTTCGTCGTCAGGTTGCATGTCTGGAGAGATTTATTTATGCAAGCGAACGAGAGGGTGAGGGATGCGCGGACCGCCATCTTTAGTACTTGGCCGATTATGAGTTGGTTTGGACGCTTCCCAAACGCGCTTTTAACTACCCCTCGTGGACATTTAACACTTCCCCCCCCCCAAGCTTAAACTCTTTTCTTCCTATTTAAACTCCCTTCAGCCTTCTCGCGGCATACTTTCTTCCACCCTGAACGGCGTCCCTGAATCCCCTAAAATTAAACCCTGCGCACTCCTCTTAGTCACGCCTACCAACAAAACCACCTTTCGACATCTCCTCTACTCACTCCTCTGCCTTATTCGGATTTCCCCGAGCAATTTTTCTCCTCTCTCCTCCCAACCATATTAAAACTGACTCGTTAGCCTTTCTCTATTTCTAAATAATATTTACTGTATTTGCTCTTTTCCCTTTGCTCATTCTGTCGATGCATTTAGATATATTCATGCGTGGAGCCACCACTAGGGTGTGGAACGGGGGTGATTACGCAACAGACTTTTGATCCAAAACACTTTTACCCCCTAGCGCGATCGAACAATGTTATTCTGATCCCTTATCTTTCATGGAAAAAAATAGATCTTAAATATACCTGCTCTACACTTAATCCCTCTGATTTTATTAACATGATCTCTCCTACGGTTGTATGATGGGGGTTATAATATATATTTTCATCATCACTGCTGAAGAGACGTCATTCCAATTTATGCAAGAGCTTCAATCTGTAATTTAACCTTCGCACCGTTAGTGATTCCCAGCCTAGCTCCTCTAATATTTTGGATACATTACTAAGTTTATCATAACAACGTTTTACAAATCTAACTCCTCCACGCTGCACGCGATCCTATTCGGCAATCAATCCAAATTCGTGTGGATCCCATAATATACTTGCAGCATATTCTAGATGATGCCTAACCAACGACAGATAACATTTCTCTTTGACCTTTCCATCATACTTCCCCAATACTCTTTTAATTAATTCTAGTTTTTCGTCAGCCTTTCCACATATTCCCCGTATATGTTTCACTCAGGAGTTTCGTGGTTGAGGGTAACTCCTAAGTACTTAATCGAGTCTACCATTTCTATTTCAGTATTTTTGATGCTCTACTCTTAAATTTCGGGAGGTAATTACTCATGTTCCAAAAAGTCATCACTTCGCACCCAAGTTTAATTATTCTAAGACTAGGATGAAAGTTGCTCTAAAGCATATATCGTTCAAACAAAAATTATTAGTTTGTTTAAAAAAAATGGAGACGATTCTACGAGAAAAACAGTAATACTAGAAACACTGAATTAATGAATTCGAACCGAAAAAAATGTTGCCTTTCACATGAGATACGAATTTATTATGATTGATTTCACTGCAAAAGACTCCATACATGTGAGTGCCGTAGCGTAGCAGTGCTATTTCTTCATAAATTTTTATATTACTGTGTAAAATATTAATGTTTTTTAGTGGCTTATAAGTCAACAAAGTTTCGGTCTCAAATGTAAGCTGCATTAGTGGACTTATTACCTTTAATTGTTGTTATCTATGTAAAGTATACCACACATAATAGGAAGGATACACTTGTTTGTATTTAACCACTCAGAAAAATTCTTAA
Source organism: Hetaerina americana (assembly GCF_022747635.1). Taxonomy (NCBI): domain Eukaryota; kingdom Metazoa; phylum Arthropoda; class Insecta; order Odonata; family Calopterygidae; genus Hetaerina; species Hetaerina americana. The sequence goes on from NW_027286985.1 coordinate 105,779,607, forward strand.
AACAATTGAAGTGCCGGCCCGTGGGAAATATGTGGACATACATATGAGGAGGCACTTTTGAAACTATAGGATTACAAATATCTTACCCCGCCATGATTAAAGTCGTGTGGCTTATTAGTTTTTCTGTGAAATGGAAATAATTTTGTCGAGGAAAGATTTTTCCCGTGTAACATGAGTAAGGTATTGTTGCAGTTTGTATAAGACATCCCGGTTTTATTGAATTCCTAAACATTAAGAGCATAAATACCATAAGATGTATTTTTTCCGAGAGGCTCTCAACCATGTCAATTTTTGAAAGGAGGACATGTAACGTACGATATATATAGAGATCTCGGTGTCGTAGACCAAGGATGAGACTTAGTTTGAGATTAAGTAATTCCTGGTTGAAATTCTAGTGCTCAGTGATGCAGTGGCCCATTAGAGCCTGCGTGCTTGATATGAGTATTTAAAACAACCTTATCTCGAAATTTTGACTGAGTCAAATTGATTTTGTATGATGTGTTTGAAGGAAGTGAAGATATAAATTTGAAACTGGGAACAAAATTAGCGCCCTTCGCATTTTCCATTGAATATACGAGGGTCATCCGGAAAGTAGTACCCGTTCGTGCCGCATGAAGTGCTGACGACGCGAGTAGCCGCTGGACGAGGTCAGATAGCTTCAGTGGCTTGTCTGCCTTCTCTGAGCCAAGTTGCGTGACGCTAGCATTGCCTGTGTTGCTTCTGTGATTGTTTACAATGTTTAAAAAAATTGAGAACGCCGCCAGTTGTGAAGTGAGGGCAGTGATTAAATTCCTCAATGCAAGAAACGTTCGCCCATGTGATATTCATCGCCAATTAAAGGAGGTGTATGGAGACAATGTAATGGACGAGTCGTCTGTTCGGCGGTGGTGTCGCAACTTCAACATGGGGAGGGGGAACACACACGACGATGAGCGTTCGGGGAGACCGTCTGTCATTACAGACCAACTGGTGAGCTCAGTTGACGAATTCGTGAGGAACGATCGGCGCGTCACAATTGATGACATCTGTGAGCATTTTCCCAATGTTTCTCGAACAATTGTTCATGAAATTGTTAAACACCATCTGCATTATGCAAAAATTTGTGCAAGATGGGTCCCTCGCGTATCTCAATGAGCTGGCGGCGAAGGACTATGCAGCAGGAATACAGAAACTTGTCACACGTTATGACAAATGCCTTAATTTGCTTGGAGATTATGTTGAGAAGTAGTTTAAAGTATCCTCTTTCAAATAAAATTTTTTATGTTTGTTAATATTTACTTTTGTGTCTTTATTTCACGAACGGGTACTACTTTCCGGATGACCCTCGTATAATCCCACAATGAGGAGAAGAGCTAGATAGTTGGATCTAGATAGGTGCATGTATGTGTCGATAGGTGTGTCTAGGTAGGTGGGTGGGCAGCCAGACCAGTCCTAGCATTTTAATGACCTCCGATTTTGGTAGAGGAAGAAGTGGGAGGGGGTCGATTAGGGATAATCCCAGCTGGAGTCGATCAGGAATGGGCGTGGCACTTCTCTCTTCTCCGAAGTCAATAGGTTTTTATTTCCTCGCTCCCCTTCATTCGACTTCGGACCAAATGACTGCATGTGAGTCAGTTCTGTTGTACGGGAGTAGGCTGAAAACCAATGCACACTCGTTTGCGTTCCTTGGATATTCCAATATGGTTTGCGATACGCTTTTGAGTGACTCGCCGGTCATTTTGAATCAAATCTTCGACGAGTTTGCGATGTTTATTGTCTGTGGCTGTGATCGGACGTCCGCTGCGTGTTTCATCAACAATCATGGCTTTTCCAGGATCGCAACCACGAAATTTTACTACCCATCGATTTACAGTAGACCTATCAACAGAATCGTCACCACAAACCGCCTTTTAATGACGATTAATCTCAGTAGGATTCACTTATTCAGCAGTTAAAAGTTCGACAACAGCACGCTGTTTAACTCGCGTTGACATAGCCTTAGAACACGTCTCCATACTCCCGCTTCTCAAAATCCACTAGATGAATGTGACGACCTCAAACCTGCGCATGCGTTTTGAGGGGGAATGTTACTTCCACATACCATCAGCAGTGCTTCTGAAGGTCATGTTGTTTGTGATCTACAAGCATGTGTGCATTAGTTTTCAGCCTACCCTTGTAAATCCGAGGGTACTTATCTGCTTCAAAAATAGCTTAAAATCCTTAAATTGAGCCAGGAAGACGTATGGTAAGATAGATAGAAAGTATAAATATTTAGCAAAGCATTACAATACAAATGGTGTGATTCCTGAGTGTCTAAAATTCTCTCAAATCCATATACAGTTTTTACCACTGAACTGATTTTCAAGAATCATTGCTGAATTTTTCGGCCCTTCATTAAATCACTTAAATGTATTTTGTGACCCGGATATAGTTTGTAAGTATACTGTTAACAGTCTGAGAGAAAGTTTAATTTATTGACTTAAGACAGCGGATGGATAAATTATTGTCACCGATCGTTCAATAAGTCCCGGGACTAACTAAGAAATAACATTTGTTTCGCAATGTTCGTTTTTATTCATCAACATAATTACCTTCAAGAGCTATACATACAATCAATTCCTAATGCTTTTCTAACTTTTCGATACCATGCTTGTCAAAATATTTGTCCTTGTCCTTGAAATAAGCTTGAGTAGTCGTTAGGGGGATAGAACTGGAGAGTAATTGGGGGGGTGGGGAAGCAGATTGAAGCCAAACTTCGTTCAATTTTCGCCATTGTTTTCATTGACTTGTGGCACGGTGGCACCTCGTCATGATGAAAGATGATTTTTTTCTTCTTCATGCACGGTCCTTTTTTCGCGATTTCGTCCTTCAAAAGCACCAATAACTGAATTCAACAGTCGCTATCGATAGATTTTCCCTTTTTTAAGGTAGTCTTTATTTAACTTATAACTTCAAAATAATACCCCGTTCAATAAGTCGGGACTTATTGAATTATTGGTTAATATCTCTTAATGTTCCTCTACAAGCGTAATTTTGATTTGAAAACATTAAGGTATTAAAAATTAAAAATTTGGGAATAGGTAATCCGCTGACAAACAGAAAAGGAAATAGCATTAAATTTCACTGGGTAATGCATTAAGCTATCTGGTACATTCAAAATTGTAAAGCACTAATGGCTGAAACATATTATTCTATTGTCATAAAATATAAATATTGGACAAAGTGATAACCCAAATCAACGAGTAGAGTTGTAATGCTATCTTTTTTAAGATTATTGACATAAATTGACGACTGTTAATGATGACTAATGATAATAATAATAAGCCTTAATTCATAGTTAAAGGTGTTATTAAATGTAATTCATATCTAAATATGATTTGCTCTCAAATTCTTCGAATTGATTATGGGATCATATTTTTCTTCGCGGTTCCACAAGCTTCCTTTCGTGCTGTGTGGATTGTATCTTCCTGTTTAGATAACCCCAAATATAGCAATAAAAAAAGAGAGTAAATTATTCACACTCTCGCCTGGCAAAGGACCCGGCTGGACTTCATTTTCTCTTAATGTTAATCTCGTAATGGCCATTACATCATTTTTCTACGAGTATCATCCTATGTAAAAATCCTCAGGGAGCATTAATATTTCATTCAGTTTTCATACGCTCACCGCGGCTCCAAAGATCACCCTTCTTCCAAGCCTTTGCATCCCTTCTTCCAAAGCTTGCTCGAGTGGCCTCTAGTGACTTCAACGGAAACTCAATTAAAAATTTAAATTTTCTCTACATAATGAAAAACCCCGTGAAAAGATCCCATGTAATTAAAAACGGCAGCTACTGCAAACTATATGAATTGTTAATATTTTCTTTCGCTGGTTACGCTTCATTTCGAATATGTAGCCAGTGTATTTATTTTTTCATTTTATTTTCAAATTATCAATGTACTCCGCAAGCCACCTTGTTGGGTGTGTGGCAGGGGGTGAATACAAACCAGAGTAATTTTTTACCCGAACATGACACAACCGTGGTCGGACAATATTATTCTGATCCATTATCGTTCGTGGAAAAATGAGTTTTTAATCTATCTGTTATAAACTTAGTCTCTCTAATTTTATTGACATGACCTCTCCAACCGTAGTGCGATGGGGTAGTAATACATTTTCAACATCACTGCTTAAGAGACGTCCTTCCAATTGATGCAAGACATTTAATCTGTAATGTAAACTTCGTTAATGATTCCCAGCCTAGCTTCTCTAGGAGGAGGTGACGGCAATATTAATATGAATTGTTTTTATCAAATTAATAAATTGAGGAGCTGCACAGCTCGGATAATGATTAACGATTGCTTGTGGTATGCTTTATACTGTGGTATTGCTTGTGGTATGCTTCAGAAAATAATTACATGTGTTTCAGAGGATCTTATTCTAAATCAAATTATATAAATTCATCATTAATATTTATTTTTCTTGCACTCTCTGTGTCTCGTCTTGAATTATTATTTAGATGGTTATTGTCTATGTTATTTATTTTATTTTTTGGAAATTAAAGCAAAATGTATCGATTTAATAGGCAATATATTTTACCACACTCAGAGCTTCCTTGCCATGGGTATAAGCTCTTGTCTTCCCCGTACTGTGCACATTAACTTCGCGTAAAATGCAATCCAATTGCTGGTCGACAGGAAACGGCAAAGCTTTTTACGGGATTGGATGAGGAAGCAGGGTATCTCGTATATAAGTGTCTGCTATCCATTTCGTTTAGAGGTAAACTGCAGTCCTACATGAATAATTCCTTTTGAAGTAGGTTGTTTGTTATGTAGTCTTAAGTGAATGCACTCATCAAAATTAATAATTGGCTGCATCCTTAGCTGAATGAGGCGTCCAATCGATAACTCAGAGGTTGCGGGTTTGAGTCTCGTCCCGGTCATACTGGTGCTGTGCTCACTCTGATACGTTCGGTCCCTGGGAAACCACCGGCCGAGCCAAGTTTGGCTCTTCAGGATTCTATGGTTACGCGGGGCACAGGAGGGAAACAAGAGTGGTGACTCAAATCCCTGGCTCGGGTATTCGGCGAAGACAGGAGAGAAACTAAGAAGTTAAGTCTCTTAGAGGGTTGAAATGCACTAGGCAAAGCTTCGTCAAGACAGGGCCGCCTTTGGAGAATCCTGATCCCCCTTCCCCCCGCCCTCTATTCCGCTACGAGCTGTCTTCTCTGGACTGGTCGAAATAGGATCAAAGCTGGGTACACCATCCTGGATAGGGTCGTGCTCGGTGGACTCCAAGTTTAACACTCTTTGTCAACTAGTTTCAATGTTTCGAGGGATTACAAGTTTCGGACTCCATAGACGAGGATTGTCGCAATTTCTGAGCTGTTTGGACTGCTTAGTGGTCCAGGAGACGGTCGTCCGGAGTCTCGGAGTGGGATTTTATGTGATGGAGGTGATCCCCTCGGCGTTTCTTGTTCTCTTACTCCTTAATACCACTAATGAAATTTCCAAAGTTTCGCAAATCCAAGAGGGAAGGTCCCATTATACTGTCCAATATCAGCTGACATTAGTTTAACCATTATAAATGCGAACCAATGGATAAAAATTCGGTCGCAGTTGGTGGGTTCGATAAGGTTTAACAGATTATTGGCAATGCAAGCAATATAGATATAATTCCATTCCGTTTATAATTTAGGGATTCCATAATTTCAATCTTGGTACCATTGGCTGCAGGTTGGCCACATATCGCTTTAATATCCGGCAATTACCGTATGATTTCATTACGTTAATAATACAAGGATTCACTAATTTTGTTATTACTGTAATCGAAAGTCAAAAGTATTAGTAGTATACAAATATTAGTGAGTTAAATATTCGGACCAAAATTAGTCTTGCATGTATTCACCCCCTGCCACTCCACCTATCGGTGGCTTGCGTGGCAATAAAAATACTAATGCTGAAACACTATTCTGTGTTCCCAGTCCACAAGTGCACTTGCAATTTTTTGAGTCTTCAAACGAACATAGCAAAGGATATTCGCGTGCTATGCTTTGCTAATTATACAGGTATGTATATTTATTGGATAGCAGAATGAAGATGGGAAAAATCTACGCTTCCCAAATGCTAGTGTTGGTTAAACTTAGTCTGGTTGTGATGTCGAATCGGTTCGATTAGAAAATGAATTGAATTCATACCTTACACGTCTTTTATTATGCTGGTGATCCATTGAAGAACTATTGTGCCCTAGCAATTTAATGAATGCGGTAAATAATGAGTTATCGTCCTTTACGTTCGAGGAAGGCTTAAGAAGAGTCAGAACGGGCATCTCGTGATCTTCGGGACGGAAGTTATTCAGGGTCTCCCTCTATTCATAATTAATACGATTTCTCCAAATTGGCTCGAACGGCTGGAACTGGAATTTATTTAGTCCTTGAATTCGTTTTCTTCACCAAGCCCTCCTCCTCCATCCATCAATGACCCCTAACCCCTCAGCATAATCCATTCCTTGGGGCGCACCCCTGAAAAACCCTAGCTTCTCCAAAATTCAACCCCCCGACCGACCCCTCTCGGAGGTGAATTTTGAGCTCTCCGAGTGCCGGACGGTGCTCCCCGCTCACCCGCCGCCCCCTTCACATCGATCTTTGCGCCCTCCGCCCTTCCCTCCTTTCCACGAAATTATCGCTTAGGGAGTAATATTTTGGCAATAGTAAACGCTAATGAAGTTAGGTTTCGAGGATTGGAAGGGATCGGAATAACATTGTCCGACTGAGGTAGGGGTAAAAATATTTGGGTCAAAATTATTCCGATGTGTATTCACCCCCTGCCGCACACCCCTAGAGGTGGCTTGCAGGGCACTAAAAATTTAAAATCAACATGGTTGGGGCGTCTGCACCGGGCTGTCGCCGCCCGCCCGATAGGCTTCTTCCCCTGCCCCCGTCGCCCTCGATCTCCTTTCGCCACCCCCCCCCCCCCTTCGCAACGCCCTCCTTGAGTGATGAGCAAATAGGCGTAATGAGATCAAACCTTCGCGTATTCCAGGGTTTCCCGTCGGCAGCTTTCTTCTTCCCTTCTTACCAAAAGTCCTGAATTCTTCCCGTGTGTTTGGTTTCCTTCAGCGTTGTCTTGCGTCGCAATCCCGTCGTTTCTTTCGACTTCTTCCCCTCCGAAGTCGCAAGGGGTGGGTGCGGGAAATCGGCCCTATGTCGAGGGAGGCGGTGGCTAAACGGGTGTGCTATTAATCATATAAGATTGGAATGGGAGAGTTTTAAAAATAGAAGAAAGAGGAGTAGGTTAGGCGAGATGTATAGAATTGTTAAAAGTGACGAAGCGTGGATTTATGGAAGCGCGGATTTATGGAAATAATTAAAAAAACCAAAATTTAATGGGAAAAAATGGCCACAGTTTTCAAATGAAAATAAGGACGCAAAAAACAAACAAGAAAAAATAATGTTTTTTAAACAGAATTATTCTTGAATGGAACCATCCAATCCAATGGATCCATCCAATTTTGGAAGCTTTAAGAATAAGTGTAATGCCGCCACGGGGTGATAAACTTCGTTCATCAGTGATTATTATACTGTTGTAAATGTTTAAAATATTGTTTATACGTGATGTGGACGACGTGACAGGTTGTATTGCAAAAGTAAATGATGTGTTAACGGTCCGTGATTTTGAGCGGTATACGAAGTTGAAGAGTTCGTGATTTTGGACGGAAGGGTGCGTTGTAGGTATGGTGTGAACCTAGCCCTTGTGTGATGGTAAAGGTACGGTTGGTAATCTTTAAGTGTCATTGTACATATATAAGAGCATTTTGTCTCATATCTGTTCTTCTTGTGTATGTATTTTAGTATGTATATTGTAAGAGTGCACGTTGAACAGACTTGACCGTTGCCACCAGGACAATTTTCTAATTGCGACGAGATTTAAAAAATAATGTAATTTACGGAACTAATATCGATTAAATAATCAGCAATTGTTCTCGTGAATGCGTTTAAAGGAAAATATGCAGCATACTCCAAAAATGAGTGGAATAAATCCAGAGAAAATAATGGATTGCAGATTGAATTGCAAATTCAAGTACTCTCGTTCATCGACGCGCCTCTTCCAGTCGTGGTGCGTTTCGTGGGGAGTGTCTGTCGGAGGGAAAGGCACCTTTTCACGGCCTCTTTTGGCGTTTACCGGCGTTCCGAAATGGCTTCCTTTCAAACTCCTTTTTATTCATGGTAACTAAGAGAAGTCCGGCAATGCACCATCGGGACTGTAATGCAGCTGGGGCAGCGCTGCCCCACCTTGTGCTTCTGCCAGGCACTCGGTACTTCAAGAGGAAGGCGGTGTGGTGGACGGCGCGTTGTCGTGGTGAAGCCTTCAGTTGCAAAAGATCTCCTTCCAGACGTGTTTTACTCTTTTTTTCATAGCCTTTCGAGGACTTCCACGTAAAACTTACTAAGCACTGTTTGTCCCTGAGGCGCAAGCCCTCTTAAAGATAACGCCTTTCGGGCTGGAAACGACGACATTAATATGTACTTATTTTTGAGACCATGTAAGTCTCATTAGCCTAAAATTGGAAACTAATTTGCTATTCAAATTCAAGTTTTTTTCGGGTCTGCATTAGCTCCTTTAAACGCGCCTCCAAATGCAGTCGGTCCTGTCCACAATCACTACTTGGTATATACGAGGGTAGGCTGAAAACTAATGCACACACACTTGTAGACCACAAACAACATGACCTTCAGAATCACTCCTGGTGGTAGGTGGAAGTAACATTCCCCCTCAACACGCATGGGAAGGTTTGAGGTCGTGACATTCATCCAGTGTATTTTGAGAAGCGGAAGTATGGAGACTTTTTCTAGCGCTATGTCAACGCGAGTTAAACAGCGTGCTGTTATCGAATTTTTGCCTTCGCCTCATCGTCGGAGGTGGGATGATTACCCTTGAGGTATCTCTTGAGTTAAGGAAAAAAATAAAATAGCAATTTTTGTTGAGGGGTAATGTTACTTCCACATGCCACCAGGAGTGCTTGTGAAGGTCATTTTGTTTGTGGTCTGCATGTGTGCATTAATTTTCAGCCTACTCTCGTACATATAATAATAAACCGGACCGCATGTCAGCACATACCATTTCTTATTGGTAACATCAATGATATGAGTACTAATGTAGTCAAAAATACAAAGTTAGAGAATATGAATGTAATTGCACATTTCAAACCCAGTTTAGTTCGAATGAAATACTCATGCGACAAACCACCATCCGGTGGTGGCGTCAAACCATTTGAAAGGCGTTTCGGATCGCATGAGCGTCTTCAATATTAAGGAAAATTTTCCATGCTCAGCGAAATCTTCGTGTTGGGCTTACCCTCTCCATCCTAGCCTATTTCAATCTTTATAAATATTTTGCTATCACACGATCCTCTCGCATGCTGTGACCAAATGAAATGCAGGTTCCTTATTGGCCGATGGTTGGACCCTTCACCCGTGGCGCCTTCACCGGGCGCCGAGCTCTCCCGCCCGCACCCACGGCGTGCTTGCATCCTCAGCAGTCCCCCGGTTCCGCACCCCCCCTCCGCCACTTCCCTGGGAACCCCTCGGGATATTATCGACCCCTGGGATCGCTTCCTTCGTCCTTCCATCCTTCCTCCAACGACCCCCTCGCCCCCACCCCACCCCAATCCTCCTCCTCGCCCGCCCTCACCTCCTTTCATTATCCCCATTTACCTTCCCTACCCAGCGCTAACTTTCGCCGCGGTCCCTTCACCCCTCTCCGCCGTCTCCCTTAAGTGTTGCGTTTCCAAGCCCACCTCAGGCAAACTCAACCCCCCCCCCCCGCCTTCCCACCCGCCACCCGTCCGGCCCCGAACGCCATCATTAGGGAGAGAATTGGGAAGTTTTCTTCTTTTCCGAGTTTTAATGGAACGGGAAACGTTCGTCGTAGTCAACCGTCCGCCTAAAAAGCACGGCTTTTTTCTTTTGTTTTGAATTGCAGTCTTTTTTGCGGATGGATTAAATATTTTTTCTTTACTTCCTCCGTCCTCCGCAAATGTTTTCCGCGATTATTTGTCCGCCGTCGAAATATCGATTGTCTCTCGTCCATTTGCTGTGTTCTCATCCCTATCGGACCTAACGCCTCCTTTTGTGGAACAAATGCCTTATCAAAGAGTTCGCTCTCGCTTCTTAAATGGATGTCATTGAAGTCTTGCGTCGTGTTGATTTGCAAGGCCAGATGTTGTTATTATCATTGTTATTAATATAATTATATTGGTAATGAAGTTGGGACGTAAGGAGAAGAATTGCGCTAGGCAAAGAGGCATTTACTAGGAGGAGGGAGATGAAGACAGGGACGTTGAGTAAGGGCATTAAGAAAAGACTCAAGGCAAACTAGGAAAGGGAAGGAACAAGATAGGGATGTTGGACGGGATGAAGGGAGGAAGAAAGTACTCAGAGATGGAGAGGGACCTGATGTAGAGTAGGATGCTGGCTTTTGTGTTTTTTTTAGGATTCACAAAATATTTATTTGGTAGTTGTGTCCATCCAAAACCTACCTAAACCGGTAGATTACCTTATAATAATAATTGTAATTATGATGTTTGCCTTATCAACCGAGTTACCCTTGCTATATTCCAGACTAGGCCTCAGCGGAGGCCCATAACCGCTTCTGTATGATGGGGGCATATATGCGGGGTTAATCGGAACCAGGTATGTAAAGCAACCCCTCACTTGGGGAACGCGACGAAAACATGCGGGACTCCCTAGGGCAAGTGTTCGATCTATGAATGTCGACTTAAATTAGTCGATATCGTTCAAGAGTGAACTTGAAGAACGCACGGCGATATTATTAATGTATTTGACGGCGATGATAAATGGAGAGTCCATAAATATTCATTTACGTCAATTATCATGACGCAATTAATTTATTGCTCCAAGGGTAGACATTTGAGGAAACTAGTTTCCATTCTTAAAAATTTTAAAAAGACCCTGATGATGCCTGAAAGATTTTGTGTATGAGAGGACCGTATACCCGAGTGCGCGATAACAGTTGAGGAACCACTCGCGCGAGGAGTCGCATTCGTAACGCTTTTTCGTTTATATACGCAATGAATTAACGAAAATCCAATTCCGATTTCGCGCCGCGAGGAGAAATCCGGTAACACGTATGCATTGTAGTTTCGCGGTGAGACCCTTGATTGCATATTGCTGCCGTAAAGTCGCGTTGTTGACAGCATCAGCGATACTGGTCAAGAATATAGTCAGTAATCAAGCCACCTAAAAAGATATTTACATTAGGTACATCATAGACTAACAAAGCATACTCGTGACATAAATAAAAATATCCTGGGTTGGGATCAAGACTTTTTGAATGTTCGGGTACAAAGAGTAATCATAGATGGAGTTAGCTCAGCAGTCGTGATTGCAAATCTAGGATGGAACATAGAATGGTACATGGAACTAGGGTGGGAGGGAGCAAGAGGCGGTTGTTAAGTGAGTTAGGAAGAGGAAAGCAGAAACAATTCGGTACGGTCAGAAATATAGTTCAATAAAGAAGAGAGGCGGAAGGAAAGCGAAAATTTAAACAGGAAATATTTAGGGGAATTAGGCTGGGAGTCACTTGAGATGCAAAGAGCGAGAATATTACTTTAAGAAAGGTTCAGAACAAACGAGTTTAACAAAGACACTATAGGAATTATTATGGCCCCACACTCTTAAGGTAGATCAGACCATGAAGATAAGATAGACTACAGTACAGATACTTGCGAATACTCGTTCTTTCCTCAGGCAATCAGGACTCATATTACTAAGAAATCAAAGCCAACAAAGAAATATTAAAGTCATCCGATTTACACACACGCAAACATGACATTTAATCCTTAACCCTAATTTTAATCCTTTAACCCTAATGTCAAAAAGGTAGCCGTTCATCCGCAAAAATGATTGATTCCCAGTGGGTGCAAGTTAAGGAAAAATGCGAACTCTTATTTTACGGTATTCCGTGTAATTTTACCGTAGAAAATAGTCACTGTTAAAAACGAGGAATCATAACGAAATGATATCGTTGGGTTGAAAAAAAACATCGCAATATAATATCATTGCACTATAGATGAAGAAGAAATGTGATTTAAAATAATTGCCATGGTGACTGCATCTCAAGTGAAAGCGCTGTTAGTAACTCAGTATCGCGTAATGGAATGTTCTGAATGTTTTTTTTAAATCGAGTTCCACGCCTCTGCGTTTCCCTGAGCAACATAATAGTGTCGCCCCGTTCAAATGTGTTTCACGTCCAGTAAAATGCACCCCTAACTAATCCGATGTGAAAGTGTGCCGAAAATTATAACTTCTCTTAACTAGATGATGTGTTGAAAAATCAAAAATGACTTTCAAGTCGTGAAAGACTCCTCCATGGGAGCAGAGAAAGTGTGGCATACGTGTGCAGGCGACTTTCATAATTGTGATGCGCGGCTGGAAAGCAGAACGAGACAGCACTCATCACCGAAGGGTTGTTGTTGGAGGGGGGAGTGGGGGAAGGAAGAAGGATTTCCACGCAGTCTCGTGTACTTTCGATTTATTCAAAGCATTTTTTGAATGCACGCCGGAATGGATATCGTTATTCTCTATTTATTTTTGAAGCAGCAAGCAAGTGAATGCACGCCTGAATCTTCTTTTTTTTTAAGAGTCCCCGGGTCCATTCACTCCTCTCATCCTTTCACCCCTTATCCTTTTCGCTCTTGAGATGTACGAGTACATGAGTATTTCGGTTTTCCGTTCTTTTTCTCCTGCGGCGAGGATACTCAAATTTCGTGTAAAAAGTGTGATTAAGAATTTTTTCCTGGCGTGTGTGCGTGAAGTGCTGAATTCAGACCGTCGGTTCAGTGTACGCGTGGTCGCAGATCGTGTAATTACATTGATAAGATGACAGTGCACTCACCATCATCACTGAAAATTTGGCGATACGAAAAACATGCGGTACCGGATACAACAACGGACGACCAGGAGCAGAGTTGAGTGAGTGTCTTTTTGCGAAGACCTTCTGCAACGACATCGCGAAGATTCCCCAACCCCCTTACAGTTCCGACTTGGCGCCAGCAGATTATTTCCTATTCCCAAAAATGAAATCCACTATCCCTCACGAGACCCTGAGTGACGTCAAATAAGATTGCGAGCGTACCCTTAAGGACCTTCTGCCTACCAGGGAGCCTTCGAGTCGTGGAAGAGCCGCTCTGGCAAAAGCGTGTCGTTGCTATAGGGATGTGCTTTTAAGAATTACGAGGCATTATAGCAACATCTGAAATGAATCAATTTTTCCGGATCTTTTACTCAAACCATTGAGCGTAATTAACCGATAAGGCATGGAATATGAAAAACAAACGAAATCGTTTGAAGAATGACCGTGCTTTGAAGAATTTTGAGCCATTGTAGCAATATCGGAAATAAATCTTTATTTCTTAAACTTTTCGCGATTTTTTAAATAAAAACCATGTATTATTTTCGGGTAATCACACTCTCCCTCTCTCTCTCTGACTGAGCCTCACAGTTGTTTAATTTAAGAAGAGATGTTGCTGTTTAATTTTATCTCTATAAAGGCATTCGCGTGCTATAAAAAGAACCTCGCGTGCTTCACGTGAAAAGTTCGTTCGCAAATACGCGTCCACGGAGCTACGTCCTAGTCCACTGCTGATTATTCGTCCCTGTGGAATTGGAAATGACAGAGCCGTGGAGATTGCTGTTGTGCTATTCTAATAACCTTTCGATGTGGGGAAAAGAGAAATACAGTTTCTGAAATGTTCATGCCTGCATTAATAAAAATCCACTGGCGCACAATTGTAAAATAATGGTTTTTTTTGCAGGAAAAAACTACATGGGCCGAATAATTGAAATTTTTTTCCGACCGTACTGCGAGATAGACAGAAACTTTTAAAAAAACCAGAGGCTGCTTACACTACAGTGCAATTTATAGGTTATGGCGTTTAAGCGCAATGGCAGCAAAAATAAAATTTGGGCTTGAACCATAATGCAGTGCAAGTCCCGTAGATTTAAGTCGGTTTGCTCTTTAAGTCCGCCGTCGTAAAATGCGATTTCCTTCCATGAAAATCCCGTAAATTCCACAGATTTCTTTCTGTTAGAGAGAGAAAATGTAGTCTTTTATAGTTCCGATCCCTGTTATATTTCCGGCTGTTCCGATTGGTCTGAGGGCCGATTGTAAGATACTGCCCAGCTATCAAATTCCAAACTTTTACCTGATTTTTAATTGCTATTACTTTAAATCCGCGGAAGCAGTACTTATTCTCGTATTTGGTTAAAATAACTTTTACAACATGAAGTTCGAAGACTTTTTTTAAGTTGAACATCGCCTATGGCTTGGGTGTTCGTAATTGTCTTCAAGGGTAATGCTTAAGGGTTAGGTGAAAGGATGGACTGAGAAGTCTCAATCTCGCCCTAATAAATTCGTTTAATAAATAAACATTTTCTAAAGTGTCATTTTAAAACTCCGAACTAGACTTAGCCTCCCGTTCCATTAATCTAATTAACAAAACTCCCCTCCTGTCCCAAAACAGAAAGTTACGGCTGCAGTCGTAAATCGGCCGTGCTTTCGAACATTTTCGTCAATTTTCCGCCCCAGTTCGACACTCATCAGAGATGGCCGCGAACTTATCTCCCAATCCTTATTCAGTTGGCCCCTAGATTAAAAAAAAAAAATATTCTTGTATGTCATTTACCCTTGTTGAACACAGATCCTTCACGTTCTCAGTGATAAACATCGCTCACAGTCGACAATAAATTTCAACCGCTTTGTCCCTTTTGGCTGTCAGAAGTCTCTTCACTTCTGCGCTTGGTGGGATTCTCAACCTCAGAACACATTTCCAACGGAAGTTATAGAGCAAGAAAGGCACGTCTAACATGGCTGGATGCGTACTGTGGCGTTACGGTACGCCCTGGCAAGAAGATTCGAGGGTAGGCTGAAAAGTAAAGCACACATGCTTGTAGATTGCGAACAAAAACAAATAGCAAGATTGGGCAAAAAGTACATTGAAGTACAATTCTTAAGTTTAAAAATCATATATTTATTTTTCATCATGGTCACCGTCAAGGCTAACACATTTCTCCCATTGTGTAACAAGTTGTTTTTCATTCCGTCACTGAAAAACTCTTCCGGCTTTTCTCGAATCCAGGAATTGACAACTGCCTTCACCTCATCATCCGAGGTGTAATGATTATCCTTGAGGTGTCTCTTGAGTTGAGGAAAAAAAATCGCCAGGCGCAAGATCGGGGAAATAAGGAAGGTTTTGTTTGTTCTCGTCTGTGAGACAGCGTGGTATCCATATAGCACAGATTTTACGGTATCCCAATTGTTCAATAATGAAGCCGATGCGTGCCATGGATATTCCAATATGGTTTTCGATACGCTCTTGAGTGATTAGCTCGTCATTTTGAAACAAATCTTCGACGAGTTTGTGATGTTGATCGTCTGTGGCAGTGATCGGACGTCCGCTGCGTGTTTCATCAACAATGATGGCTTTTCCAGGCTCGCAACCACGAAATTTTACTACCAATCGATTTACAGTGGACCTATACACAGCATCGTCACCATGAACAGCCTTTAAACGGGGGTGAATCTCAATAGGAGTCACTTTTTCGACAGTTAAAAATTCGATAACAGCACGCTGTTTAACTCGCGTGATGAACGCAACGACTTCAAACCTGCGCATGCGTGTTGAGGCTTGTTGATATTACTTCCACGGGCCACTTGGCGTACTTTCGAAGGTCATTTCATTCGCGCTCGTTGAAGTTCTCTCCTTTCTACATTTCCTGCCCAATTAAAGTGGAAGTTTTACTTTCTGAAAAGCTCTCCTATTTTGTCCCCTATTATAAAATCTGTTTAAATGCGCATTGATGAACTTCTGTAAACATTAATCCGCTCACACTCCCAAGTCTTGTAAACTCGAAGAGGTAGGCGAAGGAATACTTATCCTAATAAATACCAAGAAAGCACACCATCAGCGGACTCCGCTCGGGGAAACTTCATTTGGAAAAGTTGTGGAGCTCCATTAGGGAAACTAATGCCCCTCATACATGCGAGATCACGGCGAAAATTTAAGGGAAATATACTGCCGAAGGGAGCGATGCAAGAAATCCTTTCCCCCTTTGCGTAATTCTTGACTACAGTTCTTGGAAACTTGACGTACGCGACTCCGGACACGCTTAAAACTACATCGGACTCCAATTATCATCAGTTTCACAAAGTTTAAAAATTTCAATGCTACCAAACACCCTCTGCCACACACCCTCAAGTCGGTTTTCAGGGTCAGATTTATGCGTATTCTATAAGGATGTGCACCCTATCGGGAAAAATCAGGTAATGCGACAGGAAATCTCTCGAGAAAGATTCGAATTTTAACGAAATAGGAATTATCAGGTAGAGGAGTATGCCATTTTTAGTTTTGAGGGCAGCCGGAGATTGGTTAAACGCGTGTTCAATCAATTGGCTGAAGATAGCGGATCTAAAATGTATAGTTGGATGGCGAGCTAGGCCGAATCCTTATAAGATTGAGTAAAGGGATTATGGAGAGGAAGTGGGGTCTTTATATGGCCTAGATACGCAGAAGGGAGTCAGTAAATGGGGAGAGGAGAGGATATTTAAAAGGTTTGCATAAATATTATCGGGAAATGTTTCTGAAAAATAGATTCATTTTCGATATAGTTACAATGCCACAAAATTCTTCCAAGTTCATCCCTTGAGCGTCGACACACTTTTCCCAGAGCGATTTTCCCACGACTCTTAAGCTCCCTGGTGGGCGGAAGGGTGCAAGCATGCGAGCTTTTTTGACGTCTTTTAGAGTCCATGGTGGTGCCCTGTGGTGGAGGGAGGATTTCACTCTTGGGAATAGGAAATAGTTTGCTTGTGCCGTGATTACGCTGTCCAAAAAGTCGGGGTCTTCTTCGACGCGTTGCAGAAGGTCTTCCCAAGCAGGCACTCGACTCTGCTCTTTTGTCTTCCGTCAAGACCTTCGGGACGAGTTTACCTCAGATATTTCGCATCGCCAAAATGTCCGTGATAATGGTGTTAACTTTCGTTTTATAAATGCCAATATGCGATTTGCGATCATGCACACCATTACCGACGGTCTGAATTCAGTACTCCACGCATACGTTCCACGTTGTCGGTGTTTCTTGGCGTCGACGGCCGTCCAGCGTGGGGCTCGTCCTCCACACCCTCTCGACTATCTTTGAAGCGCTTATACCCCTTAAAAACTGCAGTTCTTGGCAAACTTTTATCCTTGAACACGTGGAAAATCATACCCATCGTCTCCAGATCCGAATTTTCCAGTCCAACACAAAATGTGATGGCGGACCGCTGCTCAATTGTTCGATGTTCATTTTGCGCTTCCACCGAGTCACTCGGCAGCGGTCCACTAAAAACGCGATATAGCCTGAACGAACGCTCGCAGGCGATTGGCGCATGGCGTATGTTGATTTTCAGAGCATCCACCTCCGGGTAAACGTGGTGCAAGTACGCTGCGACGTACAGTCACGTCAGGTATAAATTGTTTCGGGAACTTTTTATGCAAACCTTGTACGTCGGAATGGAAACAGGCATAAGGTACGAAGAACTGAAGAAAGAATTGATGGAGTACAAGGCAAGAGTGCGATATTGAGCTCATAACGGTGGTTAAGGACTGGCTGACACTTTCCTTTAATGGTTGCAATGTCTTAACGCCATCTTATTGTGTGCAGGAATGCGCACACTTTGTTACTCGACAGCAATTGGCCCTCGTGTAGTATTACTCTTTCTAGGTCTTGACACACATTTCGCGGTGGGATGCTCTTTTCTTAACGACCGCGCCTGTGCATG
Source organism: Hetaerina americana (assembly GCF_022747635.1). Classification (NCBI taxonomy): domain Eukaryota; kingdom Metazoa; phylum Arthropoda; class Insecta; order Odonata; family Calopterygidae; genus Hetaerina; species Hetaerina americana. The sequence continues at coordinate 105,797,402 of NW_027286985.1, forward strand.
ATTCCAAACCCCGGACAATGATGTCCTCTGGGAAGCTGTCGAAGAGAAGGGCGCAACTTGTTGCTCGTAATTTAACACCAGGTCCCCCGGGGAGGGGGTTAGAACGGGTTAGGCGGAGGGGGTGAGTGTAAATGGAAATGGAGTCCAATGCTGAATTGTCGCGGTGTATTCCCTTGATTGCGTCTCCTCCTGCCCCTCGTAGCACTCACAGTTGTGCCCCATGCATCATCACTAGGGATTCTGCAGATGTGACCGTGAATTTTTCGCCAAAACGAATTGCGTTTCGACCAGTTTTCTGGGCTGCATTGTGATGATGATCGTTTTTCAATTCGGGTTTTCAATTATGAACGCTGAGACCTTTAGAAGACGCAAATCAGAACAGGTAAAATACGTGAAAGCTTCGCTTACGTCGCACCTTGGTACTCAGAGAATAGTATGTGGGGGGACCTTATGGAGAATAGGTTTGGGAAAATTTAATGAAGAATTGAAAGAGAGGTGTCACTTTGCTATAGTTAGGCCGACTTTGGAATACGCAAGTTTTTAGGATCCGTGGGAGAAAATTTCATTTAAGGAATTTGAGAAATTCACGAGAATGTCCGCTCGATTTTATAAAAATTGTCCGTGAGAAGAGTAAGCTGGACGGCCATGCGCATGGAATGTGGATGGGAGTCACGGAAAGAGCAGGCAAGATTAGTCACTGAGAATTAGGAGTATTTAGAAATGTACTTAGCACCCTAGTTTACTTTTGCCTGGTCCTGGTGACTCCCGATAGGTAGAGGTATTAACCCAATCAACTCCATCAAATTAACTCCAGCATAGTTATTGTGTCTCCCTGAGGTTTAGGCACTCAGAGACGAAAATTCATTGACAAAGATTAATTTAATTAATTACTAGTTATTGGTCGATAGCACTTTTTCTCCCAACTGAATTCCTAGTATGATACAATATTTTAATGTTTCAATGTACTCCTTCATTGAGCATTCAACATCAACATAAATACCCCACGGTCCACCAAAAAGGTGTGCGGCAGGGGGTGCGAGTACCGGGTTGGGTTGGTTAAGTGATAAGAAAGGATGTGTGGGAGGAAGGGAAAAGGAAAAAATGGTCGTTGAAAAAACTATCAAATAACGTGCAAACTTTTGCACATCTTGGAGGAAGACCAAATTCAAAAAAAGTGTTAATTCATCTAATAAATTGATTGCTAGTTATGCGAGAAAAGGGAATAAAAATGAATTTAAACCATTTATACGACAGGTCTCCACCATGAAAAGACAGGTCATGCAGAACTGGGAAGTAAGAAGGGAAAATTCTAACAATGCTTGGGCATGCGACTCAAGAGTATCCGCCCCCAAAGGGACAGGCGGGGGGATGTGACACACACCGCAAGAGGCACGCAGCGGGGGCTTCACCCCCCCCTCCTCCCCCCAAAGAGAGAGGCGAGGGATGGAAGGAGAAACTTAAAGACAAGCAAAGTAGGGCAAGGAATACTGTAACGAGCAATAATTCATTGAATTTACAGAAATCATAGAACTCATTGAATACACAGCTGATTCACTATCGGAAAATTCTCTGGGATAGAAAAATTATCGGCGATCAAGTGCAGATTGTTTGTTGATGAACCTTGATCGTGTGACATCAGTGGTGCCTGATACGAGGGGGAGGATAAAAAATGATCTCCAGAAGCACTCTTGGTGTTATGTGGAAGTAACATTCCCCCCTCAACACGCATGCGCAGGTTTGAGGTTGTTACGTTCATCCTATGTATTTTGAGAAGCGGAAGTATGGACACATATTCTAGTGCTATGTCAACGAGAGTCCAACAGGAGTCCAGTCGTGCTGTTATCGAATTTTTTCCTTCAACTCATCTTCCGAGGTGAAATGATTACACTTGAGGCGTCTCTGGAGTTGAAGAAAAAAATAAAACTCGCAAGGCATAAGATTGGGTGAATAAGGAGGGTTTTGTTTGTTCTTGAATATAACGACCTCAAATCTGCACATGCGTGTTGAATGGGAATGTTACTTCCCCATGCCACCAGGAGTGCTTCTGAAGGTCATTTCGTTTGTGGTCTACAAGCATGTGTGCATTATTTTTCAGCCTACCCTCGTACTTACATGTTCCCTGTGCCGACGGCGGCTCCCAAGAAGATGAGGTAACTAAGGTTGGTTGTATCAGAGAGTTCCCAGATGCGTCAGCAAGAAATGAGCCATGGCCATCCGATCAGTAGCCGGAAGCTCTGTTCATTGTAATACCTGTCTCTCTTCATTTTCGACAGGAACTGAAAAATTACATTAACTTTATAAATTTGTTCGGTATTAGTGACGAGAATGAAGAAAGATAAGTTATTACGTTAGTGGGTGTGTTATATTGTCTCAATCATTCTTATCCTCGAGTCATCAATTCTACTTCCAGCTCTAATACTATATATTCCCCACCGTATGAAAATGTTATTGATGCCTTATTTGAGAAAATCCATTCCTTATTCCTCCATGCCAATCTAAAAACATCCAGTGTAATATCTGCTTTGCTATCTGCCAATCTTTGCTTATCGTTTAGATCACGAGCACCTGTGTTTCTCATTTAGACAGTGTTTGTAGGCTACGAATAGAACCGGGGGTTGTCATATATCATTAATTCTGTGAAAAAAAGTTTCGCATTTTTTTTCAAATTTCTGTTAAAACATTATGCGCGTACTTCTTGTGATGCTATTAGTTAGGTTAGTTTACTCGACACCCTGAAAAAAGTGGAAGTAGTTCTCAAAGTTAAACATACCCAGACAACCGTTGAACTTCTGTCAATTTTCGCATTATGACTTAAATTGATGTATTATTTGAAAATTATTACTTTAGAATTTTCTTTTTTAGAAAACGTTATAAAATAGATCAACAAATCTGCAGGGCATTAATTGTAGGTTTCATGCACCGCTATTGGGGAATCTGGATTTTCATGGTCTTCTGTCCCTTCGTATTTTCCATCAATTGAGTCCTTTCTAAATGTGTAATCCCACTCGGTACTTATTCATTTTTGTCACAGCCCTTGCCACTCTACTGCATCGGGGAAATTTGAAAATAACTGGCAGATTAGGGTCGTGCTAGTCGGGTAGTCGTCTTATATTTAATAGTGCTTCTCGCAAACGGCGCAAAACTTCAAGGTAATACTCCTTATTGACCGTGCAACCTTGTGGCAAGAATTTATGATGCATTACGCCATGATAATTGAAGAAAACAGTGAGCAAAACCTTGACATTTGATCGCACCTGGCGTGCTTTTTTCGGTCTTTGTTCTCTTGGGTTCTTCCATTCTGACGATTGGACTTTTATTTCGGCGTCATAACAACATACCCATGATTTGTCACCAGTTGACGACCAAGTCCAAAACTATTGAGACGGTGCTTTTCAGCATGGAAATATGTGAAATATCTTACTCACGAGTATGTTATGTTACACGATGTAATTATGTATTTATATTTTATGTTCACTACTATCCTATTTCCGTATTAAATAAAATGAAAAGATGGGCGAAGAAGTATTTTAATCGTCAGCTGTGATACCTCTCCGGCAAACAGGGCAAGAACAAGCGGGGCCCGTCGTCACCGACGAAGATTTACTCAGAATTTCCGTAACTGTTTGCGGGTACCATCGAAAATGGGTCATTAAACTTTTATAGAGAAAGGTATGTTTAATCCATGCTTTATTTTGGGTTGGGCATTTAAGTACCTTGTAATTGAAAATATTTTTAACTAGGCAGTGAATATAACTGAACCTGTACATATACGAGGTATGTTCAGAAAGTAAGGTGACTTTCAATTGTAATGGAAGAATTTTTATTTATTCTTCAATGTTCAAGTTGTCCCCTTCAAAGTAATAATACACTAATATACCCCAGATATAATACACTTGTGATAACGCTTTTTCCAATCCTCGAAGCCATTCTGATAAGCACTTTTTGGTATAGCCTTGAGCTCTTCCAGCGATGCAGTCTTTATCTCCTCAATCATTGCAAATCTCCGTCCTTTCATAGTTTTCACTGTTTTGGGAACAGTAAAGAGTCGCAGGGTGCCAAATCCGGTGAATATGGTGGCTGAGGCATGATTTTGGTGTATTTTTGGCCAAAATACCTCTCACAAGCAACGATGAATGTGCAGGTGGATTATCGAAAATCAAAAGAATTTGTTTTTCCACAATTCCGGACGTTTTTTTCGGATTGCTTCTCGCAAATGGCACGTAACTTCAAGGTAATACTCCTTATTGACCGTACGACCTTGCGGTATGAATTTTATATGCATTACGCCATGGTAATCGAAGGGAACTCAACAAAACCTTGACATTTGATCGAACTTGGCGTGCTTTTTTCGGTCTTGGTTCTCCTGGGTTCTTCCATTGGAACAATTGGGCTTTGGTTTCAATGTCATAACGATATACCCATGATTCGTCACCAGTTATGATCCTTTTGAGCAAATCAGGATCGTCATTGACGTCATTCAACAGCTCCTGAGCGATGCTCATGCGACGGTTCTTCTGGTCAAAATCAATCAGTTGCGGAACGCAGGGCTCAAAACATCCAAATATTTTGCAATGCACGAGCCAACCGATATGCCAACATCCTCAGCAACTTTTCTGATAGTGATTCGACGATTTTTCAAAACAATTTTCTTCATTGCTTCAACGTTTTCATCTGTTGTTGACGTGCTGGGGCGTCCAGAGTGAGGTTCGTCATTGGCATTTTCTCGGCCATCTTGGAAGAGCTTGTACCACATAGAAACATTTTCTTTACTCAGAGCAGACTCACCGTATGCCACTGTCAACATTTCAAGTGTTTTGGAGCACTTCATTCCATTTTTTACACAAAATCCAAAGCAAAATCTTTGATCCATTTTTTGTTGTAGCAGAAAATCGCCGAGCAAACCAAAACACGTCTAGCATTTGTTTCTGTCAATAAAAAAATAAAAATTCTAAATTGTTGAAATTGTAAATAAATGTTTGGGACATTTGTACCAAAAAAAACAAAACAAATCGAAAATCAAATGTATATTTCCGGCGAAATTTGAAAAGTAACTGTACTTTTTGAGAAACCTCGTATATTAGGGCCGAGATCTTAACTATCGCTTAACTATTACTTTTGATGACTGCGGGTCGGTTATCCTTGAAAAAGTTAGGACATCGTTGCACTCGAATATGGATGCCCTTCGATTGCGAAGTCCCTCCGTTGTATAGAGTGAAAGAAGCAGTTCGTGGGTGTCCATATCGCTTCCCAATGAGTTTCAGACCATTAACAGGTCGACCGTCTATAAGGAGTCGGGGAAACTCGCGACAGTTGCCCCCTCTGTTTTTGCGAGGCCCAATTTATGTGCGGGCGATTTTTCAAACCTTTTGGTTCGTGTCACCTCAAGGCGAAATTGATGATGCTATCCGCGAAATTAACGAGGGTGTGAATGTCTTCGCTGGTTGGACTCGAGGAAATGACTGCGTTCTTATCTCCTGCGAAACCAAAGCATCAGAGTCGGTGGCCACGGGATGATTTATAGTATTCATCTCGTTAATATGTCATGGTTAACTGCAGACCCTTGTAACCCTGCTCAAACTACTCCGCTCGCAATCTGGAGATAACTATGACATCTCATTACTTATGGAATAAACACGCCGTAAATTTAAATTAAAATCAACTTCTTAAGTAACCAGCAACCAGTTATAACAAATTAAATTTAATGGTAATCTTCTCTCTCGTGGTCTTAGAAAAAAAAATCTACATAATATTGATATTTTTATTTTATTTTTATAGATAGCAAGGAAAAAAATATATAATAAAATCAACTTCGTAAGTAACCAGCAACCAGTTATAACAAATTAAATTTAATGTTAATCTTCTCACTCGTGGTGCTAGGAAAATATCTTTCTATCGCTTGCTTTTCTTGCTACCGAATAACGCTTCCCAGTCTACAACGAGATAAACGACAATTAAAATACAATATTTTTCCTAGACGATAATTTTTAAATTTTTCTTAAAAATCTGCGTGATCATTGTCACTTACCACGATAAACTTCAATGTCGCTATGGCAACGGAAACATTTTGGGAGTGCTGTTCTCTTTAAAATATTAAAGAGAAAAAAATTTCTTCTTCAAAATCATTTGTATATTTTCGAAAAGAGTATTTAATAAGGAATGATGTCCTGGCGCTTTACAAAATGAAAATTTTTTTACTATCATAGCTTTCGTATGTACTTATACACTTAGTAAAAAAAATTAACTCGGACAAATCCAGTAAATGGGAGTAAGAGCTCTGGAATACGGACGTTAAAGAAAATTGTATGTTCTCATTTCGAAAGCGAAGCGCTGCAGTTGTTCCGTTGGAGAAACAATTTTATTTTTTCCATATTTTACTTATCTTCAAATTCATTTTAATTCCCTCGTCCTGATTCAAGTACTTCGTACCTTCGTCTGTGGTTCTCGTACTTATTATCCCATTTTGTGTTGATTCATATCTCATAATACGTGAAGATATGTATCTCCTCCGTGCCGTATTTAACTCTTGTGCATTGTTGTACCACTTCTCACGACCACTTTTTTGTTTTCGCCATTTCGTCTTTCCCATTGTCCATCGCCACAAAATGAGATGTAATGAGCATTTGCTTTGTTGCTCTTCCTTTAATGGGTGTGCATGAGGGACATGTGCTTTTTCCTTTGTGTCTATAATGAGTACCCCTCATCGCTTGCTCCCCGCATCAGTGGGGCATTTCAGCACCCGGGATGTTAACGTGCATGACATCGGAATCTTCCTTCCTCTGGACCCGCAAAATATTTCGTAAATAGTTGGCTTACATCGGCTGTGAATAATGAAATATTAAATCTACGAATACATCGAATGGAGTGAATTTTAGGTCTTTTAACCAATTGGTACATGAGGAATTATTAGTTTTCCTGCATTTTTATTTTATTCAATTTTTGGTGCTCGGAAAGTTATGGTGATTTTTTTCCAAATTATCGGTTGTAATATGTCCATAAATTTTAATGATAATGGTTGAAAAGACGAAAAGAAAAATTTTTCCCTAAATTTGTATTTTATTAAATTAGGGTTTTTATGAATACCGAATTCAATAGAGTAATTACATATTTTCTTTTTTCCCACGAAATGGAGTACTTAGGAAAAAAATATTCCTTAAGGGTGACTTACTAAATGTATAAAAAACAGCTGCGGATTGTATTAAATATTCGAAGACAGCCGAACTGATCGCTTCAATTATGTACTCAATTCCATTAAAACTCGTAAACTTATTACGTTTTTTATACTAAGAATGTTCATTCAAATGTTTTCTACTAAACACGCCTTAATTATCATGTCTGGAAAGACGATTACGAATATGACATTTCGAGCTATGAACAAAATCAATGGATTTTTGTAGATATATGCTTTTGATTTACACATAATTTTTATACCATAGAATATTTTCTGATTCTCAATTTTGATTCAGTATCTTCTGTCAATGTTTCGCCTTCTATTCTGGGCATATTATTAAGGAGACTCAGCATAGGGAGCGAATCGTTCGCGTGCAAAATTAATCTACAAAGATGAGGTGAAAGCATTCTATGGTAATCGGTAGAAACATTTTTGGAACACATGAGGGTAGGTTGAAAACTAATGCACCCATGCTTGTAGACCACAAACAAAATGATCTTCAAAAGCACTCCAGATGGCATGTGGAAGTAACATTCCCCCTCAACACGCGTGCGCAGGTTTGACGTCGTTACATTCATTCAGTGTATTTTGAGAAGAGGAAGTATGGAGACGTGTTCTAGTGTTCTCGTATGTAGCGCGTATGTGGATATGATCTTCCCTGCTTCTCTTGCGTTGTAAGTAATGCTCCCCCTAAGGTCCTCCCTTTTTTACTACTTCGTGTGGTGAGGGTGTTTCGTTTGGCGCCCTTCATCCCCTCCCACCCCCTCCTTATCCCCCCAAAGCCTCCCTTGCCCCTTCCCACTCCCTCCTTATCCCCCCAAAGCCTCCCTTGCCCTCTCCCACTCCCTCCTTATCTCCCCAAATCCTCCCTTGCCCTCTTCCCCCCCCCCCCCCGTGGTATTTGAGGGGCCCCGCACCATTTCATAAGCCCTCCTCCCGCAATAAGGAACCCTTGAATCTAACTTTTCCAGAATAAAACTCTTCCAATGTTTCCATGCCAGTGTAGTGTTCCGAGGATTCTAATCAGTGGTGGGTATCCAACACCTCATGACCTAAAATTTTGTGATAAGATCAAATTTCTACTAAATTATTTGAATAAATTTAAGGCACTAACTCGATGTCCTTCCATGGCTTCTATTCGAAAATCGGGTCGCCATCCTCTTTATTTCGTCCGTCTCTCGAATCAATGTTTTCTGGGATGGGTCCCGAACGCCTACAGCATAATCGATTTCTGGATAAGGTATTGACTCAAAAGTAGTTCCTAGCCACCGTTTGGTGAGTCAGAGCGAGTCACCAGTGACTCCCCCCATCGCCACGAATCACGAATATACGAGCTCGCTTTGCTGCGGAGGAGGTGATCCGAGGTGCATTATGGGAGACAATATGTATATGTAGGTAATGCAGGGATATTCATTCGAATGAAGTTTCTATTTTCACGTTTTTCAAGGTTTTAATGCGCATGTGTACACTCACACTTTGAACTTGCATGCATTACTCTGCCGAAAATAAGGAGGTCTTATTGTTAGTTATATTTTTAGATTACTCGGGAAGTTTTAAGAATATTGTAGTCCTGCCCAATTCATCGAGGCGTTATGGCTAGCCCCATTAAATGCTCATTTAAACGACTGTAATCGACGTGGGCGGGGGGGGGGGGGGGGTGGCGGTTTAGTGTAAACAGAACATCGACGCTGTGAGTGTTGTTTACGGTGTTTCTTTGTGTGGTGTGTGTCGAGCGTCCTTTTATCTATAATGCGACACTCAAAGAGACTCTTCAATCTGACGACGTGTCCGTCCGTTTGTCAAACCTATTCATGCGTGTTCTTTATTTGTTTACTTAAGTTTTGAACCCGAGTAGTTAGTAGTTTATCATCGTTATCAGCTTTTCGATCCTAACTGTGCAGCCCTCCATTCTACTCTATTTAGTGTTAATTCCCTCACTCTCTGATAGGTTCCCTGTTTTAACGTCCATCTTAATTTTCCCTATTTACTTGTCTTTTGGCCTTCCTCGCGGGATCTTTCCTTCAATATTTCCTCCTATTATATTTCTAACTAATCCATTGTGCCCCAAGGTATGTCCAATCCATCTATTTCTTCTTTGCCGTAGAGCTCTCCATATGGTCCTTTCCTATTCTGCTCTTCTACGTGTATACTTCATCGTTCCTCACCCTGTCTCTCCATTTAATCTTCAGCGTTCTCCTTCAGCACCATATTTCAAATGCTACTATTCTTCACTGGTCCACTTTTCCAATATTCCATGTCTCCTATTCGTTGAGTGCCATTGACAAACTGCTTCCTTGTTTGCCATCCATCTTATGTACTTTGAACATAGTAGTAGTTGCCTCTTCTCAATGAACGCCTTCTTTGCTCGATGCCGGTCGAGATTCTTCCATCCGAAGTTATACTGCTGCTCAAGTAGATGAGGGATTCCACTTGCTCTAGTTTCACTCCTCGAATTGTGATATCTAAATTCAGCTTCTCTCTTCCACACACATGGAAATTATATTCCCGAAGTACTTGGTCCAGGCTTGCTCCGCAGAGTACTTCATTAAATGAAGCTACTGTAAGCATTGGCAAGACGCCGTGTGTATCATGCCTCGCCATGTGCCCGGAGTGTCAACAGGTGTGGTGTGCAAAGTAGTAATCTTCCCGAGGTGTCGTTCATAGGGGAAAGTGTTCATGCTCCGAGTCATCGTCACTATAACCGATCGCCATTGTTCCTCCAGTTATTATAGCACCAGAAAAAGTTTTTTTAAAGTTACGAAAAATATATACGAATAATGATTCGAATAATGTAGATAATGATAGTGCCGTAGTGCATGTAAGTTGGTTATACTTATTACTCTACTCATACGAAATGAACGGTTAGTAACCAAAAGGACGATAACCAAGGCTAGACGAGGTAATGGCAGCATTATAGGCTGATTAGGATGAATAAGGAAAAGTAGTTCGTCTTCCCCTTGAGCTGTCACCTGCAGTTATTCCAATTCCAAATCGTTCGATAGAGAAATTACATCTTTAGCCTGCTTTACACTTGATCTCTCTAATTTTACTACCATGATCTCTCCTGAGTTTAAATGACGGGTCAAATAATCCATATTCTACATAATCAGTGAAGATATTTGCTAGTATCCTTTGACTCGTGGCTTTAGCCAACTAACTTCATTTGCTCTTTGTTTTGAGCGGTAAACTGTTTGCGGTATTGGAGTCATTTAATTTGTTCAAAATTGTTTTCAATATTAAATTCGTTGCATAGATGTGAGATCGTCATCACTTCCTTGGTTTTGAAGTGAGGAAGTTTTATGCATCATACTTCTGAATATTGTGATAGAGCAGATCTCGAGAGAAATCGTCATTTTAGTTTTTTATGCCGAGGATGTTCGCCTGCGTCGATTGATCGATATGTCTGCATTTCAATCTTGATTTTAATAAACTTCTTCTGGTCAATATGTTACACCGTCGAGTGGGCAACAGGTGCAAGGTGTCCGATCGTTTTGTGAATCCATAATCCGAGCCGTACGCTGTACACATTCCCGAGAGACGTGAGCACCCTGAGCTAGTCCCAAAGGTTTTCTAAATATTCATATGAAAATAGATTACTCTTTAGTTGTTTAACGAAAATCCTTGTACATACTTAGCGTTTTGCACAAAGGTTTTGAGAATTTTTCCTGGAGAAAAATCAGGATTTTGGCCCTAAACCCGGAGAAATAAAGAAGGCAAATAAGCAGGTGCTGTACAGTTATGACAAGGACATCCATCCCCTTCATAATTTTAGCAATTGATTTACTTTCTTTCTCAATTAGTGGGTTATCCCTCGGCAATAAAAAGCATCTTTATATAAACACTTGTATTTTTCACCTCGCAGTGGCAATGAAAGTTTTTCAAACGGTTTCAGGTATTCATTAAGGTTTAAGATCCACCCTGGACCCTATTTTCGTGATCCGTGGCGTAAGGTGCGATTTTCGCAACATCAGGCCTTTTTAATATTTTCTCCATTTTTTCTTTATAATGGATGTGAATATTAGAATTGGCAATAAATGTTTCAGTTTCATTAACCCGATTTTGTCTTAGTAAATAAGCAGTTGATGAAACTAAAGTTTTGTAATTAACCGAGGAAGTAATTACCAAAGTCTGTTGTAGAACGTTCATATGCATTGCATCGATATAATGTCACCGGATTCAATGAGTCTCGTCGGGGTAAATAATTATATTACTTTTCAAAGCTGGTTGTGGATATTGCCCGAAGTTTATGATGGAAATATTCATTTTTCCCTGTCCAGTACTTTTGCTTATTATCGTAGACAATCCAACCGTGTATGACGAAAGTGTTGTCTCTGTCGCCTCGATCCCATATGTTTTCACTGTTGAAAACTTCCGTTTCTCATGACATATGAAGAAGGGTTTATTGTAGTTTGGGTGTCAGGTTACGTCTAGTAAGGTGAGAGTAAGAAATTTAGCAAGATTCAGTTTGTGTCCTTTCCAAACCTACCTTAAACGATAGAATATAAATTATGTATGCAACAATGAAAAGTAATATGTTTTCAGAAGACAAGCGTACGAGTGTAGGCTGAAATGCACACCTGCTTGTAGACCACAAACAAAATGACCTTCAGAAGCACTCCTGGTGTAATGTGGAAGTAACATTCCCCTCAACACGCATGCCCAGGTTTGAGGTCGTTACATTCATCCAGTGTATTTTGAGAAGCGGAAGTATGGAGGCGTGTTCTGGTGCTATGTCAACGCGAGTTAAATGTATGGCGATACGCATAACGATGAATGCAGTTTTTCTCGATATCTATTGAATTAAAAGCTCTTCGACACTTGCGCCCTCTCCCAATGAAATGAGCCACGATCGATGAATGATCGGCATTGGTTTGTTGGGATCAAAGGATTTTCGTTCGGGAAATCACTTTTCATCGCCGAATCTTGAACAGGCTTGAATGGCGGATACTAAATGCTCTTCGGAACTTCGGGTGACCCCGCCGGGCATAGGAAGGAAGCTCTCGTGTGAGAGCGCCAGCAATTAGTGAAACTCGATTGGCCCAACAGCGCGCGTGTGTTGATTCCCTTCCGGTGTATTGTTAAGTGGCGATTGATTCTCATCCTCCAAAACATCTCCCCACCCCCCTTTCTCCCATCCCTCCTCACTCCCTCGCCCATGAGAATGTGGACTGCTACTCCCACCTACTTTCTCTCTTCTACCCTCCGTTTGCACCTTTTGAAAGATTTGTATGTTATTTTATATCTTCTCGCCTTTGTTATTTTGGATACTCCGGCATTTAGGGCGGTAAATTCGCCGTCCGCAAGATTAAATGTTTCCCAATACTGAGGAAAGCGGTCGCCCGTGCATGGATAAATATGGGTGTCCGCCTGCGTATTTTAATACTACATCTACATCACACCCCGCGAGCCGCTGCAAGGGCGTGTGGCGGAGGTCACCACCCGTCAAAAGGAACCATATCACATGCAAAATCAACGAATATATGCAAAACTATACCCACAGTGGCGCATACACTCTTGATAAAATCCCTTCATCCCTCTCGCATGCAAGCACACACACCTATCATCCAACAAATAATTGCACCCCAGGATGCAGCATGAAATACATCCAACAACGTGCAAGCCTGGATATGAAAATCAAGAATGCCTTGTATTAAAATGTCATTTAAACCCTTTAATTAACACTACTTAAAACATATATGTTACATTACGTGATATTATTCAAGAAGCTATATTAGGTTTATCTTCGATATTAAAGCACTCAAAATACTAAAAATAAGCCAAAAACCTTTCCTTACGACTTTCTTTCACATCATCTTTGCGTTAGGCTTTGGAGGGATTGAGATTGACACGCGTGATGAGCAGTTTAGGAAGGCGGAGTCCATACGGCGGAGGGAAGATGGCATCCTATAAGTAGATATACTTTTATTGCACTAATGGGGGACTCTGTTTCAGTATTTTCCTTAAAAAATTAGTTAAACTTTCAAGAACTGGGAGATTAAATGGAGCTTGAATCGACCAAATGGGAGAGCAATACGAAATAATTGAAAGGGATATATAAAAGTGAAAGGTACGATTTCAGTGAACGGTTGATCTGAAAGTAGGATTTCGATCCGCTTTTGGAGAGCCACTTAAATGCGCGAGTTCCTTTCGGCCGATGCCCACTCAACTCAAACAGTCCGAGTACGTAATCCGACACAGGGACGGAACGACTCTTGACTGACTAATAGCTGGTTTATTGGCTCTTAAAGCGGGTCAAACAGTGTTCGGAAATTTCCATTGTGATGCGTTTGTGATCCTATGCTCAAAAGTCGCTGCACCCATCTTGCAAATAACCTTTTCATATCCAATTCCACTGTTAAAATTTGATTTGCTCATTCAGATGACATCCCTTTAGCTTCAGTGATTTCTCGCACTTACAATCGACGATCTTCCATGACCATTGTACGCACTTTTGCAATCATTTCTGGGGTGGTGGCACATTTTGGCCGACCACTACGCGGACAATCATCCAAGATGTCCCGACCAAACTTAAACCCGTTTGTCCACTTGGCAACAGTTGAATATGAAAGAGTCCCCCTAAGTGTTCTGAAAGCTGGCATGAATTTTCTTTGCTGTCATACCTTTCTTTACGAAGTATTTTATCACTGCTCGAATCTCAATTATTTTTCTATTTCACAAATCACTGCACGGGAGCAGCGACAGAGAGTCGACCGCACCACAGATCTCTTCCCAGAGTACTGATGCGTTATGTGCTTACTCATTCAGGATTTCCTATTACTATGCGGGTACAAATAATAACTGGGATACAGCCGATAACCTACCCAATAGAGGAAAGAAGAACCAAGTCACGGATGAGGCAGATGGAAGAGGCTCCTCTAGGAGATGTAACTTTGTCTCTAACTTAGAAATGGAGCAGGAACAGGAAGGTTATAAGAGCGCATTTCCTGGAGAAACGGGAACGGGAATGGGAAACATTGGAAAAGGGGAAAACAACCAGACAATCCCTACCTGGCGTGAAGGAAAGAATGAAGATCAATTTTAAAACTTTCAGAGGAATTACGCAAATTTTAACAGGACACGGGGAGTTTAGATCATGCCTCAAGAAAATATGGAAAAAAGGAGGGGACATGTGAATGCATGATGGAGGAGGAAGACACGGCAATACACAGAAAGAGTCCTTTATTGCCCTATTAATAGCGAGGAAAGACGCGAAGCTATCTTTGGATATTTGCTTAACGCCCAACAAATTGGGAAATATCCCACCAGAGACCAATTAGGAAAATATTGGATGGATTTATCAACTAAAGATAAAGCAGGAACTGGGACACCAATGGAAAGGAAGGGTATGTAACTCATATTCTTTATTTTATAAAAAATTAACGAAAATTTATTATGGGATTTAAAATAAGATACCCCAAAAAATCGAAACACTACAGGTGTAAATTACCCGATTCTAATCGAACGGGCTAAATTATTAATAATTATTATTATTACTACGCGGCAAAATCATTATGCTGGCGCTGAAATCTGGTGTAGATTCGGATAACTTTTCATACTACTGTCGTAGTATCCTCATTTCCTCTGAAAAGTCAGTCATAAATCACGACGACCTACTGCCAGTGTGGTCTTCGAGGTTTCGCGGGCCCTTTGTGGCCGGCCCTATGTTGTTTGTTCGTCGTTTAGGGGTCGTCCCGGGGTGGCAATAATTTCCCTACGCCCGTTTCGGGGACCCAGGCATTGTAGTCTGCTTGGACGGGTCACGAAGGCATACCGGGGAGTTCCAGTTCCAGTGGTCGAGCATTCCGTGCTTCGTGGAGAGGCCGGGCGGGGTATGGTTGGTACTACGTGTTCCGGGGCGCTGGAGTTTGAATGTGCGGCGGCGGTGAAGTTGGGAACATCTGGCGCGCCTCTTGGGAGTGTTGGTGCGTGCGTGCCGGTGCGAACGGATGGGAGGGGGAGGGGTGGCAGAGGTCTTCCCCCACCCCTTCCCAGAATCCAAAGAGGAAGCTTGTCGTGGAGTGAGTGATCTTTTACTAAGCTGCAAGATGTGGTTTGTGGTCGTATCTCCTAGATAGCGGTATCGGAGCTTTTAAGGTGCATTGTGCCGACTTGCGAAATTCTTCTGGAAAGGGTGGGATATCTCTATACCTACAGGGTTCGTCCGGAAAATAAGTGTACTGATTTTTTTGTCTTTTTTGACAAAAGGGGAGTCGTCCACTACGAATTTGTACCTGAACGACAAACTGTAAATGCTGCATTTTACGTCCAAGTGCTCGACAGGCTTCGAAAACGAGTCGCCCGCGTCCGGCCAGCGATCAAAAACATCTGGCGGCTGCATCACGACAATGCGCCCTCTCACACCGCGCTTGTCGTGTCGGACTTCTTGGCCAAGCACGGCGTGGCAACGCTGCCGCACCCGCCCTACAGCGCGGACTTGGCACCACCGGACTTCTTTCTGTTCCCGAAGATAAAGAGGAGTTTGAAAGGAACGCGATACGGGACTTTGGACGCCGTCAAAGAGGCCGTGACGACGTGTCTTCGAGAGGTTCCCGATGATGCCTTCGCGGGAGCGTTCCAGGAATGGGAACGCCGCTGGAATAAGTGTATCGACTCACAAGGGTCCTATTTTGAGGAATATTAGCTTTACGGTAGATTTTTACGGTTGGTGACCTAACACCCCCCGCCACACGCCCTTGCGGCGGCTTGCGGGGTATTATGTAGATGTAGATGTAGATGTAGCTTAAGATATGTAAAAGTGTAATAGATTTTTTTTTCCTGAGCTCAGTACACTTATTTTCCGGACGAACCCTGTATAAGGTCTCCGTACCCGTGACCTGAGAAACGTTTACTGGACATTATTTCTCCGATCAGGGTGTGAACCTTGCCTTCACTCTACGCTTCCACGAGAGAGGCGGATCGCAGTATAACACTAATATCACGTATTCTTCAACCTACCCATGGGTCGCGGGTTTGATTATGGCTCAGATGGATTTTTCTCCATCTAGGGGTTCGGTGATTGTAATTATTAATTGCTTCAGTTTTGTGTGTATTCAGTGGAAGAAGTCTGTATATAGTGGAAGATGCAGTGTGAGGATATGGAAAGTCTGCAGAGGAAGGGTGAAATTGGCGCGCTGTACAGCAAAGTTAAATCTTTATCGGGAAGTAAAAAAGGGAGATCTATGCTAACAGTTAGAGATAAGGCGGGCAAGGTAATAGTTGACGCAGGAAAGATCCAAGAGAGATAGAAGGAATATATAGAAGAACTTTATAGTAAAGAACTTAGATTAACAAAGTTAAAACATAGAAAAGGAACATGACGTAGAGGAAGATAGCTTAGGCATACTCGACGATGAGATGGAAAGGGCATTAAGGGAGATGGAACTAAATAAGGCCGTGGGGGTGGATAACATTCCCGCGGAACTATTGAAATGTTTAGGGAAATGTGGGAGGAAGAGGCTATATGGGCTGACTCGTAGTATTTATGAGAAAGGAATCTGCCCGGAAGACTTCGTGATATCAGTTTCAGTCCCTATTCCGAAAAAGGTAAAGCCTACATCATGTGAGAACTACAGGACAATAAGTTTGATATCCCACGCAGCTAAAGTTGTTCTCAGGATCATCAACAAAAGGATAGAGAGTAGGGCTAATGTTTACTTAGGGGATGATCAGTTTAGGTTTAGGAAGGGGAGAGGTACGCGTGATGCCATTGCAGTAATGAGATTATTAATCGAGAGGAATATAGAACACAACCAGGAGGTATTTGCCTGTTTCGTAGATTTCATAGATGCGTTTGATAGAGTGAATTAGGAAAAACTAATGAGTATTCTGCAGAAAATAGGAATAGATTGGAGGGAAAGGAGTCTAATCCGTAACCTGTACATGTCTCAGACTGTTTAGGTGCGAGTGGGGAACGGGGAGTCCGGTTGGGCAGTGTTAGGGAGAGGTGTAAGGCAGGGTTGCCCATTAACACCGTTGCTGTTCAACCTGTATGCAGAGGAAATGATTAAAGAGGCATGGGAAGAACTGGAGGTAGAAATGAAAGTGGACGGGGAATTCGTAAAATCAGTTAGGTTTGCTGATGACCAAGCTTTAGTTTGTCAGTCAGCCAAGGGGCTGCAAGCATTGCTTAGTGAATTGGAAATTCAGTGCGACAGGTACGGGATGAGAATCAATATTAATAAAACAAAGGTTATGCGATTTTCTAGAAAGAAAAAGGCTAAGCTTAACATTAAAATAGGAGGGCAAAAACTAGAGCATGTAGAACAGTTTACGTATCTCGGTAGTGTTTTGGACCAACACGGTCAAAGTAGTAGGGACGTAAGGAGAAGAATTGCGCTAGGCAAAGAGGCTTTCACAAGGAGGAGGGAGTTGATGACGGGGACGTTGAGTAAGGATGTTAAGAACTTTGGTATGGAGCGTAGCTATGTACGGCGCGGAAACGTGCTCATTGAAGCAGGAGGATAGACGTAGATAGGAGGCTTTTGAAATGTTAGTGTGGAGAAGAATGGAGAAGGTGAAATGGACAGAGAAGAAAACAAATGAGGAAGTACTTGGTATGGTGGGCGAAGAGAGGGGTTTGCTGGGAGAAATCCTATAGAGGCTGTAAAAGTGGATGAAGGGGGTATTTACCGGCAGTGGGATGTTTAAGACTTTTTGAGGGGAGAATGTTGGGCAAACGAGGTAGGAAAGTAGTAGGATAGGGATGTTGGGCGGGATGAAGGGAGGAAGAAAGTACTCAGAGATAATAAAAACTCCGTTGCAATTTTCCACAGTTAAAACTTTATTGCGACCATGGTTTCGATACACTGTATCATCATCAGGTTTGATCACCTGATGATGATACAGTGTATCGAAACCATGGTCGCAATAAAGTTATAATTATGGAAAATTGCAACGAAGTTTTTTTATGTCTCGATTCCACAACATCACGCCTGACTCTTCACTTTTCGTACTCAGAGGTGAAGAGGGACCTGATATAGAGTAGGATGCTGAATTTTTTTGTTTTGTTAGGAGTCAAAAAATGTTTTATTTTGTAGCTGTATCATCGAAAAACCAACCTTTACCGGTATATTTCCTTATAATAATAATAATATGCATTTCTATTCTTTCACGTGGAAATAAACATAAGGAAAAGGGGTAGGAACACATATAAAGCATGACTGCAGGAGAGGTGGGGAAGGCGGAAACGAGCAGATCATAAGCGTAAAAATATTCCCTTGACCGGAACTTGAACCACGAATCTTTCGACTTGCCTTAGAGGCAACTGCTATGCTCAAAGAATCTGAGGTTGCAAACAAGGAAACAGTTCGTGGAATCGTTCGTATAGAGCATAGCACTCTACAGATCTGAGACATGGACCATTAATCAAGGAGCTTTGTATTTCACGTTAGTTAGGCCGCCCCATCTTGAGTATGCTGGTATCCTCACGGGGCAGGGTTTAATTTTGGAAATAGTTCGAGTGCAACGCACAGCAGCTAGGTTTGTGAAAAGTTATAAATAACAAGGTAGACGTGTCGCAACACTTATTAGAAGAATTATTGTGGGAGCTATTAGTTGACCGTGGGTTTAAATACAGGTAGAATTCACTCTGTAAATTTGAGACAGGTTACTTATCTGAGGATGTTAAAGACATGAAGATATGATTGGCCCCGACTTGCTATAGTAGATCAGATCGCGTTCGTAAAATCTGGGATATTAATTGTATAATGGGAAGAGATATTTATTGTAGAACGGATAGATTTAAAAAGTTGTTTTTGCCTCGTACCATTAAAGATAAAAATAGAAGTGACAGCAATCGCGTAGGAGATAATTAGCATTGGTAGTGTATTGTATATTTGTTCCATATCCTGCATGTTATTTGTTTTATTTAATTAACCCATCTTTTAAATAGTTCTACGCCATGATTTGGATATACATGTCCTGTTGTTGAATATTTATTCATGTACGTACTTTCTTTCGTGTGATTAACATTTTTCGAATGCACGATCAATCTAATATTTGTGTAGAGGTAGCATGGTTAGGATTGTGCAAAAGTGTTTGGTGACCCTACACCCCCTGCCACACGCCTTGCGGCGGCTTGCGGAGTATTGTGTAAGATAGATGGATGATAGAAAAGTGGACCAGCGAAGATTGGAGGTCTTTGAAACATAATAGCTGGAGAGGAGCATGCAGACGAATAGGATTGGAGGGGTAAACCGTGGTGACTCATTCGGGTGGCGGAGGAGGCCCGCCGGACCTGCCCCTCATCGTTCCATATTGCGAACGGCGGCCGCAGACGGGGCCCCGCCCGCGGAAGGCCTTCGAAATCGACCGGGATTACGCAACCCACGGCCACCGCCCGTCGGCCGTTCCCTGTCCCCTCTCGACCCTTGCCCTCCTGTGGACCCCTCGCCCCCTCCCGACCCTCCCCCGAGACGTCACCGCCGATGCGGCGAGTAGGACGAGAGACGGACGAATAAGATCGTGTGAGTGACGGAGGGGAAATCATTAAAGTGGAACTCCAGAATGATCAACGGCAGGTTCAAAATCGAAAGCGGATATGCGATGCCTGTCCAATAAATACGCGAACGGAGGCCATAAAAAATTTCTCTTGCTAAATTTAGTCTATATCGATTTTGTCCCCTTCTTCAAAGTACTCTCCATTAATTGCTATGCACCACTTATTCCATCTTCTTCTTTTCCACTGTTTAAAGCACCCTTGGAAGTCCTCCTCGGTAGTTAGGCTTTTTAGTTTTCTCGTCATTTCTTGTTTTATTGTGTCCACAACTTTCCAGTGAGGTCCCCTCATCGCATTTTATGCATTTTTGGAATAGGAAAAAGTCGCAGGGGACGAGATCTGGTGAATAAGGAGGATGATCAAGGATAGTGATTGCATTTTTTGCCAGAAACTGGCGAACAAATCAATGCTGAATGTGCAGGTGCATTGTCATGGCTAAGGATCCATCCATCATGTTCGGTGAAAATAGTGTGCACTGTTGATTTTCCTGTATTCAGTTCATCAGCTATCATTCGGACAGTTTTTCGACGATTGGTTAGGAGAAGGGACCGCACACGATCAATGTTGTCGTCAACACAGGTGGTTGAAGGTCGCCCCGGCCTACGATCATCCGTGGCTTCTTGCCGGCCATCATTAAAACGCTTGATCCACTTGAAAACGGACTTTTCTTCAAAGTATTATCTCCGTAAACAGCTGTCAACATTTCAGTAATTTCTTGATAACTTTTACCGCACTTGTCCAAAAACTTGATGTTGATTCGTTGCTCCGTGATTTCGTCAATTTCCATTTTCGACAAACAGTAAAAACAAGGACAACAGAAACTGACATAACTGGCACCATACGCGCAGCTCGACGATCCGCCAAGCACAGACGGTTCATGGGGTCTCAGGCAGCTAACGCCGCTAATTAGTGGGCAGATTACGTATTTTCAAAACTTGATTTATAAACCTAATATTACCATGATATTTTTTATCGCAAATCAAGTTTAAATGGTGGAATTGGGCCAAAGAAATAGCGAGCAGAATGTACAGGTTTAAAATGTCGTTTTGTTCTGTTTGTTACGATCATTTACCCATAAGTGTATCCGTGGAATTAATCGCTCAGGAGATAATAAATTGATAAGTTACCCTATAGTTTTGCCATTTATGTTCAAATACTCAACAGCATATAAAAATTTACTTGTACTCGTCTCGCACGCTTAAAGAATATTAGTTAATAATTTATCACAGCATTCAAATTTCTCTTTTCACCCCAGTTGCCTTTGGATTGAAAATTCGTATGTAATAAAATAGTATTGTTTAATACTTTCTCGTCCCCATGTCCTGTGTTCGTATCGGATGCAAGAAGATGCACGCGGGGTATATCGATCGGGGTGGAGGACAAGGACTTCTCTCCTCCTCGGGACTTTCCTTGGGTCACTTTACGAAGTATCTAATCCCTACACGAATCTCAATTTTTTCCACCTTTACAAATCACTATTGCTGAGAGTAAATCACAATATTTCTCACTATTCAATCATTGAAAATAATCACGAATAATTAACAGAATGTAAGTTACTGTACGAAAGTTATTACTTCAGTGGCAATAAAAGTCTGAAATTAATTTACTGTGGGTGTGGAATTAGGAGTACCGTGAAAGTTTAATGATAATATCACTGACGTAGGCTAAGGTTCTACGGCTACCGTATACCAATTTTTGTGCATTTCGATGAATTGGTTTCCGCTAAAAGTGATCTCAGTCTTTCTCAGCCGAACATCAATTTCATGACAATTTTCGATTTTTTTGAATCTCGATTGAATTGCGCTCGATCTAGTTTTGTGTGAGCGAACTAATATTTGTGTGGAGGCAACATAATTGCGATTGTGCATACATGGTTAGTGGCCTAATACCCCCCGCCACACACCCTTGCGGCGGCTTGCGGAGTATTGTGATACGTATGATAATTTTGTTGCCACCGACTACCTGGAAGATACTGCTGGTTCAATTTTTTTCATTTCTTCAGTTGGTACGCTTTGTCTTCCCTAAAGGGCAGAAACAATTTTCGCGGGGCGCCGACGGCCCGCGGAAGTGACGTCTGCAGTGTTGGGAGGTTTTTGCATCCCACGGCGAATGCGGGTCGTTTGCGAGATGAGTCTAAAAAGTGTTTCTAAGTGTCCTCGGCACCTTTCTCATAATTCCCGGAGATTTACGTCTGATGAGGTCATTAGTGGGGTTTATTGCGTAAGTAGAAGGCCGAGGAATTAGGCCGGGAGCCGCTTGAGATGCGAAGAGAACAAGCGAGGTTTAGATTTTGACACGGTTCTGAACAAAGGAATTTGAAAATGACACTAAAGGCGTTATTATAGCCCCACACAATTTAATTAAATCATGCCACTAAGATAAGGGAGATAGACTACGGTACAGATAGGCACAAATACTCCTTGTTTCCCCGGACAATCAGGAATCATAATAGTAAGAAACCGAAGTTACTCTAGAAATATTAAAGGCATTCCATTTACAAGTCAGGACAAGACTACACGTTGCATAGACACGGGATTTATTTGTAGGTGAATGCGCATGTGTACATTAGTTGCTAGTATATTTGGATATTTGTAAGTTGTAAAGGTTTTCGTATGAATATACGTAAACGCCTCTATGTTTGTGAATGGCATGAATTTGTTCGGTTTTGCATGCGCTCTTATTCTCTTTTACGAGTGCTGACCTAGCACCCCCCGCCACACACCCTTTGCCGTGACTTGCGAGTAATTATTTAGATGTAGATGTAGAAGTAGGGGAGTGAACGGGTGTGGTCGTGAGTGATTGTTGTTGGAAAGAGAGGCGGTTGTTAAGGGAAAGGTCGCCGGGGAGACGGTGGTCGCGGGAATTTAGGTTTCCATGATACGTGTGTTTGGACGCTGGTGAAAAGGATACCACTTTTTCAGGATTGAATGCCTGAAAAGTTGGGGTACGTTATCACTCGTATAGCGGGTGGGGAATGAAGTTATTAAAAAGACCGAGAAAGGCGAGATCATCAGGAGAAGGCGTTGCTTCTCGGATATTGGTTTCAACTATAACCCTCCACCCTTTCCTTACTAAGTCATTTTACCCCAGGGAGCTCATCCTTCCCTTACTTGGCCTGCTTCCTTTATTTGCGCCTGGCTATTCGATTATGTTTTCCCTTATTTAATTCTCTTTAACACGTTCACTCAGTCTCAAGACGCCTTTTGGTTCTTCATTTCCCCGTCCCCCTCCAGATCGTATCTTCCTCCTCTGCACCTCATCATTTTTTTTATTAGATCTTTTTCTATGCAGTTTTCAGTTTACGCCTCCAGCGCAAGGTTTTCTGAGTACTAATTCTTCTCTGGTTTGTCTGTTACTACAATGACTGTTTTCACGCATTGCTTCCTTGTTTATTATGTTCTTTGTGTCCGTGTATAAGCTTTGTCTTTACATGGAAAACGCTCTATACGTAGCTTAAGCTCTGTATCTATCCCCCTCTGTGGTACTTCCGAGTTCTATAAATGATTCCATGCGTTCTAATTTCTCTCCTCCAAACGCAACATTCTCGATATTAACTCTATTTATCGTACTTAATTACCTTAATAAAATAAAATGCCGAAATATCTAGAGGATCTAGTATTTCACTTTTGCTGCCCTGTATGTATATATATATATATATATATATATATATATATATATATATATATATATATATATATATATATATACATTCAAACACGAAATCCCGCCAAACGGCGAATAAATACTCATATATACAGAAACATATATAAGGAAAAGGGATAGGAACACGTATAAAGGACGAACACAATAGAGGTGGGGAAGGCGGAATCGAACGGATCACAAGAGTAAAAATATTTCCTCAACCGGGACTCGAACACCGGATCTTTCCACTTGCCGGGCGGGTGCTCTTAACCACTTGAGCTATCGAGGATATGTAATTTACCCTGAGATCCGTGGGTCTTATATGTCGCCAAGCGCCCCGATTCTTTAGCCAAGAGATGGCGTCAGGGGGCTGTTTCACCCACCAAAGGAGAAATAGACAATACACAAGAGGAAAGGACAGTGGTTAGAATTCATACAACATCATACAGGAAAAGAACAGTGCGTTTCGTGGCACGCATAGCCAGAAGAAAGAGATGAGCCACATTGGCCAAATACACATTCAAACACGAAATCCCGCCAAACGGCGAATAAATACTCATATATACAGAAACATATATAAGGAAAAGGGATAGGAACACGTATAAAGGACGAACACAATAGAGGTGGGGACGGCGGAATCGAACGGATCACAAGAGTAAAAATAT
Organism: Hetaerina americana; assembly: GCF_022747635.1. NCBI lineage: Eukaryota > Metazoa > Arthropoda > Insecta > Odonata > Calopterygidae > Hetaerina > Hetaerina americana. Next base: position 105,821,373 of record NW_027286985.1, read on the forward strand.
TTCCTCAACCGGGACTCGAACACCGGATCTTTCCACTTGCCGGGCTATGCGTGCCACGAAACGCACTGTTCTTTTCCTGTATGATGTTGTATGAATTCTAACCACTGTCCTTTCCTCTTGTGTATTGTCTATTTCTCCTTTGGTGGGTGAAACAGCCCCCTGACGCCATCTCTTGGCTAAAGAATCGGGGCGCTTGGCGACATATAAGACCCACGGATCTCAGGGTAAATTACATATCCTCGATAGCTCAAGTGGTTAAGAGCATCCGCCCGGCAAGTGGAAAGATCCGGTGTTCGAGTCCCGGTTGAGGAAATATTTTTACTCTTGTGATCCGTTCGATTCCGCCTGAAGAAAGAAGATGGGGTATGTGGGATTTTTGACTTTGGGAAACTTGTATGCGGGTCGACTACCGGGGTCGGTGACGCTTCCTTTACAGTCAATGATAAAGGGGTCGAGGGATGAGCTGTTGGGGACTGGAAAACATCGCAATCAGATGCATCCTCCTCACCTGTCACCAGAGGTTCTTGGGGTGTTTGAAACCCGTGATGCAAGGATTGCGTAGCGAGGGCGTCGATGGCGAGAGCGGGGGGAGGGGGGGCGAAAGACCATCCCTCCTCATTTGACGAGCTCACGGAGACGGGGGCTGGAGGTCGTGTGATATTAGGCGAGGTGGTAGGTATGTGAACCATTTGTAGAACGGTATTCGAGACCAGGAGTTTGGGTTTGTCTGTCCTCTTCTTTTTCGGTTCCCTTTCCTCCGTTGACGATTGTCGCTCCCGCTGACATTTCCCTCCAATTGAAGGGAGATGCGGGGGACCAACGGGAGCAGCCGGGACCGCACCCTCGATGAGTAGAAGCGACCGCGCTCTCTCCTCCACAGCCACTTCGGGCTGATCCATCTCCACGGCGGCGTTAGGGTTGGAGGGCATCATCATTGCCTCCACATAGCTCTTACCTCCCTGGTTCCGAGGGCAGGTCTTGCGCTCGTGGCCTTCTTGATTACAGCGGGCGCAAGTGCGGCGCTGACCCTCATAGATGATGATGGCCCGGTTGCCGCCGATGTGGAGGTACGAGGGGATATTTCTCTCGACCGTCATCCGCACAACCCTGGTGCCAGTAAGCACCCGCGCCATATTTTCTCCCTCCCACCTGTTCTCCCACGAGCGATGTATTTTACCAAAGCGTTGGAGCTCGCCTGTTATGTCTTCCAATGGGGTCTCCACGGGGAGACAAAGAACCCTGACATTACACGGGCTGCCGGAAGTCTCGTCAATTGTTATTGTCGTCCTCTGGTCACTTAAAGACGGAAACGGTAGTTTCCGCGGAGTATTGTCTAAAATCCTAGTCATTGTAGCTTCGGTTGCCAACTTCAGGAATATCAAATGGCGATTGTATCCAAATTGGATCGCCACTATCTCTTCGGGTGTGAGGCCCAGCGACTCTAACGTGAAGAGGTGGACCTCCAACGGGGTAGGGGGCTTCGCCTTCTCGTCAACTTGCAAGGCGAGCGTGTTTAAACGGCGCACAGCCATTTGAAGAAATCAAATTCAGCACACTAGCATAAAGAAGGAAAGCGCAACAAAAAAAACGATCACTTTAAAGGGAAATAAAACACTCACGAACGCTCCCTCCCCGCCACACGCACCCGGCGGTAGCAAACAAAAGGAGCCTAAGCTCTACACCAGGCGTCAAGGTCAGTCTTGATCCACTAAACAAAACAAAAGTACGGCCTTCCCGGCGGAAGAAGTCGAGAGTCAAACTGCGCGCTTCTTGATGAACTAGGCGGTCAACCGCCGCTCGAAACAAAACACGATCGGAACCTCGATTTCCGAGAGAGTCCGGCAGTGCCGCTCTCCAAACCCCGGCGACCGAAGACTCGGACGCCGGCGATTTTAGACACTCGGTGAACACAGGCACGTCCTGCTATCAAGGCAGCTATCGAGGAAACGTAATTTACCCTGAGATCCGTGGGTCTAATATGTCGCCAAGCGCCCCGATTCTTTAGCCAAGAGATGGCGTCAGGGGACTGTTTCACCCACCAAAGGAGAAATAGACAATACACAAGAGGAAAGGACATCGGTTTAGAATTCATACAACATCATACAGGAAAGTCCCGGTCAAGGAAATATTTTTACTCTTGTGATCCGTTCGATTCCGCCTTCCCCACCTTTATTGTGTTCGTCCTTTATATGTGTTCCTATCCCTTTTCCTTATATCTGTTTCTGTATATATGAGTATATATATATATATAAATATATATATATATATATATATATATATATATATATATATATATATATATATATATATATATCAAATAAACCTTTGCGGCGGGGGGCTTGTGGGGTATTAATTAGGCGAATGTGTTTGCATCAGTGAGTGCAGGGAACTGTTCCAAGAGAGGATTATGTGCGTATTCAGACCCACGTCTCGTTCGCTGCTCCCTTGGGGCTGGACGGTGGCTGACGACGGCCCCACATAAGTGCGAGCAGCGACAGCTGAAACAATCTTCGGGTGAGCAACTTTTGACGCACACGAATTTAAATGATTTCGGGAGCGTAATCGTCGTGCGAATCGATCGCAGTGGGGCGATTCGAATCGATCCTGTGTCTCGAATCGCTCGCGGGGATGGGGAGAGAAGGTGAGGGGTGATCGTCTGGCCTGAAGGGGGCGGCCAGTGAGTCATCCGTCACCCCCGAATGCGACGAATATTACTGTGTCGCCGCTGAAGTGAAAGGGGAGCCTCCCTCCTTGCCCCATAAACCAGCCCCGGGCCCACAAATCTCCCTCCCTGCCCCAAGCCCCCACCTCCCTGCCTCTCTGACCGACGATTCCTCCCTCCCCATCACAGGCGTCGCGACAGACGACCCTCTTGTCCAAGGGAGTCGCGGCGAGGGGATTGTATCATCGAGTGGTGCCGGGGGGGGGGATTGTTTCACGCATGGCTTGTGCCTTATGGCAGAGCAACAGTTAGCGCGGTCCCCTTTACATACTTCGACAATTCTCTCCGTCCATTCATGCGCTAGGTTTTTGGCGATTTTCAGATTCGAATGCCGACCGTCGATATATGTAAAGTAAATATCGGACTGACGCGTGATGTTAATCGAGTATGTTTATTTATTTTATTTATTTATTTAGTAAAAAAATTGTGCACATACAGCAGGATTGCCAATTTACAGTGACACGTATAACAGCAACATATAAGGACACAAACATACAAACATCAACAAGACTATACTATTGAGGGAGGTGTGAGAGATGTGTCAGAGAAAGGTTTATAAATGTGTTGGCTGGGAGTGAGAGGGGGTCAATGCTTTCGGGAAGGGAATTCAGTAAAGCGGGGAGACGGAAGAAAAGGGAACGTTTGGTGAGGGACAATCTGGGAACGGGTTGGTGGAATAAAGAGTGATCGCGGGTAACTCGGGGGGAACTCTGAAATTGATAAGGGAAATTAATTCAGGACAGTCGTTAATGGAGTTAAGGGTGTTATGCATGAGTTTTAAATCGGATTTTAGACGTAGAGTGGAGAGATTACAAATCGAGAGCGAGGAAAGGATGGCAGTAGCGGCTGGTTACCCAACGGCAATTATTTCGATCGGGTTCGACCAGTTAACCATCTCCTAGGTGATGCGTTGCAAGTCTTTGTTGAAATCTAAGTGGCTACATGATGTAATTATGGAAAAACACAATTCTCAATGGTTGTTTACTCATGAATGGTGGTTTAAACTTAATTATTGTTCTGTTTTTAGAGTGATCACCTAACACCCCCCGCCACACGTACTTACGGCGGCTTGCGGGGTATTATGTAGATGCATCGGGATTTATTGCGTTTCATCATCATCATCAGTATTTCAATCCTAGGATTCGTTTACTGCAGACCTCATGGACGGAATCAGTGATCATAAGGCTATTCTTGTAGAGTTAAAAACTAAGTTCATCAAAATAAACAAAGAAAAGCGTAAAATATACCTGTACAACAAGGCAAATTTTAACGGACTAAGAGAATATTTAAATATAAAAATACCAGAATACATCACAAAAACACTGACAACAAATACAGAGAACACTTGGAATTATTTCTTAAATATTTTACGCGAAGGAATAAAGACGTACATCCCGTCCAAACTCAAATGCGACAGTAAGGAACCTAGATGGTACAACGGGGAAGTCAGATCGGCATTAAGAAGGCAAAGAAAGCTACAGTCAAATTTTAAAAAGAGTTTAAAAAGTGACGATATAATTTATATGAATACAACCAAACAGCAACTAAAAGAATGTCGTAGTAAGACGAAAAGTATTATGCGCACAGCACTACACTCTTTTAAATCTAAAATGCTAAGCGAATATCTTGAGGAAAATCCAAAGTCATTCTGGTCCTATGTTAGGGAAATACAGGGTAAACGTCCCACTGTTCACTCTTTGAGGACGGAAAATGGGGAAATCATTACAGATAGCGTGAAAAAGGCAAATATGTTAGACCATTTTTTCCAGAGCGTCTACAACAAAAACACAAACGCACCAAACGATCCTCCACACCCACCCGGGGAACACATGAGCGATCTTACACTGACCAAGCAGGGAATAGTACATCTGCTCCGTAGTATCAAAGCACACAAGGCACCTGGTCCGGAAGAAATACCTGCTAGAATATTAAAGGAATTAGCTGACGACATTGCCCCATTTTTACATATTGTTTTTCTAAAATCAATAGAAGAAGGCTCAGTGCCTCGTGACTGGAAGCTAGCCCATATAACTCCCATCTATAAAGGCGGCGATAGGGATAAACCAACGAATTACCGACCCATTTCTTTAACATCGATCTCTTGTAAAATATTGGAACACATTATTGTCACTAACATTATGAGATTTCTTGATAGTAGGGAAATACTAATCCACAACCAGCACGGATTTAGGAAAAGCAGATCTTGCGAAACACAACTTGGTCTCTTCATTCACGATATACTTAGATCGGGAGAAAACAACTCACAAGTCGATGCAGTATTCCTGGATTTCAAAAAAGCCTTCGACAAAGTCCCACACAATAAATTGTTACATAAACTTAAATACTATGGGATCAATGAGAAAATAATTAATTGGATTAGAGACTTCTTGTCAAACCGCAAACAAATAGTAGTCATAGATGGGTTGTGCTCAACGGAGAGAGATGTAACTTCGGGCGTCCCCCAGGGAAGTGTAATAGGGCCTCTTCTGTTCTTAATATACATAAATGACTTAAGCACACACGTTAGTAGCAATCTAAGGTTATTTGCTGACGACACGGTGATATACAGGGAAATAAGGAGCCAACTAGATCGCGAGCTACTCTCTAGAGACTTAGACAATATCTCGGAATGGTGCAATAAATGGGGATTAACACTTAATATAGATAAATGCGCAGTTTTGAAATTTTGGAATAAAGGAAGCGAGGAACAGGATATAAACTACAAAATAGAGGGTTCAGTATTGACTACGGCAAATCAAGTTAAATATTTGGGGGTTGTTCTAACACCACGCCTTTCATGGGGAGCACATATCAGGACAATATGCGGATCAGCTTTAAAGAAACTTGGCTTCATAAAACGGGTGGTGGGGAAATGTAATGAAAAAGTTAAAGAGAGGTGTTATTTTGCTCTAGTTAGACCTCATTTGGAATATGCCGCAAGTATTTGGGATCCGTGGGAGAAAATTTGGCAAAAAGAATTAGATAAAGTCCAGAGAAAATCCGCTAGATTCGCTAAAAATTGTTATGATAAAAACACAAGTGTGACAGGTCTCTTAGGGGATTTAGGCTGGGAACCACTTGAAGTGCGGAGAGAACAAGCGAGGCTTAGACTTTTGGAAAGGTTCAAAACAAACGAGTTTAACTATGAAACTGAAGGAATTATAATGGCCCCACACTACTTAGGTAGATCAGACCACAAAGATAAACTAAGGGAGATAGATTCCAGGACAGATAGGTACAAATACTCATTCTTTCCCCGAACAATCAGAAATCATAATAGCAAGAAACCGAAGTAACTTTAGAAATATTGAAAACATTGAATTTACAAGTCGGAACAAAGTTAAACACTGCAAAGCTTTTAGGTATACTTTCAGGTGCATGTGTATGTTAGTTGGTAGTTTTATTGTGTTTGCATGTGTGTGGGGTGTAAGTGTTCATGCATGAATGTATGCCATGTTTTTTTTTTATATGATTTTGTGGTTATTGCATGCGGTTTTTTTTCTTTTTCTTTTCTAAATTACGGGTGGTGTCCTAGCACCCCCCGCCACACGCCCTTGCGGCGGCTTGCGGGGTATTAAGTAGATGTAGAAGTAGATGAGACCTCCATTCTACTCTATTCAATTAATGTCAATTCCCTCAATCCTTAATACTCTCTCTGTTTTACGTCCTTATTATTTTTTCCTGTGTCCATGCTCCTTGGTCTTCCCCGTCTTGGTCTTCACTTCTATTTTACCTTCTTTTATATTCCTAATCAATTCATTGTGTCTCAATGTGTGTCCAATCCATCTATTTCTTCTATGACGTTGAGTTCTCCATATGGTCCTATCCTCTTCCGCTCTTCTATGTACATTCTTCCTCGTTCCTTACTTTGTCTGTCCATGTAATCTTCAGCATTCTCTTCCAGCACCATGTTTCACATACTCCTATTCTTTGCTGGTCCACTTTTCCTATATTCCAAGTCTCGGAACCATAGAACGTAGACAATATAAGATATATCTATATTTACGTGTTACCCCTGCGAGCTGCCATAAGGCCGTCGAGGGTTTTTCGGTGACCAGCTCTCAGTGAAATCGGTAATTAATGGCATTCAGGGTGTTCAAATGGTCATGCGTCGTACATTTCCTCCTGCTGTGGCCTCGCAATATGCGAAGGAAAAATGATGTCTTTGTCGATCGATGCCGGGGTCATCTTCCTCTTTTTCTCGCTGTCCTTTCGCCCATCGATGTAAGTGTGTCGCTTGAATCGTCCCATCACTTACAGCGTCGGACTCGAATGATTTGTATCGATCTAACAGTTAGACTGATGCATGTGATCTCTCTGCTTCCGTTCTCTCCAAACTCGGTCGATTCTATAATAATGTGATATTCTCTGTTCGTTCGGAACGATTCGTCACAAAGCTGGCGACTTTTCCTTTTTATCCCATTTAATTTCCAAATCAATTTTTTCGTCGAAGGGTCACTAACACTCGACGCGTATTTCAGGTGATGCATACATTATCAGCGCGAAATAACTCTTCGACTTAAATTATCGATTCGAATATTTCTCCACTTTGTATTCGGTGAACTCTAATATCCAAATGTCTCTCCGAAGACTTTCCTAACGTACTTTCTCCATTATGAGAAAAACAAAATTTGTAATTTTCCACAGATTTATTGTATTTTACAATGCGTTTTAGTTCATCGAATCATCTTCAGATACAAGACAAGATTCAACATGTGATACATCAAATTTATAACCGTTTGGGGAAGGGGGGGAAGGGGAAAGAGTGAGGAGTAAGGTAGACGGGGACAAAGAGGGGCAAAATGTGGAAAACCCAAAGAAACAGGGAAACCGAAGAAATGGAAAGGTAAACAGAGGGAGGGGGGGAGATAAGCACTTTTGGTCATTATTGAGAAGACGGTGACAGGTATTCTTTCAGGCTTTTCTTTCAGGCTTTCCACCCTTCGCGTACTTCCCCATCCAACCACCCCCAATACCCTCCACTCTCAGTATGTGTCGAACAACCCTTCCCCGATAATGTCCTTCCTAGAATCACTTTTACCCCATCCCTCAACCTGCCTATATCCCCTCCACGTCTCCTTCCCGCTTAACCCTTCTTTATTCTTTCTTCCTACCTGCCACCTTCCTCCAATAATGAACACAAGTGCTTATACTCCCCCCCCCACATACTCTTTTCACGTCTCCATTTCTTTAGTTTTTCTGTTTCTTTGGGGTTTCCATAATCCCCATCCTTGTCCCCGCCAACCTTACTCCTTACTCTTTTTCTCCCCCCCGCCCTTCCTCAAGCAGACATAAATATGTTGTATCACATGTTGAACCTTGTCTTGTACCAGAAGATGGTTCAATGAACTGAAAAGCGTTGTACGCTAAAAATTAATGTGTGGAAAAGTGTAAATTTTTTTTATCTCATAATGACGAACTTCCAATACATATCGGCTGAATCTGTTGAATATACTTTCCCCATGTTTAAGTCTGATGCTAGTGTGACACACAGGTATTTCACTTGGTTCGCAAATATCGTGCTTGCCCCTCCGAATTTCGAGGCCGTGAGGATTTATTTCTCTAGTAATTCATTGCTCCCAAATTTTAACGAGCTCTATCTCATATCGACAAAATTATCAATGTCATAAACATCATCGCGTTAACTGACACGCTTGGCCGCTAATCCGGCTTACAGCTTACAGTTTGTCCTCTCTCGCATTTATAACTCATATATTAATGCTGACAGTTCGTTTTTCGAATCTAACGCAAGACGAACGCAATGGCCCGAACATGCCATCATGTATGCGGGTTGGTGCGCCATCATAAAAGATCCGCTGCAATTTGTTAGCAGAGCTCGTGGGTCGTCACATGGCCTTTTAAAATTTTAGTATATTCAACAAGTATCCCTATCAATCTTAAGGCTTCCGTGATGTCTTTCCGATGAACGTTTCATCCTGCTTCCAGGAATTACCGTCGCGTAGGTTGGCTCATCTGACAACAGTTTCAAAGGGCGAAATTGTTGTCCAACAATCCAACCTACGCGACGGTAATTCCCGGAAGCAGGATGGAACATTCAAGTGTATGTATCGTCCTGATCAATGCGGAAAAAATACTGGTTCGTTTTGCAATGTATTCTGTTGTTGCTCCTCTCTGCGTTCTGAAGTCAATGATTTTAATTTTTTTTGCAAATCCTAGAGAAGAGTTTAAAAAAAAGCGTCACTGCCATATCTACAGGGCAGGCCCGCGGCTGGAAGACCTGGGAATACCTTGCAGATTAGAAACTGTCCGGTAATGTACAAAAATGTAATTAAATATTTTTCGATTAAAGGTGGCGTGTTTTTTTATCGACCTTAAAATATTCATGACTAAAGTATTATTTATCACGGAGTGGACTTCTCACCCGTCCAGTGCTCCCTTGTCTGTTTGTGCAAGTGTAAAACCACCCGTAAACAACCCGTTGGCAACCTCCGAAGACTTCCACCAGCCTTTCGTTTATTTACCTAATGATCTTTCATCTCCTGTATGAATGTTTTTCTTAATGTGAGGCTAATTTTAAAAGTTCTCGGGTTGGACTGGAAGTAAACAACCTATCTGAGTGAGACTTTTTTTATTTTTAAATGTAGTCTCCTTGTACACTAATGCACTGGGACAATGTCAAGATTCAAACTCGAAAATGTGATTCATTCAGTCCTGCATTATGTCCCTCTTCTTTGGCCGTTGGATCTTTGTTTGAAGAGAATCTCCGTTCACCGAGGAAAACGTATTTTGAGCTTGGGGAATAAATGGTAATCCGGTGGAGCCAAATCAGGTGAATAGGGCGGATGTAGTAACATTTTAGTTCGCGTATCTTGAAATTAATGCGTGCATATTCGTGGACCGCTTGATCATTTGTTCTCCTTCCGCGCACCCTCACACGGACATGGCGGAAATGCGCAGCAACCTTTAATTATGTGTTTGCGAACGTGATCATGTGAGCCGCCTCGTCTGATATGAAACCAGAATACTGCTCAGCTCTCTCGTCACGACCTGTTGTAACGCTTCCATCGAGCCGTGGTGAAGTCTTTTAGGCACGGATTTGAGGCGGGGGAGGAGGAAAAAGTCCAGCGTGGCATTTTCAAAAAAATTCGGACCCTCTCTCACTTTGTCGAGAATCTCTTGGGAGATCCGCGTGCGAGTTCCATGTTCGTCCGAGAGGTCTTAGTTGTCACCATCTCGTCGGGCTGGCTCATATTTTGAAATAACATACTGAAAAGCTTAAAGAGGTATAGCACCTTGCGTTTCCCATTTTAAAATGTGATTTCGTTTTTTTAAGGCTCGCATAGGAATATTTGAAGTGTGTACAAATGGATTGAGGCTACCTCCTTCCACTCCTGAGTCACCGTCCCGTTCCCCTCGCCCTCCGCAGAAAATTTGCAGTTTTACATTGATCGTAAAAAATACATTTTTCTCTTTTGGCGAAATGGATTCATACTTATCAACCAGGTCCTACATAATGCGTGTTCCATCAACAGTGATGACTTTTTCAGGCTCGTAACAACGAAATTTAACCACCCATTGATTTAAAGTAGACCTACCAACAGAATCGTCACCATAACGATCCTTTAAACGACTATGAATCTCAGTAGGAGTCACTTTTTTAAGTTTTAAAAATTCTGTGAGAGCACGCTGTTTAACTCGCATTGACGTAGCACTAGAACGCGTCTTCATACTGCCGCTTCTCAAAATACACCGCATGGATGTAACGACCTCAAACTTGCGCATGCGTGTTAAGGGGGAATGTTACTTCAGCATGCCACCAGGAGTGCTTCTGAAGGCCATTTTGTTTGTGGGCTACAAGCATGTGTGCAGTAGTTTTCAGCCTACCCTAGTAGTTCAGATAACCAGTTAGAGTTTATCAAAAAAGGGGGAAAATATGCTATCATCACTTTTTCATAAAATTTCATATGTTTTTCATTAACTCTCACTGGTGCTTGATCCATGTTCAGTGAAAGCAACCCTCTCCCTCAAATCTTTCACCACTGTTCTGTGCGGCCAACTCGTCGTGCTAGCTCGCTGTAGATATGATCTCAATTTAGCCTTGTGGCTTTAGGGCGCATGTCCATGTAATTGTTGAATTTCCCCTTCTTACTCTTCAATTCTGCGTAGCCTACTTTTTTATGGTTTAAGCCTGTCGTATAAATGGTCGTGATTCATTTTTATTCTCTTTTTCCGCATACCAAATAACTAATTCATTACTTCAATTAACCCTTGTTTTGAATTAAGTCTTCCTCCAGAATTTCTACAAATTTGCACGTAATTTGAGAGTTTTTTAATGTATATCTTTCCCTTCCTCTCCCATATCCTTCTTCATCACCCATCCTTCCCACCTGGCGCTTGGACCCCCTGCCACATAACTTTTTTGCGGATGGTGGGGTGTTTATGTCATTGTCGATAGCTATGTTTTCTATTGAACCTGAGACTAATTTGCATTTTTTCCCATCTTCACGAATCGCCTCCGTGATTGATACCTATGCTTGCTGTGCTGCGTATTTCAATATCAGCTACCCGCCTATCACAACGCCTCTTCTTCTCTCATTGTCTTCTTTCCTGTTTTCCCGACTTCATTCCTTCTCCGACACGCCTTCAGCAACGCATTACCGTTCATGCAAGTGCTCGGGCCCTCTTCGCGTGTTCCTTTTCCCGCGACTTCTCCTTTCCTTCCCATTCGTGGCACGCCTCACATTTCTCCGTTTGTTTTCCTCTTCGTGTCGATTCTATTTCCATCTCCCCTCCGCATTCCCGCTTCCCTCCTCTGCGCTCGTCCTCCTTACTCGGAGACCCGGTTTCGGAACCACCCGGCGCTCTTCTCCACCTCAATGCGTTCGCCGCTCTTTTCTTCACCTCGTTATGCTCTTTACTCTCCCCTCTTTCTTAATGTTAACTATAGCGTCTTCCTTTGTACGATGGAGTATGTACACGTGATGGGTCACTCGTGAATAACTATGTTTATTCGCAGGCCTGTTGATTGAACAATATTCGTCGTAAACAAACCGGAATTTTTTATGATAATAAAATTAAAATAAGATAATTAATTTTAAATGCGGGTAGAGAGATGCAGTGCAGTTAATATTCGCATTTGTATTAGTATTAGGGAAAGTTTTGTGATTACGTTAGGCACAACAACACTCCTTATGCATGATGGCATTAATTGAGGAGCCCATTATTTAAAATATTAATTATTAATATTAACTGATCATCATTACGTCTAGTGCCCTCCCAATTCGTGGATTGTAACAATTAACGTTGATTTCTTTTTTCTTTTACGGATATACGACTCCGGTCCAGATAGCAACGTACGTTTTCAAATAAAATATGAACCTAGTGATGAGACTAAGTTTTACTATATACATTTGAAAGGAACACTTTAAAACTATTTTCCATATAGTTTCCGTTAAAATTGAGACATTTATAATAACGTTACATAAGATTTTCAATTCCGTCGCTGAAGAAATCTGCAGCAGAGGCACGTTTAGCAAGAGATCCGTAATCGTAAATCGGTGATTTTCACGAATTTTTACGTTGAATTTCACCAATATTTCATCTGTATCGAGGCTAGGCCGACCACTGCGGTCCTCGTCGTGAACACTGTTCTAATGAATTTCAATTAGCATGTGGGTTTTGCGACTAAAAACCTAAACACGTATCACACTTCAAAACTCGTGGGATTTTCTTGCGCCATTTGAACAATTCGCAATGTGAGCAAAGTAGAAGGACCACAGTCTGCACTTACTACCACGACAGGTGAGTGTAGAGACCTTTGGACACAAAATTGGTGGCTTTACGCGAGGCCGAAACGTAAGTTACTTTCTTGACAGCCCTCGTTTTTTTAGAAAAAAAAATGGTATCCAAAGACAATTTGCGTCAAATAGCGCGCCATCACATCCGCGCGAGTCGAGTGGTGCTCGTGTGTGAAAGCGCAAATGCACCAGACTGGATGTTTTGCATTTTCAAGGAATGAGTAAAATTATGGGCGCGTTCACGTACGTTGTAGAGCATCGCTTCATTTCTTCACGCGCAGGTCGTGCGACTCGAGTTCTCTGGTTGGGAGGAGGGGGGTGGGGGACGGGGCGAAAGTTGTTGTTGAATTGGAGTCGGTTGCGGTTTCCGCTTCAGTTCCCTTGCCTCGACCCTTCCCTCCCCTTCCCCATGTGTGACTCGTGGCCAGGACCCTGGGGAAGGGGGAGGAGGGCGGTGTGGAAGGGGGGTGGACCCCTTGTCCAACCCACCCCCACTCCCCTCATCACCTGCCCCTCGGCGTGGAATGACGGGGGCGAAGGGAAATTAATTTGCGTCCACCTAAGAGGAGGAGGCTCTTTCCTGCCTCAGCTCAACTGCTACGTATTAGCACCATACCCTCTTCTTACACTTACTCGCCATTTAACTCTTACCCTACTCTATCCTTAGGGCTAAAACTTTAATGACACAGTCTTATCATTCGGGAGAGACAATTATATTCTCGCTGCAAATTATATTTTGTCATCAGAAGCTATGGTGGTGTTCTTTCACCTTTTATGTGCGAGGGTGGGCTGAATACTAATGCACACATGCTTGTACGAGCACAAACGAAATCCCTCTTCCGAAAAGTCTCCATTCTTCCGCTTCTCAAAATACACTGGATGAATGTAACGACGTCAAACCTGCGCATGCGTGTTGATGGGGAATGTTACTTCCACATGCCACAAGGAGTTATTCTGAAGGTCATTTTATTTGTGGTCTACAAACATGTGTGCTTTGGTTTTCAGCCTACCCTAGTATCTTCGGAAAAACGGTCCGTGTAATGGCGATCATAAACTAACTCAATGTGCGAAAAATTTATATAATATACATGTACCTATGTGTGGATTTTTATGAATGCATTTGTTTTGCATGTGATTTTATCCTCTTTTTCGTGTGGTGACCTAACATCTCCCGCCAAATGCCCTTGCGGCGGTGTATTGCGTAGATGTAGATATGTTCTTTTTTGTGCTGATTTTACCCGTTGTAGTAGCATTGATAATTAGGTTTTCACGACAAATTGTAGATTTACTTCGAAACTCCGGATGACGACATTTCATGGGAGGTGTGCTTGAGGCGAGGATATTAATTTTGTTTTAAAAGGGTAAATTGGATGGTCACTAAGATCATTATTATTAGGTAATCTACCGGTTAAGGTAGGTTTTTGGATGGACGTAATTACTAATTAAATAATTTGTGGCCCCTAGCAAAACACAACATCCTTCTCTACATCTGGTCCCTCTTCAGCTCTGAGTACTTTCTTCCTCCCTTCATCCCGTCCAACATCCCTATCCTGTTCCTTCCCTTTCCTCGTTTGCCTAACATTCTCCCCTCAATTACAGTCTTCAACATCCCGCTGCCGGTCAATACCCCCTTAAGCCACTTTTCCTGCCTCCATAGGATTGCTCCCAACAAACCCCTCTCTTCGCCCACCATACCTAGTACTTCCTCATTTGTTTTCTTCTCTGTCCATTTCACCTTCTCCATTCTTCTCCACACCCACATTTCAAAAACCTCGAGTCTACGTATATCCTCCTGCTTCAATGACCACGTTTCCGCGCCGTACATAGCTACGCTCCAAATTAAAGTTTTTACGAGTCTTTTCCAAAATATGATGGACAATACTAAGATCATATACATTCAAATTTTAATTTAAACTCTAATTTAATTTTATTAATTTATTGTTTAAAGGAACACCCTGGTAGGAGGATATTCATTTGATTAGCATAGGAGGATGCAAATATTGTGCAATTTGCAAATGCAATTCGTTTTGCAATGGGCGTTGTAAACTACGTTTTAGACAATAGTAATGGGAATTTGCTGAATATTGGTTTTTATTTAGCGTAATGCTATGTTGCTTGTGTACTCAAGTCGAAAGCTATGCTAAATTTGCAGAATTTAAAAATAAATTAAATACTTTATATTTCATTGAAGTTCTGAAATTTCAGAGCGAATAGTTATTTGTACACGCACAGCATTATTGTGTTGGGGGTGAAGTATGGTGTTATGTACAGCAATGTACTTCCCGACTCAAGTCCGTCAATTTGAACCTCTGAACTTATTCGATTATTTTCTTCGATCTCATTTGTACACATCGAAACATACGACACCTTACGATTTCGCCATTTTTCTTCATCGTTTTCTTCTATTTCACAAATAATGTTGTACATCTGCAAATGATTTTTCGCTCTCGGCCTTGGATTTAGGTAATCGAGAAAATACTTTTTTGCGTCGAAAAAATTTGTATTGTTCTTTTCCTTTAGGTTCAAACCCAGTAAGTGTTTCATGACCAGCGTGCAATTATCTTATCATTGAAGCAGCAACCTTGAAGGAAGATATTAATTTGATACAAGTTTCTTGTTATTTTTCTCAAGAGGCAGGAGGAGATCGTGAGATCCGTAATGAAATCTAATGCTCCTTAAATAGGACAAAGTTATCACCGACTATAAGTGTATTTTGCGGTTTTTGTAAAAAGTATTGAATTAAAGTGTATTTGTGAAGGTTTGTGGAGATAAATCGATCTCATTAATCGCCTCTCACTCGGGCATAAACATTTCCCAAAGAGGTGAACTCCGCGCGTTTAGTCCTAATGACAAAAATAACCCGACTCGGTCTGTGAGCCTCATGCGTCGCAGGTTCTGATATTTTTTCTATCTTAAATAGCGTAGTTCAATTTGGAGAGACTCCTTGAAGGAAGAAGCAACATGAGCCCTTCGATGGCTGCAAAAATCCAATAGAACTGATCGTTCGTCTTAGTTGAAAGTAAGAAATAATTAGATAGACCTTGTCATCGGTTTTACTCTGTAAACAGAATTGACTACTTTCCTATGTTGCATGAAGTTATTATTTTAGCCAACAATTATTCATACCATGACAAAATAAGGCCGTATAGACAGACAGACCCCTTCAACATGTCGATTCCGCATTTTGTAGATGTGTTTCATGGATCAAATCAGAAATCGCAGTGAATTTCATCTTTTTATCGTCATCTTGATATTTTGGATACCGAATACCTTCTATTGACTTAATAGGCTATCATTTTTGCATATTTCAATCGTACATCCATTAT
The DNA here is from genome assembly GCF_022747635.1 of Hetaerina americana. Classification (NCBI taxonomy): domain Eukaryota; kingdom Metazoa; phylum Arthropoda; class Insecta; order Odonata; family Calopterygidae; genus Hetaerina; species Hetaerina americana. Next base: position 105,837,179 of record NW_027286985.1, read on the forward strand.
AATAAATTGTACAAGACTTATGTAAAAGTTATAGGTGAAGAATTTTTCCTGGCTTGTGCGTGAAGTGCTGAATTCGGACCGTCGGTTAAATGTGCACGTGATTGCAGATCGTATATTGGCATTGATACGATGACAGTGCACACCATTATCACTGAAAACTTGGTGATTCGAAAGATCTGCGCTAAACTCGTCAAGAAGAATCTTGACGGACGCCCAAAAGAGCAAAAGAGTTGAGTGTCTGCTCTCAAAGACATTCTACAACGACATTGCGACGATTCCCCACCCCCTCACAATCCCATATAGGTACCAGCAGAGTATCTACTATTCTCAAAAGTGCAATCCTAATGAATGGGACCCTAAGTGCCGTCAAAGAAGCCTGCATGCGTGGCCTTAGGGACCTTCCGGAATCCGCTTACCAGGGAGCCATTGAGTCATCCAAAAGGGCCGGCAAAAGTGTGTCTACGCTCAAGGGATGCACATTGAAAAATTATGAGACATTCCAGCAATATCTGAAATAAATTAATTTTTCCAAAAATTTTCCCGATACTTTTATTGCTTACAATGTATGTTTAAAACTATAAAACTGGAACACAGTGGACTTTTTTCACAGTGATCTTATTTTATTCATATCGTTTATTCACGGTAGTGGACTCAACTCGCTACTCGCAGGTGATGATAAGGGAGGCACACGCACATACTCGTGCGTGTGTGTGGAATGAGGGTTTGTCGGGGAAGGGGGATGGAGGGGGGTGGTTTCGTTGGGTTGGGGGAGAGGGCTCCTCCTTGCGGTTGAAATCCGATCAACCACGACGACAGGGGCGTTGGTTCTCCGTCTCCACCCCGCCTCCCCCCTCTCCATCTCCTTGACACCTGTCGCCACCCCACCCCACCCCCTTTCCCACACTCCTCCATTTCCCTTAAAGGAGAGAGCGGCGAAATCTCCCGAGACGGCAGACGCCCCTACCCAACCCCTACCCTCTTCCCCCGCAACCCCTCCCCTGAGGATCTCCAGACTTGATGGACACCCACCCCTCCCTCCTCTCCACTCAATCAGCCTTCCTCCCCTTCCCTTTATGACTGGTTTTCATCTTTCCTCCCGGTCGCTCGGAAATTCCTGGATTTTATGAGATTTGGCGTGTATGTGGATTTGACCCCGCTGGAGCGGCAGCTTATCGACCGGGGAAATAACATTTTATTTTATGGACGAGCCACCAAGATGATGATGATCTTGCGAATTTCTCGTCTGTCGACAATAAGCATCCAGTAAAGGAGGAGGAGTAGTTCACGTATTATGGCATGATTTAAGGGGAAAATCTATATAGTAATCGAGATATTAGCTAAATAGTGGTGATGATACAAAATGTTATATACGAGGAGAAGATAACAGTTGAATAGTATGCGGCGTGAGCTAATGTAAAGAAAGCATAAATATTAAGCGTAGCGCTCGCTGCATGGCTCCGAAACCTGGTCTGGGAGGCAATGAGATGAGCATAGGTGGGAGGCCTTTGATATCTGGGTGTAGAGAAAAATTCAGAAAATAAGTTGAAGAGAGAGAGAGGGGCAAGCGCTGAGGTTTTAAATATGATGGGCCCAGACAGTGATCCGGAAAGGGAATAGAAAGAAGTCGGAGGAAAAATCGAGAGGGATGTTGAAGATCGTGATAGAAAGGAGAACGTAGGGTAAAATTGAGAGAGAGGGCGGGATATGATGCAATTATTTGTCAGATTGTGGTATATATATTTGCATACGTGTAGAGTGAAAGGATTTTTGCCTGAATATATACGCCACTGTGGGTGTAGGTTTGCATGAATGTGTTGATTTTGCATGTGGTTTTGTTCCCTTTCACAGGTGGTTACCTAACACCCCCGCCACACGCCCTTGCAGCGGCTTGCGGGCTATTATGTAGATGTAGATGAGAGAATGGGATATTTGGATTGCATAATGGCGAGTTACAAGCTAATGCAGAACCTAGGAAAGAAATAGTCTAAGGCAAACAAGAGAAAGAATATAAGATAATCGTCTAAGATCGTCCAAGACCTCTTAATCAAACATCCCTCCTCCTTAAGTCAATAGAGCAAAAGTTCCCAACATTGTTCCTATTATTATCAGAGATATGTTTCGGCGATCGAGGTTTTGGGGCGTCCGTCGTCTCTCGGCGGGCCAATTTGTCAAGGGGCTCTCGGGGTCCCTGCTTCCCTCCACGCCCTTCAGTACACGTGCACAAGTTTGGTTGTGTATCACGAATACCAACCTAAAAGCCAGAGATTCAGCACGGAGTACTAGCTAGGGTTTATGGAACGCCTCAGAGAGAGAGAGAATCAGGTTAAAACGGCCCGAACTTTTTAGGAGCGGCAAGTTGTTTTTTCAACACGACAACGCGCCGGCTTATTCTTCTCTCGGAACTCGGATGTTTTTAGCAAAAAACAAGACCGTTGTGTGCTTTCCCAACCCACCCTGCTCAACAGACCTGACCCCATGTGACTTTTTCCTGTTCCTCGAACTAAAAACCGCGCTCAAATGAAAAAGATTAGCCACCATTACAGGGATAGAGAAAAATTTGACGAAAGAGTTTATGGGCATTCCAGAAGAAGCGTTCTAAAACTGTTTCGAAAAGTGGAAACACCGTTTGGATAAGTGTGTATGTTGGGTAGGAGACTATTTGTACTGTATAACCAACAACGGAGACCCGACCTTCCAATCACTGTAGCTCGAGACGTCCTGACCTACTGGGTGCGTCAATACAGCGACCATTCGGCTACCTCTCCACTAATTCTCAGGTTACACGAAAGTGGAAGTAACTTTCTTGACAGCCCTTGTATAACATATGCACAGCCTGCCCATGGACGCATCCCATTCCCATAATCGGCTGCTACCCCTCCCCTTCTTTCCCTCCCCCGCACCCTCTCCCTCCCCCGCACCCTCTCCCTCGCTTCCTCCTTCGTCTTCCGCCGAAGGACCCGTTCCCACGCTCCCCTCGTCGCGACCCCGCGCACCACCGCCTCCTCGTCACCAAGCACCCACCCCGGGTCCCGCCCTTTTGTTTTCCCCTGACGCGTAGTATTGTGTGCACCCCTCCACGACGTCCGCCTTTCCGGTAAAAAATAAATAAATAAGAAAATGAGATGCAGAGTGAAGGAGGTTGTGATTGAGGGTCTGGGCTGTCGTCGTGGACTCCTTCTCCGCCTCTTCCCCCTATTCATCTTCTCCTTATATCCCCCCCCCCCGCCTGTGCCTGCCTCCTCCCTTTCTGGCCGGGCCGCCCCATATGCGTGCGAGATACCCGGAGGCAGTGATTTATCTTTTGAAAACAGATTTTAAATGTGCCGTTCATGCAGGAAGTGGAATCACGAAGCTCATCCGATGTACGTATGTTTGGGGGGTGGGACGCGATGTCCGCCATAGATGTCGCGTCTTTGGTCCATTGCCGAGAGCACGCACCTCCGAGTGACCCTCCTCCTCCGTCCTACCTCTTCTTATCCGAATCAAGTTTCGATTTCGTGTCCGACAAGAGGTGAGTATCTATCTCTGGCGTGATTTCGATTCGTGGAGGAAATCTCTTTCCAAAGCGTCAATCGACTTCTTCATGTGAAATTAAAGCGATTACGAATGCTCACACCGGATATCGGAATTAGAAATGGATGCTCGCGTATTTTTCCGTTTCTTCATATTTCTTTTAGAGGTCACAGCTGTGGAGGTTCTTAAAATAGTTCGCCTGGGACCCCCCACCCTCACACACCCCCCTCCCCGAGGAATTTTAGCATAGGAGGTCTGTCCGATAAATACGCGACCTGAGGCCATAAAAACTTTATTTTGAAAAATTTAGTCTACATCGATTTTTTCCCCTTCAAAGTACTCTCCCTATAATATGCTATGCACTTATTCCACTTTCTTCTTTTCCACTGCTTAAAGCACCCTTGGAAGTCCTCAGAAGTTAGGCTTTTTAGTTTTCTCGTCGTTTCTTGATTTATTTTGTCCACATCTTCCTAGTGATGTCCCCTTATCACATTTCTGCATTTTGGAAATAGGAAAAAGTCGCAGGGGGCGAGATCTGGCGAATAAGGAGGATGATCAAAGATGGTGGTTGAATGTTTTGTCAGAAACTGGCGAACAATCAATGCTGAATGGAATGTGCAGGTGCATTGTCGTGGTGAAGGATCCATCCATCGTCTTCAGTCAAATTTCGTCGCACACGACGCACGCGATCTCTCAAACGCTTGAGAACTGTAAGGTAGAACTCAGAATTAACAGTAAGGACATGGGAACGCACACGATCAATGTTGTCGTCAACACGGGTGGTCGAAGGTCGTCCCGGCCTTGCATCATCAGTGGCGTCTTGTCAACCATCTTTAAAACTCTTAATCCACTTGAAAACGGATGTTTTCTTCATAGCATTATCACCGTAAACAGTTATCAACATTTCAGTAATTTCTTGATAACTTTTACCGCACTTCATCATAAACTTGATGCTGATTCGTTGCTCCGTGATTTCGTCAATTTCCCTTCTCGAAAAACGGTAAAAAAACATGGATAACAGAAACTAACGTAACTGGCACCATACGCACTGCTCGACGATCCGCCAAGACTACACGGCTCATTGGGTCTCAGACAACTAGCGCCGCTAGTGGGCGGGGCTATAGTCCGCGTCATGGCCGCCAGTTTGCACCAGTTCGCGAATTTATCGTACGTGCTACGTGTAGTAAATACAGTATATTCATGTGCATAGCCAACCGTTCGGATTGGGATGCATGCATCTGCTCATGTTTGGTTGTCGGAATAGAGCCAAACGCAATGGGAGTGATTGTTCATTTGGAATGCTCGTAAACCTATTCTCGGACTGTTTCCTTGATGATGAGGTGGAGAAATTCGTAGTTCATTTAGCGTCCCGAGTGGCCAACAAAACGATCCCATCTCCTTGCGTTCGACTCCGCCTTTGATGAGCCTTTCTTTTGATTACCCTCTTCATCATTCCGTTATACGATGTCGACTGTGGGGGTGGTATATTTTTGTGGCAATAAATGTCAGGTGTTGGGTTATTGCTGGTGGCATCTACACGGGAGTGGGTTTCTACTCTGTGCCTTCGAGCGATATACGCTTTTGAAATACCTCTTTTATGTTTCTTGCTTTCCTTTGTCAGTTGCGTATTTCGTGTGAAGCTGTGCACAGTTATGGATATATGCATGGTGCATATAAATTGTCCATAATTAGTGGGTTTTTTGGAATCAATGTTGGTTTAATTAACAAACTTGAGGTGACGGTGATATTTCGGGAAAAATGACTCTGTTGTGGGATTTCATCGAAGAAAAAGGAATAAAATAAGTCCAAAACCTATAATCTACATGTATAGCGGGATAGGTAAGGATCCCTGAAGAACTCGGGGAATACCCGCTAAATTCGAGAGACTTTGCTACGAAAAGAAAGTTATTGGTGATTGAAAAATTTTAATGTTATATTTGTCACTGTAAATTGGCGCCACTGCTGTATGTGAACAATGTTTTAAAATAAAAATAAATAAAATAAAAATAATGGAAGTTAATGGGAAAGTTGTCTGTAGCGTCCCTTTCGGTTACGAAGGGAAAAAGGCGAAGTCTTCTGGTTAAGTTAAGGGGCGAAATGTATACGGAGCCTTCGAAGCCTGACGCCATGCTCGAGCTCACGCTATATCGACAGCTGGTAGAGAATGAAGGACGCCAAGAATTGTGAATGGGAAATCTCCTGGGTATAATCACGTCTACATGATACCCTATAACCAAGCCCTAGGGTGTTTCATAGGGGGTTATTCCACTCAATCTATGCGGCATAAATTTAAATGTTGCTTGAATGTTACTAGCCTAGGTGATATTAAGTAATTCAAATAATTGGTTTAAGTTCTACAACAGCTTACGTGCACCCACGTACCCTGTATTTCAGTGTGACATACCTCTCTACCCAAGCTAGACAATCCGATAGTAATAATAAAGCAACAGTGAATGGTTTGATTGTTTTCCCCTTTTCTAATGCTTCCCATTCCCGTTCCCGTTTCTCTAGGAAATGCGCTCCTATAACCTTCCCTGTTCCTGCTCCATTTCTAAGTTGGAGACAAAGTCACATCTCCTAGAGTAGCCTCCTCCATCTGGCTCGTCCGTGACTTGATTCTTCTTTCCTCTATTGAGAATGCTATCGGCTTTATCCCTTATATTATTTGTAGAGCTTCCTTTCAGATCGTATAAACAATCCGCTTAAAGGAATAACAATACAATAACGGTTGAATAAAACAATGATCGTACAATATGCTACTTAGTATTAATAAAATGTATATTCTTAGTGCCGTGGTTTGCAGTTCATTTAATCCCTTATCTTTCTCGTATTTAATAATGACGTTTCAGAGTTGATCTGTCGAGTCTTCTTTTCATTATCCCTCCTACCGTTGTCCGACGGGGGATAGTGTTGCACCTTAAACGTTGTCGCAAAAGAGATATGCTCCAATTTATACAATAAACTTACTCTGTAACTTAACCTTCAGTTTTTGGGATTCTCTGCGTAGCTCATCAGATAATCTGGAAACGCTCCTTATCTAAGGATGAAATGGCTTTACAATTTTAGTTCCTCTGCGTACGGTTTAATTCTGCAATCAAAACAACTTCCTGAGGATTTACTTGGTATTTCCTAGATATGCTAGGATTTACTAGCCCAGTGCTGAGTAAATGTGATGAAAAGGTCAAAGAAGAGAAATGTTATCTTTCGCTGATTAGGCCTGATTTCAAATACTACCTTGATCAAAAATTTCCCGGAATTTATTCAGAAAATTAAAAATACAAGTTTATTCATCTAAATCTATATTGTCCCCTTCAAAGTAATCCCCATCGACTGCAACACACTTATGCCAGCGCTTGATCCAATCCTCGAAACATTTTTTATATTCGGTTTTCGGTATGTCCATCAGTGCTTCCTGCGATTTTTCCATTACTTCCTCTCGGCTGCTAAAACGCGTTCCCCGTAATGGTTTTTTAACTCGATTGAACAGAAAGAAGTCACAGGGAGCCAAATCAGGTGAATTCGGTGGCTGTTGGATGGTATTTGTTGCATTTTTCGTCAAAAAATTACGAATAATGATAGCACTGTGCGACGGTGCGTTATCATGGTGCAAAATCCACGAGTTTTCTGCCCACATTTCTGGTCTCTTTCGGCGAATTGCTTCACGCAAACGTCTCATAACGCCCAAATAATACTCTTTGTTTACTGTCTGGCCTTCTGGCAAAAATTCATGATGCACTACACCGTTGTAATCCATGAAAACCGTCAGCATTGCCTTCTTTTTTGACTGAAAACGACGTGGTTTTTTTGGTCTCGGCTCATTTGGTGAACGCCATTCACTTGCCTGATGTCTGGATTGCGTGTCGTACTCATAAACCCACGTCTCGTCTCCAGTAATGATCCTTTTGATGAATGTGGGATCGGATTCAGCCTCGCAAATCATGTCTTTTGCGACGTCAACACGGTCTCTTTTTTGCATGAAATTGAGGTCTTTTGGCACCAACTTTGCTGCTACACGACGGAAACCCAAATCATTAACCACAATGTCTTGGGCGGATCCATAGGCAATGTTCAAGTCCTCCGCTATTTCTCTGATGGTTAATTTGCGGTTATTGACCAACATTTCTTTTACTTTATCAATTTTTTCACCGACCTTCGATGTCGATGGTCTGCCACTGCGTTCATCATCTTCGATTGACTCACGACCACTTCTGAACCGCTCGTGCCACTGGTAAACGACCGTTTTTTTTAGAGAATCGTTGCCGAAACACTTTTCCAACATTTCCAACGCCCGTGCGCCACTAAATCCGTTTTTTACGCAAAATTTAATACAAGTTCGTTGTTGCAAATTTAAATCCATTTCTGAAATTGTAAAAAATCGCCAACACACACAGAGATAGATGTACTCTTGGCTACGTAACTTTTGCAAATGTCAAGTTATGACACTAAGATTTAAAGGGAATATCAACAACAGATGTACCAATTTAACAAAAAAAACAGAACTCAAATCGGAACGATGGGAGCGCCACACGATGGTTATTCCGGGAACTTTTTGATCAAGGTAGTATGCTTCTAGCATATGGAATCCTCACGAAGTTGGATTGATTGCTGAATTGGATCGCGTGCAGCGTAGACGAGCTAGATTTGTAAAACGTTGCTATGATAAACTTAGTTGCGTCTCCAAAATATTAGAGCAGCTATCACTCACGGAGAGAAATTTATTACAGATTAAATCTTTTGGATTAATCGGAAGGAGGTATCTTTATAAATGATGTTGAAAATGTAATATTATCCACATCTTACTGCGGTAGGCGAGACCATGTAAATAAAATTAGTGAGGTTAAGTGCAAGGCAGGTAGATTTAAGATGTCATTTTTTCCGGGATCAGAGGTATTTTCTGACAAAAGTAGTCTAGAGTGTTATAACCCCCTGCCACACACCCTACCAGTGGTTTACAGGGTACTGTGCATATACTATGTAGTGCAGAAGTACGCTCAGCATGTAAATGAGGCCAAACTAATGAATGAATACGCCTATTTACGCTCCCGACACGTTCCCCCAGTACCTGCCATTGGACACCTGCCATTGGTTTTTCGAACATTTCCCGTTGCGCCGGCATTTCCGTGAATATCCCCGGTTCCACGAACGCGTAATCCTGGGACATTCCCCGGAATGCATTTCGGTAACCGGATAGCTTTTGAGGGTGAAGCACGCCTTCCAACTAGTTCCCGCACACATACGATGCCCTCCCCCCCGTCTCTATTCCTCGTCCTCCGCCTTCCCCCGCCCCACTGCCCCCCCTCCGGTTTAATCCCTGCCGCCCCCTTCTTTTACTCTTGGGGGTTGTAAGCCCTCCATCCACCTCTCCCCACCCCAGACACTGCTCAGCTGTCCCCCTTATCTCCATGCTGGTTGACGGGGGCCGAAATGCGCTTGGCCCGCGTTCTCGCGACCAGACGCCTGCTCCTTGGGGGTCGGGGCGGGCGACAAACATGAAAGAGATCCATTGCGCTGCGTCGACGAGCCATTTCCCTCCCGGGAGTCGCCGCGTTTCTCTCCCGTCGGCTGAAACCGATGTTTCCTGCTTCTCTCGTCACGTGAAAGCCATTTTCATTCGGTGGCATTGAACCCGGCGTCCTTTCTCCGACATTTCTTTCCCACTGTTCACTTTAGATATTTTAATACCCTACAAGCCACCGCTAGGGTGTGTGGCAGAGGGTGAATACCCACCAGACTAATTTTGACCCAAATATTTTTCCCCCACCGCGGTCAGACAATATTATTCTGATCCCTTATCGTTCGCGGGAAAAAGGGAATCTTAAATCTGTCTGTTCTACACTTGATCTCTCTAATTTCTTTGAAATGATCTCTCCGAACCGTAGTATGATGAAGTTAATAATGCATTTACTTTGCTCGAGTTATAAAGTTCCGCCTCCACCGTACTAGTCTACGCAAAGATTACCTAGATAGGCGAGTATAAGGAGGTCGTCTTCATGCGAAGCTATTAGATCCGTGAACTTAATGGTTTCGGGGTGGTCAGTGGTCTGCTCCTTACCCCGCTCCGCCTTTCGTATCCCGGGAAAGCTTGTTAACACGCTATGGCGTGTTATTGGGTTTATCACCAACATGTGTCCTGATGCGTGTATTGAAACTCTGGAGTTCGTTAACTGTGTGACATGCGAAAACATTATGCCTGAATTACCACCCTTGAATGTGGCCTTTTAATTCATAAAACAATTATAATGTCGGGCGTTTAAATATTTACCTGTGTCGCATGTAACACCCAAAGTATGATAACTGCAAGAGAAAACTAGTTTTATCAGTACGTAGTCAAATATATCGACATAAATACCCCGTGACCCACCTTAAAGGTGTGTGGCAGGGCGGGGTGTGGAATCACCAGGGGGAAAGGGGGAGTGAAGGATACGGGAGAGGAAGGGAAAAGGAGAAAACATTCGTTAAAAAACTATCCAATAGCGGGCGAGCATGCATACATGCTGGAGGAAGACCCCTTTTCAAGTAAAAAAAAATACTGTTCCGAAGAAAAAATATTAATTGAAAGCAGTAGGCCCAGAGAGAGGGTAAGACGTCAGTATATATTTTTATTAACTACCCATATCCAATTACTCTGGCCATCTCTAGTTGCATTGAATGCATCTACGTGGGTAACGTTATTTCATGTATGAGTAGTGTTATTGGCACTACTCCTTTTCAAATTAAGCAAAGTAAAAAAATTCCAAACTTCATATTATTCCAGGAAAGAATATTTTTGTAAGTTTCATTTCTTCCCAACTGCCCTACCTCTGCATGATTCTCCCACCTCTGTCACATTCGTACTCTTTTTCGTATAATTGTATTCCTGAGACTTCTGATGAATTATCTTCCTCATCTTGAGTGGCTCGTCGACCACGTTCACTCGTGACTTTCACCGTCTACCCCTTCATCTCCATATATTCTAGCACCTTGTAGATTCCGTCTTGCTTTAATGCAAATGCCTTTGGAATCGCGGCATTCGTTACTCCCCCGGATGCCACTTCTGACTGTGGCCGAGAACCCGGTAGGAGGTTATTTAGGATGAATAGCATTCTTATTTTTCGTACTCATTGTAAGGAATAATATATATATTGCCACCGAATGATGGAAGCGGATCATGTTCAGTTTCGCACTTAAATCGAATCAAAGTCTTTCGGGCAAGCTCAGAAAGTATTGGCTCGAGAAAGGACCAAACTGCAAGACGTTCGATTGGCGAGAAACTGTTTTGAAGACATGCGAAGATATTCGCAAAATTGCAATTAAATCTGGATGCTGTCTCTTTGAGGACGATGAAGTTTCAAATGGAAATGGACTGAAAAGACATCCGTGGCCGTGGGTGTTACTTCGTGCATAAAGAGGGAATAATCCAACCTTTCATGATCCACTCGGAGAATGATGGTAAATATGGAGAGAGAGGGAGAGAGACGGTCAAAGGTGGACTGGTAGCCCTATTTGGGTAAATATTTCGGCCACAAAGAAGTTCTGGTTCGAATCTCGGGAGATGATTCATATGGACCACTTAATTTAAAAATTCAATTAACTTACGATTTCGTGATTACCAGAATTTCGTGATAAACCGAATCGTGGGAGCATTGATCAGGAATTTCATAGTATCTTAAGTGTGTTGCATTTCACGTGCGTTATATTTCAGGCATGCCCGTAGTTCGTGGTAAGCTTTACCCTCGCCAGTCAAATCTAATTTCGGGTTGACTACTGTGCTTGTATACCGTCCCAAAGATATATGCGTGAACGAAGAGTCATTATCCCTTTGCGAAGTACATGGCGCAGCAAAATGAATGGGAGCCACAAATTACTCTCTCCTCCCCATTTCAGATTTCCTACTCTCTTTCACGACTGGTGTCCTCGATATAAACGCAATGCAGCGGGTAGTCCACGGTCTTTGCCCGCGGTTGGGATGAAGTAAACTGAAGAGCAGCTTTTATTTCCGTTCCTTCTGCATCCCTCAATGCGATGAATGGATTTCACTGGGGCATATTAAAGTGATGTCGCCCTAAGATATCTTCTTTCACAGGATTTTAGAGAAACTTTTTTTCGCTTCATACAAACTGGGTGCATGTTATACAATTCTACATCTACATCTACTCAATACCCCGCAAGCCGCCGCAAGGGCGTGTGGCGGGGGGTGCTAGGACACTACCCATAATTTAGAAAAGAAAAATAAAAAAGAAAAAAAAAAGAAAAATAAAAAAAAAATCGCATGCAATAACGACAAAATCATATATAAAAAAAAAAACATGGCATACATTCATGCATGAACACTTACACCCCACACACATGCAAACACTCAAACTACCAACTAACATACACATGCACCTGAAAGTATACCTAACATCTCTATAGTGTTTAATTTTGTTCCGACTTGTAAATTCAAAGTTTTTAATATTTCTAAAGTGACTTCGGTTTCTTGCTATTATGATTACTGATTGTTCGGGGAAAGAATGAGTATTTGTACCTATCTGTCTTGGAATCTATCTCCCTTAGTTTATCTTTGTGGTCTGATCTACCTAAGTAGTGTGGGGCCATTATAATTCCTTCAGTGTCATATTTAAACTCGTTTGTTCTGAACCTTTCTAAAAGTCTAAGCCTCGCTTGTTCTCTCCGCACTTCAAGTGGTTCCCAGCCTAAATCCCCTAAGAGACCTGTCACACTTGTGTTTTTATCATAACAATTTTTAACGAATCTAGCGGATTTTCTCTGGACTTTATCTAATTCTTTTTGCCAAATTTTCTCCCACGGATCCCAAATACTTGCGGCATATTCCAAATGAGGTCTAACTAGAGCAAAATAACACCTCTCTTTAACTTTTTCATTACATTTCCCCACCACCCGTTTTATGAAGCCAAGTTTCTTTAAAGCTGATCCGCATATTGTCCTGATATGTGCTCCCCATGAAAGGCGTGGTGTTAGAACAACCCCCAAATATTTAACTTGATTTGCCGTAGTCAATACTGAACCCTCTATTTTGTAGTTTATATCCTGTTCCTCGCTTCCTTTATTCCAAAATTTCAAAACTGCACATTTATCTAAGTAAACAATTTATCTAAGTAAACAATTAAAGATTCACGAGCTGAACCACCTAGCTCACACATTATAATCCCGGACTACCTAGCTCAAGCTTTGAGAAAAATCTTTAGCGATGAATAATATGTAAAAGAAATGTCCCCCAAAGTTGTTGTAGACCTTTTGTGCACATATTTTATATTCGCTGTGTTTTAAGGTGAGGGTAGAAAAAGTAAAATTTGCATTCCACAATAAAGATTTAATATTTCACGACCATGGTTTCGATGCTGCGCCATGATCATGAAATATGAAATCTTTATATGGAAGTGTAAAGTTTATTTTTTACCCTCATCTTGAAGGAATTTTCACAAAGTTAAACCTGAAACTGTTGTGTGCATTTTACGGTGTTGAAGAAATCTTATCAGTTGATTATCTGAATATCCCGGAGATCTTTGGAGAACCGAATGTGGATGTTACAATAACATTTACGACTATAATATTGATAATACGTATGATGGCCCAGCATCGGCTTTGGATTATTTATTTTTATTAATTAAACACTAACGTGAGACTTAGGGACAACATCAATAATCGTGCTGTTACGAGCCCCACGGGCTAATTAGTATTTTCTGTTAATATACTATTCCCATATTACTGAACTGCATCGATGGATCCAGGAAAATGTGCAAACAATTTGTTTGTGTGTGTGTATGTGTATGTCAGGTCTTCGCTTACCCTGTTCCCTTTTCTTTTCTCAGGTAGTGATCGTCTAATGCGCCAGTGAAATATGAGCTCTTGAGCGCTTGGATCTCTGTCGTTTGGCACGCACACGCGAATGCAGCACGCAGTGGATGGACCACTCTGCGACTTCCTCTGGATTACAAAAAATAATACGGTACGTACAAAATAAAACACACTCGAGTGGTGCTCCGGGATTGTAATGTGCCTGCTGTGCGCCAGATGGGGGGGGATATTCCTCGGTATTTCTCCCTCGTCCACTTGAGTTGCGAGGGAATCGGGGAGCACTCGTCGGCGTGCTTCGTTCGCTTCCACGACTCTCTCATCTACATCCACATAATATCCCGAAAGAGCGTATGGCGGGGGGAGTTTGGTCGCAACCCGTAAAAGGGTATAAAACCGCATACAAAACCAGCAAATTTATACAAATCTGCACCCACAGAGACATATATCAAAGTTAATTCATTTTAACTTTTTTTTAGTGTTTCGATCCTAGGATTGGTTTACTGTGCAGCACATATCTTTTCCATGCTACTGCATTTGGAATTCAAGATAAGGCTGCATATTCTAGGGAGACTAATGTGGTGGTTTCTCGCTGCCTTTTCACCATGTGTTCAGGGATCTATTTTTCTCGTTGCCTCGTTTCGAAATACCATTATTGTGGTTTTTCTGTTAGTGTGTGGTTGTCTCGTTCCGAAAAACTAATAGCCAAATTTTTTTCTGAGCCGAAAAATGTCCGCCGGTCACGGGACTGAATCGGCGACCTTCGTCTCCTCAGGCAGACACGCTTCCTATGGTCTACCCCCACTTTAGTCTACTTTTGCTCAAATAAATGTAATATCAACTAACATACATAAAAAAACCATAAACACAGTAATCAACCCGAAGGTCGGTTTAGTAGGTGATGGTAGAGATCACTCGGTACTAAGCCCTATTCGGCGTGTGAAAATTCACACATCAGGGTACGGGGGCCAGTTCCTGTGCCGGTTATGGTTTCCCAGGAAGACCTGGTACCAGAAAAATCACTTCAGCTTGGGTGGAGCTGCAGGTGCCCAGAGTGCCTTCCCCGGGAATCTAACCTGGGACCCTCCGGTCAGCAGTCCAACGCTCTACCCACTGGACTACCGCGACCCTAACATACATATGCACCTACGAATACATCTTATGTCTACGCAGCATTTAATTTTGCACTGACTTGTAAATCTAATGTATTTTACTATTTATATGATGGCTTTGATTTCTTACTATCATGATTCCTGATTGTCCGTGGAAAGAACGAGTATTTTTATAAGTGTATTGGGATCCATCTTCCTTTTCTTATATTTATGGTCTAACCTACCTAAATAGTCTGGGGGCCATTATCATTCCTTTTGTATTATTGTTACACCGTTTGCTCTGGCTCTTTTTTAAGTCTCGCTTGTTCTCTTCGCATCTCAAGCGGCTCCCTGCCCAATTCCCCTAAAATACATGTCAAACTCTTCTTCTTATCGTAATAAATTTTGAGGAATCTGATGTTAGCTCCGATTCGTCTGCGGTCGGTAGAGTATTTCGGTGGGATGAAGCCTGAGGGGAACAGTCGGTCATTAAATACGTAGAAAGCGGTGTAGGCATTCCCCAGAACTCTCTCAGAATATTTTGAAAATCTGGCGGATTTTGTCTGGACTTAATCTAATTATTTTTAGCTGCACACATCTGTTATTACTTTTAGTAATGAAGAGGTAAAATGGAAATGTTACTTCGATTTAGTTGGAATACGCTGTAACTATTGAAAGGTTGATATAGTGTCCACGTTAGAAAACCTAAAGAAGGAACTCGAATAGTTTAACGAAAAATCCACCAGATTTTTATTAATTGCTACAAGAAGAGAGTAAGCGAGTGACGGGTTGGAGGAATTACATTGGTTCGCGAAGAGAACAGTCAAAACTGAGTTTTAGAACATTCCAGGTTTTGCTTGTAAAGAGCCATTATTAATATAATTAGCTAAGAGTCAATAACCAACTATTTATATAATGAATACGTAAATATAGATCAGTTATATCTGCCAAAAATATAGCCATCCTTCCGTGGTTCTTTATGTTAATAAAAATCGGTAACCTACGCTTTATTTAGTTAATGGGCAATATACCTTTGATCAAATGTATGGGGAACTATAACTCTTGTTGCCTATTTCCTGTTCCTTGGTTTTAAATTTTTTTTGCTGTCTTCATCTTATCGCTTACATCAGAATGAAATGAATCAGCTTAACGGGACACCGAGAGATTTGATGAATCCAAACTCGTCAAATCTAATTTTCTATGGAGTGACTTAATCACGCTGAAATGTTCGGATACTCAAAAGCAATTTGCAGCGCTATTTGAAGAAAGAATACGCAAGTGCAAGATCAACGAGGGCGTTCAGATAGGTTTCAAGAACGTTTTCGTCTTTTATTGCCGAATAATTTTCAAGTTTTTCTTGGATGTTGTTTTGGAGGAGAAAGGAAAAAAATATTGTTAAAAACAATAAATGATTGTTATGGTAGATGAAAGAAGACAAATGTTGATATGAATGCAGTGAGTGCAGGAATGTGATGAATGATGGAGACGCTTAAATTTAGCGGCAATGGAATGTGTTAAGACTACATACGTGGAGGAGACCATGTTGGGCAATCTACGTCGTTAGAGAGACGAGTGGAGGGAGATTGGGTAGGGATACAAATGAAGGGAGACAGAGAATGCGGGGAGTTTGAAAAGTTAGTGGCATGGATGGTGGCTCTTAGTGTTACGAGATCTGTTCAAAAAGTTCCCGAACTTTATTTATTACAAAAAAAATACTCCACTAGCAAATTATTGGTCAAGGTCCACTTCAAAACAGTCTCCTACCCAACGTATACACTTATCCAAACGGTATTTCCACTTTTCGAAACAGTTTTCGAACTCTTCTTCCGGAATGCCCATTAACTCTTTCGTCGAATTTTTCTCTATCCCTGTAATGGTGGCTAATATTTTTCATTTGAGCGCAGTTTTTAGTTTGGGGAACAAGAAAAAGTCACTTGGGGCCAGGTCTGGTGAGTAGGGTGGGTGGGGCAGCACAGCGGTCTTGTTTTTGGCTAAGAACTCACGAGTTCTCAGAGACGAATGAGCCGGCGCATTGTCGTTGGAGAAAGAACCACTCTCCGCTCCTCGAAAGTCGGGTCGTTTTAACCTGATTCTCTGTACATTAGGCGCCATGTAGTTCCCTTGTAGAGAGTCTGGCCTTAATGTAGGCATTTGTGTTGCACAACACCCTTTGCATCGATAAAATACGCTCACCATCATCTTGAAATTTGAGCGAACTTGTCGCGTTCTTTTGGAGCAATTAAGGATGTTTCACCATTTTCATCGTGAAAATTGGACTTTTGTTTTCGTATCCATAATCCCATGGCTCTTTACCTGTTACAATCCTGGACAAGAAAGTTTCATCCTCCTCATCTCGATCCAACATTTCCCGATAGACTTGAACTCGAAGTTGTGTCTGGTCTGCTGTCATCATCATCTCGTACGCCATTGCACGGGTGCGTCACTTACGCGAGTACACCACCTCGTAGTTTCCCGTCCGGAGGGACTCGCGGAGTTGCTTTTTCCTTGTTCCCGTCTAAGGCATCCCTTAATCGGTAAACGGCTGTTACAGTTACCGAGAGAGATGAACGCCACGCGCCTCATCGGGAGTGCATCATCCGCGCTCACCAAGGCGTCTCCTCCTCTGGGGGGTGATCAGAGAGGGGGTAGAAAGGGTATGGGAATACCCGCCCCCTTTCCTCATCTCCGGTGAACGGACGGGAGGAAGGGATTCCCTGCTTTGGGCTTGGCAAGCGCCAATCCTCCCCCGCCGCACTCTTCCTCGCTACCCCCCCCCCCCCAACCTTCCTGCCATGCGGCGAACTCTCCCTTCGCCTTTCTCGAAATAAACGGATTCTTGCGGGCGCACGCGCGTGTTTATGTTGTCGGGGGAAGAGATCGGTTCTCCCGACGTGACCGCGGGCCTCCACGTGTGTCGAAGTGGGGTCTCTCTCTCCTCGTGCGGGGGGCGATGGAGTTACATCCCGTCGCGGCTCCGTGTGCGAGGGAGACGGGGGAAGGGGGGTGTGGCGACGCGGAGGAGAGTGATTGATGGGAGAGAGAGCAATGCCTCAGATGTCTTCTGACCGACCGACGGTCTCGGGTTCCAAATAGTCGCCATGGATGCATCTGCGTCATCCCATGCGAGCTCACCGCGGGAAGAAGACGGTTGGGAGGGAGTGAGAGGCATTCGCTTGCCTCCTCCGTAGAAATCACGCGTGCGTTGGGGTGAAATTTTGTGATGGCCATCATCAACAGTATATCAATCCTAAGATTGGTTTACTGCAGTGCTCCATTCTTCCCTATTTAGTCTTAATTCCCTCACTCTCTGATAGGTTCCCTGTTTTACTCCCTTCTTAATTTTCCCTATTTACTTGTCTCTTGGCCTTCCTCGCGGGATCTTTCCTTCAATTTTTCTTCCATTATGTTTCTAACTAATCCATAGTGCCTCAAGGTATGTCCAATCCATCTAGTTCTTCTTTGTCGTAGAGCTCTCCATATGGCCCTTTCCTCTTCTGCTCTTCAATGCTATACTTCATCGTTCCTCATTCTATCTGCCCATTTAATCTTCCGCATTCTCCTCCAGCACCATGTTTAAAATGTTTCTATTCTTCACTGGTCCACTTTTCCAATATTCCATGTCTCCGATCCGTAGAGTGTCTTGCTCCACTCGAACGTTTTGACGACCAGCTTCCTTGTTTGCGATCTTATGTTCTTTGAGCATAGTTGCCTCTTCTCAACGAACGCCTTCTTAGCTCGGGCTATCCTTCGCTTGATGTTGGTCGAGCTCCTTCCATTCCAAGTTATACTGCTGCCCATGTAGATGAAGGCTTTCACTTGCTCTAGTTTCATTCCTCGAATTGTGATATCTGCATTCAGCTTCTCTCTTCCACACACAAGTATTTTCGTTTCCTTCTTGTTTGATGCTCATTTTATTATCCCGAAGTACCTGGCCCATAGTAATGTGAAGATCATAACGGAAAAAATTATGCCGGGCCCCAGATCCATTGAAATCAATGGTTTCATGTTTGTGCCATTCCTTCTCGAGAATAGAATGTAGCATTTTATGGGTTTTACGAGAGAATTAATTCCTATACGACTCTTACAATTTTAAAGAATATCTCCTATGGCAGGAATAAATTATCACCACTCGTCCTAAATGGGTATTAATTCCGCGCCACCTCTTGTTAACTTGTAAGCTACTTGTACTTGTACGCTACTTGCAAACTTGTTAAAGTCCCGTAAACTGTCACGGATGTGGTGTGTGTGTGTGTGGTCATGACCCAGGTACCCTTAACAGAGTCCCTTTCACTCTGTGAATGATCCCATTTTGGGTTGGTTGTGTTTGTACCTGTAGTTGGTCACTGGCGAAGAAGTAACGTTCCCGCTAACTACTACGAAAGGGTATTCTGGTTTAGAGGTTGTAGTTGGTCACTGTCGTGGTATTCCATCTCCCACAAAAGATCGCAGCAGTTTATAGTTTACCTTTTGAACGATCGGTGTTAATTCATTACGGCCATTTTAGATTTCCTTTAAATTTGTTATTTTTCGAGGCAGTTGAGCTGAAGTTTTCTAGATGCCATCGACTAGTTTTATCACTTGAATGACTGCTTCAGGTTCTGAAGTACTTCTGGTATGGTAACTGAAGACATTACATACCTCTGCGACGAATCCGGTTGCGCTATTTTATTTATTTTCTTCGAACTCTAGAAAACGATTTTATGCTATCTATAAATTTCCTTTCGTAATTGATTTGTATTTTTCGGTAAACGTGAAATGCTCGGGAGTTGAAATGGCAGGTGAAGTCGAGGCATTTCGGTAAAAATTTCGGTGGTTTCACCTTGGTCGTTTCCTGTATTTACTAATCGAGAGAAGAGAGCCAATGTTTAATTCATTCAGCGATTGTGAATTCAGGGAAAATGCATTGCAGATGAAAGTACGTTTGGCTAAAATTCGTCATGAGAGTACCCTCATTTCTCAACATAAAAATACCATTGCCTCCGCCAGTTGTGGTATTCTTCCTGTTAGGCATCAACAGGATCCTCGTTCAGGCACCTCGTCATGACCTCTTTGGCGTAGTCCAGTGGTCCAAAATGGTACTCAAAGGGGTTAAACTTGGGTCGTACTCAAAGAACTATGTCTTGTCCCCAGTAACCACCTATTCTGATAAATTCGGGTCACTTTATCCGTGGTCCAAGAGGTCCAAGGCAAGATTGTCACACAAGCAGTCTTCCGACAGCACCTTGGGGAACATCTCGGCACACCTTTCTCATGGCTAAATCTTCTGTAAGAATACAATGTACTGAGGTTTTCCGAATATTACACTTTTCTGCTAACATCCTGACACTTGGGGGTCAATTAGAATTGAGCATGTGTCTCACTTTTTGAAAGTTTTCATCACACTGTGTTGTTGATGGATGCCCAGGGCATTCCTCATCGTCAACCTCCTCTTTACCCTTCCAGAACATCCTGAGCATGCAAAAAACCATCACTTTGGGCATTTATCAATCTCAGCATAAGCATCCTTAATCATGGTCATTGTCTCCAAACTCAATTTTCCAAGCTTAATGCACAATTTTATCACATATCATTACTCCATAAAAAGTGGAATCGTAAATTCATGACGCGACCGTCAAACAGGGGTCCAGTCTAGTATCAAGCCGCGCACTGTAAATGCCCACCGTTAACTGACGTTAGTCACAATGCTTGCCCAAGATCTCCCATTACCTTTCCCAACAAAAATCACCCCACTCCAGCCATCTGCATTGGTAGCAAAATCTCATTCCAATTATTTTTTGGACAGACCCTGTACCCATTTCCCCACTTTTCCATCAGTGTGGTCTAGTCTGACGATATGTAATTTACTTGTAGGTATTCTTTCTAGCTACGTATTCTCAGTTCTCCGCCAATCCTTGCTTCCCGTTATTTTTTCCTCTCTTCCTCGTTACATGGCTTCCACCCTCCGGTTTAATATTAATGAGAGAATAGTGGGGACTCTGTTGGCCCTGATTGCTTTCGCCCCTGGAGTCCCCCGGGACCCGTCCCCACCGCCTCCAGCGGGAGGGTCGCTGTCGTCCCCGAGAGATGACGGTCGCGGCGAAGTGCGCGCGTCCGGCTCCCTGCCAAGAGGTTTGTTGGCGCCGTGCGCGCCTTCTTGTGACGGGGGAAGGGGACAGCGACCCCCATCGCCTGCAGATACCCCGAATGGGAAGAAAAGATGGCAGGAGGGGCGCTCTCATGAGCGGTTACCCAAGGGCCCTGCCGAGGCCTTTTAATATCCACCCTTCATTTTCCATTCTCCTGGCGGGGTTTGCTGTTGTGTTTTTTTCTTTCCATATCATAGGGGATAGATGAAAAATCCCTTATGCCCTTGACATGGAAGTTTTGCTCTTCGATTTCCCCCGAGTCCTCAACCAAGCTGTTACGTTTTGTTTAAAGATTCGGGTTTGCCGAGTCCTTTGAAGTAATGTATTTTGCACGCATTGACTCTCATTAATTGTTCCCGTTGGAAGAGATGCACTCTACCATAAACTTATGCTTAGTTTCTCATTCTTTAAAAGCTTTTTGCGTCTTCCTTGTCTCTTTTTCTCTGGTCAATGTCTTGTCCCATCGTCTTCCTTGAAGAACCTTTCTTCCCGATTTCCCTAATATTGTGTCTCTAAGGAATCCATTTCTCTAAGATTTTGCCTGATCGTTTGTTATTTATTCCTACGTAAGGACTCATTGTGTTTTCCTTTATTCACCCTTTGTGTGTATATCTACGCCAAGATCTACATGATACCGCGTAGGCCACCAGCAAGGGCGTGTGGCGGGGGGTGTTCGGTCACCGCCCGTAAGAAACAATAAAACCGCATGCAAAATCAACAGATTCATTCTAATTTACACCCGTGGTGCGGACATCTCTCTGTTATTGTTCTCGCGTGGTGATTGGTGAAAATGGAAAAAATTCTCCTTCTAAAATCATCATCATCCGTACTTCAAACCTAGGATTGGTTTAACTGCAGCTGCTACATTCTACTCTTAGTAGAATGCAAGGCAAGGCTGCATATTCTAGGAAGAATAATGTGGTGGTTTCCCGTTGCCTTCCACATCGAAGTACTGCGGGCGATACCGTGAACTTCATTCTCGCCCGCAGCTGATGCTGGGCCGACCTACTCTCTCTGCGCCACCAGTGCCTAATGGTGAAAATAGACTCCTACTTAAAAACTACCCTGAACCCATGGTGATAGGCCTGCTGCCATGGGTTCAGGGTAGTTTTATAGTAGAGGTCTATTTTCTCGTTCCCATAGAAATACCATTATTGTGTTTTTCTGTTTTTGTGTCATTGTCTTGCCCCGAAAAACTATTAACAATTTTTTTCCAACCTGAAAAATTTTCGCCAGTCACGGGAATGGAACCAGCGAACTCCGGATCCACGCTTGTCTACCTTATAACTTAGCGAATGCAGAATCCATACCATTTTGGAAACAAATAAAGATTTCTAGCAGACCACCTTCGCATTTGAGAACCATTTGTAATGGGAGATGATTTGGAGTTTACCTCTTCATTTCCTCTTGTAGATGGCACAAAGAAAAACTTTTAATAGACCTTAGTAATGCTGACGATTTGTGATGCAGGCCTTATCTTTGGTTATAAAAAGGAGTAGTTGCGGTATGGGGCAAGTAATGAGTCGGCCTTCATGTTTAATTGCTGGCCTCACTCTTTGACTTGTTGTCGAGATCGCTGGAGAGAGCCTCGCAGTCTGATTTGTTAAATCGGCTGGGAGACTCCCCGCCGCGCGTGGGTGGAGCGTGAGTCAGGCGCTTTACCCCCCCTCCCCCCCTCCCAACCCTGTCCCCTCCCACTCATCTCGTGTCGAGGGCGCTCGCCGCCGGGGACATTTCGTTCGCCGCTCGGGGGACTTTGGCCGAGATCCAGGCGCCGAGGAAGCCGAACCGCATGGTGGCGCCTCAATCGCTCTCCCTCACTCCCTGCACATTCCCTTTCGTTCCACTCGCACAACGGGCCCGAGACGAAGGTGGGATTCCCAGGGAGCAAGTACGTGGGATAAGTGGCCGCCAGTGATATAAACGATACTACATCTACATAATTCCCCGCAAGCCACCTCAAGGGCGTGTGGCGGGGGGTGTTAGCTCGCCACCCGTAGCAAAGAAAAAAATCCACATGCAAAACCAACAAGTTCATGCCTATGTATACCTATAGAGGACGTAATCCTCATGCAAAAACCTTTGTAACTTACCCGCATGTAAATGCATATGCTATCAACCAACATACACATTCATCTACGACTATATCTTGTGTCTACGCAGCGTTTACTCTTGTCCTGACTTGTAAAGGGAATGTATTTACTATTCCCATGGCGACTTCGGTTTATTACTATCATGATTCCTGATTGTCCGGGGAAAGAACAAGTATTTGTACAGTATGTATATATCTGTAATGTAGTCTATCTTATCTTTATGGGGTGATCTACCCAAATAGTGTGGGGTCATAAAAATTCCTTTAGTGTCATTGTTAAACTCGTTTCTTAGAGGGCGGTAGGTCACCGGCCATTCTACGAGGGTCATCCGGAAAGTAGTACCCGTTCGTGCCGCATGAAGTGCTGACGACGCGAGTAGCCGCTGGACGAGGTCAGATAGCTTCAGTGGCTTGTCTGCCTTCTCTGAGCCAAGTTGCGTGACGCTAGCATTGCCTGCGTTGTTTCTGTGATTGTTTACAATGTTTAAAAAAATTGAGAACGCCGCCAGTTGTGAAGTGAGGGCAGTGATTAAATTCCTCAATGCAAGAAACGTTCGCCCATGTGATATTCATCGCCAATTAAAGGAGGTGTATGGAGACAATGTAATGGACGAGTCGTCTGTTCGGCGGTGGTGTCGCAACTTCAACATGGGGAGGGGGAACACACACGACGATGAGCGTTCGGAGAGACCGTCTGTCATTACAGACCAACTGGTGAGCTCAGTTGACGAATTCGTGAGGAACGATCGGCGCGTCACAATTGATGACATCTGTGAGCATTTTCCCAATGTTTCTCGAACAATTGTTCATGAAATTGTTAAACACCATCTGCATTATGCAAAAATTTGTGCAAGATGGGTCCCTCGCGTATCTCAATGAGCTGGCGGCGAAGGACTATGCAGCAGGAATACAGAAACTTGTCACACGTTATGACAAATGCCTTAATTTGCTTGGAGATTATGTTGAGAAGTAGTTTAAAGTATCCTCTTTCAAATAAAATTTTTTATGTTTGTTAATATTTACTTTTGTGTCTTTATTTCACGAACGGGTACTACTTTCCGGATGACCCTCGTACATATATTCCCTCTAATCTTTCCGCATGCGCCTGGCACCCAGCAATCCACCAAAACCCGCGTGGAAAGTGGGCGACCGAACACCAAGCATGCAACGTGCCTACATATATTACTAGTGTTACATGGTTAGCAGCTATTCCTATGCCTACACGAAGAGGACAAGAAAATACATTGAAAGAGGGCAGGCACACATTCAATTCAGACCCTCATAATTGATTAGTATTCTATATACATTCCATACGAACAATGCGCAAATTCAATACATGTTATATACATTCGTCTAGTTAGGACGCCAGACAGAATATTTTCAACAGTACGCACCTATTATTTTTTTAGGTGTTCCTTCTTTTATTGCTGTAGCGTGTAGTGCGCTGGGAATCGAATACTTGAATCTATCAGTCAGACACAGTCTCTCTAATTTTGTGACAATTTTCGCCTTGCGAATGTAATTAGGAGGCCTCATTATATCTCCAATGTCGGTTGCGTGACATGATTTGGTTTTGCATGTGGTTTTATTCTAGTTTGCGGGATATTGTGTAGATCTACATGTTTCTCCTGAGTCTTTCTAAAAGTCTATGGGTTAAACGGAAGAAGGGTGGTCTCAATTTCACCGAAATAAATACCTCTATCCATCTATCTTCTTTAAGTCTAAGTCTCGCTTATTCTCTTCGCATCTCAAGTGCCCCCCCATAAGGCCTGTCGGACTCTTCTTCTAATTGTAACTATTTTCGACGAATCCGGCGGATTTTCTCTGGGCTTCTATCTAATTCTAAACGACTTAGAGAAGGCAAAGCAGGTTGGGACGTAAATTATTAGTCTTAAGTTTTTTTGTCTGCCTAGCCGTATATGTTAACTGCTCTCAATTCTTCGAGATACAGCATGAAATAGTAGGAAGAGTAAGTAGGATAAAAAATTCAAGGAATATTACTAATAGACGTAGACGAGAAAAAAATGTCCATCAGTACAAAAATAACAACCGTTCTCGAAAACTATTTTGAAGTTTGAAATTCGGGACGATTAGACATTAGTTCTTCGGTTTGTCTTTTCCTTATGTAACAAATAATCCAAGTTTTTTATCGTACTAACGCAATGATTATTATTGATAGTAATCCACCCTTAAGAGGTAGGTTTTTTTATCTATTACTCATTGCTGTGGTTCTAAGCTCACGAAATGCGGCACCAAATAAATATTGAATTGTTTAGACATTCCTTCTTTCCGCGTTTGCGTTAAATGAATCTTGATGTTACCCCTTGCCGGTGTCGTGATAAATTCCCACGTTCAAAATTAGGATAAGAGCAGCTGAGTGTATATGTACAAGGTCGTGATCTAAATGCATTTTCACGTCTCTGAACAATGAAAGGAAGATAGCCATCGATTACATTATTACCAGAATGTGTAAAAACTAATGGATACTACCCTGTCCAATAAATACGCGAACTGTGGTCATAAAAACTTTATTTTGAAAAATTTAGTCTACATCGATTTTGTCCCCTTCAAAGTACTCTCCATTCGTTGATATGCACTGATTCCATTCCAGTGTTTAAAGCACCCTTGGAAGTCCTTGGAATGACCCGTCATTGCATTTTGGAAATGGGAAAAAGTCGCAGGGGGCGAGATCTGGCGAATAAGGAGGCATGATCAAGAATAAAGGTGATTGATTTTTTTGCCAGAAACTGGCGAACAGCCAATGCTGAATGTGCAGGTGCATTGTCATGGTGAAGGATCCATCCATCATGTTCGGTTAAAATAGTGTGCACTGTTGGTTTTCCTGCATTCCGTTCATCAGCTATCATTCGGACAGTTTTTCAACAATCGGTAAGGACAAGGGACCGCACACGATCAATGTTGTCGTCAACACAGGTGGTTGAAGGTCGTCCCGGCCTTGGATCATACATGGCGTATTGTCGGCCAACTTTAAAACGCTTAATCCACTTGAATACACGGATGTTTTCTTCAGGGCATTATCACAGTAAACAGCTGTCAACATTTCAGTAATTTCTTGATGACTTTTACCGCACTTTGCCAAAAAACTTGATGCTGATTCGTTGCTCCGTGATTTCGTCAATTTCCATTTTCGACAAATAGTAAAAAAAGGACATTAGCCACTAACGTAAATGGAGTATATCAGATGATTGATCAACGATATAAATAAAACGTATATCGTTTTGCGTTGAAGACATTAGCCCAACGAAAAAGTAAGGTATCTATTCCAAATTAAAAATACGGCGATGCGCTTGACGACCGTGTACAATTTGTTTCGACGCAATGCCTCGTGCATTCAGCAAATCGAGCACAGTGCTCTTTGTAGCATTGTAATGGAAATTAGCGAAGTGCTCTAATCGACCTATGTGCTCTAAACAACCCCTTCCTACCCTTATTCAAGTAAGCCCGTCCCGCCGCTGCCTCATCGTCTCGCACAGACCAATTCTCCCAGTACGTGCTTGCCTCCACGATGACCCAACTGCCGTCCTGCATTCATCACTTGGCCACCCGCTCCCTTCCCTTTAGCGAACCACCTCCACGTGCAGCGAACGGGTTGGGACGTATCTCCGGCTCACGTTAACCCTTCCCTTCGCATTATTTTACGAATAAGGAGGCAGTGTGGGTCGGCACTTGCATCCTCCCACAATTAGAGAAACCCTCCCCTCCCTCTCGGTCGACTCCTGGATTGGGGCCAGAATTGGCGGCGCGGGGGAACGGAGGGGCGGCAGAGGGAGCTGGGATTGGAGATCCGCTCCATCCACTTCCGAATGACGGCGGTCGAGGAGGGAACCCTGAATGTGTGTCCTTCCCCCATCCTCCCTTCCTTCCGGTATCATTAACACGTGAGATGCCTAATACCTTCCTCCTCTCTGCCGATTTAAATTCATTTCCCTTGAGGCCTCGACATCATTCGGAAACGTAGACATTTGCAAGATTGCATGCTTAATCGCCCGGATTTGCTAATTGAACGTGTGGTTTGAAAATATCCCTATCGATTTATTTTTTAGGTTTTCTCGTAACGTTTCACTTTGGTGTGAAACTGTGGGACTCCTGAGGGGTCAAAAAAGTTTAACCCATCGGAAGAAGGTCCGAGTTTAGGGGAGGCGACCAA
Source organism: Hetaerina americana (assembly GCF_022747635.1). Lineage (NCBI taxonomy): Eukaryota > Metazoa > Arthropoda > Insecta > Odonata > Calopterygidae > Hetaerina > Hetaerina americana. Next base: position 105,863,960 of record NW_027286985.1, read on the forward strand.
CAGCTGAGGTCACTTGCGTCATAGGGGATGGACAGGAAAAGATGAAGGGTGGAGAGAAACCCGGTGTCGGCATTAGCCTACTCTTTACAAAAAGCGCCAAGGGGTCCGCAGCTTAACGTCCCATCCGACGGACGGCGTACTCACTCAAAGTGCGCTCCACCAAGCACCTCAAGTAGAGATCGAGATACCACTGAAAAATATTGAACACCCCCGGAATATGAACCCGGGCCCTCTGGGTGGGAATCCAGTACGATAGGCACCGCAGCAATCCCTACCCCCTCTATACATTCAATTTAATCAATCAATCGAGTGTGCTCAACCTTGTGGATGGCCAACCACCCTTTTGTCTAATGAATCCGTGTTTGACCAATCAATCTTCCTCATTTCTCTTGAGGTTCATCTGCGACCGTCTCGGGTCAGTCTGGCTCTCCGAAGGTGATCGCCGGCGGTTGTTTGTTGCGTCGCCTGTCTCTCGTGAATCGCCGAAGGGTGGCCCCGGGCGGGGAAGCACTCCCGGTCCCTGTTCTCCACAAAGCACCTCAAGTAGGGATCGAGGTACCACCGTAAAATATTTGTCGCCTCCATGATTCGAACCCGGGCCCTCTCAGTGGGAATCTAGTACGTTAGCCACTGGACCAACCCGATCCCCTCCCTTGAACCATCGGGGTAATGATAACGCTTTATTATGCTCGCAAGGACGCGTTACACTTTTGCCAATAGCACATCAAGAAGAAATGACATCCAAATCCTTAAAATGTTTCGCCAAGTACCAACATCTACTTAATACCTAGCAAGCCGCCGTAAGGGCGTGTGGCGGGGGGTGTTAGATCACCCAACCATGCGTGCATAATCACAATACCTTTATGCAAATATTAGGTAAAATCATGCACTGTAACGAAGTCAATCGCCCGAAAGAAGCCACTTACATGCAACAGTATTCAATAAGCAGGGTATATTCAAATCATGTGGGAACAATGCTATAAATATGGGTATATTTAAAATGCATTCAGGATATGGACAAAACATATGCACTAAAACTACTAATTATCTCCTACGCGATTTCTGTCATATCTATTTTATCATGCGTGGAAAAAATAACATTTTAAAAATCCGTTCTACTATCTATCTCCCTGATTTTGCGTTGGTGATCTGATCTACCATAGTAAGTCCGGGCCTGTAATATGTCTTTAACATACTCGGATAAGGAAACTGCCTCAAATATACGCAGTAAATATAACCTACCTCAAATAAACGCCATAAATTTAACCTCTATTTAAGCCTACGGTCAAGTAGTGGCTTCCATCCTAATTCTTCCAATAGTGTCATGAGAATGCAACCTTGGTCATAACAACTTTTCACAAAATTAGTTGCTCTACGTTGCTCTACGTCGATCTAGTTCCGAAATTAAGCCTACTTCTTGAGGGTTCCATACTCTGAGTGGGGCCTAACTAACGTAAAATAACAAAGCGACTTGTCCCTCTCACTAAGTCTCTCTTTTAAAAACTGCGATTATGTGAATGCAAACTGGGAATTCCTGGGGTATTGGTATTTTGAAATTTGCGATCAATTCGTGTTTGATATAGGTCCTCGCGCGTACAGGCCCTTAGAAAAACCAAAATGTTATGTCAGACCAATTTAAGAGATATCAGTATCTCAAATGCTCAGCGAAGATTTATTATTCCTGATAAGTAAAAAAACATATTCCAAAGTCTGGGGAAAAAAAGCTTTAACATGATGGGCTACTCTGCTGCCTACATACTGTCGTGCCACAAACACACAAATTGGAAAAGAAATGCCGTCAGTCAACACAATGTTTATTCAAATTAGGAAGTTGAAGGCCAGAGTGAGAGTCGTGGTCATAAAAATGGAATTCGCAAAAAATCTCAAAAAAAAAGGTTTTTTCTATTTGGTTGGACGCTGAAACAATACGATAAATATCATTTTTAGCTCTGATAGGGAACAAAAATCCACGTGTGTTTTTCACTTTTGCTCATTTTCAAATGGTCGTCATAACCAAACGAAAGTAGGAAACGCAATGACCTCGCGCGAAGGTTGCGGTGATGCGAAAGCCCGAATTCCAATATTAATTACAATTGTGATAGGAAACACGTTCAATGGCAATAAACAAGTAGATATAATAAGACAAAATGCATGGTATACTCCATATTCAAAAAGTAACAATGCCTCAAAGTGATTTCTAAGTGCATTATAAAGGAATTTAACAGGGTGAAAAACTTCAATCACCGCAAATTTTCCTGAGTATTCCCTCATCGGTTACTATTCACGTTGCGCACGTAATAGTATGTTTAAAACTAAAGTTATAACGGAGTATGAAATTGCGTTACGTAACAGTTTATTCGCGCGGAAGTAATTCGTATATACATTAAATTGATTATCCAATTGCATTAGATTTCTCGAAACTTTAACGTATACTTTATTTCAAATTTCAATATCGTTTTTCTGAGGTCAGAGTGGTGGATGAATATTTTTTATTGTCAAATAGATTTACCCATTGGTGTTATAGGTAGCTCTGTTAAGTGACTGCTTAGTATTGACCATTAGAAGCAGAAACACTTGATAAATGTATTTGTAAAGGTTTTAAATGAAAGATTGATCAATATGTTGGAATATATTTAAAAGCTAACTCAAACTAAGTTACTCATATTAGTGATACGTACTCGTGCGTCGACTCTGAATTCCCCCTCTGTGGTTTGCATTGCCCGTGGCGACGTGCACGAACCGATTTAAGTTCAAAGTAAACACAAAGATAAACTAAGGGAGATAGATTCCAGGACAGATAGGTACAAATACTCATTCTTTCCCCGAACAATCAGAAATCATAATAGTAAGAAACCGAGGGAAGTGGGGTGTAAGTGTTCATGTTTTTTTTGTGGATATATGATTTTGTGGTTGCATGCGGTTTTTTTTCTCTTTTTCTTTCCTAATTACGGGTGGTGTCCTAACACCCCCCGCCACACGCCCTTGCGGCGGCTTGCGGGGTATTGAGTAGATGTAGATGTAGAAGTGATTTCACTAATTGAGTCACGGAAAAACAGCCAGGCATTTTCGATCAGTTTTGAATCAAATTCCAATTATCTTAAGCACTCTTTTATATGAGGTTTGTGGTCATTTGTGTCGCGAGCTTCGCTGCAGTCAGTCGTACACTTATGGCGATATTCCCGTGTCCATTTGACACATTTGTCCGATTTCCATTTGGAATATGAACGGCTAATTGGAAATCGTTAAAGAGCGAAAGTTGCATTCTGTTCCAGTATTTCCATCAACTACCGAAGCGTTAACTGCCAATTTGCGTTACCAATACGTGCTAATCAACGGGTTAAAGGAATGTTGTGATGCTTTTTGAGAATCATTTCCCAATTCCCTGGAATTTTAATGATCGTCCAAGCACTTCTCGTCATTAAGAAAACTATGTGGGCCAAGCTAAATTATTTTTCAGATCAACATACATTTACATCTACATCTAAATCTTAATGAATTCTTAAATCTTCATCTAATTCATTCTTAATGACTGTAGATGAACTTATTGTCTGCCTATTCGTGCGCTTTAAAAATATCTGTTCTTTGTCCCCTCTCTTCCTAATTTACCCAACATTCTCCCGTCTACGACAATTTTCGACCATCTCTTATTATCTCATTACCTCCTTCCCTCCATCTTACCTGAATCCTTCAAATTTCTTTCAAAAAACTCTCGTGGCGGGAGGTGTCAGGTCATCAATCGTAAAAGAGAATAAAACCACCTGCAAAACTTATGTCCACGGTGACGCATATATTCATGAAAAAACCCTTTCAACTTGCACGCATGAAAACACATATTATTATCAACATACACAAACACCTTAGAATGCTGTAATAATTAATCCAATAACGTGCAAATTTGAATTGAAAAGTAATAACGAGACATTTTTCAAATGGAATTGATATGAGAAACATCGATTCGGTATCGATGTATCTTCATGTCGTCCCAACTGCTGGCAGCCAGTTTCTCTTGGGTCGAGCGGATCTATTGACCGATCTATTGACTTGGAATCACGACTGTGGAGCCATCGACTCATTTTGAGGATACACGTATTTTCCCATTGCCCACCCGGGGTTTTTCTACCACGTGCGCATTCATGAGGCATATGTTTTTCCGGCGACTGCCGCGCGATCACGTGACTTTTCAAAATGCATAATATCGCATTTTTTGTGCCCTGCCACATTTCTTCTTATTAGAAACGAAAAACCCATTGGTTAATTTAAAATTTTTCCATACTCTTATCATTGTAACATTGATGGAGCGGAATTATAGGGCAGGTGGAAGATTTTATGTATTTCGGAAGTGTTTTGGACCAAAATGTGGAAAGTAAACGGGACATAAGAAGAACTGCGTTGGGCAAAGATGCTTTCACAAGGAGGGAATTGATGACAGGGACGTTAGGTAAGGATATTAAGATTAGGCTTGTTAAAAATTTTAAATGGAACGTGGTTTTGTACTGAGCGGAAGCATGGTCACTGAAGCAGGATAATAGGTGTTGATTGGAGGCTTTTGAAATGTATGGAGAAGGCGAAATGGACTGAAAGAAAAACAAATAAGAAGGTTCTAGGCGTGGAGGGGAAGGAAGGGTATTGCTGGAGAAATCATAAGGAGGTAGGAAGAATTGCTAAAAAGCATATTGATCAGCAGTGGGATGTTGAAGACTGTAATAGAGGGAAGAATGTTAGGCAAACGAGGAAAGGGCAGGAACAGGATAGGGATGTTGGACGGGATGAAGGAAATAACTAAAATTGAAGAGGGGCGTGTTGGAGAGCAGGATGTTGGGTAGTGTTTTGTTGGGAGAGACGAGAGAGATATTTTGCAGTTCGGTCCATCCAAAAACCTACCTAAATCGTTAGATTACCTATTATAAAACTTAATTATGGTCGTGGTAAATGGGCAAAGCAGAAATGAGAGTATGAGAAGGTGCGAAAGTATGGATCTAGAGAGAATACTGATTATAAAGCAAACAACTCAGAGATTTTGAGAGGGTGAGGGAAAGAAAGATGTTTTATGAAAACTGAAGCTGGAGAAAGGACAAACACACCCGTGGCATTTTGAGACGCATGTCTAATGACCGGTTGAAGAGATAAGGCGAGGGAAATGTAAACAAAGAAATAGCGGCAGCGGAGGACACGTGATGAGAGGCGTGGAGAAAGTATTGACCAACACCAAAGAGAAGAAACGCGCATAAAATAAAGAGTATATCCGATAGATTAATTGAGTCGATAGCTGTATAACACCAATCTCAAGATAAATTATGATTTTTTTTATAATTAAAGGTTGTTCAACTGATAAAATCTGTAATTTTATCTCGCATCTAATATTATTATTATGGAAATGCGCGAGGTGTCTTTATCAGCCTTGTCACCAGTGCAATTTATCATCCGTGATAACCAGACCCGTAACTTGTCAACTCCTTATCTGTGACAATCCAGACCAGCAAATGCCTGAATGCCTAACGAAGATATCGTGGTATAAATATTAATTGTTCTCGTCGGAAAGTTTTACTATCGTAATAGTTTCGTTCATTTTTCTATTTATGAAGCAAATTCATGTTCATTAGATTATAAATACAAGTATTTCATTTTCTTGGTAAGTACCTCATACTGATAGCCGCTGCAGATTTTATTCGGATTGCAAATCGAAACACCAACAGGGAGCACTCGCTTTGATTCATTTGGTAAGTTCCATACTGTGATTTATAAAAAAAGGGTATACTAGCCTGTCCAATAAATACGCGAACTGAGGCCATAAAAACTTTATTTTACAAAATTAGTTTTTCGTCGTTTCTTGTTTAATTGTGTCCGCATCTTCCCAGTGGTGTCCCCTCATCACAATTTTGCATTTTGGAAATTGGAAAAAGTCGCAGGGGGCGAGATCTGGCGAATAAGGAGGATGATCAAGGAGGTGATGGAATATTTTGCCGGAAACTGGCGAACGATCAATACTAAATGTGCAGGTGCATTGTCATGGTGAAGGATCCATCCATCGTGTTCGGTTAAAATAGTGTGCACTGAGGATTTTCCTGAATTCAGTTCGTCAGCTATCATTCGGACAGTTTTTCGACGATCGGTAAGGACAAGGGACCGCACACGATCAATGTTGTCGTCAACACAGGTGGTTGAAGGTCGTCCCGGCCTTGCATCATCCGTGGCGTATTGTCGGCCATCTTTTAAACGCTTAATCCAATTCAAAACGGATGTTTTCTTCATAGCATTATCACCGTAAATAGCTGTCAACTTTTCAGTAATTTTTAGATAAATTTAACCGCACATCACCAAAAATTTGATGTTGATTCGTTGCTCCGAGTTCAGTCAGGGTATGGAACATTTCATTGCCTCACGCGTAGGTATTTTATTTTCTCAGAATTTTTACGGTATACTCATTAAGGAATGCCTATGGTTGTAATATTTAATTAAAGAGTCTTGAAAGTATTAATTTTTATGCTGATAAATCGGTGTTCACCGTCTCACGCAAGGAAATAATGTATTTAATGGTCAGTCTGTATGTCTCAGACGAAATGCAATTTTTCGAAGTGCATTCTTTGAACGTCGATACACTCTTGCCAGCGGCTTTTACTTAGGGTCCCATTGTGGTGTCCTCTGAGGGAGGGAGGGTGTCGCTTTTGGGAATAGAAAAAAGGGTGCTGGTGCCAAGTCGGGAGTTCAAATGGTTGGGGAATCGTCGCGATGCAGTTGCAGAGGGTCTTCGCTAAGCAGACACACTCGACTCTGTTCTCCGTGGTCGTCCGTCCAAAGACCTTCGGGATAAGGTTAGCGCAAGTCTATCGCATCGCCAAAATCATGATAATCGTTTTCACTGTCGTCTTATCAATGCCAATATAAGATGTGCATTCATGCGCACACTTAAACTGACTGTCTGAATTCAGCACTTCACGCACACGTCAAGAAAAATTTGCTACCGATACTTTTTATAGACAACCCTTGTATATATTTACGTCGGTAGTTTTAAGCTGGGCACCAAGTCTGGTAGGTGGACCTGGATTTTAAAACCTAAAGAGGGATGGAAATGGGGAGGGAGGAGATCATCTCCGTGTGTTCCCACTATGTAAGCATAATCCGTCAGCCTCCGCCGCGCTAGGAATAGCGATTACCCTTGGAGGGGTGGGCGGAAAAGGGCATCGGGTGAAGGGGGCGTCTTCCTCGAATCCTCTTCCCTTCTTCCTTCCAGCCTCCCACTCCGCGGGGCGTTTCCTCCCTACCGTCATTCCTCTTCTTCGTCGACTTAAATGTCAGAATTAAACGTGTGAAGCAGAGAAAAATAATTCCCGTTTCGTGAAGAAACGTTTCAGGAAAGAACAGAAAGCGACACTTATCATTGGCTACCCTCGGCCGGGTGACCCTTTCATCAATTTGATTCGCAGATGTGGCGAAATCTTCAGATACATGATGTTTTAGAACTCTATAATTATATTGAAGTCTTTAGCACGAAATTTCGCGAAGTTGAGCCTGAAATCTTTGATCAGATCATTAACAGTTTGACTCTGACGGAGAGGCAATAGTTATAGTCACTGATTGTATTTGCTGGCAAGACCACGAATTATAATTTACGGAAAAAATTGACTATCGAGAAGTTCGCCTTGGAGGAATCCTTTTCCACTCGCACAATTCGCGGCAGCAAAAGTGGGAAACATTAATTCCGACATTTGCGAGCACCAGTTATCGCCAATTATGTAAATGGCTGTTACCTTACACCCCATGCCACATGCCCTCGTGTCGGGTAGTGTGTAGTAATGGACTCTTTCGAACTTTTGTGTAGTTGAATCCCCCCAGTCTCCCACCCTGTCTTCGTCGCCATCTCTCTCTCCCTCTCTTAGCAGAGCTCGGCTGCTTGTTTGTTCTTTGAATGAACTTAGCACTCCTAATCACTGCTTGACTTAAAAAATCACACGCATTACACGAAGTCACTATTGGAATTTCTCGCCCTTTTTACTTCCCTTTTCTCCGCCCTGAATGCCTCTTCTCCCTCTTCCCCTCCGTTCTCACTCATCTTGCAGCAACCCTCAGTTTTATTTTTATTCGAAATCATGCCCTCGCTGGTTGAGCAGGGCGAAGTAATGTGAAGTACTTTTTGGGAGCACGACTCGGAGCACTGAATGAGTTGAGCGCCAGCACTCGACGCGTCGTTATAGAAATGAGGAGAGAGTTCTCTCGTCCACTCTCCCCGCCCTAGAGCGCATCAACCCCCTTCCCCGCCCCCTCCCGCGCCCACCCCTGTTCCGCACCCCTGGCGTCCGTCCAGAGAGTGGTGCGAACGAACGGAATGTGCATTCTCGCGGAGGCGTGCTCTCGGTCGGTCATACTGCGGTCGTATTACGGAAGTCCGATTGCGGTGGATGACCTCTGGTGTGTTTAGTCTCCGCCCCTCCGAATTTGCGCGAACCCCATGATCGGATAGGCACGCGGAAATCGTTGGCCAAGTAATGCACTCAGCATCCCTCAGAAATAGCACTCGAGCACCGAGTCATTGGTTCACATTTCCTTCTGCACCTGCACAGGCCGTAATTCTTGGCTTTCTATTTGGTGTTCGAACGTAGCTGGTCGCCAATTAGTTTAGTGATCCGAGAAAATTTGCTTGGCAATAGAAATGGAACGAAACGGCATTGGTTGACGTGGTAATGTGATGGCTAGGAGCAATGTCATACTTGCGTGTTAAATGAGTCATGTGTTCTTTCATATTTTGCTGAGAACAACGTCATGGAGGGAAGAGATGAGGTAGTAAAACCCTGGGAGGGAGACATCCACAACGAACGGCGACATGAGAAGGAAGATCTGTCATGGAGGTAGGGGGAGTCACCATCGATCGGCTAACCTCATCCGTTAATCAGACTGCCGATCATTAATAAGATTGAATAATTACTGATGCTCTGCCTTTAATTTTGATAGTGCACAAGGTCGAATAGCATTTTTTTTTAATTGATCAACACAATGAAAACTTCGTTGCAATTTTCCACAGTTAAAACTTTATTGCCGACCATGGTTTCGATACACTGTATCATCTTCAGGTGAGGAAAAATACCTTCCTCACATGTATTTTTCCTCACCTGAAGATGATACAGTGTATCGAAACCATGGTCGGCAATAAAGTTTTAACTGTGGAAAATTGCAACGAAGTTTTCATTATGTCTCGATTCCACAATATCACGCCTGACTCTTCACTTTTCGTTTGATCAACACAATTTTGACCATGCATCCTTTTGCGACGTCATACCATGCCACTCACCCCGGCGGAGGATTTTAGTGTAACAAATTGGTGTAGTTTTACCTATCGGTAATTTCGTTGCACTCACTCTATGGACGATGGGAGGCGCGTTGGTAAGAAATGGCAATAAAGCAAGATCGTTTGAAAAGGGTCAGCGTTGCCCAGTTGGAATCAAGTTAACCGAAGATTTATTCAAGTTGTGGCTCAATTTTTCGTGTTTTAATTTAAATTACCGTTGGGGGAGGAAGCGATGGGCAAAAAATGCCATGAAAATGTATTTGCAAGTAATTTTAATGCTGAAAGAGGCTAATGTTCTCCATTTAGCGGGGTTCAAATTTTTGTTCCGCGGAGCAATTTCCTTGTGTTAGTGGCAGCTTCTCTCTCTGTTTTCCCCTGCATGTGTGGTCCCTGGAAAGCGTTTAATCTGCTTGCGTTAATTACCGGTCCATTCAAGGCGGACACGTACGTGGGATGGACATTGTCGATAAGAATAAGTGATGATAGCGCGCGGCAGTGAACCCATAGTTGTGCGGTGAATAAAATTAATTATAAATGGTGGGATTCGGAGTTTTTCTGTTCTACCATTCCTTGCAAAATGGACAAATTCCTCATATTTCACCCTAAAAGATTGTCCTGCATTGTCGATAATTATCTTTACTAAGAATTGGTTCCATATAAAAAGTATCAGTGACATTTTTTTTCCCGACGTGACTGTACGTCGCAGCGCGAAGGGTTGGTGGTGGGCGGTCTGACCTTCAACACGCGCCAATCGCCTGCGAGCGTTCGTTCAGGCTGGATCGTGTTTTTAGTGGACCATACCCGAGTGACTCAGTGCAAATGGAAGATGGACAGCGAACGATTGAGCAGCGGCACGCCATCAAATTTAGTTTTGGACTGGGGAATTCGGGTACAGACATGATTCGCCAATTGTCAAGAATGAAAGCATGCCACAAACTGAAGTTTTAATAGTGGCACTAGATCTTCAAAGATGTCCCAGAGAGTATGGAGGACGAGGCCCACCCTGGACGGCCGTCGACGTCAAGAACCGATTATAACGTGCAACGTGTGCGTGAAGTACTAAATTCAGACCATTGGTTAAGTGTGCGGACGATTGCAGATCGTATATGAGTATTGATACGATGAAAGTGCACACACCATTATCACTGAAAATTCGGCGATGCGATAGACTTGCGCTAAACTCGTCCCGAAGGTCTTTGGACGGACGACCGAGGAGAAGAGAGTCGAGAGTGTCTGCTTAGCGTAGACCTTCTGGAACGACGTCGTGACGATTCCCCAACCCGCTTACAGTCCCGACTTGGCACCAGCAGACAATTGGCAATGAAGAAAAGTGAAATCCTCCACCAAAGGACACCACCATGACACCTTAAGTGCCGTCAAAGATGCTTGCACCCGTGCCCTTAAGGACCTTCAGGAATCTGTCTACTAGGGAGCCTTCGAGTCGTAGAAAAGCCGCTGGCAAAAGTGTGCCGACCCTCAAGGGATGCACTTTGAAGACCTCTTAGGCACTCGAGCAACATCTGAAATGAATCTACAGGTATGCTTTCGAAACTTTTCCCGATACTTTTTATGCATTTTATTTAGATTTTTGACCCTTTGAGAAGTGGTTGTTCAGAGGGATGGGCAGAATAATTTAGACAGAGGGGAATAACTTACTAATTAAAAAAAATAATATTATCTATTAGTAATATCAGTAATAGTAAAGAAAGTTGAGTTTTTTTTATTTTCTCCTTATGAGGAAGTAGTTTCAAGGTGGCGATGCATCTCACTCTATTTCTGCCCCTCCTTCTCGTTTCCCGCGCCGTGTTATACGGTTTAATATACGTCCCCGCTCCGCCGAGGCGATTTCATTGTGGGGCATTTGTGAGATTATTTGAAGAAGCCCCGGGAAGCATGTACGTTATGAAAGACCCCAAGCAATTCAGGGGAGAGCCGTGGAGAAATAAGTTTGCAGCGGAGAACACGGTTAAAGTGTTGGTCCGGGTGCTTCCCAGTACGTGGCATCCATTCTTCTCCTGGCAGTGACAGATATCCCAGAGTGAGAGTGTAACGATTGCAGAGGAGGCGATGAATGTGTGCGCACGAAGTCTGTTCTAATCTCTCGTAAATATGCGGCAGAAATCATTCCGGAAAAATAAGGAAATAACTCTGGCCGTAATGGCAATACGTAAACTAATAAAGACTCCTTTTGAAAGACTTTTATTTTATTATAACTTTTCTTTCTTTAAAACACTGAGCTAAATTTTTTTTTCAATGCGCTTCTAGTTAATATTTATTTCTGGATTGTATTGAGTTGAAAGTATTTTATTTATCTTTATGCCATCACTCTCACTTTTTATTATTATATTTTTCAGCCTACGTAGTTCTCTTTTTGTTGAATTTTGTTGTTTGTTATTTAACCGTTAATAACTGGGGGAATCGTTTATAAATTTTTCATTACTCTTATTCCCATTAGCCTTTCATTGTACTTCTGAGAATGCTGATATGATTTAACATTGATTTAAGGTTATTTAGAGATTTTTTTCTTTATTAATGAGTTGCGTTCCCTTTTTTCCCCTTAAATCATTCGGAATTTCAGCACAGGCGCAATATTGCTAGCATCGTCACTGCACATTGATAAAAACTAATTCAAAAAAAGAATGTGGGTGAGCGGTGTAATTTGGCGTGTAAACAACGCGAAATTATAATGTATATCGTGCAGTTTCTCCATTTCATTTTGAATAATTTTTCTCCATTCCGGATGTGGTTTGTGGACTGCAGTGCGCTGGGGTAATTATCGCCCGTCCCCGCCAACCCGCGCCCGCCACGAAAGGGAATTCAATTAACTCTGGGGGGGGGGGGGGGGGAGTAACAAAAGGGGCAAAACCAAATGGGAGCATAGAGATTTTGATGAACCAGTAATCCATTCTCATTATGCTTTGCGGTCGGGCATGCATCCAAGCAAATATTTTATGCGAGGAATTCCTAGGAAATATGGAACAAAAAATTAATGAAATGTAAATATTAATGTTTCATCAATTTTAGATATTTCCCCGCAGTCGTTGGCTCCGTCTATTCGTCGAGAGTCACGCTTCGTTATTTCACGTTAGTTAGGCCCCAACTTGAGAATGCTGAAGCCTTATGGAGTCCTCATGAGGTGGACGTAACTTTGAAACGAGATAGAGTGTAATGTAGACCAATAGGTTTGTGAAAAGTTATTATGGACAAGGCAGCAGAGTCACGATACTATTAGAAGAATTAGGATAGGAGCTACCAGTTGACCGTATGTTAAATTTACTGCGATAATTTGAGGCAGGTTACTTGTCCGTGGATTTTAAAGAAATATTAGAGGCTCTGTCTTACGATGGTAGATCAGATCACCAACGAAAAATCAGGGAGATTTATTGTAGAGCGGATAGATTTAAATCTTATTTTTTCTTCGTACCATTAATAGTCAAAATAGACATGCAAGCAATCGCGTAGGAGAAAATTAGAATTGGCAGTTTTTCTATTTTGTTCATATCCTGCATATTATTTTATTTGATTCTAGACTCTTCCTTGCAACATTCCTATAGCATGATTTGAATATCCGTATCCTGTTATTGAAAATTGATGTATTTGCATTTAAGTCATTTCTTTCGTTTGATTAATATTTTTCGAGTGCATGATGAAACTAATATTTCTACAGAGGTGACATGATTGGGATTTTGCATGCGTGGTTGGTGAGCTAACAGCACCCACCACACGCCCTTGCGGCGGTTATCGGGGATTGTGTAGATGTAGATGAGAGTCCTACTGTTCCGTCTCTTGCTTGCCTCGCACTTGAGTGTACGAGGTATCCGCAGTGAAATGAAAGATAAATGTTCACTCGATGGAAAATTAACTCGTTATGGAGTGTGTGAGGGTTCGTGCTTCTATCGGAAGGAAAAGGATCGAAGCATCGAATTATTCTCCCGAAACTCAGTTGTGAGCAAGAACGTTAGGGGAGGAGGAATTCGATTTTTTTTATTGTAGTATATAGATGAGATTTGTTTCCATTGGTCTAACTAGGTAGTGACACGCCCTTCTGGAGCTGGAATGCCTTCTAAATGGTTAGCATAAAAAGTATCGTGAAACATTTCGGAAAAAGAGGTTTATTTAAGATGTTGCTAAAATACCTCCAAATTCTTCAAAGTACATCCCTTGGGCGTCGACACACTTTTGCCCTTACGGCTTTTCCACGACACGAAGGCTCCCTGGTAGGTGGGTTCCGGTAGGTCATTATGAGTACAAGTTTGCAAGCTTCTTTGACGGTACTTAGGGTCCCATGGTAGTGACCTCTGAGGGGGGGAGGATTTTACTTTTAGGAATAGGAAATAGTCAGCTGGTCGGCAAAGTCGAGACTGTAAGGGGGGTTGGGGAATCGTCGCGATGTCGTTCCACAAGGTCTTCGCAAGAACTCTCCACTCTGCTCTTGGTCGTCCTTCAAGACCTTTGGGAGGACGAGTTTAGCGCAGATCTTTCGCATCGCCAAATTTTCGGTGATAATGGTGTTGCACTGTCATATTATCAACGCGAATACGATCTACGATCATGGCCACACTCAACCGAATTGACTGAATCCAGCGCGTCTCGCACATGTCAGGAAGAAATTGTAACCGATACATTTTATACAAAACTTGTATAGCGCTGATGCAGCGAGAATTTGCACAAGCCGCGATCCTCTTTAAGAAGCCATTCCTTCGAGGGTTTCGTCACATTCTCATGAGTAGGGTAGAGGCTCTTATAAAATTCGGACTCTTATGACGGAGGCAAGGGGGAAAGGTGAGAGGAAAGTTATCCGGATGACTTTAATATTCTCCTCGGAGCATGGGAATTTTATAAGCCTGCTCATGGTGCACGTAGATGGCAGAGTTGGCACTCGGTGACGAATGAAAAATTTGCAAGGGATCGTCGACAAATTGCCGAAGGCAAACTGGAGCGGGAGATGGGACGCGCTTGGTGCTAAGCGTAGGGTTTCCGACTGCACCTCGGTGGCGCGGGGAGGGCCCAAGGTCGACGCGAAAGACGCGGAATATTCTCGGCCACAGGGTTCAACGTCTTGCATTTAATCACCCAGAATCAGCTCTGGGAAACTTTTTGTGTCGGCCTCACATCCTGTCGCCCGCCAAGGAGTTTCGTGGTGCAAAACGAGGGCCCCGCATAATTCGTCCCATTGTCTCAATCCCTATCAGTTTGTTCAATAAAGAAGTCATTGGTGTAATTGCTATTTGAAAACGTTCAAATGGAAGGCTTTACGCAGAAATAAGTCTAAAAGTAGTTTAAGTAGTAAAAGAAGCTTAAGGATGTCCATCTGATTATTTTGGAGCCGGAAAAATGTGTCGTATAAAACACAATTATGATGAATTCAAAGAACTGAGCGACTTTGACGGATTCATCCGCTCATTTTACATTTGAATGAAGGTATTCCAATTTGTAAAAATCATTCACGCACAAATCCCACAAATTAAGGCGAATAATTTTGACACTTCGCAATTGTTCCATTACAATTAGGTTGGCGAAAAAAGTCGTAAACTGACTTGAAGTGTTTATGTCAAGACGTTAACTCCGATTCGTAATACATACCATATGAAAAAGTAGTTAGAAATGTTGGTTGGCTCATTTAATGCACTCGAAACAGAGTTCCGTGGAAAATGTTGTGCGTCAGAGACATCGATTTACGTAGTACCCCTCAAGTGGCCGCAAGGGTATATGGCGGGGGGTGCTTGGTGATTACCCATGAAAGAGAACAAAACCGCATACAAAACCCTAGCACTCGCTTGTACTCATCTACATCACACCTCGAAAGCCGCTGTAGGAGGGACGTGTGGTGGGGGGTGTTAGGTCACCATCCGTAATTAAGAATAAAATCAAATGCAAAACCCACAAATTCATCCCAATCTACACACAAAAAATAGTATATATCCATGCAGAAGCCATTACAACTGATATACATGTAAATACATGTACTATCAACCATCATACACGTGCAACTGCGGATATACATCATGTCTACGCAATATTTAATCTTGTCCTGACTTGTAAATTAAATGTCTTTAATATCTCTGTAATATTTCTATTCGCTTTTCAAATGGCTCCCAGCCCAATTTCCCTAAAAGGCCCGTCATACTCGTCTTCTTAATATAGCAATTTTTCATCAATTTGGCGGATTTCCTCTGGACTTTATCTAATTCTATTCGCCAAATTTTCTCCCAAGGATCTCAATAACTTCCGACATATTCCAAGTGAGGCCTAATGATAGTGACAAAACACCTCTCTTTTCTTTCTCATTACCTGACGACGCAAATACCAGGCACTTCCACGAGGCTACAGAAATGGCGTCCCACGACTGCATCTTGATTGTTCTTGGGTACGGAAAATGCATTTATTTATTGAATGTAGTAGAGGTACACAGTTGTATTGGTGGTTTAGCGTTTCTGGCCTTAATTTAATTTGATACCAGCGAAGGAAGAAAAGATAAATAGATTAATTCAGAAATTCAGAGAAACCGTTTGTCATAATATCTTATTCCTACAAAGCCTCCGGTTTTTCAGGGTGTCTGGTAGCGTAACTGTCTAAAGCACTCGGGTAGCCATGGAGCCGGCTCCTGGTTCGAATCCCACGAACTAAGGTGAATGACTTTTACACTTTGAAATAGTTGCGTTGTAAGGGAAATTCAATGCGCATCTTGGAAAATGATGACACAATTGAGTTCCTCGACCGATTAAACACATAATGGCTTTTTTGCTTCCGTATTTAAATGCTTTTCAACTTGTTGAGAAGGGTCCACATAATTGTCAAGGAAGCAGGTTTCACGCAGCCTCAAAATTTTAGGAGACTGACTATCATTTCTTTGATTTTTTCCTTTTACACTTTTTAAATGATCGTTTTTTTGCGTTTAAGGTCCGTACACTTTTCCGAAATTTTTCCATTTTTCCGAAACCCCTCTCAAGTTATTTCCATTGGTGTTATTTTTTGCTTCCTACGCCGCCTACTCCTTTCCCTTCGAAATTGAAAATGTCCCCAACCCAAGATGCTCAGCATCTCCTCCACGCTCTCAGCCCTCTTAAAGCCACCGAAGACATTTCGCCGACTTCCTTGGCTCCAATTCCTTTTTACGTTCCTCCTCCTTCATACCCCTCCAGCCAATTCGAGAATATGAAGAACTGGAACTTATATATGCCTGCAAGTTAATGGCTTCCTCCTCCTTGGAAATTTTTCAACCACGCAGAAATGTAATGGATTTCCTCGCTACGTCATATACCCTCTGATTACTACCAAGAACCCGTGTTAAGAAAATATATATCCAGATGTTTTAATTATTCAATCTCGGTTTACATATGTGTTTGAAAAAAAAGTATTTATGCCTATTTTGCACATTTTCCATATTTGAAAGAGTAATGTCGTTAATACTGAAGTGTAAGCCCTATTCTTTATCAGTGGCCCTAGATTTGTGATGATAATGTCTTATCACTTCATCTACATCTACATTGTAGGGCTGTTGCAAGGGCGTATGGCATGGGTTGTTAGGTAACTACCCGTAAAAGAGAGTAAAACCCCATGCAAAACCAACAAATTAATGCCAATCTACACCCTTAAAAGCGTATATATTTTTTTAAGGTAATCTACCGGTTAAGGTAGGTTTTTGATGGACACAACTACCAAACAAACATTTTATTACTCCTAACAAAACACAAAATCCATCATCCTACTCTATATCAGGTCCCTCTTCATCTCTGAATACTTTCTTCCTCCCTTCATCCCGTCCAACATCCCTATCCTGTTCTTTCCCTTTCCTCTTTTGCCCAACATTCTACCCTCTATCACAGTCTTCAACATCCCACTGCCGGTCAAAACCCCCTTCATCCACTTTTCCTGCCTCCATAGGATTGCTCCCAACAAACCCCTCTCTTCGCCCACCATACCAAGTACTTCCTCATTTGTTTTCTTCTCTGTCCATTTCACCTTCTCCATTCTTCTCCACACCCACATTTCAAAAGCCTCCAATCTACGTCTATCCTCCTGCTTCAATGACCACGTTTCCGCACCGTACATAGCTACGCTCCATATCGAAGTCTTTACGAGTCTTTTCTTAATATCCTTACTCAACGTCCCTCTCATCAACTCCCTCCTCCTTGTGAAAAGGCGTATATATTCATGCAAAACCGTTTTAACTTACGCCGCAAGCAAATGAATATGTTATCAACTGGCATACACATGCAACTACGAACATACCTTATGTCTACGCAACGCCTAATCTTATCCTGACTTGTAAATCGAATATCTTTAATTATTCGAGTTTGTCGGGTGAATTAACCCTTATTTTGGATTGGGGCTCTTCCATCATGTATACATGTTTTCACGTTTGTACGTACCAATGTTTGCATTGAAAATTAAATTTTGTCTTGACTTGTAAGTCGAATGTCTTTAATATTTCTATAGCGACTTTGGTCACTTGCCGTTGGTTCAAAAGAAGTCGCTGGCTCCGATCCCGAGTGAGCCTCGTACGTTGGTGTCCTTAAAATGGTGACCCGCATGTACCTCTGGTTGAAATCGGCAGCAGGATCGCTTAAAAACCACGGTGACTGATGGCCTTTTGGACGGCCATTCTTAACTTTATGACTGCGTGAATCATCAAAATTCCGTTACTGTCCGACATGAATTTGCAAGATATTCATCTTCCACCCAATACCATGACCTCATGGTGATTGTAATTCTCATTTCTTGGAAGATGCTATTTTAAAACATTTATTCAGTTCAACTAATTTGAGGGTTAATGGATAATAAAAGATGTGAATTTGTTTATGTCTGAAAACATTTTTGATTTCGGAAGAAAAATTCAGTATTTCAGTGAAATGTTCTCATATTCCAGGATTTCTTGGTATTTATTTGAAATTAGAGTACATTTATGTACTACTCATTCAAAAAACGTTTCCTTTCGGTGTTGTTTGGCCATTAAGGAGCGTAGTTTTAGGTCCTAAGATGAACATTTTAATCATCTGTTCAATAAAACCGTATATTTTGCTTAGTTACGTCTCTTTGGTCTCACTCAAACCGTGCATCTTACTTTTGCTTCTGTTCCTAAGGCTAGTAAAATTCTCGTCTCTTAAAATTTTCTCCACAATATACGCCCATTCGTTTCTCGGTTCCCTTTCCCCTCTTCTAAAATAAGTCATTTTTCTCTCATAGTTTTTCTTTGGTGATTTGGATATGAGCTTCCATCTAAAGGCCCAAACCATTGTAGGTCAGCCCTCTTTTCACCGATGTCGTCCTTAGGACTCCTCCCCTTTCATGTCTCCAACACACTCGTGCATCCGCTGCACTCCCTTCTATTCCTCACCTCGTGATCGTCTTCGACCACAATCGCCCAATGGAATTTCCTTCCGTGCCCTACAACCCGGAGTGGATCCTTGGAGAGGGGGGTGGTGCGAGAATGAAACGCGGGGAACGCCCACCCCTACACCACCTCCCCCGCCCCGCCCCCGCTTTCGAAAGCCGGAGAAACTAGAAAATACACTTCCCATCACACCCATATTACTACTATTGTGTATATGTACATCTGTCTATGTTCACCTACACAATACCCCGCAAGCCACCGCTAGGGCGTGTGGCGGGGGGTGTTAGGTCACCAACCATTCATGTGCAATCCCAATCGTGTCACCTCTACACAAATATTAGTTTCATAATGTACTCGAAGAGTTTTAATCACACGAAAGAAAGTACTACTAATGGAACAATATTCAATAACAATATACGTGTATTCCTGTCATGCTGTAGACCTGTAAAAAAGACCAATTCAGGGTCCATGAAAACAGAAAAAAATGCAGGAAAGAACATTCAGCATATCGATAAAATATATACACTGCCAATTCTTATTATCTCCTAAGCGATTGCTGTCATGTCTACTTTGATCTGTAATGGTACGAGGAAAACATATATAAATTTTATTTCTATATGTTTGACGTTGGTGATCTGATCTACCATAGTAAGTTTAAGTAACTATAATATGTCTTTAAAATCCTCAGATAAGAAACCTGCCTCAAATTTAAGCGTACGATCAAATAGTGGCTCCCATCCTAAGTCGTCCAATAGTATCGTGATACTGCTACCTTGCTCAAAACAACTTTTCACAAGCCTAGCTGCCTATTCACGTGCCTATTCCAAAAATGCAAAAATGTGATGAGGGGGCAGACCTCTTACGTTGTTGCACTCGTTCTAGTTTCACAATTAAACCCTAACTCGTGAGGATGCCATACCCTTGCGGCTTGGCCGGCCTAACTAACGTCAAATAACAAACCACCTTGACCTTCTAATTATCATTCCCAAGTATCCTTTTTCTGAATGTGATTTTTCTCGTATTTGCTATTCCGCAAATTTCACGAATTTGTGTTCCCTAGGACATACCCTTAGTTATCGTTACACACAAATATTTGACCGATTCTACGTTTGTTATGCTGGATCCCTGATGAATCCGGACTGCTCAGCTGTGGCGTTTCCATGGCTACGCCGAAGGGGCGCTCATCATTGTGGGGGAAAGGGAGACTTGCCGAAGTCCAAAGAGATGCGCGCCCGCCGCCTCATTGCCTTCGTTTGTTTATCGATCTCTTCCTCCCCCCACCCTCGGAGGTAGGGGCCTTCCCGACCCCGAGTTATATACTCTGCGCGCGAGAGGAATAACGGGAGGCGCGGCATCCCTTCCCGACCCCCCCCCACCACCCGCCTCCGAGCGAGCGAGCGGATGTGGGGAACTAGTCAGCTGTTGGGCTCCCCGAACGAATTATTGCGGAAGTCTCCGCTTCCATTATTATTATTTTTATATCGCTTTTAATAACCGGATGCATACGAGAGCGCCGTTTCCTTTCGCTTTCTCCGAGAGGACTATCAGCAAGCGTTGTAAGAACTCGCGATCAAAATGTCGAATTCGTGTGTTAAACAGTTGTACGTACACGTTGCCAGGTTCTCCGAATACATATGGACCGTTTTCCCGATGATTCACGTCCGTAATTTCGTGCGTTTGGTAGACACGACGGAATTGCGAGAGTAAATACGCGGAAAAAAAGAATGTTTCAGGCGTGATATGGTGGGATATCATGATTGAATAAAAAATTAGAAATGTTCCACAAAATAAATTTTAATACGACCGGTTTCAATGTAACTACATGATCATCAGGTCCTGATGATGATGTAGCTACATTGAAACCGGTCGTATTAAATTTTGTTTTGTGGAAAATTGCTAATTAATAAAAATACGAGGAAGTACGGAGTTCCTCATGGATGCAGATGAAATCAGGCGAGAATAATTGCGGTGTGACTTAGAGTAAAACACAGGATATGCATGCTCACTCAAGACACCAAGGATACATAATCAGGGCTGCACGCTCCATTGGGGGACTGGAAAGGGCCTCCAGCGAGGAGAGAGATTGGAACACACTTTCTTGCCTGGAACACTTTGCGGTCGCTGCGAAGCAAGGCTCAGAAGGGGAGCAAGACCCGTAAACCCGAAATGTCCCTGCCACCCTTCCCATGCCGCAAGACCTCTTGTTTCGTTTCGAAGGATGCGTCATGGGCATACAAATTGTGTTTTTAAGATTGTGCAATTTTTAAATTATTATAGGCAGGACAGCTGAAAAGTTGTTCCATCTAACAACATGAAATCTTGTCTTTCATTTCTGTTAATGATTGCACGTTAAATGTTGGTCAGAATCGTCCACTGGAAGTGAAACATTCCTCCTTATCACAACGAACTACTGAATCAAGTGTTTTGGGTAATGTTTCAGTATAAGTAATTTTTTATTAATAATTCAATGGTAGAATTAATAGGTTGAAATTGTTAATGCAATAATTGTCTAAATATTCTTTAAGGTGGCACTTCAAATGTTGCCCTAAAACATATCGCTAAGAAATTATTTTGGTATCATCGACTTGTTTGAAATAACTCCTTTAATTTGGAAATATTTTATCATCGTTTTGGTTTTTTAATGGGCTGGAAAATTGAATTCCGTAGGACATCTGTAGTAGATAACGTTTTGTAAATTGTATAATATCAAAAGTATCAACATCGTGACCCCTTCTAATAGTATACCATGTAAAGGTTGTTAACATTGAAATAATTGGTAAATACGGTCAAGCCCAGAGTAGCGGTCGACCTTTTCATGTTAGTTGAATTATATGTATACTCGTTTGTAGATGAATATTTTAATTTATGAAGTCAGAGTAGATCGTCAGCGCCCTTAAAAAAAAAGAAAACATATTTCATTGCTACTCGGAAGTCTAATATTGGGTATTTCCTTTGTTTACTTCATTAACATACATTTTCTTGTAAGAAAACCATTATGAGGTAAGGAAATGCGCCGGCAATTGGCCAAAACGAAGATGTGATATATCATCTTTGGGGAGGTACATTAACCAAGAGAAATTCCGACAATTTCCGTTATTACAAAAAGATTTCTTTGGTGTCATTAAGACCCTTGCTTGATATTGACCTTTTTCAGTTGGGAATTTTCCTTAAAATGAATGATTACCAGGTCTTGCGGTCAAACTAGAGTCAGTACTTCGGAGTACAGGACTTTTTAATTAATCCTCCTTTTGTGTAAAATGTGAACTTAAATGCCATCTTCGTATCTTTGAATAATATCCACAGTCGTTCTGTCTTTGTGACTTCAGAGGCTCTGAACAGTATTTCTCCGTTTCTATGGGGACGCTAATTTTTAATATGATATTTCCGCAAATTCATCTCACAATCTTTGAGGGTCTTCATTTCCTCTTTTGTCACTTTCTATGGTATTCTATTTATATCTATCATATAATTGTATGAATTCGTCCGTTGCAGCATAATGGCTATGTAGAATGTTTGTATAAAAAGTATCGGTAAAAGTTTCGGAAAAATAGATTTATGATAAGATACTGTTACACTTCCCCAAAATTCTTCAAAGTCCTAATCTAGTCTCCAAACCACAATTAATCAGAAGTAGGAACGTAGCGAAACTTATAATCGTGTCGTGTTACAAATATAGCCATATTTCGATGCACTCAATCCTATCCGGAATCAGTTCAGCGTCTTGAGAATACAAATTGAAGGTAAACATTAAAAAATTATTATCCTTTACCGATATTTCAACACATTTCCGCTGTATCTCGTTAATAATTCCTAATTTTCTATTCGTCTTTTCCCATGTTTAATGCAAAAACCTTAACGCGAAAGGCTACGCCGACCTTTCGATCAGGCCCATATGTGATATTTAACGAGCATAACTTTAATTTTCTATTAAATTGTATTACTGTGAATATTATTTAATATAATTAGTATTTTTTAGTAATTTAATTCATTCTATGAACACGTTGAGTCACACTTCCCGAAATTTGATGACTAAATACTTCTCATATTTGATTCCGATGTCTACGTGCTTCTCCTGTATTAACGTACGTACATCTATGTTTTCTGGCAGATTCCTATGGCCATGAACCATCTCTGTAATTTCGGCAAATTGACACGGCTTACTAATAATCACTACCCTTGCATAGATACATACATGCATGCATAGCAATGGACGTATTTCATTTTGGTAGGATCGAAATTAAAACGATGGCACTTTTATTTGGGATCAGCCAGTGTGACTTGCATTTCATTTGACACCCTTCTGTAACAGGGGCTGGAGGGATTATGGCTGCCACGTAGTTGGACTAGCTGAGTCATCTGCGGGTACATGCATATTTTTATTAGATAGCTCTAATAAATTAATATTCTTGTTGATGATTGTGAGAGTAGATAATGGAATCATTAGTTTCTTAATACGGATTAATATGCAACAGTTTCAGGGTGTAAAAATCATTCGCCTTGACCAGGATCCCAGTCTAGGGCCTTATCTACCAATAGTTTCTTGGTGTTTCTTAACGCGGAAGATACGAGGATAGGCGGAAAACTAATGCACACATGCTTGTAGACAACAAACAAAATGACCCTCGGAAGCTCTCCTGGTGGCATGTGGAGGTAACATTCCCCCCTCAAAACGCATGCGCAGGTTTGAGGTCGTCACATTCATCCAGTTTATTTTGAGAAGCGGAAGTATGGAGACGTGTTCTAGTGCTATGCCAACGCGAGTTAAACAGCGTGACTCAATAAGTGACTCCTACTGAGATTCATCGTCGTGGAAAGGCTGTTTATGGGGACGATGCTGTTGATTGGTCTACCGTAAATCGATGGGTAGTATAATTTCGTGGTTGCGAGCCTGGAAAATTCATAATTGTTGATGAAACGCGCAGCGGACGTCCGATCACTGCCACAGACGATAAATATCGCAAACTCGTCGAAGATTTACTTCAAAATGACCGGTTAATTACTCAAAAGCGTATCGCAAACCGCATTGGTCGAGTTAGTCGTGTTAAAGGCAGCCTGGAGCCAATAATCTTGCAACATGACGACGCTCGTCCACATAACTTGCGCGCAACTGGAGAGGCTCTGCGAAGAAACTTTTCTTTTTTCGATAATGTGGACGTAGTCTGCTGTATGTTTCAATGTGCTTTGTAGGAGGTGTGCTTCTTATCGCTTCATATCAACCACCCGTTGAGGATACTCGGGCTTTTGCAACTCTCGGAAATTCTGCTCTTCCAATCAATGCCCAATGTGACTGACCGCTGGCGCCTTCGTCCAGTCGTTCGGCCGATGGATTTCCCTTCCATTTCCGCGTTCGACAGGTCGTTCGTTCGCTTCCCGCTCTTCAGCACTTATCGCAGTCGCCGGGACCTACGTCAGAATACGCTCCATTTTCTCCAATCTAGTTCTCGGAATAGCCTTCGCTTTTTTTGTGCCGGCCTATCCAATTCGGCCGTTTGAATATCGGGATGTACACTTCTTTTAATAGGGGTGTTCGCTCACCCCCAAACGATAAAATATAAGCATCGCTATTAATACATACCCGGAAAAGAAAAATCGCACAAATTCACCGTTGAGCGCGACATTCTTATTCGTTTTCCATCTCAGGGAGAAATTATCGTGAATGCGGACTCGATTTGGACGGTCCAAATTAATTTTTTCTTTGAATTGAAATTGTTTAGATTGATATAAATTGAATTACGGTATTTTTTTTTTTAAGTAATCTACCGGTTAAGGTAGGTTTTTGGACGGACACAACTACCAAACAAATATTTTATTACTCCTAACAAAACACAAAATCCATCATCCTACTCTATATCAGGTCCCTCTTCATCTCTGAGTACTTTCTTCCTCCCTTCATCCCGTTCAACATCCCTATCCTGTTCCTTCCCTTTCCTCTTTTGCCCAACATTCTACCCTCTATCACAGTCTTCAACATCCCACTGCCGGTCAATACCCCCTTCAACCACTTCTCCTGCCTCCATAGGATTTCTCCCAACAAACCCCTCTCTTCGCCCACCATACCAAGTACTTCCTCATTTGTTTTCTTCTCTGTCCATTTCACCTTCTCCATTCTTCTCCACACCCACATTTCAAAAGCCTCCAATCTACGTCTATCCTCCTGCTTCAATGACCACGTTTCCGCTCCGTACATAGCTACGCTCCATATCAAAGTTTTTACGAGTCTTTTCTTAACATCCTTACTCAAAGTCCCTGTCATCAACTCCCTCCTCCTTGTGAAAGCCTCTTTGCCTAGCGCAATTCTTCTCCTTACGTCCCTACTACTTTGACCATGTTGGTCCAAAACACTACCGAGATACGTAAACTGTTCTACCTGCTCTAGCTTTTGCCCTCCTATTTTAATGTTAAGCTTGGCCTTTTTCTTTCTAGAAAATCGCATAACCTTTGTTTTATTAATATTGATTTTCATCCCATACCTGTCGCACTGAATTTCCAATTCACTAAGCAATGCTTGCAGTCCCTTGGCTGACTGACAAACTAAAGCTTGGTCATCAGCAAACCTAACTGATTTTACGAATTCCCCGCCCACTTTCATTCCTACCTCGAGTTCTTCCCATGCCTCTTTGATCATTTCTTCTGCGTACAGGTTGAACAGCAACGGTGATAATGGGCAACCCTGCCTTACACCCCTTCCTAACACTGCCCATCCTGACTCCCCGTTTCTCACCCTCACCTGAGCAGTCTGAGACATGTACAGGTTGCGGATAAGCCTCCTTTCCCTCCAATCTATTCCTATTTTCTGCAATATACTCATTAGTTTTTCCCAATTTACTCTATCAAACGCTTTTTCGAAATCTACGAAACAGGCAAATACCTCCTGGTTGTGTTCTATATTCCTCTCGATTAATAATCTCACTACTGCAATGGCATCACGCGTACCTCTCCCCTTCCTAAACCCAAACTGATCATCCCCTAAGTAATCATTTGCCCTACTCTCTATCCTTTTGTTTATGATCCTGAGAACAACCTTAGCTGCGTGGGATGAATTACGGTATAGATATTTAATTTACTTTAATAAAATTCTTCTTTTCTTGTATTTCTCTTTCCTTTTCCGTACATACCTGTATTCTATCCAAGAAAATATATCTCCTAGGTCCTGCTCGATTTGATCACCCGAAACGGATATGACTGAAAAATATGTAATATACGTGTACATCTACATCTACATAATACCCCGCAAGCCGCCGCAAGGGCGTGTGGCGAGGGGTGTTAGGTCACCAACCGTAAAAAGGAACAATATCACATGCAAAACAACAACATGGAAAATTACACCCACAGCAGCTCACACACTCTTGCAAAAATCCCTTCATCCAATACTCATGCAAACACATATACCATAAACCAACAAACAACTGCACCCCAGGATGCAGAACGAAAGCCATCCAACAACAGGCAAGCCAGGACACAACAGGCAAGAATGTGAAACACCAGAGATCATTGGCATCCAGGGCACTATGCTTAGGCATTTATATCTTACTCTTTAATTTCGAAACACTCTCTCCAAGTTAAGGGATTCATAATTATGCAACAAGTGAATATTACTTTTATCGGAGAACCGTTCGACTCTCACTTTATGCTGGCTATTTGGGTAGAATGAAAGTACTTCAACTAATATTTGCAGCATCTTTAATTATTCCGAATTTTGTACTAATAAGAAGAAACGACCTTTATATGAGTTCGTCGTTGAGTATACTAGAGAGCAGAAGCACGAGGCACGAATTTCCTGTAGATATCTTAATTTCTGGTGGAAGATGCAGTAAGATTTCCGTATTAGATGAGAAAATAATGAGGCCGCGAATTAAATTTTAAAAGTTTTATTTTCCAGGATGATCCATTTGCAAGTATTTGGCACTAAAGTCAGGAAAAAAACATTAGAACACGATGACAACTTGACCTTAACAAGTACGAAAGTACGGATAATGTCTGGGGTAGTGGCACATTTTGGCCGGCCATATCATCGTCTAAGCTGTCCCGACCAATCTTAAACTCGTTTTTCCACTTAAAAATAGATGAATATGAAGGAGCAGAGTCCTCTAGAGTGTTCTGGAGAAAGAGTTAAAATATTTCTTTGCTTTCATACCTTTCTTTACGAAGTACTTAATCACAGCTCGAATCTCAATTTTTCCGTCTTCACAAATCATTTGTCGGGAACAACAACAGAGAGGCGTCCGCACCACAGATCTCTTCCCAGAGCACTGATGCGTTACCTGTTAACTGCTAAATAATTACCAATTACTATGCGGGAAACTCGTTGCGTTAGCGCTGACATCTGGTTGTGATTCCAAGGACCTTTCTACTACCCTCATAACATGAATTTTATTTTTATCTTGCTCAAATATTAGTTATCGCATTTATTTTATTTATTTTTACTGCGTTCAGATACCATTTATATGTTTGGCATGGAGAATTACACTAGTATGAATATTAAAATGCTCAGGACTTAGGTGGAATTTCAGCGGCGGATGAAATGGTTTTGGAAACTCCATATGACATACTCCGGTTTTCGCAGGTTTTTCACACTCCCTTTCGTGTGTTGGTGTTTTCCTTCAGTGGGGTTTTTTCGTCAAGGATAAAAGTCTTATTCCTTACCTTTTTCCCACAGTTTCGCATATCTTTCTACCCTCTTTGCACTCATGCATATTTATTATAAATCGGTTGTCATCATCTGATTCTTCTTTTAATAATATTTAGCGCTTAAATGTATTTTCATTGAATGTATTTAACGATGGGGTTAGGTGGAAGAAAGACTGCCACAGACTCGATCTCGCCCGAATAAAACCGAATTATTATCATATTTTTATCACCAACTCAACCTATTATCGGCAACTCATACAAGTCAACTCAAGAAGAAGAGCATGACGGTGCAATAGAAATTGCAGCCATCAATAAATAGTGTTGTTTCGAGTGCAGAAAGACGGCGGTGGAAAACCCTCTTGTGAACCCGTGGGATTTGCCCCGTCCGCATCGGTGACACTCCACAGTGGCCTCCTATTTCTTCCTTAAATACCGAGCGTCGCAACTGCGCTCCTCCCCCCCTGCCATATCTCCTCCCCCGGTGGGAATACCCTCTCCACACCCCTCCTCTTTCCTCGGAAGTGTTCGCCCCTTCCTCCGGCCACGGGGAAAGGGCACCTCGTTCTGCTGTTCTCCGGGAAATCCGTTTCGTGGCGCACCCCGAGGGTGTTCACGCCAACAGTTTGTTCGGGGAGTGAAAAATCCGTTGAATTTTCAGCTCTTGATCCAGAAGACTGTTTTTCCGTGTCGGCGAATCCTACCACTCGGTTGAGAAGATGTCTTCCGCTCCATAGTTTCCCAAGGGAACACAGCTAATGTTGCTTCGGATACCGAATGTTATTTTCACTCACTGTAGATTTTTGAAGCCTTCTGATTTCGGGAGCGTGTACGAAATGATCCTCCGCATTAAAGAAAAAATATATTTTTCAGGTATTATTTTGGTAACCATATCTACTTTAAGATAATGTGTATGGGAAGGGGGTTATTTCGCACTAATGGGACCTAACCCTGAATACGCCTTGCTTGCTTCCTTAAAGAGATGTTCTGAATTTTGAAATGAGACAAGATACAAAAAAAGCGGCCCATTCCGTGAATAATCCTTATGAGTTAACAGAAAGTCACACTTTTATTGGAATGCCTTGATTGAGTTGCCCAGGAAAAACGAAGATTGCATGCAGGACTTGAAATTTAAGGAAAGTGCAGATCTTTCGAGTATAAAACTGACGCAGAAGGAATAATAATGATAGCGCCAAATTATATTGATAGGTGAGATCTAAGTGAGAAATTTAACTAAGGGAAATTCTCTGTTGAGTCGAAACGAGAATAATTTTTTGCACTCACTCTTTGAGACCATGACATAAGAAACATGGCAATAATTTGAACTTCCTGAGTCCCTTCGATCACCATTCAACCAACAATCAGATGATAGTTGACTTGACACCCTCTGCCACACGCCCGCAAGACGGCCTGTGACGTAAGATGCAGATTTTATCAGTTTATGTTGTAGCGAATAATATTTTCTCAATTTCTTTTAACCGCCGTAATGGGCGATTCTTTCGACCGCCGCCAAAGAAGGGCCGAAAATTAGGTTTCGCATGAAATAAATATTAGTATGCATGTAGTATGAAACTATAACTACACGTAAAATACGCAGATTATAATATACAAAGTCTGTCCCAAAAGTAGTAGGACTGAGTTGATTAAAAAACAGTTATTGCCAGAATTGACACGTCCTCCCAAGTCTTAAAAGTAGCACCCTTGTGGGTCCACAGGCCGCTGCAAGACAGTTTTCACGCCACATACGCCTTCTGGAAGGCGGTGCCCGGAACGCTCCGCCGTCCCCGGAATGCTGCTTGTAACGCTTCCACCGAGCCGCGGTGACGTCCATTCAGCACGAGTTTGAGGCGAGGGGGAAGAGACAGAAGTCTGGTGGGACATTGTCTAAAAATTGTGGTGGATCCTCACTCACATGGTCGAGAAGCTCTTGGCAGATCCGCGCGCGAGTTTCCTTTTGTTCATCCGAGAGCGGCAACAATTTCGCACACACCTTTCTAATTGCCATTTTTTCGGTCACAATTCGATGCACATCAATTTTAGGGACGCCGAGTTTATCAGAGACCATGCGGACACTTAATCTGCGAACCCTGTTCTATAAACCCCTTGCAAGATTTTCGTCACTTTTTGAGACCGAAGGACGTCCTGGACGTTCGGCGTCTTCATCATCTTCTGTACCCTACAGCTACAACTTGTGTCACTCAAAAACTCCCTACCGATATACCCATGGCGTTATCGCCATAAGATAGCTGCCTTGATATACCTGTATGTCATTAGTCTCTTTTCCAGTTTTGCCCAGTTTCACGCAACATTTGATGGCGTAGCGCTGTTCCAATAACCGGTTCATGACGGAGCGTTACGAGGTCACGTTATAGAGGTTTCGTAAACGAACCATCCGCACTCCGCAAAGGCTGGGAGTCAACTGCCACCGGCCTCCAAGCCTTTCCTGAGACTCCCTCTCTCCCTCGCACTCAGCTAGAGAAACCGCCACCCGACCGTCTATCATGGAAAGAATAAATCATACCACTTTTGGGATAGAACTTGTATATTGTGGTCATTGCCTCCTATGTGAGTTTGTTTTCTGCGGGAACTATAGAATAGAACACAAGGTATGTTGTCTTCGATACGATATACGTTTGTTTGACAATAATAATAATCCCTCGGTTTAAATCATTATTGTCCATTCAAGAAGTTCTCTCGGGTTTCCCACCGGGTCAGGTTGCAGTACACCGACGTTTCGATGGCTGACTCTGCCATCGTCTTCAGGGTGAAGTGACTTCGTGGGTCACGATGACGAGCTGAAGACGATGAGTCGAGCCATCGAAACGTCGGTGTACTGCAACCTGACCCGATGGGAAACCCGAGAGAACTTCTTGAATACCTTACGCCGGGAAAACCTGAGATCCTTCATTATTGTCCACTATCGGAATATTCAGTGTTAGGCAGTAATGATGCTCAATTCCATGCGAGATGGATGTCACTTTTCTGTAGTACCTGTAGAACAGGGGAAATGGAACATTGCTTGTATCTTTCGCTCCACGAAGCAGGAATTCAAATTCTCGACTGGCATGCGAGCATTGCGCAATTGTTAATCGATTCCAGCGGAACCCGAAAGCAGTCTTCGTCGCTACTTGTCCCGGGGCGAACTGCATCCTTAGTCTTTTTTTTCTCCGGCGCCTCTGTTCCAATGAATCACTCAGGATCTCCACCATCATTATTACTAATGCCATCTTTGGGTCGTTGAGTCGAGCAGCGGAATGAATCCTTTCTGGTGGTCCAAGGGAGAGGGGTGGGGGACTCTCCGACGGCCTTGGGGTGCTCTTCATCCGTGACCCCGAACGTCAACCTCAGACAAAATCGATAGCTATGACTGAGGTTTCTCCTTCCCGTGGGCACCCGTGTTTCGTTGGCAGTTTGAAAAATGGAGCATTTTAAGCTCGCATTCTGGAGGGAGAGCGTGTGGCGCGTTTTAGGGGATGGGCCCCCTCGTACCCGGGAAGCGATGTACGATGGGCGCATCTGTCGAGGGACCAAGGATTCATGAAGTGGCGCCACCTTTGGGACCCTCGCCGTCCTTGCGTTGCTCCTCCCCGCATCTTACCTCGAATCCTACCACCCATAAACCCCTCCCCACCTCCCATAGTCCACAAGAATCGAGGGTAACGTACGGCAACAGTTATGGGGTTACCGGAAAAAAGTGTGGATTTTTAAGTGGAAATATGGAGCTTTAAATATGTTATTTATTTCTCTGTACACAGGCATAAGTATTACGTGCATTCATATTTTTATTTGCGGCATAAATTCGGAAAAAATACATTTCGATGGAAGCAGGAAAAGTTCCCGCAGTCAGTAGAGCGAGGGAGTGGGTGTTGAACGTAATACGAGGGTAGGCTCAAAACTAATGCACACATGCTTGAAGCCCACTGACGCTAGTCTAACAATCTTGAAAGATTATCATAAGCCAAGTATAGCTATCTTAAAAATGTTTTCTGTATTTGAAACTTTGACACTTCACTTTACCCCATGGCATCATTAAAGAATCAAAAGATTTAGTGTCATTTATAATTTGTTTAAAAATCGGTTGGAAATCTTTTCGGCCCTAAGGTATAAAATACCTGCTTTCCACACAACTACATATATGACGTAATTTGCGTTTGCGTTGGAACTCTTTTTAGCATTTCCAAATAAATTGGCTCTTATATCTTAAACCTAGTCTTAAATGATTGAATCATAATTATGTTCCGACCTCTCCTCAGACTACCAATCGATAGTGCTTAAAGCTTTCCAATCGTGGCCATGGTATTTTTTAACGTTGCCATGTGATTATGTTGAAGCTACGGACCTACATGGTGCAAAGAGGAAAAGGCAGCCTTGAATCCAACTTTTCTGTGGGCATGCCTCCAATATTTAATGTGCATTCTCACGTTCCTATCGTATCTTCTGCGTATCCGATCCAAAGTTTAAAGGCAATAATGTGACTCCCCGACTTTTCGTGGCCTTTTTCGGGAACAGTGTGACCTTTCGACTCTCCTTTACTTCCCGAATAATTTTTTCTGAGCGGGGTGATGAACGCTCATTCAATGAGAGTTTAACCGACGAGAGATTGCCTGTGTGTTATTGGTTATCTACCGATTGAAGGTATCCTATGTACGTTCACTAACATCCTAACGATGACTATCACACATCTTCTAAGTAGTTTCACGAAGATGGCTCGCCTCCTTATCCATTGCCTTCGCCTCTTTCATGACTTAAGAGAGACATGAGCATTTTTGATTGTGAAGAAAAATACCTACAATACTGAAAAAAATATTATGTTTCCATAGAAATATTTGGAACCGTCAGGAATCACCTGACGAACATTAAGCAGCTTAAAAGACGGGATATTATTTGCTAATTTTGGCGTCTGAAGCGTTCTTCGATTTTTTTGGCATCTCATAGATTTTTCAGTTGAATGCACTGGAGACATATTTCCTAACTTGTTTATTGGCTTTCTTATTTCACGTAAGTGAAGCCCTACCTAGAATATGCTGCAGGTGGACGGTATCCTAATGAGGTAGGCTGAGTTTTGGAACTAGATCAACTTAGAGCAGACAGGTTTGTGTGAAGTTGTAATTTACCAGATAGCATTGTCACGGCATTATACAAAGAATTAGGATGGGAGCCGCTAGTTGACTTAAATATTAAATAAAATAGAAATAAATAGAGATATATGTATAAAAGTTGGCTTAAATACAGGTTAAATTTACTGCGCCAATATGGGTCAGGTTACTAGCGGAGGATGTTAAAGACATATACCCGGCTCCGACTCACTTTGGTAGATCAGATCACCTACGTAAAAAGAGGGAGATTTATTGTTGAACGGATAGATTTAAAATGTCAATTTTTCTTCGAACCATTAGTAATCATAATAGATATGACAGCAATCGCGTGGGAGATAATTAGAATTGGCATTTTATCTTTTTTGGTCCGTATACTGCATGTTTCTTCTTGCATGCCATTCTTTTCATTTAATAGACTCATCCTTTTAATAGTTCTACAGCGTGAGTTGGATATGTACGTATTCTGTTATCAAAGCATTGTTGCATGTATGTATTTTCTTTCTCGTGATTAAAATTTTGGAGTTCATGATTAAACTAATATTAGTATAGAGGTGTAATTACATGCATGTCTGGTAACCCAATAGAGAGAATTTAAATACTTTTTATTCCTTGCACGATAAGAGATCAAAATTCTTACATATAATAACAGGCACAAAGGGGATGATTATTGTCTTTATTATATATAATAATAAATATATATACATATATATATATATATATATATATATATATATATATATATATATAATATCTTCGAAATGGAACGCTCTTCGGCGACACACAAATATATAAAAACACAGATGTAGATTTTTAGAATATAGAGACACAAAGAAAGGACACACAATTTGTTATTTTACGTTTCGACAGCACGGCTGTCGTCTTCAGAATCAACTCAAACGTCCCGTCAAAACGTAAAATAACAAATTGTGAGTGTCCTTTCTTTGTGTCTCTATACTATATTCTAAAAATCTACATCTGTGTTTATATATATATATAAAGATATATATATATATATATATATATATATATATATATATATATATATATATATATATATATATATATAGTCGAAATTCAGCATGCGTTTTAAATATGCCCATCTTTATAACATTGTATCCGCATGATTTGAATATATACTGGTATTGAAATTTTTTGCATGAAAGTAGTGTTTTCCGCGTTGAATAAGCTTGTTCAAGTGCATAATCGAACTAATTAATTACTCTTTGGAGATGTAATTGTTGGGCATGCAGGTATGGTGACCTAACACCACCCGCCACACGCCCCTGCTGCGGCTTACAGGACTATTATGTACATGTATTATATGAATAATTTGGCGGTGGGTGAAACCGGGTTAGGACAAAGGTTTCAATAGAGTCGCTGCGTTACTCTATCAAAGTGGGAAATAAATTCCAATGAGAGGTTGGTTGTTTTCACTTCGATACGTCGGTTGCGTAAACAACACCATGGAAATGAAGTCGGCTCGCAAAGTCCCTTGCAGGCACGAGGCTAGGGCTTAAGAAGTGAATCGGCCGTTCCAATATCATCTCCAAGGGGTGTTTATTTTCACTTTTCCGTTTCACTATCCGTGAGTCGGCCGTGATGCACGATTCACTCCCGAGGGCCCTGCTGCTATTTTTATCTCGAGGCCGCCTGCGATTTTTCACGTTTTCTTTTCCTTCGCGAGCTCGCTTCTGTGATGAGGCCGCATGTCTCCCCGTTTATTTGTGCCTCGGATCTCCAAAACCACGCACGCGTCACTTCCGTGCCTCACGCTCAGTTAAGGATCGACTCGCGTCGATGTTAACATTACGAGGTTTGCGTATTCATTATCGGGAAATGCTTCGGAAAAATATATTTATTTCACATATTGCTACAATGCTTCAAAATTCTTCGAAGTTCATCCCTAGAGCGTCGACGCACTTTTGCCAGCAGCGGCTTTTCCACGGCTCGAAGGCTCCATGGTAGGTGGATTCCGAAAGGTCCTTAAGGGTAAGCTTCTTTGACGGCACTTAAGGGTCCCACGTTTGAGTTTTTTGAGGGAGAATTTCACTTTTGGGAACAGGAAATGATTTGTTGTTGTCAAAAGTTGTCTAAAAGGTCGGGGTCTTCTTCAACGCGTAACACACACTCGACTCTGCTCTTGGTCGTCCGGCCAAAGACTTTCGAAACGGATTTAGCGCAGATCTTTCGATTCGGAAAATTTTCAGTAATAATTGTTTGCACTGTCATCTTATGAATCCCAATACGATCTACAATCATGCACACACTTAATCGACGGTCTGAATTCAGCACTTCACGCACACGTCGCACTTTTCGTCGGTTCTTGACTTCGAACGCCGTCCAGGGCGGGGCTCGTCCTCCGCACGCTCTCGGACATCTTCGAAGAGCTTGTGCCACTGTTGGAAATTGCAGTGTATGGCATGCTTTCATCCTTGAACACTTGGCGAATCATGCCCAACGTCTCCGTAGCCGAATTTCCTAGTCCAACACACCATTTGATGGCGTACCACCGTTCAATCGTTCGATGTTCATTTAGCGCTTGCAGCGAGTCACTCGACGGGGTTCTAGTAAAAAATACAATCTAGCCTGAACGAACGCTCGCAGGGGATTGGCGCGTGTTGAAGGTCAGACTCCCCCACCACCGACCCTGCGTGGTGCGAGCGCGCTGCGTCGTACAGTCATGCCAGGAAAATGTTTTTCCGATACTTTAGATGCAAAACTTGTGGATCATAGAACAACACGAATCTTCGAGGCTTAAGGCGTGTTTTAATGACTGAAGGCGAGGTAGCCGGACGGCAATCTCCCAGGTAATCGTTCGCCAATCGTTCACTCCTCTGCCGCCTCTTACCGCAACCGCATTCGTTTCCCGACGGTATCGATCCGTTTCCACTATCACCCAGCACAATCACCGACAACCATGCTCTATCTAAAACAACTGAAAGTAATTAGCGCCCTCTTCTTCGCCTTCCTTCCCAAGTTACTTATATTTTGTTAACTGTATCGTTGCTAATAGGTGAAATGTTTCAGCCTATTCATTTTTTATCCATCACCTGCGCTACTATAAATTGGCTCTATGTACATATTGGTTTTTGGAGTTTTCCAAGTGAAAATGTTGCATGAAAAACTATTATGATTTTAAAATATCGAATATGAAAATTTATATGATAAAAATAAAATGTCACCCTCCCTTCCTCGTCACCTCACCAGCATTAGCCATTGAAAACCATAACAAAAATCAAAACGTTTGGGTGTAAACATTATGAATAAATGAAAAATTCAAAATAAAAAAAACTTAAATAATTTCCTCATAAAAACATTATAAATAAAAATTTTCCGCGTTCGAGAAGATTCGGTTATATGCGGAGTAGTTCATGCCACGGTGGGGTTATTACCTCATTTGGATTCAGTTGGAAAGATAAATTCGACGCCTGTTGCCCTTGAGGTCAGAGGCAGTTTCCTCTTCCGTTAGTTAAAATTAAAATCATTCGCAGTAAGGGTATTGTCGTGGGTAAAAAGTAGGGCAAACGAGGCAAGGAAGGGCCAGCTGAGGTATAATGTAGACTAAGGTTAAAATTTCACCAAGACCCAGTTTCTTGGATCTCCGGCTTCACCCGAGAGTGGTGCACAGTGGTGTCCGCTGTGCACCTCCCGGTGACCGGATCCTCCCTCGAGTGCCGCCCTAACGATGCCATCCGCCGGGAATCGATTTGTCACTCCTCTTCCACTCTCCCTCACGCTTTGCCCCATAAGCAGCCCTTTCACTTTCTCCAAGCAGGGGAAAGTGCTATTCATTGTTTTGATAGGTGTATTTGAAACAAATGGTGTTTTGGCAAAATTGTGATAAGCGCACGTGACATACAAGGCCTGTCCCAAAAGTAGTGGGACTGAATCGATTAAGAAAGATTTAATGCCAGCATTGATACATTCTCTCAAAAGTTTTCGACGTAGCTGCTAAGCTACATCGTCACGGCCTCTTGTAACGACTCCACTGAGCCGTGGTGACGCCCTTTCGGCAGAAATTTAAGGGGGGAAGGGAGAAGTCTGTTGGGGCATTGTCTAAAAAATTTAGATCCTCACTCACTTTGTCGAGAAGCTCTTTGCAGATCCGCGTGCGAGTTTCCTTTTGCTCGTCCGAGAGCACTCGCGGCACCAACTTCGCTCACACCTTTCTCATGCTGATGTCTTCGATCGTAAGTCGATGCACATCATTTTTAGGGATGCCAAGTTCAGCAGAAACCTTTGATATTGAGTTATTAAGGGTATCTGGACGTGCATGGCCTTCAGCGCCACTCACATAATCCGCTGGAAAAAAGTGACGAATTAGCCGAAATCTTGAAAGCTTCAAAGATTAAAATAAAAATTCGGAAATATTTAAGTAAAAAATACCTTTCGACTCACTTGAGTAATAGCACTTTGAAAGTAAAAAAAAGTTGCAATTAATATTAAATAATTTAATATTAAATAGTTAATTTTTTAAGTAATTTTTATTTCTTGAATTTATTTTTCGGTCAATTTGTTGGAGTTGATATGATTATTTAAATCGTAAGGAAAATAACGTAAAACTCAAAGAATTCAATCTTCAGACAAAAAGGGGATCCTCATAATAATGACATTATAAGGTTGACACCAATGCGAGGCGAGAGGAAGCGAGGAGTTCAACTTCAAAAGGGGCACTTATACGTCCCTTATTTGGAGAAATGAAACTTTATGTCAGCCTCTTTAACAAGTCATTTATCGCGGTCAATTTTGAAAATTTTGCAAAGGTTTTTGAGGGGAGATGTATGTGTTTGTTAAATTAGCCTAAGGATTAACTTTATAAAGTAAATTCCGATTTGGCACAACCGAAAATAACGATATCGAGGTTGCACTTTTAACCGGTTGAGTGAAGTACTGAAAGTGACCCTTTTACTCTCGTATTAGTAAATATTTTCTTCGCAGGGCTTCACTTTCAGGTGCACCGCGTTAAACTGAGTTCCATCGTTTTCGCAGTATGTTAATGCTCGGTCGATTGCTTGAATAGAGTATGTAACTCGAGGCGCAGTTGTAAACAATCGTTCAATAAGTCCCGGGACTAACTAAGAAAACAATACTTGTTTCGCAAAATTCATTTTTATTCATCAACATAATCGCCGTCAAGAACTATTCCTTGTCTTTGAATTAAGCTTCAGTTGCGGCGATGACTTCCACATTCGAGCCAAATCTTTGTCCCTTGAGCATCTTGTATGAGATCAGTAAACAGCCAGTAGTCGCTGGGGGCTAGATCTGGAGAGTACGTATGGTGGGAGTGGGGAAGCAGATTGAAGCCCAAATCGCTCAATTCGGCCATTTCCTTCATTGACTTGTGGCACGGTGCATTATTTTCTTGATGAAAGATGATTTTATTCTTCTCCATGTGCGGTCGTTTTTCGCGATTTCGTCCTTCAGAAGCACCAATGACTCAATGTATTAGTCGCTATCGAGAGATTTTCCATTTTCAGAGCAAATTATACCTTGCGCATCCCAAAATATCATCCGTTTAATAAGTCCCGGGACTTATTGAATGATGGGTTAAAAAGGCCTTAATGAACGAGAACCCCGCGTTGTAGCCGTCCGCCCCTGCTTCGAAAGGGGGTCCATCCTTGAGTTCGCCATCATCTCCCGCGTCCACGTTCCACCTCTAGCCCTGTCCCCGCCCCCTTCCCCTCTCCGGCTGGACCGGAAGTCGAAAAATTCACATGGGCAGATGGGAAAACAAGCTATCCCTTCCCCTCCCGAAGGGGGCGGAGGCGAGCTCAATGTTTCGCGAAGGCCTCCCCTCTCGGCGATGATCTGGCAAGATCACCCGCCGATGGTGAGGGTGCCAGTCACCGGACCAGCAGGCCCGTCGACCGGCCGGCCGCGTCGGGACAGGCGGAAAACTGTTTCCGACGGTTGGAAACGGATCCGGAGCACATTAAGTGACCGCGACTCAGCCTCCGGTGCTAGTGAACGCGTAATTATGAGCGATACCCCTTGATTTGAGTGCGATCGCGGCTGCCATGCACGCACAATTACTTGTTTCTTCCCCTAAATTTAAACAATACCCCGCCTGTCGCCGAAAAGGCGTGTGGCAGGAGCTGTTAGATCACCAGCCGTATAATAAAATGCATCAAAATACATAAAAAACAAATTCATGCCAATGCGAAGATTTCAGAGTGTAAAATAGTTCGCCTTGACCGGTCAAAGCGAATGATTTTTACACTCTGAAATTGTTGCATTGAAATGCACATTAGCGGATGACTCCGTCAAAAGTTACTGTTGCGGCATCTCCCGCAGTTTCTTTGGAATTCATGCCAGTTCACACGAGTGAATTTCCGCCTCTACTGCTGCAGTAGCTTTTTTTCTGCCTTCATATCGACTCACCTTTGTATTTACATTTTGACTTAAGATCCTAATGAGGGAAATTGATCAAGCTGGAAAATTTTAAAGCGCCTTGAAATTTAAGCTTCATGGAAATGGCGATGAAATAATGATGATTTTGGGTGGAATTAAGTGAATTTTAGCTTAAAAAGTGCGAAACTTAGAGTGTTATTTGAAGTGTTACATAATTAATCACTTTTATTTTGTTTTACACGCGTTAATAAAGTATGAGATTCCACAAATTCTTTGATCGTTTAATTAGCTCTGGTTTTCTCCATTTTTAACTTTTTTGTGTACGAATTATTAGTAATTACTTTTCCACGGTGAACAGCGGTTTAACTTTATCGCTTGTCCCATCAACATTGATAATTCTGTAAGTCTTGAGCTGTCCCTTACGATGTCGCTCTCGCATTGAATCCAATACGGGTAAAAAAAGGAAGAATCCAACTTCCTGGATGAGTGCACGTGTTTACTGAATTTAACCTCCTTATCTAGAAAGGCCATTCCATATTACATGATGTCGCGCAGCGGATAAGAATCCTCAGAGGTACGAATACGCATGCCTGGAATATGGTGTGCAAGTATGCTATGCTGTCTCTGTACCGTAATTAGCTCCACGATTATATTGCATCTGTATAATAATCATCCTTCTCTCCGTCACAAGATGGCAGTGTGCATTGGGTCACCAGTCATTAGAGTAATTAGTGATTGTATCAAGGAGGAAATTATTAATTATCGCATTATTGTCATTCACTAGAAATATACGCCCATGTTACTTTTTGTTAATTCAATCACGATTCGTGCGAGGGTGCAGAGTTCCTTGAATTATGAGATTATCAATTTCTTTTGATTTCTTGTTGCGTTCTTGCGTAATATTGAAACCGCGTGTTTGAATTATTAATTCACTGTGTTAGCGTGGTAATTCGTAGAACGTGTGCTTATCTCATTTCTCAACTCGTGCTTGTAATCTTCGCGCTTCATCGGGTTCAATTCTTCGGCTACCCAACAATCGTTCGACGTTTTTTA
Source organism: Hetaerina americana (assembly GCF_022747635.1). NCBI lineage: Eukaryota > Metazoa > Arthropoda > Insecta > Odonata > Calopterygidae > Hetaerina > Hetaerina americana. Next base: position 105,903,696 of record NW_027286985.1, read on the forward strand.
TGCGTTCATAACGGTTTATAAAGAAATAGACAGATGTTCCTTTGTCTACGCTGCATTAATCTTGTCCTTCCTTGTAAATAGAATGTTTATACTATTTTGATATTGACTTTGATTTCTTAGTTTTATGATTTCTGATCGTCCGGGGGAAGAATGAGTATCTGTCCGTGCTGGAGTCAATTTCCTTCTTAACTCATCTTTGTGGTCTGATGTACCAACATAGTGTGGGGCCATAATAATTCTTCTTGTGTCATTGTTAAACGCGTTTGTTCTCCACCTTGCTTCAAAGTCTCAGCCTCCGCATCTCAAGTGGCTCCCAGCCTAATTCCCCTAAAAAAGCCCGTCACGCTCGTATTTTTACTATAGCAATTTTTCTTCAATCTGGCGGATTTTCTCTGGACTTAATCTTTAACTCTTTTAGCCACACTTTCTTCCAAGGATCCCAAAACCTTGCGGCGTATTCCGAATATGGCCTGACTAGAGCGAAATAACACCTCTTTTTACTTTCTCGTTTCATTGCGCAAATGAGTTTTAGCGTGTAATTCTCCAAGATCGCATAAATATGAAAACTAGCGAAAGGGTGCACTTAAGTAACAACATTTTCCCTTCCACGAGTTCTGAAGTAATATATTTAATACGTGTTTAAAAAAATAATGAAAACTTGTTGGATTTTGGCCTAATACTCCCAATAGTACATGCAACCTAAACAAAAGTAATCCGTCGCCGAGGCAGCGGGGATGATTCTGGAAGGAGGATCCTGCGAAGCTCCTCCAATGGAAAGGAGTGACATCTGGTGCGTTGAAATCTTCTCGTGGTGGGTGAAACATCCCCTATCCCTGTGACCAACTTCAAAGCGTTGCTTGGCCTCCCGCGGGTTCGTCGAAAGTGTACGGCAGGGGCGAGATGCCCCGACAATGAATGGCCATGTGCAACAGAAGGGTAGTTATTGGTTTCTTTGCTTGTTAACTGTGCCTGTTTTATCCTCCCCTAGCTCCCTTCTCTTCCGCCTGAAATAACTACCTTCCTCGTGATATTTTGAACCGGACCACATGTAACGACTCCTGTTAGAGAGAGCTATGAAGTCGAGGTTTAACGTTATTTGGCAATCAGCATACTATAGAGGACTTAAACTTGGCAAAAGAAGATGGCTAGTTGATTGACCCCTACTTTCCTCATTCCCTTGACCATTTTAGGGTTTCAGTTGAGTTGTACAGACTCGAGCGTTCATGGGAAAGGGATTCTTTCTGTATTTTCGCAAATAAAAAGAATCAAGTTACACTAAATACTGTTTCCATAGACTGCTTTTACTAATTAACAGCTTGTCTTTTCTCAAAATCCCCAATTTAACACCTAAACACTTTAAAATAATCTAAGACATGCAGTTATGCGGTGTTGCATATAGTTGTAATAGCTGCGACGCCAATCATGACATTATTATGAGAACAACAAATTTACACTTTTCCACAGAATGAAAATTTGTTTTTCTCATAATGACGAACTTCAAATATATTTCGCCTGAATTGTTGAACATATCATTATATTAATATTTAGCGTTCCACGACGTCTATCTGATGAAGGATCCATGATGTTTCCGGGAATTACCGTCGCGTAGGTTGGCTTGTTGGACAACTATTCGTAGAACAACTAAGTGATCATCTCCTGTACAACGTATAGCTGCTAAATTGCGACATAGATCACTTCGACCTAATGACGCCTCCAGGACTGGGGGCGAAACAGTTGTCTTAACAATCTACCTACGCGACGGTAATTCCCGGAATTCCCAGCATGGCTCCTTCATATCATTATAATATTAAATAGCTAAGAACGTAACTGAAAAAGTGATGAGAATAATTATTGATTTATAAGCGGAGAAGAAATGTTCTCAATATTAATGCAACAATTGCAGAGTGTAAAAATCATTCGCCTTGGCCGGTATTCTAACCTGAATCCCTCGATGTTCGGCCGAGTGCTTTAGCCAATTAAGCTGTCAAGGTGTCCTCTTAAACTCTGAAATTTTAAACGCATATTAGCGGATGACTCTGTTCAAGTAACTATTGCGACATCTCCCGCAGTTTCTTGGAATTTGTTCTCAATATTATTGAGCATTATGCTAAAGGGCAAAGGTATCGGTGAATTACGAAAACCATTGGATAATTTGAAAAAAAAACTCCCGCGGTGATATTAAAAAATTACTTATTTCAAATTGCAATTTTCGTTAATGTCGTGTAGCTTATTTGAAAAGATTAAATTAAGGGGGTTTTCATGGTCATTACTTGACAACACCCGTATTTAACGTTATATCCCTTTTGCTGCACGCTGTGGTCTCATCAAGCTTTATCAAATTATAAAGTTGATAGATATGCTTCAGCGTGCATGTATCACCAAGAGAAAACATTTGGTTACGAAAAACTCACCTGGGAGTTAATTGCGCTGCTGGAATATTTCTGTACGGCCCGAAGGCCTACGACTCCGGCACCGGTGCACCCACTGAGAGGTGGCCAACGCCTTGGTACGAATTTCACCCCCGCTTACTTCCTTCCGCGGGATCAATAAACTACGCTGGTGAGGGGTTTTCCCCCACAATCTGCGTGCAGTCACCCCCATTCCCTTCCTCCAACCAATGGCCGTGCATTTAATGGACTCGAAGGGGAACCGTCAGCCTGAAGCGACGAACGGCGGCGGCGGCAGGGGCGGAACTTCCCGCTGGTCTCCGCGCGCATCATCGGTGCAGGGTGCACGAGCGACCAACACACTCGAATGCACTCCCGCGATGTTCAGAGTGTATAGTCTACATCTGCACAATACCCAGCAAGCCGTCGCAAGGGCGTGTGGCGGGGGGTGTTAAGTCACTAGTCATGCATGCCAAATCCAAATAATGTCACCTCTACACAAATATTAGTTTGATCATGCACTCGAAAAAAGTTAATCACAGGAAATGAGGTACTTGCATGCAACAAAATGTGATAACAGACACTGTTGTGTTCAAATCGTGAGATAAAACACTTGTCCGTTGGGTATCGCCAAATCCACCCTTTAGGAAACTGTGTTGGTTTATTGAAAGTAAATTCTGAGGGTGTAGATATTTCATGAATGAAATTATCTAACATCCATACTAAAAAGAAAGACTCGTACTTTTCCACAGATTTTATTATACGGTACAACACGTTTCACCGACTTGCGGCATCATCAGGTAAAAAGTACGAGTCTTTCTTTTTAGTATGGATATTAAATACTTCCACGAAGTGAAGCCTGAAACAATTGAAATTATCTAAGTTTACGGTTTCGAAAACCCTCATCTAGGGCCCCAAGGATTAGCAACTGTTTTACTTGTAAGGTACACCTATCCTGACTAAATACACTGGCAGAAAAACCATGCATTCCATCGGATCCGTATAGATTTTTCATGCCGACATACTCTCTACTTACTTTCATTTCAGCCAGCGTGCCAATTACGTACTTACCTCCCTCTCACTAGCTTTGACTTATTGGATTATCCTCTACGTGCCAGTCTTCGCCATTCACACAATTGTCACTCATCACATACTCTGCTTCTCCTATCCTCAGTCGGATTTCTCCAAAGATCATTCCCTCATCCGGTTTACCGATTGCTTTCATCTACATCTACATAATACCCCGCAAGCCGCCGCAAGGGCGTGTGGCGGGGGGTGTTAGGTCACCAACCGTAAAAAGGAAAAATACCACATGCCAAAAAAAAAAAACAACACGGAAAATTACACCCAAAGTAGCGCACACACTCATGCAAAAATCCCTTCATCCAATACTCATGCAAACACATATACCGCAAAACAACTAAAAAACTGCACCCCATGATGCAGCACGAAAGCCATCCTACAACACAAAAGCCAGGACACAACAAGCAAGAAATTGAAACACCACATGAAAATGCACCACGAAACACTCTACCCCCAAAGAGTCTCTAAAAGGCAGGGAATGCGACCCAACGTTGAACGTTGCAGGTAGCAGGAATTTGCCCCCGCGGAGAGGGACGAGGGACTGAAAGGGAAACTTAAAAACAGATGAACTGGGCACTAATAAGGTAATTCGGAAAGAATGGGTTATTAAAGCAAAACAGATAAGGTTAGTGGAAGTCTTTCCTTCCCATCCATTTCATTCTTTCCATTCTTCTCCACACTTGCTTTTCGGAAACCTCCAATCAAAACTTGACCTCTAGCCTCAACGACCGCGTTTTTGAACCGTTAAAAACAACGCTCCATTTTTAAGTTTTCAGTAATATCCTTCGTAACTTTACCAAAGGTGTCAATCTTCAATTCCCTCTCTTTTTTGAAATCTTTGCATAGCATTAGCACGAAAATGACATGCTAATTTAAAGACGCCTTCCAGCGTATATCATCGCTGTAAAATCTCATAATGAAAACCATTTATTCAAGACTCCGTCGTAAAATGTTTATGTAAGACGTTTAGTTGATCCTGCTGAGAAATTCCCCAAGTAGCTGGCTGAGGAGTTAATATTTCGCTGAGACGGCCGTTAACTACTGTTGACCATAATAGGATTTAAAAAAAATGTTAATAAGGCCATTATTATTCGTCGGTGATTAGGGGTCTTTTCCACGCAGAACCGAGATGACCATAACCATCATCCCCATTAAAATGAGTTGGTCGTCTTGACTACATATCTCGATTATTACTCGAATCATCCCATTATAATGTTGCCCAATTTAGACAACTAACCACGCATTTGTAATATCGGATCGCTTGCTTTTTTTTAAATTTTAAATGTTATCAACCACGGTCAGTAACCCTTTTTTTGCGAGACACATGTACAAGAGCGACAAATGAAATTCACTCTTCGACCATCTTTTGACGACGACAACAGAAGGAAAGGACGACATTTTGAATCTTAAGGCAAAGTGTGCTCAAAGTACGCAGAAAATCCTAAATAAGTTATTTCGCGTAAACAGCAATCGCTGCGATAACCTTCAATCAAACATTTTCATGAGCATTTCCAAATTTTCTTCTTACTTGCGATTGGAGGTGACACTTGCGGAATGGAAAATAAAAAGTTAGGATCCATAAAATAGAGACTTGGGAATTTTAATGAAAGGGTTAAGGAGCTTCGTTATTTCACGTCACTTAGGCCCCACCTTGAGTATGCTGCAAGTGTATGGGATCCTCGCGAAGTAGGCTTAATTTTGGAACTGCAACCTAGAGCAGCTAGGTTTATGAGCATAGTAGTAGTGCCACGACCCTATTTATTGGATGAATTACGATTGGAACCACTAGTCAACCTTAGCTTTAAATGCAGGTTAAATTTGATGCGTAAATTTGAGGCAGGTTCCTTATCTGAGGATGTTAAAGATATATTCCAGACCCCGACTCACTGTGGTCATTCAGATCACCCTCGTAAAAAGAGAGAGATGAATAGTAAAACGAAAATATTTGTTTGAAAAAGTTTTGTCCTAAACTGGAAACAATTTCTTGAGGAAACTAACAAAATGATTCATGAGGCTTACGGGCGAGGACTCTGCTCTGCCCGACTCACAGTTTTTTTAAGTGGTCAAAGGCTTTGAAGGAGGGCAGAGGGAAGAGGTTCACGAAGAACAACGCTCTGGGCGGTCGCCAGCCAGCAAAACCGACAACAACGTGGCTGGTGTTCGACAATAGTTGGAATCTGACCGTCGATTGAGTATCAAGATAGTTGCCAATGAAGGTAACTTGTCGCCTACTGTTGTATTTTGCATTGTCACTTAAGATTTATCGTGGAGGAAAGTGTGTACCAAACTCGTGCCTAAGGTGTTTGCCACAACGCACTCCGAGTCCGCGAGTTCCTGGCCAAACACCAGGTGCCAGCGCTGCCCCACCCCCCACTTTATTACTGATATTGCCCCAGCAGACTTCTTTCTGTTCCCTCAAATTAAGGCAAATCTGAAAGGAACCCGTTTTTCGTTCATAGAAGAGATACAATCAGCCGTGACGAAGACCTTGCGAGAGGTCCCCTAAGACGCCTTCCAGGGCGCGTACCGGTGATGGCAGAGTCGCTGGAAAAAACGCATAGAGGCCCAAGGAGAGTACTTTGAAGAGTTTTAAGTGTTTTTGCAAATCTGTTCAATGAATTAATTTTTAAAAATAATCGCGATACTTTTGGAACGCACCCTGTAGTATTAAAACGTCTCCGTCTCGAATACATTTCCTACCATTTAATCGGCGTGATCTTAACACGTGCGTCGATGCTACGAGACGATGATTCACGCAGTTGAGCGACGATCGCTTTGACGGAGTGTCCCAGAAGGTCGTCCGGGGGACTCTGCATTCAAACAGGTGTGCGCAGGTTCCCAAGTTCCCAAGACCGATTCGATTGGCCCGTCCCGTTGGGAGGGTTATTCTCGTAGATACATACGCTAACTGCCCCCGGCGCCACACCCTTTCCTTGCGAACCTTTGCGTTGCATCTCCCGCGTTCTTATTTTCATGCCTGCCCGTCGACCCATTTCTCTCTCGGCGCGTCTCCCTCCCTCCGTAGGGGCTTCCCTCCTTGGATCCCCTCCGCCCCATTTCCACTCGCGGCATTGTCTGCATGTGACGTGCAGTCCACGCACGTCACGAGGAGGAGGAGGCTTCCCTTTCACCAGGCCCCACTTAATTTGCCTCCATTAAGGCGATTGGCTTTTTGGGGCCTTGCCAATTGTAATCCACGACAAATTCCCTACGGCCTTTAAAAGGGACGCAAATGCAAATTTCCATCGGACCCGGTCAGCTTCATTGTTTGCACTGATGACGGTGTTTCACGTCCATTAGATTTCCTTAACGGTCGTGGGCGATTTTCTGTGATGAGGCTTGTTCTGATTGGTGGAATTTGGTCATGCGAATGGTGGGTCGTTGTTGTTGAAGCCGTTGGCAATGATATGGAAGGGCGCGACCCCTGGGGGTAGACTCCGGTAGTCGCCGGTGGTAGGGCGGTCCCTGGATACAGGGTTTGCATAAAAAGTGTCTCTAACAATTTCTATTCTGACGTGAATTGCGCGAATAACTCAATTTAGACCATTGTTCATCGCAGATCGTATATTGTCATTGATAATATGACAGTGCACGCACCAATATATCACTGAAAACTGGGCAATGCGAAAGCTCTGCGCTAAATTCGTCCCGAAGTTCTTGACGGACGACTAAGAGCAGAGTCGAGTGTCTGCTTTCAAAAACCTTCTACAAGGGCATCGTGACGATTCCCCAACCCCCTTAAATTCCCGACTTGGCGCCAGAAGACTATTTTCCTATTCCCAAAAGAGAAATCCTCCCTCCCTCAAAAGGACACCACCACCATTGGACCTTAAATGACGTCAAAGAAGCTTGCACGCGTACCCATAAGGAAATTCCGGAATCCGCCTACCAGGGAGCCGCCTTCGAGTCAGTGTTTCGGCACTCTCAAGGAATGTTCTTTGAAGAATTTCGAGGCATTGTAGCGATAATATCTGAAATAAATCTAATTTTCCGAAACCTTTCTCGATACTTTTTATACAAACCATGTATGTACCAGGCGTTAAAAACCAAACTAAACCTTACTCGAGGATGATAGTTTCAAAAAAACTCATTCCCCTACTCCGACATAACCGTATCGTAAACCATAAAAATGATTCGCTTTGATCGGGATTTTGGCAATTTGAAATTTGTGCCTTTTAGTGCACATTAGCGGATGACTGCATTAAAGTTTCTTTCGCGAAATCTCCTGCAGTTCTTTGACGACGAGTAGCCGGTTGAAACTTCCGGTCAGCCGTACCTAGCGCTTGACCATTTGCATTTCATTTCGAATGACAACCGTGGAGCGTTCATTTCGTAATTATCTCGCCTTTTTTTCTTCTTAAGTGGCCGGCACACCTAATGGAGAGAGAATTTCCGGAAATTTTGCCCATGCGTTTCCGGAGGGGAAGTCTTCAGCAGGCGTGGCGATTGCCAGCCACGTTTTTCTGCACGAGCGCATTTTCTGTGAGTGAAAGGTTTGCATCCGAGCAACGTCCACGGGGAAGTCTGAGCCGTAGTTTAATGAACAGAGCATTTCCTAGGAGTTGCGCAATCAGTTTGACGAAGAACGCCAGAGAATCGCCGTGACTCCCCCGTTCACATTTCTTGCGTCGATTCGCTTATTCGGGGTTGACCATCCCTGATATATTTCCCAAATACGGACAAGGTATTTCGGTGAATTTTGGGAGAAATCATCGACGCAATCTTTTTGTTACGCTCAACGTCTCACGTGGCAAATGTTTTACGGAGAGATAGCTGAGTAATGAGGGAGTACTAATCCCCTTCAACACGCATGCGCGGTTTGGGTTCGTTACATTCATCCAGTGTAATTTGAGAGGCGTATTCTAGTGCTATGTCAACGCGACTTTTCTCGAATCCAGAACTTGACAGCTGCCTTCACTTCATCGTCCGAGGTGTAATGATTACCCTTGAGGTGTCTCTTAAGTTGAGGAAAAAACAAAACTCGTAAGACGCATGATCGAGGGCATAAGGAGGGTTTTGTTTGTTCTCGTCTGTGAGACGGCGTGGTACCCATCTTGCACAGATTTTATGGTATCCCAATTGTTCAATAATGAAGCCGACACGTTCCTTGGATATTCCAATATGGTTTGTTATACGCTTTTCAGTGATTCGGCGGTCATTTTGAAACAAGTCTTCGACGAGTTTGCGGTGTTTATCGTCTGTGGCAGTGATCGGACGTCCGCTTCATCAACATTTATGAATTTTCCAGGCTCGCAACCACGAAATTCTACTACCCATCGATTTACCGTAGACCAATCAACAGCATCGTCTCCATTAACAGCCTTTAAACGACGATGAATCTCAGTAGAAGTCATTTTTTAGCAGGTAAAATTTCGAAAACAGCGCGCTGTTTAACTCGCGTTGACATAGCACTAGAACACGTCTCCATGTTCCGCTTCTCAAGATACACTGGATGAATCTAACGATCTCAAACCTGAGCATGCGTATTTAGGGGGAATGCTACTTCCACGTGCCACTAGGAGTGATTCTGAAGGTCATTTTGTTTTAGGTCTGCAAGCTTTTGTGCGTTATTTTTCAGCCTTCCCTCGTATTTTAACATTTTCCAGATTAATGGGCAGTTTTTTAAATATTGATAGATTTAAGATTGATTTTTATTGTAAATATCGATATGGACGAAAAGACTGTGTGCATTACGCTCTCATATCATCGAAATATGGCAGGGCCTACTATTCATCGGCTCTTGTGCGTACGGCGCTGTGGAGTTGTTTTCAATGCAGATTGAGGATTTCAAAGAAGCTGCGGGAGATGCCGCGGCAGTAACTTTTGACGGAGTCGTCCGGGATCCCAGTCTAAGCGAGAACTCTTTTATGCTTCGAAAGTGCGGCAGATTGAAGAATTAATTGCGTCTAGTTCAGTAGGAACTTGCCATTTAAAATGCAACTGGAGCGTACCTTATCAGAAGTTAAACCCTTTATCCTATCTAAGTTCAGAAGTTTAACTTTGAACTCCTGAGTGTTTTGTCTTTAAAATTTCTACGATTGATTATTTCCAGGTTCCGTGAATCGTAACCGGCTATAACAACGTATATCACCGGGATCCGGGGAAACCTTGTACATAGTCACGGATAGGAATTATATTGCATTCTAAAATAGTTTCATAGTACAATAGGAATATACAATTATTGCGTCATTATTTTAGGCAGTACCGAATTATTTTAAAGAGTATTCCATTTTTTTTAAACTACCAATTTGATCAGCCAAATAGAGAAACTGGCACGCTGACGGAAATAGGAAAAAAACAACATAACCGCGAACCGTTAACTAGTTTAGAAAATCTCTAAGGGTGGAGCCATTAATACGAGTACATGACCATGTGCAAAAATGAAACCACAATCCTTTTCCTCCAAAGTCACTTGAAATGATATAAACTTTAATTTAAATTAATATTCGTCTTGAATTTTATTAAATCCAAAACTATTTCCTAAAGGGGGTTATTGATTCCGCCTCGGACGATGGCATCAAACGGGGTTGCGGTGTCTCTCATTTGCATTCCCCCCTATCGTAAGCGAAAATTTGAAAAGTACAAGGTCTATCCCAAAAGTGGTATGACTTATTTTTCCCCGGATGGACAGACGCACGGGCGGCGGTTTCTCTGGCTGAGTGCGAGGGCGGAGAGTCTCGGGAACGGTTGGAGGCCGGTGGCAGTTGATTCCCAGCCTTCGTGGAGTGGAAATCGTTCGTTTGCGAAATCTCTACAACGTGACCTCGTTACACTCCGTCATGAACCGGTTATTGGAACAGTGCTAAGCCATCAAATTTTGCGTGAAACTGGGCAAAACCGGAAAAGAGACTCATGAGATGCCCAAGGCAGCTAATGGTGATAACCCTATGAGTAAATCGGGGCTTTTTGAGTGACGCGAGATGTTTCAGGAGAGTAGAGAAGATGTTGAAAATGCCGAACGTTCAGGACGCCCTTTGACCTTAAAAAGTGAAAACAATCTGGCAAAGGGGAAGGCGTTTTCGGATATGGATCGCAAATTGTGTTCGCATGGCTTCTGATGAACTTTGTATCCTTAAAAGTGATATGTATCGACTTATGACCGAAAACTTGGTGGTGAGAAAGGTTCGAAAGTACGATGTTGGTAGCAAGGCAGCTAGCTTATAGGGATAACTCCATGGGTAGGTTGGTAGGGTGTTTTTGAGTGGCACGAACTGTGTCCGTAGGGTAGAGAAGATGTTGAAGACGCCGAACGTTCGGGACGCCCATCGAATTCAAAAGGTGACGAAAATCTTGCAAGGATGAGGGATTGTTTGGATAGGGATCGCAGATTAAGTTTTTTTATTGCTTATGATAAACTTGGCACTTCTAAAAGTGATGTACATCGACTTTTGGCCGAAAATATGGGTATGAGAAAGGTGTGTGCGAAGTTGGTGTCGCTCACGGACGAACAAAAGGAAACTCGCCAGCGGATCTGCCAAAACCTTCTCGACCACGTGACTGAGGATTCACATTTTTTAGACGATGCCCCACCAGACTTCTTCCTCCCCCCCCCCCCTCAGTCCGTCCTCGATCCTCTGATCTATAAGCCGACGGTGGTGCGGAGTCTTGTTGCGCCACAAATCTGTGTGAATCCCTTAATATGGAATCACGGGCCCCCCGCGCCCGTGATTCCACATTATCACATCGGAAGTCCTTTATTTCGGAGAAAAACTTACCCCTCGCGGCGAGTGAGAGAGAAAGGATTCCCAGTTTCTGGAGTATTCCCTTTTGGAGAAGGCGCGGACGCTTTTGCAAGCCAATAAAAACTTGTCGATGACGTCTCCGGGATTCCGCGCGAAGTGTTGAAAAGGGTCGCGGATTATTTTCGTCTCGAATTGGAAAGCGGGCGAGGGTGTGGTGGGAAAAGGATTCGCGGAGAGAAAAAAAAGAAAAGGAGATGAGGCAAAAGGAATGGGAACTTTCTATTCTTTCGAGAAGAAAGGGTCTCGCCGTAAGCTTTGTAGGCGGGGAAAGGGATAATACTACGTAGGGGTAATGCCGCCGGGGAAAGGGCTTCCGACGAAGACAGACTCCTCCCTCGGTTCATTTATGTTTCTGTGTGTTACATCCTCGGGGGTCTGGCGAGCAATCTCTCTTCCTCTCCGCCAGACAAAGGCTCGTGTTCCCTCATGTATTTCTCATGTCTGGGAACAGATTTCATTTCCCAAAAATCACTTCGTTGCGTCCTTCAGGAAAAATTATACGCACGAATGTCATCAGGGGTCGCAGTCGTCATCCTGCATCGCCAGTCCAGGAGGAGTGACTTTCACCCCCCCCCAACCCCTCCCCTCCCCCCCAGGGTATCCCCTTCCTCGTCATTCTCTTTGATTTTTTCTTTGGCTCCTTGTATTGATTTGTCCCTTAAATCATTTCGCCTGATCCATCCTTCTTCCAGAATTCTCTCCCCTTTCAATGATGCCTTCCTTTACAGTCGACGAGGGTGACTCAAATGTTTCTCCTCCCCATCGTAATCCACATGTAATGGAATACTTTTTGTTTTGAATAGAAATGTTTCGTGTCCTGTCGGATGCCAATGTGTGATGTGTGTTTGTGTATTTATATTTACTCTTGTTCTTTTTTTGGACACATTGATGTTTATCCTTGCTTTTGACTTTATGGATATTCACAGCTTCACAGAAATAATTATCTATTTTTTTAAATCAATTGGTTTTTTAGAAATAATCATGAAAAGGTCTGGTTGCATTCACAAAAATATGACTTGACGTTTAGCATAAAAATTTAATATTTCTGGAAACTCGATGATTAGGTTTCGTGTTTTTAGTTTGCAGTTTCATTCGTTCTAATAATTCGTTGCGTCACGATACAATTGGTATTCAAATGTTACTTGGAGATGACTATGCATAATACGAGGGTGATTCGAGAAGTACCCGGCCTGACCCAAAGATGGCGGTAGTTGTTTAAAAAATATCACTGTATTGGAATGTACGCAATCTATAAAGTATTTGTTTCAAGTTTGAAGACGCCACGTTGTTTAGTATTTGTTTGGCAGGCATCAACAGTGAACGTTGTCAGTGAATTTGTGAAAATGGAGAAAATTGGTCATCGTTATGTGATACAATTCTTTTATTTTAAGGGCCTCAGTCCAACCAATATTAAAATTGAACTGGATGCTGCTCTGGGTGAGTCTGCTCTTCCGTTTACAACAGTAAAATATTGGGTAGCAGAGTTTAAACGAGGCCGTACGAGCTGTCAAGACGATTGGTCGACCAAATGAGGTGACTACTCCAGAAACGGTGAAGAAAATCCACAAAGTGATACTGGATGATCGTCGACTGAGAGTGCGCGAGCTAGTACACTTAGTATACATATCAAAAAGTGCAGTACATTGCATATTAACTGGAAATTTGGACATGAGAAAGCTGTGTGCAAGATGGCTCACACTCGAGCAAAACCAGTGTCGTGAAGATGTTTCAATTGAGTGTTTAGCAAAGTTCCACAGCAACGAAGCAGAATTTTCAAAATACTCTGGATGAATGTAATGACCTCAAACCTGCGCATGCGTGTTGAGGGGGATGTTACTTCCTCATGCCACCAAGAGTGCTTCTGAAGGTTATATTGTTTGTGGTCTACAAGCATCTCTGCATTAGTTTCCATTAGCCTACCCTCGTAATTAGAGTGTACCTATGTCGTCAATAATACGAGGTGTTTTTAGCATAGACCTTAGGTCCTCACCCCTAAGGGCTTAGGACTCGGATCTGTGGGGTCCCTCTGGACTCAGGCAGCCACGATAACCGTAGGTGTTATTTTTCCGGTATCAGTGAAACTGCTGGGAAAATAAAGAGCCCTGTGTAGGGTGGACTTAAATACGATTTATTAATTAGGTTTAATAAAGTATGAGCACTATTCTAACCCTTCAAATCAACCTTCGGGCTAATTACTGTAGTGCCGGTGGGCATTGTGTCGATAGTATAATGATGCCTTTCGATTATATTTTCCCTGGTATTTTTAGATTCCAGGAAATCGCAGTTATGTTGTGAATATTCAGCCCTTGTACTTTGCGCCTCGATTATCCTCTTGAGGGCTTCCTTCGTTCGTATCTGTTGACCAGGTTTTCATTTTTAATGTCAGATCTAGTGATTTTGTCTGCATTTCGGTGATGTCAACTGGTATGCAGCAGCAGGCGTTATATTTACCAGAAGGTCTTTTTCTTGTTTCTTAAAATTCAAAAACTTACAAAGTCAATCAAATATTGGCTCTTACGTTGGCGGAAGGAAGAGAAATGAAGCGGGACATGCGTAATAATATGTTCGGGAACGCGTGCCATTGAAAAATGTTTAAATTATTCTGTTGTGATTCTCCATCAGAAATAAATAAACGAGATTTCTTTTTACTGAGACATGTACGAGTGATGCAGTACTTTAAGTCGGACTTATTTCGTTAATTTCTCGATTGACCCTATTGCATACACGATGGATGTGTTGCAGAGTTACATTTAGTGAGCCATTAAGTGCCTTGTGCATTTATCGAATGACGAATATCTTCTCATTGGTATATTCTGCAAATCGAACAAAAATTCTGTTCCAAAGGCCCAATAATTATATTTAATACGGTTTACGGTGAGATTTAAAGTTCTCATTGTCTTAATTTTGTTCTCTTCATTTTTAAATTATGATTATAAGACACATTAAAGTATTAGGGTGAATTTACCCGAATATATATATATATATATATATATATATATATATATATATATATATATATATATATATATATATATATATATATATCGATGAAATCTGGATTACTACGGTACTTTCTGCAAGTAATCTTTCGCCGATTAATGCGCCGATATGTTGAACGTGTGAAGGCTTTCAAAAAACAGGCACGGTGTTCAAATTTCTCATCCAATCCATCAAACCATCGTGAGTGATCTTTCTTGTGGAGAGCGTCCCATCGAATTCACCCGCGCGTCGCCATTACCAGTGACATTATCGCCACCGCGCCCAGGCGCGCCAACTGAGCGGCCCAAATTTGGCTTTGGTGTCCTAACCCTAACCTCAGAACCAACCCCCCCCCCTTCCCGTCCTCGTCGACCCTTCCGTGTTCCTCCTTCGCGTGAGGCGACGTTTCTTTCTTTGTTCGTGGAAACCGCAGAGATTTGGAACAGGAGATTAAGCCGGCGAAATGGTTCGTTGACGAGGACACGCCCAAAAGTCTCCAAAAGGGCAATCGATCAAATCCATTCTTCCGCCCGGGGGGGAGGGGGGGGCGCTCTTTTCTTTTTGAATATATTTCTCCTCGACCCCCCCATGATTCCATCTTCCGAGCGTGCGTGAGTCGGCTGACTGTATTTATTTATCTCCCCGAACTGCCTAGCGTTTCTTCAGAGGGGAGGCTCTCTCCGCTTGATGTATCCTTATATTTCGTCACTGAGGGGGGAGAGGGGGCAGGGGAGCGGAAGTTTGGAAATCCATCTTAACGGGGGACAGTCGCAATTTCGCCGCTCAATTGTCTTCGCCGCGCACTTCCTCCGCGTCCCACCCTTCTTCAACAATGCTGTGGTAAACACTATTGCGCCACGCGCGCATCGCCAGAACGCGATCATTGTTGGTGTCGCCAGTGCGGACGCAGCGCAAACCTCTCGCTCTCGAACAAAAGAATTCTTGAATTCCAAATGTGTCGAACCCCAACGCCTAATCCAAAGGACCGTTCGGAAGAAGTTTGAACCTGAATTTATTGATGTCAAAGGTTAAATCGGTGCAAAATCGAGGTGAAATGAACCAGCACCAGATCTAAACGAATGTCGAATCAATGCGCAAAACGTCCGTTCTCCAATTCCACGTTCAAATTACAAGGAGCCTTCGGTGAACACCAAGGTACAATACTGTCAGCGAAAATATGACTCATTAGCGATGAAAAGTAAATAGACCCACGCTGCTACAGAAACCTTCACGATATCTGTGATGTCAGATCGAGAAAATAAGGTCATTGAACTAAAATGGGGAGTTCGTTCTCCGCTGCTTTCGACTTGGGACTTCGGCGCGACTGCATAAACGTACCCCAAGTAGTTTTGATCCAAGTCGCGCACTGTTTTGGGTACTGGTGCAAGTTCTCTTATTTCGCCTTTTCGGGGTAATTAAGGACACCCGCATTCTCTGCTCATGGCGGGATTGGTGACTTAGGGATTGCAACCACGTATTCGACCTACGACGCATTTTTTTTTATATTCCCATTTCCCATCCTCGGTTTCTAAACTCCGTTGATGGTCTGAAAAGAGAGAGAGACCACTTGGAAGTTGTGTACGAAAAAACTTCGATGTGTACGCGGAGAAAGAACCTGAGTGGTGATATCGCGAACACCCCCTCCACCTTCCTCCTCCTCCCCTCCCCCGTCCCTTTCACTGAAATGGTCTTGGCGATTACAGGGTTTTGCTCTCTCGATGTTGGTCTCTAAGGCTTTGTTCAGGGTGTAGCAGAATAGACTCCCTAGTTTTAAAAATCACTGAAGAGCGCGCAGATAAATTAGCAGGGTTGGAGTAGTAGCGTTAGCAGGGGGAAACAACTCCTATTTTAGTAGTTACCATGCAGTGGCCTGGTAAACATAGAGGATTTGTCTTGGAAACGTTCTCCAAGAATAATATTGGTGTGCTGGCGACGCAGAGGGCAAATTATATAATATGCATGGAAAAGAAATACACGGAATTTCACTCAATTACGATCGATCGGTAATAGGTTGTTGCGGTTTTGCGTCGCCGATATCATAATTCCCGGAACAATAGGCGCGAGTGTTTGGGGGAGATCCCTCCTTGTTGGGCGGGAGTGGGAGAATGGCATTGCGGCATTGCCGACTGCGGCTTGGCACCGTGACTGGTACACCCTCTTAATGCGCCCCATTTGCCGCTTGACTGGGGGTCACGGGAATGAGGGGAGGGGAGAGGCACGCTACGGAAATCGATCTTCGACCGCGTGGTTAGCGCGGGAAAGGTTTCTCCTCGAACGCACATCTCGCGTTCATAATGCGTTTTGAGGGCAAACGTACGCTTCAAGACCCCCTCGACCCTTTAGACTGGCAGTTGGAGTGGCGCGAGTGAATTAAGAGTTTGCAAGGCCATAATAACATTACATATTGATATTGTACCTTGACGCAATTTGGCCGTATGATGCAGAATCATAATCGGTTAAGCAGCGGACTGTTCCCAATTCCTGTTAAAAATTTGAAACATTAGTGAATGCAATAGTCATTGCCATTTCTTACGAAATTTAAATTAAATATATAAATATGAAATATTTGTGAGAAATTTTGAATGTGTAATTAAAAGTGAATACACCTGAAACATTTTATGAAACATTTCAGTTTACACACACACACAGGAAAAATGCCTTGCATCTTTGTGTGTGTGTGTATATGTATAGATATGTATATATATGTGTACGTATATATACATTTATATGTGTATATATATAGTATATATATATATATATATATATATATATATATATAAAAGTAATCTACCGCTAAAGGTAGGTTTTTGGTTGGACATAACTACTAACAAACATTTTATTACTCCTAACAAAACACAAAATCCATCATCCTACTCTATATCAGGTCCGTCTTCTCTCTCTGAGATCTCTGAGTACTTTCTTCCTCCCTTCATCCCGTCCAACATCCCTATCCTGTTCCTTCCCTTTCCTCTTTTGCCCAACATTCTCCCCTCTATCACAGTCTTCAACATCCCGCTGCCGGTCAATACCCCCTTTGGCCACTTTTCCTGCCTCCATAGGATCGCTCCCAGCAAACCCCTCCCTTCGCCCACCATACCAAGTACTTCCTCGTTTGTTTTCTTCTCTGTCCATTTCACCTTCTCCAATCTTCTCCACACCCACATTTCAAAAGCCTCCAGTCTACGTCTATCCTCCTGCTTCAATGACCACGTTTCCGCACCGTACATAGCCACGCTCCAAAATATCATAGTTTTTACGAGTGTTTTCTTAACATCCTTACTCAGCGTCCCCGTCATCAAATCCCTCCTCCTTGTGAAAGCCTCTTTGCCTAGCGCAATTCTTCTCCTTACGGCCCTACTACTTTGACCGTGTTGCTCCAAAACACTACCGAGATACGTAAACTGTTCTACCTGCTCTAGTTTTTGCCCTCCTATTTTAATGTTAAGCGTAGCCTTTTTCTTTCTAGAAAATCGCATAACCTTTGTTTTATTAATATTGATTCTCATCCCATACCTGTCGCATTGAATTTCCAATTCACTAAGCAATACTTGCAAAACCTTGGCTGACTGACAAACTAAAACTAAAGCTTGGTCATCAGCAAACCAAGCTGATTTAACGAATTCCCCGCCAACTTTCATTCCTACCTCCAGTTCTTCCCATGCCTCTTCAATCATTTCCTCTGCATACAGGTTGAACAGCAACGGTGATAATGGACAACCCTGCCTTACACCTCTTCCTAACACTGCCCAACCGGACTCCCCGTTCCCCACTCGCACCTGAGCAGTCTGAGATATGTACAGGTTGCGTATTAGTTCCTTTCCCTCCAATCTATTCCTATTTTCTGCAGAATACTCATTAGTTTTTCCCAATTCACTCTATCAAACGCTTTTTCGAACTCTACGAAACAGGCAAATACCTCCTGGTTGTGTTCTATATTCCTCTCGATTAATAATCTCATTACTGCAATGGCATCACGTTTACCTCTCCCCTTCCTAAACCCAAACTGATCATCCCCTAAGTAATCTACATCTACATCTACATCTACTCAATACCCCGCAAGCCGCCGCAAGGGCGTGTGGCGGGGGGTGCTAGGACACCACCCATAATTTAGAAAAGAAAAATAATTTTAAAAAAAATCGCATGCAATAACGACAAAATCATATATAAAAAAAAACATGGCATACATTCATGCATGAACACTTACACCCCACACACATGCAAACACTCAAACTACCAACTAACATACACATGCACCTGAAAGTATACCTAACATCTCTATAGTGTGTAATTTTGTTCCGACTTGTAAATTCAAAGTTTTTAATATTTCTAAAGTGACTTCGGTTTCTTGCTATTATGATTACTGATTGTTCGGGGAAAGAATGAGTATTTGTACCTATCTGTCTTGGAATCTATCTCCCTTAGTTTATCTTTGTGGTCTGATCTACCTAAGTAGTGTGGGGCCATTATAATTCCTTCAGTGTCATATTTAAACTCGTTTGTTCTGAACCTTTCTAAAAGTCTAAGCCTCGCTTGTTCTCTCCGCACTTCAAGTGGTTCCCAGCCTAAATCCCCTAAGAGACCTGTCACACTTGTGTTTTTATCATAACAATTTTTAACAAATCTAGCGGATTTTCTCTGGACTTTATCTAATTCTTTTTGCCAAATTTTCTCCCACGGATCCCAAATACTTGCGGCATATTCCAAATGAGGTCTAACTAGAGCAAAATAACACCTCTCTTTAACTTTTTCATTACATTTCCCCACCACCCGTTTTATGAAGCCAAGTTTCTTTAAAGCTGATCCGCATATTGTCCTGATATGTGCTCCCCATGAAAGGCGTGGTGTTAGAACAACCCCCAAATATTTAACTTGATTTGCCGTAGTCAATACTGAACCCTCTATTTTGTAGTTTATATCCTGTTCCTCGCTTCCTTTATTCCAAAATTTCAAAACTGCACATTTATCTATATTAAGTGTTAATCCCCATTTATTGCACCATCCCGAGATATTGTCTAAGTCTCTAGAGAGTAGCTCGCGATCTAGTTGGCTCCTTATTTCCCTGTATATCACCGTGTCGTCAGCAAATAACCTTAGATTGCTACTAACGTGTGTGCTTAAGTCATTTATGTATATTAAGAACAGAAGAGGCCCTATTACACTTCCCTGGGGGACGCCCGAAGTAACATCTCTCTCCGTTGAGCACAACCCATCTATGACTACTATTTGTTTGCGGTTTGACAAGAAGTCCCTAATCCAATTAATTATTTTCTCATTGATCCCATAGTATTTAAGTTTGTGTAACAATTTATTGTGTGGGACCTTGTCGAAGGCTTTTTTGAAATCCAGGAATACTGCATCGACTTGGGTGTTGTTTTCTCCCGATCTAAGTATATCGTGAATGAAGAGACCAAGTTGTGTTTCGCAAGATCTGCTTTTCCTAAATCCGTGCTGGTTGTGGATTAGTATTTTCCTACTATCAAGAAATTTCATAATGTTAGTAAAGTAATCATTTGCCCTACTCTCTATATTTTTTTATGATCCTAAGAACAACTTTAGCTGCGTGGGATATCAAACTAATTGTCCTATAGTCCTCACATGACGTGGCCTTTACCTTTTTCGGAATAGGAACTAAAACTGATCTCACAAAGTATTCCGGCCAGATTCCCTCCTTATAAATACTACAGATCAGCCCATATAGCCTCTTCCTCCCACATTTTCCTAAGCATTTTAAAAGTTCCGCGGGAATGTTATCTACCCCCACGGCCTTATTTAGTTTCATCTCCCTTAATGCCCTTTCTATCTCTTTGTCTAGTATGCCTGGACCTACGCTATCTTCCTCTACATCATTTCCTTTTCCTATGTCTAACTTTGTTGGTCGAAGGTCTTTACTATAGAGTTCTTCTATATACTCCTTCCATCTCTCTTGGATCTTTCCTGCGTCAACTATTACCTTACCCGCCTTATCTCTAACTGTTAGCATAGCTCTTCCTTTCTTACTTCCCGATAACGATTTAACTTTTCTGTACAGCGCACCGATTTCACCCTTCCTCTGCAGACTTTCCATATCCTCGCACTGCGTCTTCCACCATGCGTCTTTTGCCTTATTTGTTGCCCGCCTCAATTTATTGTCCAATTCTTCGTACTTCATTTTGCCTAATTCTGTATTTATATTCTTCCATGTTCGCCGTTCATCCATCTTTGCAATCAACCCATCCGTGATCCATGGTTTCCTAGTCCTTTTAGCGTTAACGGTTCCAATAGTGTCTTTTGCGGCTTTAGACAACCCTCTCTTGATCATTTCCCATTTTTCTTCGATAGTACTAAGCCCTTTACAATCCTCCATGATTTTCTCTACCGCCTGTTTGTATTCCTTCCTTTTCAACCCATTTAATGCTTCTACATTCCATTTTCTAACTCGCCGCCCCTGCCTTATCTCTTTGAAACTGACGCTACATTTCATAACAACTAAATTGTGGTCAGAGTCCGCATCCGCTCCCGGGAAGCTGTGGGAATTTATCACACTGTTCCTAAACCTGTGTCTAACCAGGATATAATCTAGCTGATACCTTTCTGAGTCACCTGACATTTTCCATGTATACCTGCGTCTTTTGTGATGTCTAAACCA
Source organism: Hetaerina americana (assembly GCF_022747635.1). Taxonomy (NCBI): domain Eukaryota; kingdom Metazoa; phylum Arthropoda; class Insecta; order Odonata; family Calopterygidae; genus Hetaerina; species Hetaerina americana. The sequence continues at coordinate 105,924,512 of NW_027286985.1, forward strand.
AGTGTTGGTGATGACTAACCCCTGTTTCCTGCAGAACTCAACCGCTTTCCCCCCGCGGTCATTCCTCGTGCCTAAACCGTAGTCCCCGACCTCGTCACCATCTCTTCCTTCGCCTACCGTCGCATTGCAATTCAATCCCCCATCACCATTAAATGTTTTATATGTTATATTTTATATATATGTATATGTATATATATACACACACACACACACACACACACACACACACATATATATATATATATATATACTCATATATACAGAAGCAGATATAAGGAAAATGGATAGGAACACACATAAAGGACGAACATATATATATATATATATATATATATATATATATATATATATATATATATATATATATATATATATATATATATAACTTATATGAAAGTCCACGAATGTGAATAATAAAATACATCAAGGTAGCACTAGCGAGTAAAAAGAAAACTCAGAAACACAACAGAGAAAAGAAACTCACACGTTTTCGAATTTTCGGTTAAAATGTTTGTTTATGAGGCAATCTACCGGTTAAGGTAGATTTTTGGGTAGGCACAGCTACCAAATAAATATTTATATTCTCCTAGCAAAACACAACACAAGATCCTGTTCTACAATAAGCCCCTCTTCATCTCCTTGTACATCCTTCATCCCTTCACTCCGTCCAACATCCCTTTACTGTCTAGCTTAGGATCTAGTTTATGTCTAGATTTATTTTGAATATTATGTGGCATGCAATTACGAGTACTATATCTTCCAGCCGGAGTATCTCGTCTTATTTTTATATCAAATTTTATTTGCACAAATAATTGTGCTTAACTTTTATTTTCATTACACATTATAATTTTTTACATCCCAAGATATTGATTCCATTTCCGCATATTGTTGTGGGGGTTGGCTAACTTAAATAAACCATTTTTTCGTTTCTATATTTTGCTAAATTTAAATTATTATAATGTTTCTTTGTCGTTGTGTTTGTGTGGGCAATGTATGAACCTGCTGATAGGAGGGCCCAGGTTCCTCCATCTTCACCCAAGCTGTTTGATTTGCGAAAAAGCCAGTTCGTTCGCGGAAACCTCGGGCGCCACAGGGCGCACAAGTTCTGGCCGCCTTCCTCTGATTTCTAAATGTCACACACCGTGTTGAGCCGCCTTAATGCATGATGGGCTCTTTCTTGGCGTATCACTATAGCCTCCGGGTTGATTGCTGTGATAATCCTAACATAGAAACCCTTCTATATTAATTGAGGTGATGGCGGATGAGGATTAAATGAGGTAATCTTTTGGCGAATATTTACCAAATCATGGACCTCCAAACGTAACATTCTGACATTAGAGCGTGAGGGAAGTATTCAAAGGTAAAGAAAACATGTTTTTGCTAATAGGAGGCTTATTTTACCTCCGTACACCTTCAAAAATTTGAATACTTCCGTCAAAGAGCATCATAATTCTCACTGGTTTGTAAAATGCCGATTTTTTTCGTAGTACATGGTATTTTATAAAACGTACTAGGAAAAGTTTCGGAAAAATAGATTGATTTCCAATATTGCTTCAATTCCTCATAATTCTTCAAAGTACAGCCTTTGAAAGTCGACACACTTATGCCAGAGCGGCTTTTCCACGACTTGTAGGCTCCGTTTTAGGCGGATTCCGGAAGGTCCTTACGGGTACGCGTGCAAGCTTCTTTGACGGCACTTGGGGTCCCATGGTGGTTTTATTTGAGGTTGGATAACACTTTTAGGAATAGAAAATAGTCTCCTGGTAGTCGGAAATAGTCGGGACTGTAAGGGGGTTGGGGAATCGTCGCGATATCGTTTCAGAAGGTCTTCGCAAAAGGGCTGATACTCGATTCTGCTTTTTGTCGTCCGTAAAGACCTTCGGCCGGATGAGTTTAGCGCAGGGTTTTCGCATCCCAAAATTTGCAATAATAATGGTGTGAACAGTCATCTTAACAATTCCAATAAGATCTGCGACACGTAGGGACACTTTCTCGAATAAACTGAAATCAGCACTTCACGCACATGTCAGAATTAAATATTGCTACCGATTTTTTAAACCTTTTATATCGCGCGGGAGAAAATTAGCTGAAGATCAAAGTGTATCTCTCACTTTTCCATTCACCTCGATTAGATTATGAATATTGGCAATTTATCGTATTTATATTTGCGTTTTAATGACAACTTGTTCATTTTAAAGTGAGCCGGGAGAAGGATTCGGTAAAAAGCCTCGAATAATATAATTATGTACCGTGGTTAAAATGGCAATGATGAATCAGCCTTCTCATTCTTAGAGGGACGGCAAAATAATTTAACAAAACGGAAAGTACTTGAGAATGAGTCGAAAAAAAACACCGCGATGTGTGGCAAGACCCTCGCGAAAGACATGGGCAAGTGGGACCACATCGCATTTTCCCGTTATCAGTCATTGAGGAGGCTTTTGCCGCGGCGTGGTGAGTGCTTGGCCATTGGCGGCCGTGGGAAGTGTGTTGCCGGCGTGGACCTTGACCGACACTTGCGGTCGAACTCTCGTCTTGTCTTCCGCGCGCAGTTTCGTGGTGTGCGAACGGGAACCATCAAACTCCCCAGCTTAATTCAAATTTCGCCGCGCAATTAAGTCAGGTGAGTCGAGCTAACTGTTGATTGCCGGGTTAGTAATGAGGCACGAGGCCACCGCTGAGCAATACAACGGACGCTTTCTCATCTCATATGCTTTTTTAATTCATGCCACTCGGCTGGAAAGTTGCCTGCGATCTAATTTCGAAAACTTTTTTTTTCTGTGCCGCGAACACCAAAAACAATCCAGTTATCTCGTGATTAAAAAGTGTTTATCGCGATTAAGTTGAAAGCGGGGTCAAGTTGTTATTTCCCGTATGATTAATTTTCCGGAATAAAGTTTATGTTCGAAAGTGATCTTTGGTCGATTGCCTGTAAATCCACTGCAACCATGTCGTTACGTTATCCGTCTTCACAGTTGACCATCACCCCGGCGGCGAATGTCTTGATTCTTTGGTCAATAAATGGCATTTTAGTTCAATTTAAGTTTGTGTATTTTGCATTTCTTCCTCTTGCGGTAATGCATCCCAGAGAAAGTAGGAGAAATGCAACGTAGAGCAGCTAGGTTTGCGAAAAGTTGTCGTGAACAAGGTTGTAGGGTCACGACACTATTGGAGGAATTAGGATGGGAGCACCTAGTTGACCGTAGGTTTAAGTGTACTCCGTAAATTTGAGGCAGGTTACTTATCTCAGGATGTTCAAAACGGGGATCGAGGCGGTGCGGTGGCTATCGTACTGGCTTCCCACCAAGACGACTGGGGTTCAAATCCCGGCGGTGGCGGGCTTCTCTCCACCCTTCATCATTTCCTGTCCATCCCTAATTGTGCAAATGACCTCAGCTGTCGGTCGCCTCCCCTAAATACTGCTGCCATGTTTAATACATATTACAGGTCCCAGCTTACAACGATAGCTCTGATCACGAACGTAAAATCAGGGAGATTTACTGTAAAACGGATAGATTTTCAAATGTCGTTTTTTCCTCGTACCATTTGAGATCAAAATGAATATGACAGCAATCGCGTTAGAGATAATTAGAATTGGCAATGTATGTATATGTTTTTTAATATCCTGCATGCTATATTTTTTATTTTGTAGACCCATATTTTAAGTTTACCGCATGATTTGAGCATACAATCCTGATATTGAATATTGTTGTATTTCAGTACTTTCTTTTGTGCGATTAAAATATTTTGAGGGCATGATCAAACTAATATTTGTGTTTCGATGACAGGATTGGATTTATTCATGATTGCTTGTTGAGTTAACACCCCCCCGCCACACGCCTGTAATGCGGCATACGGGGTGTGTATGTGTGTAAATGAACCATGAGAGAACTCTTTTAGTTCGCCTTCCAGATTTTTTTAAATTGATGATGTCATAATTCATCTACCCTGTGAGGTGCTGAAATTCCCTGACAGGCCACGAAGCGTGTTTTTCTCTTTCATCAAGCTCTTTCATCATTCAAGGAATTTAAAAATCGTTGTTCCTTCCTTTGCAGATCGGCGCTGACCTGTCCACAGCCTGGCCGACTGACTATTCGGTAGGAGAAGTGGACGCGGGGGTCATTCGAAGGGCCGGCAATCGGGAGAGGGAGGTCACACACGGCAGCTGCGCAGCGGGCGTGAAGACCAAAGAGGAGCGAGGGGAAGAAAAAGGAGACGATCGCCGAGCGGCCGACACGACACTAAGGAAGGGGACGACGACATCCTGGTGAGTGCGCGCATCGCGTCTTCATTTGTTTTCTTCATCTTGCTCTCTGCTTTCACGGTTTGTTTTCCAGCGAATACGAGAACCACGTTACCGGTAATCTTTTTGTAACTACGCAAGTTTCTGAAAACGTGTCTGAAAAAACACGTATTTTTTTATGAAACGTACAAAACACAATTACTTAAGTAAGCTTCGAGAGGTATTCGCAAGACATCCATTGTGTACAAATTTTTAAGCAGTGCCCAGTAGCATCTCCTGTTTTAGGAAATGGATAATTGCTCTTCAGGAGTACTGACCTCATGCAATGGATTGAAAGCTTATGAATTGAAAAATGAATGGCTTTCATTTTTAAATATTGCCTTTGTTCAAACTTTGATTGGTCGTAGCGGAGATCACTACGACCAGATTTTGCTATTCGAGGTGTTTTCTGAAAATTACGGGAATTTTTTAATTTCGCGGGTTTGGAGAGTCCGATTGCTCATAATGTTTTTTATTAGTTTGGTATATACATGCCCCTAAAGTAAGGTAACATTTTCAGCTGTATTAATTGTATATACTTTGTCTGCGGCAGCCGCCGCTCTAAGGTTAGACGTGTTTTTATGAGCTCGGCGATTTTCGTTTGCTAAAAAAATGAATCAAAGAATTTTGTATCAAGCCTTAGTTCCGACGTCACATCCGTACACTTGTGTTTCGTCGCCTGTTATAACACGTTTCAGTAATTCTGCGTCGTCGTTGACTTCATTTAGTGTGATTCCTGAGCAACCAACTTCCATTCGACGCTGTTTTTGTCGAAAATTCAACAATTTTGGCACTAATTTTGCTGTTTCACTCGTTTCATGCCCAAAATATTCGAACATGTTTCATGGCATGAGCCAATTCCACATGCCAACATCATCAGCGACTTCTCTTATTGTGATTCGGCGATCATTCATCGCCATTTATTTCATTTTCTCCGCGTTTTCATCGGTTGTCGATGTGCTGGGGCGTTCGTCGTCTTCAACGGCTTCACGGCCATCTTGGAAACGCTTATGATACCACTCGTAAAACTCACGGTGTATTAATAGATAACTCACCATTTTGGCCTCTGTTTAACATTTCACGCACTTTATTTCATTTTTTACGCAAAATGTGGTACAAATTTTTTGATCGATTTTATTTAACAAACGAAAATCGCCGAGCTCGCTCAGCTCAACACACATTTAACATTTGCGGCTGCCACACTAAAAATAAGCAATGAATGCAGTTGGAAATTTTATCATACTTTAGAGGCATGTATTCCAGCATAGTAAAAAAATATTTTGACAATCAGACTCTCCAAACCCCCGAAATTTAAAAATTCCCGTTATTTTATGAACACACCTCGTATGCCAATTTTATGCTTAGTAAAAGGTTAACGAGATTTCTAATTTTATTAGTATTCCCTTGAAATAGTGCGTTCAGTGAAATATATCTGCGAGAACGCGAACATATGTCGAATATCTTCAATTTGTCCGTACTGTCCTGCCCTGGAGCAAGTAGGTGTTCCCTTACCGCGCCGCGATGGAATATGGTCGAAGTGTTCGTCACGTCATTACGTACGGTGGGATAGTTAAACGCCGCCCTGAGGAGCCACCGAAGATTAAGGAGCTGAATAACAGGCAAAATGAAAGTCATACTCATGCGAGGTAAATGATGCGAGGGCAGGCTGAAAACTAATGCATACATGCTTGTAGACCACAAATAAAATGACCTCTCTACCCTCGTACATTCGTCTAATCTCAACGCAGACCCTCCCTGCCTATGGCGTCTCCGTTCTGCGTTTAAGCACTAAGAACACGTGGCACACTGTGCACTACGAAAGTTAAAGGGTTACGTCAAGATATGACACATGTAAGCGAGAGGCCACCTAGAAAAGTCAGCTAAAGGAATATTGCGCGAAGAACTCATCGACATAAGTTTTCATCTTTTCAATGAGACGACTATTGTGGCCAAGGCAGCAGAAATGATGAATTAGGGCAAATTGAACTTTTGAAATACGGTCAATTACCAATGAACGATGCTCAAATGGGTGAATGTGGTGACTCGGCACTCCCTGCCAAACACCCTCGTACAAGCCCTTGGAAGTTTGGTGTCCATCCTCTTCCACCACCCTGTCCTTATCCCTTCCTCCCCCTCCAACCCCCACTCTTTACGTCTTCCGAACTTCTGACTGGCGTGCACGCGCGGGAAATATATTTCTCCACGTTTCCATGGCAACCCCCGTGGCATTCGGTTGCCCCCCCCCCTTTGGTAAGTTTGACGACGCCCCCCTCCACCCTCCGTTTGCCTCGGCACTCTCACCCTCGCCTCTCCCACCCCCCTTCCCTCTCTTTCGCCTGATGCATCTAGGGAATGAAGTGTTTCCATGGCTTTTGGGAGGGGCCGACCAACCCCCCCTCTCTCCGTTCCCATCAAGCAACCCTCACGTGTCAGCCCCGCCCCACCCCCAAACGATCCTCCAGACCCCCTGCTACCTACTTTCTCTCTCCCCCTCCACGCACATATCTTGTCGACCAACCCCCTCCGTGACGTAGACGTGGATTACCAAGTCGAAACAGTCGACACAGCTGTGTTTTTTTACGGATTACTGTCGATAGGGTAATTCGATGTATATCGATTCAACATTCTCGCCATAATGCTCTCTCTAATCAAGTACCATTTATTAAACAATCTTCTAAATGCTTATGAATTACTTTGCACACAATTTCAGATTCCAATTCCAAGAAACTTCGGGGTATGCCGCTGCAGTAACTTTCTGACGGATTCATCCGCTAAATGTGCATTTCAATGCAACGATTTCAGAGTGTGAAAATCATTCGATTTGACCGGGATAGGAACCCGGATCCCTCGAATAATTAATTGCTTTTTTGTCTGAACCATAAAATGCCTATATACCAGTATTTGAGAAAAATAATAGATTTTGCTTGAGATAATAATAAGTGGTCATGACTCATGGAGATTTTAAGATTTCATTTTGCCGTAATGCGGTGATACGCATTATGCCACCTAAGTATCCCTTGTGGAGGAGTATTGAGTGTTTAATAGCAACGCGAATGTTTAATCTGTTTTTCTTTCATGTCCTCGAGCTCTCCTTAAACAAAAATATCGTATGGAATGCATGGTATCATTATCCATGTGTTTTTGAAAGTATGATGCAATGAGTTGAAATACGAAATTTACAGACTTACCTGAACGTAATGGGGAGAATCGGACCCTATATTCGGAGTGGAAGTGTGCGAACAGGTATCGGAAGGACAGAACTGTCTATTTCACGTGTGTTCGAGTAATGACATTGACTCCGTAGTCCCTAGTAAGATTTATTTGCCGATGATGCAGTGGTTTACTGTGATATCCGTGAACCTTAGGACACGGGAGCTTTGTCAAATGACCGTAATGCTATACGATGCTGGTGCGATACTGGGCAATTAGAATTAAACTTAAGACTTAAAAAAAGTGCGCAGTCATAAATTTTTGGAAAAGGAGCAATTCCCTCCCGAACGCCTACTGATTTGGGAACACCGAAATGGTATGTGTAGACTCAATTAAATATCTAGGTGTTACCCTCACTCACGATCTCTCCTGGGTGAAACACATGCGGGGAATAATGTATGTGGACAAGCTAACAAGAAATTAGGATTTATATAGGAACGTACTTGGTAAATGTGATGAAAAGGTCAAAGAGAAATGTTATCTGTCGTTGGTTAGGCCTAATTTAGAATATGCTGCATGTATATGGGATCCTCACGAAGTTGGAATGATTGCCAAATTGGATCGCGTGCCGCGTAGAGGAGCTAGATTTGCAAAACGTTATCATGATAAAGTTAGCAGCGTATCCAAAATATTAGAGGAGCTAGGCTGGGAATCACTCACGCAGCAAAGGTTACTCGTAAATTACAGATTGAAGCTCCTGCATAAATTGGAAGGAGGTCTCTTTAACAGTGATGTTGAAAATGCATTATTACCCCCATCGAACTACGGTAGGAGAGATCATGCTAGTGAAATTAGAGAGATTAAGTGCGTAACAGATAGCATTAAGATGTCATTATCTCCACGATCGATAAGGGATCGGAATAACATTGTCCGACTGCGGTAGAGGAAAAATATTCGGGTCAAAATTAGTCTGATGTGTATTCGCCCCCTGCCGCACACCCTAGCGGTGGCTTACAGGGCACTAAAATATCAATAAAAAAGTGGGGTGGACGTGCAGACCATGCGAAACAAGCTCTGTCATCCGGCCAATCCACGACGTCTTTTATCCAATCGCGTACTGATTGATGCCAGTGAGGCGACGCACCATCTTGCTGCCAAATAAACTTATCTGGTTCAGCTTCTTCCAATTGAGGAAAGATTTGCTCTCTCATATGATGTATAAATTATAATTGTAAATTAAATGTAATAAACACAACAATTTGTTGTCTTAGGCGTAACTTTATAGAATTTGAATAACTTACATATAATAGGTCTACCTGATACTGACGTTCAACGTCGAAACCTGGGTCGTGTTTTTTTTTAAATAAAGTGTAAGGAATTAAAAGGTAAATTATTTCATTTCATTTCACTGTAATGTTTTGAAAATCCCCATATTCATTTTGAAACACCCTGTATATTGGATTGGTATACCTTGTGGAGGTATTCTTTCGCCTCTGGATTACACAGACCACGATACCATTCCGTCTCTTAATGTAAATGACAAATCGGTGGGCGGGGGTGTAGGTAGAAGTGGTGCATTGTACCGTGGAGTAGGGAGCACAGATGTTGGTTGTTGGTTTCCTAGGGTAGCAAGAGAGTTTGCACATTTAAAAGAGGGGTTGATTGGGTGACTTTCAGACGAATTTTCATGGAATCCTAGGGGGGGAGGGTGACCCAGAAGTAACGGCGTTGATATCAAAAGTCAGCAAAACTCTGTAATCTCCTTTTGGGGAACCCATTGTAAATTTTCTGCGTTGCTATTCTGTAATGAGGTCATCGACGAAAAACATGGAAGCGGTTTCCCTCCGCCATTGTGCTCCTAGGACTTGCGAATGAATAATTAATCCCTACCCGTAACGGACGAGGCCCCTAAAGGTTGAACGGGGCCCCGTGGAGGACGCCTCGTTTCCTTGGACCAATCAATTATGCGGGGCAGGGTCTATAGATTTTTATGCGAAAGGAGGAAATGGGAAGATAGAAAGAAAGAAAGTGAGACCCGAAGTTGCTTGGAGTGTTCATGGAGCGACGGAGACCTTCCTTTCTCCGGAGAGAGAGAGAGAGAGAGAAAGGGAAGTAAGAGTCGGAATATTAGAAAATTTTAATTACGCCTCCGTAGAGCTCTTTCAAAATTTCGCGGTGAAAGCGGATGACTGCTTTGGTTTCCACGCGACGGGGATTCTTAATTTTCGCATTATAATTGGTGCGCTGCGTGTCTCCTTAACTGGAATGGTGAGTGGAGCGTGGTGGGCAAAGTCGCGGATTACTTGATCGCTCGCTCGGACCGAGTTCGAATCCGGGTTATTCCTTTTAACGCTACGCTCAACTGAACCCAAAACGAGACGATAGCTCGGTTTCTGAACGCTACCAGTCAGTAACAAAGTTCTCCAAGTGAGTGCAAATACGAGGGTTGCTATTTATATATTAACCCTGATAATAAAAAGACAGTAATTTATTGTTGAAAATGGCTTTATTATTTTTCCCAGTATACTCCATGATTATCACTTTTACATACGCTCGAACCAATCTTGGTAACACTTTTCCCACTCCGATTGGGATACCTACAAAACATGGTTTTTGAATGCATCAACGGCTTCCTCAGGTGCCGAAACACGTTAGCCACCTAATTTTTTCTTGATGAACGGGAATAAAAAGAAGTCATTTAGTGCTGAATCAGGGCTCTACGGAGGATTACCCATCGATTCGACGTTTTGGTCAGTCAAATAGGTACTTTCAGCCGATCTGTGAGAGATTGCATTGTCATGATGAAGAATGATCCTTCGTTGTCGCTTCTTTTTCCGTATTTCACCAAGCACTTCTGGCAAACGAATGCTCGTGTACGTACCATTCAGAATTTACGGTTCTACGTTGCTCTACTGGAACGGTTGCAACATGTCCAGTTATTCCAAAGAAACAGGCGATCATTTGCTTCTATGTGCTTCGTGTACAAATCACTTTTGTCGGATTTGGCTCGTCTTGGAAGATCCATACAGTGGATTGCTGTTTTGTTTCGGGCCCATACGCATAGATCTAAGATTCGTCACCTGTGTAGATGTTAAACACTAAGGCTTTTGATCCACCGCGATTATATTTGTTGAGCATTTATTTGCTCCAATCGCCACCAGAATGTTTTTGAAGTATTGTCAAATTATGTGGGATCCAACGCGCACAAATATTTTTCACAGCTATATGTTCCTGCAATATCTTATTGATGCTCGTCATGCTAATTCCCAAGAATGTCATTCACATGAAGATATTCCTTTACTAGTTCCTGCACAGCATCAATGTTTTCTGGCACAACAACGGATTTTTGACGACCTTCACGACTTTCGTCGCTGAGCAAAAGACGGCCATGATGGAATTCGTTTTACTTGCGTTTCACAGATGTAAAAAATGGGGCTTCATCGCCAAAAGTGAAAGTAACTTGATCGATGCACTTCTGTCTTCATAATCCAAGTTGAAAGTCGTGGAAAATCATCGCACGCAAGTGTTCACGAGTTGACTCCATTTTTTCGCTGAGACAAAATTTTCGAGTCACTGTAAACAACACGAATTATGATCAAACGACAAAATGCTCTGGAGATAGTTAGCATTAAAAGGGTCAAAACTTCAGATGGAAACGTCAGATGGTGCCTAGAGCACTTAGTGTTGTCAAGGCTCGAAATATAAATAGCAACCCTCGTAATATCATCTTAATCTACATAACACCCCGCAAGCCGCTAGCAAGGGCGTGTGGCGGGGGTGTTACTATATGTCAGCAGCCGTAAAAGACAATAAAAACGGATGCAAAATGAAAATATTGATTCTAACCTATATTCATAGTAGAGTATACTCGTGCATTCAAGGGCGTGTTTAATAAAATAATTTTGTCATCATATGTCCTCTATTTTTTATCTTTTCTTTTTCTATAGACTTCAAATCGCACCTCTTTTCAACAACTTCCTCCAGTACTTGAGATTAACTTTTTCACGCAGCCCCAACTTGTTTCTGTTAGCCTTTTCCACGTTTGCATCTCTCCAGCCTCTGTTCTACGTATTTTTTTCATTTCTTCCGATATCCCAACAGCAGATTTTCTAAAAACACAAAAGTGTATGGTTGTAAAAAATAGCGTAAAATTGGTTTAATTGTATCGAAAGACTCGTAATATGAAACCAAAAGTATTTTACGCGATAATTAGGAGCAGCTATTGGTGTAGTATGTAGTATTTAATTTGACTCGTAGGGAGGAAAATAACTGTCACAAAAAAAACAGCTCCGTTGATCGAAAACACCTCTTTTATATCGACTTCCTCAAAGGCATTCTCCGGGGAACGAAGCTGCATAGTGTGCGCATAAAGCTGCAATCGAAGTGACCGACAAACTCGTTGGCACCAATTCCTCGGAGCGTTAACTCGAGCTGCAAACTTGAAATTTTCGATGGACGATACTGTTCGTCCTATACTTATGGAAAAGAAATAATCGCAGGGAAGTGGTCCGGGTACCCGTAAGCCATTTCGAACTCAGAGACCATAACATTTTTTAAGTGAAAGTAATAAAAAAACGAAAATTTTCTGAACGGTTAATTTGAAATAATATACCTTGGACCTTACCTTCAGTGCGACAGGTATGGGATGAGAATCAATATTAATAAAACAAAGGTTATGCGATTTTCTAGAAAGAAAAAGGCTAAGCTTAACATTAAAGTAGGAGGGCAAAAACTAGAGCAGGTAGAACAGTTTACGTATATCGGTAGTGTTTTGGACCAAAACGGTCAAAGTAGTAGGGACGTAAGGCGAAGAATTGCGCTAGGCAAAGAGGCTTTCACAAGGAGGAGGGAGTTGATGACAGGGACTTTGAGTAAGGATGTTAAGAAAAGACTCGTAAAAACTTTGATATGGAGCGTAGCTATGTACGGTGCGGAAACGTGGTCATTGAAGCAGGAGGATAGACGTAGATTGGAGGCTTTTGAAATGTGGGTGTGGAGAAGAATGGAGAAGGTGAAATGGACAGAGAAGAAAACAAATGAGGAAGTACTTGGTATGGTGGGCGAAGAGAGGGGTTTGTTGGGAGCAATCCTATGGAGGCAGGAAAAGTGGATGAAGGGGGTGTTGACCGGCAGTGGGATGTTGAAGACTGTGATAGAGGGTAGAATGTTGGGCAAAAGAGGAAAGGGAAGGAACAGGATAGGGATGTTGGACGGGATGAAGGGAGGAAGAAAGTACTCAGAGATGAAGAGGGACCTGATATAGAGTAGGATGATGGATTTTTGTTTTTTTTTAGGAATAATAAAATGTTTGTTTGGTAGTTGTGTCCATCCAAAAACCTACCTTAACCGGTAGATTACCTTAAAAAAAATACCTTGGACCACGTGGCGGGTAAACGAATGGTTGCTTCTTAATCTGAGGATTTTCTAGTGTATATATCTCTGTGATTCGAGATAAAAATGATAGATTTAAAAAAAATTTTTTTTTTGCTTTGACGGTGTACCGTGCATCGTCTCCATGGTCACGTCACTGTTGCCAACTGCATATTTTGGCGTGAGTTATTATTCCTTGAAATATTTTGTGGGTTATTCACTCGTATGAAGTTCTCGATCGCTTTCCGTGATCTTACATGCTGGTTTGTCTAAAAAGTTTCGGAAAAATAGATTTTTTAAAGATATTGCTGCAATGCCTCAAAAATCTTCTAAGTACATCCCTTGAGAGTGTCGAAAAAATATTGCCAGCGGCTTTTCCATTACTCGAAGGCTTCCTGGTAGGCGAATGGTCCTTAAGGGTGCAAGCGTGGAAGCTTCTTTGACGGCACTTTGGGTCCCATGGTGGCGTCCTTTGAGGGAAGGACGATGTCTTTTTTGGGAATAGAAAATAGGGTGCTGGTGCCAAATCGGAACTGTACGGGGGTTGGGAAATCGTCGCGATATCGTTGCAGATTGTCTTTTTTAAGCACACACTCGACTCTCCTCTCGGTCGTTCCGTCCATAAAGGCCTTCGGGACATGAATTTAACGCAGATCTTTCGGATCACCAAATTTTAAGTGATAATGGTGTGTGCACTATCATCTTATTAATGCCGATCTTATCAATACGATCTGCGATCATGCGCACACTTAAACCGACGGTCTGAATTCAGGACTTCACTTGCACGTCAGGAAACGATTGTTACCGATACTTTTTATACAACCATAGTGTTTTTTCACGCTCAGCTCAATTAAATGCGAACGCGCCGAAGCCTCCCGACCACTAAATCGCTCAAACACTCTCTCTCTCTTGCTAGGCGGAGGCAAGGACTCCTCGGAGGGACCGCCCCCCTCCCCGCTTCACTCCCCGTCAGCAATCCCCTCCCCATGAGCCCACGTGCGAACTCTAGAGAGGGGGAAATTTACCCCCCATGTCGCCTCTGATTTGGGATTCCTCGCGCGTGAGTTTCTCGCCTCTTTACCCCACACCCCCCTCCCTAAGGGGAACCTACCGAATAATCCCCCCGCTCAATCACCTCCCCCCACCCCGCCCATCCTCATACCCCCATTCCTATTATTCAAACCGCCACTCCCCATCCCCGAAATTTCCATTTTAACGACCCCCTTCGCGCACTCCATCTCATATCTTTCTCTCTCCCGGACGAATTTCTCCTTGAGTTAAGGGTGAAGTTCCCTTCGATCAAAGTCAGCGGCGCCGGATTGCCTCCGTAGCCCCCCAAACCCTCCGCCGGGGGAGTTACACGGGCATATCGCATACACATTGGCGGAGAAGAGAACTCCCGTCCGCCAATCAGATTGGTGGAAGTAGAGCGGTAATTCCAAGTTATTTGAGTGTTGATTGGGTGTTTATGATTCGCCTGATTTCTTCATTCACACTTTAATGATGTGAAAATCCGATTCTATCTCGGCATCCGTCAATAATCTAGAATAAATATATCGAGTAACCCCAGGCGTGATGCGGTGGAAGTCGAACGAAATGAATATCTGATCGAAGCACTTTTCCACTTGATAATTTTTTTATTTTTCGACCGGGTTTCTTGGTATCCCGGTCACCCGGGCGACCGTGGTACTTTCCGGAACTCGGAACAAATAAATTCCGCCGTGCGTTCCGTCTGCTCTCCTTGCGCCGCCACATCACCCCCTCTGTAGACTTTAGGCCACTAAAGAACGAAAAAGGAAGGATTAGCGAAAAGAAGTGAGATGCTATGGAACAAAATCTTCCAGGTGCTTTGGGAAATGGACCCTCCTCCCAAAGCGGGTCTCTCTCGGCTCTTCGGCAGGTGCAGCAGTGGTGGTTCTTGGGTGTGTTTTGTCCCGCAGAGATGCGGGTGCTGCGCTGCTCGTCCCGTCGTTCTCCTCAAGAGTGTAGGCAGGTTTTATGCGGTCGATTGAAATTGTTTTCTCACTACCTCGGACGTTGACCACGAAACATTTTGGCTCTCTTCGGATGTATTACACCTGATGATGGTGTAATACATCGACACCCGCTCGTAGTATAAAAAACTTTAATCAAGTGGAAAAGTGCTACGATCAGTTATTCGTTGATAAATATATCCTTTTAATCTATTTAATTAATGTAATGCATTGAAAGCTGTGGTGACTCGGTCAAATCAGCTGGAATTTTGAAAATACAGTGGAGATATACTCGAAAGCGAATGAAAGAAAAATCACAGTTGATGATGGACACCTATTCAAGATGAGTATGATCTTTATAAATGATCATGAATTTTAATTTTACCCTTTTTTTAAAATCTAAACAAGGTTTTTTTTACATCTTATTCCGTTTGAGAGTCTCCGCTCGCTTTTTCAAGTCCTGGGAAATTATAATGATAGGCATTCATTCATCTTGCTCCAATTCCATGCCTGCAAGTCGCTGATGTTTGCTGCTGGTTATGATTTCATGTAGACGTCTTATATCACCGTACAGCAGAAGTGAATGTAAATTTAACAATTCGAAAAAATGAGGAAATATCGGATGCGCCATTAGATTCGTCAGTTAGGTTTTTCAGCAGCCGGAAATACTTCTCAAATCAAAACATGAGCATAGGCTCCATTTTTTTCTCAGATGCACGCATCGACCGGGTTAAGAACGATGCCATCATCTGAATGTCATCAAAATATACCAACATTCAAAAATCGCTCCAAATTCACTTTAATTACACGTACGGTTTAACGGAAGCGAAGAGGTAATGTTAAGCGAGCTTCATTAATACAATGTGCGGTATGTATTAGGCAATCGCATCTAGGAACATGTCAATCAAAGAATTGGCTCACGTTCCAAAAAATTGTGGATAGATTAGTCAAAAAAATTTTGCCTTCAAGTTATGACTTCAAATTTAGGGGTCAAGATAGTGTGGTGGCTAACGTGCAGGCTTCCCATCAAAAGGGCCCGGGTTCTAGAGTTCATTCTTGTACACCCAATAGCACTAGCCATTGTGCAATTAATGGGTGAAAACCTAATTTTAATTCCCAAGGCCGGGTTAATAAGTGGGGATGCGATGAACAAGTTTACTTTGGGGTTCGCCTTACCATGGCGAATGGAAATCACACCCTCTACAATTTCCCCTCTCCGCATATTATCTCCAAGTATGACCCCTTACATCGGCACCAGTAGTTTCATTCAGCTGATTGTAGCTTAGGGGGTTCTAAGTCCACGATCTACCACGCAGCGCCATTTATAGTCATGTAAATATTGTACTTAAATATTTATTAATTTTGAAATAAATTTGCGAAGCCTGGAAATAATCAGAAATTCTCCTTTTAATATTTTTTCATTCTTCAGAATTTCATATCATGGATTTCGGAATTCGAATCTTCTTTCATTTTAGATATTGAGCTTTGTGTAGCGCACCGTTGTTCAAATCAATTGTGTTCGCCTGCTTGTGAATTTTCGGTGGAGGAATTGCATAGTTTTCGTCGCAAACCAGAGATGGGGAGAGCGAAGGCAATACGAAACTGAGGAGGCGAATATCCTTGGGAGGTGAATTTTATCAGCGAAACTGTGGCGTTCTATATTAAAAATCGGTAGGAGACCACGGGAGGGAATATTGAATCCGGGAAAAATGATAACAGACGAGTACTTTCGTCGCCGCAGCCAATATTGGAAATATACTCTATATATATATATATATATATATATATATATATATATATATATATATATATATATATATATATATATATATATATACATATACATTTGTGTGTGTGTGTGTATGATTTAGTGGAGAGGCGAGATTTCGCTAGCGAAAACAAACGCAGAGAAATGCGTACAAATAAAACTCACTCGTATCCCGAACTTTCGGTGGCCAAATCACCTTCCTCTGGGGAAAGAAAGAAGTCAACTGGAGTACAGGTATCTTCCACCTTTGGCCACCAAACATTCGCAATATGTGTGAGTTTCATTATTGAGTTTCTCTATGTTTTGTTCGCTATCGATAACTCGCTTCTCCGTTTAAGTTTCATATATATTAAGTTGAACGATTCGTGGTTCAAGTCCCAGTCAAGGATATGTTTTCGCAATTGTGATCTGCTTGATTATGCCTTCCCCACATCTCCTGTGCTCCTCTTTGATATGTGTTCCTACCCCTTTTCCTTATATCTATTTTCACGTAAATGAATATTTTCCTCATATATGGGAGGGCGCGTATTTTATCCCATAGCTTTCTCTCAGGGGCATAGTGAGTGCCGCAGCGTCCCATACTGCAGCAAGGTCATTTACTTTTAGGCAAATCGAAGAGTCAGTTAGCCTGAGAGATTGGTCGACAGGGCTCCCCGAAATTTTCATCTACCCAAGCTGTTTTATTTTTATGGCCGGGAATTTAATTTTTCACTTGGTAATATGCATTCTTTGCAGCAATGGTTTTTGAAATATCCTGGAAACATAAAAATATGTAGGAAAATACTTCCCAGAAAAAGGTTCCAACTAGGTATCAAATGTTTGCATGTGATGGAGAAAACTTTTCCCGCCGTCTGATAAGCTGTAGACTCCACAAAAACTTACATGTTTGTAACATTGCTTCCTGCATTCGTCATAGTCTTCGAGCAGAGCCAAACAAAGCAAATGAAACAACCATTTTCAGCGGAACTTTTGAATTATACTGAAAAATGACTCACTCCACCGTGGGAACGATCAACCAAGTCCATGCACTTTGAGAGATGGTTGATGCCGATACTTCGAGGAAATTCATATGTAAAACACGAAGAAAAATTCCTAAAGACTTTACGTTTCCACAGGAAAGAGTTTATTATTATGGACTAGTTTCGTTACGCCAGATGACGCTACACTGTGAAACTAGTCGGCAATAATAAATTCTTTCCTGTGGAAAATTAAAGTCTTAAAGATTATTTATTCGGGCTTTACCAGTTTGTACAGGCATGTTCTTCTGAATATTACACTGCACGTATTCGCGCAAACAATTCGCTTCGAGGTTTTTAAGAATTGTTTTTCGTTATTTGTATCATTTTCTCTTTCTTTTACTATATGAATGCTTTCATTTTGGATTAGTAATATATTTATTTATAAAGATTTAACGTTAATTACGTTTTTTCCACATTTTGAGTTGCATTTAGCACTTCCTGAGTATATACGCCCGAAATATGTGACTATCAAACGGTTTACATGATATAAGAATTTTGGTTTTTTTTAGAGTCATAGAAATGCTTTTCTCACTTCCCCGTTAATTCGTTGTCATTAATTTGGGAAACCAAACCATTTAGAGGCCTTTACCCATGATTTTATTTGCAAATTGTCCCGTGAACATAGGGTGTGGCGTCATTAGACGTTGAATCTGCGTTGTTTGTTTTAGCCGTGGTTGCCTCGGGGAAACGCTTCACTATATGAACAGGAAAATTTTGCGAACATGCCCTGGCAAGCTACGAGGGTAGGCTGGAAACTTATGCACACATGCTTGTAGACCACAAACAAAATGAACTTCAGAAGTACTCTTGATGGCATGTGGAAGTAACATTCCCCGTCAACACGCATGAGCAGTTTTTAGATCGTTATATTCATCCAGTGTATTTGGAGAAGCAGAAGTATAAAGACGTGTTCTAGTGCTATGTCAACGCGAGTTAACTTTTCTTTTCCTCGAATCTAACCCTTGACAGCTGCCCTCACCTCATCGTCCGAGGTGTAATGATTACCCTAGAGGTGTCTCTTGAGTTGAGGAAAAAAATAAAAATCGCATGGCTCAAGATCGGGGGGATAAGGAGGGTGTGGAATCGGTTCAAATTTCAGGTTTCGCAGAGCCACTCCAGTTGCGTGCGAACGCAGATTTTACGGTATCCCTATTGTTCAATCATGAAGCCAAATCATGATGTCGTTTGCGATATGCTTTTGAGTGATTTGCCGGTTATTTTTAGTCAAATCATCGACGAGTTTGCAATGTTTATCGTCTGTGGCAGTGATCGGACGTCCGCTGCGTGTTGCATCGACAATTATGGTTTTTCAAGATTCGCAACCACGAAATTCTACTACCCATCGATTTACAGTAGACCAATCAACAGCATCGTCTCCATTAACAGCCTTTAAACGACGATGAATCTCAGGAGGAGTCACTTTTTCAGCAGTTAAAAATTACTTACTCGTTCTTTGAATTTCTTAATTCTTATATTATGTATTTGGGGGGGGGGGGGTCAACACACGACATTTGTCCCTTAATCATTTGTTTCATTCGTTTGCCTCTTTCTGACATATTTTCCCATGATTTATCGTGAAAAGAAAGACACGCGGTATCTTGTAAATCAAATATTTTTTTCAATCGTGAACGCTCACTTATAAAATGTCACCTCCTTTTTATTGTCACCAATAGTCGCTGCCTTCGTCGCCCTCACTCCCCGCCTGTCTCCCCGACCCGCTGGTGGGCGCGATGAAATCTTTTCCTGGGGAAATGGGGCGTGGGTAGTGAAAGCGGAGGCTGTAAATCGCACCCTCGCCCTGTAGTAATATCCAGGTCCACTTCGTGAGTGAGTTTTTCGAAGCGTTATTGCGGCGATCGGGCGGGACGAGGGATGTTCTTTTGGCTCCTTTTTTAAGGGATTCCCGGAATCGGGGGAAAAGTCGGATGGATTTATCCGACGGAGGGAGGGACAGTGTCGATTTGAAACCCACCCGTTTGGCGAGGAATCCTTTTTTCGTTGGGAGAACCGGTAAATGATAAAATTTTCCTTTCTCCTTGCTTCGGGAACTTGTTTTCAAAGGTATGTCGCCCTACATATGCTGATATGCGTGCGATGAGTCTTGCAGAAATAATACTGAATTGAAAGTGGAGCGAAAGTTTTGGTTATCTACACCTACGTCTGCACAATACCCCTCAAATCGCTGCAAGGGCGTGTGGCGGGGGTTGTTAGGTCACCAACCATGCATGTACAATCCCAATCTTGTTTCCTCTACGCTAATATTAGTTTGAACATGCAGTAGAACATATTAATCGCACGAAATAAGTTTCTTACATGCCACAATTTTATAACAGGATACGTATATTCAAGTCATGCTGTAGAACTGCTAAAAAGACGGGTCTATTAAATTTAAAAAAAATTACAAATAGGATATCGACATAATAATCTACACTGCCAATTCTAATTGCTCCCACACGATTGCTGCCATGTTTATTTTGATCTTTGATGGTTCGAGGAAAAAAACGACATTTTAAATCTATCCATTCTACAATAAATTTTCCCTGATTTTATGTTGGTGATCTGATCTACCATAGTAAGTCGGGGCCAGTAAAATGTCCTTAGCATCCTCATATAAGTAACCTGCCTCAAAATTACGCAGTAAATTAAACCTGTATTTAAGACACCAGACTGGGAGACAAGACTTCTGGAATCGCTGTGTTAATGTTTGTCATGGGCATCGTGAAATTATTCATTCGGGCAAAATTAAAGCTTAAAACGTAAACGAATTCACGCTTTTATGCATTTAAAAGTTAAACCTTATTGCAATAGTTTTTTATTATTGTTTTTTTGGTGAGGAAGCTCGTTAGACGATGACTGAATTGGTAAACTCGCTATTTCCTATTATATACAATCTACGAAACTGGTGCTCATCTTTAACTGTTCACTCTGAAAATGTTCATTTCTTAACCATTATGGGTATCTTACTCACGCATCGACATCATTGCACTTTCTTTCAAAACAGCGATATATTTCGTGAGATAAAAAATGAACCAGAAGACCATGGGACCAACAGAGTCTTGGTCCAGTCTCCGTTGGTCCTTCCACGCACCCAGTTACCTTCGCATAGTTTCCGTACATTTTGCAGATTGCTGTGCTTTATTTCCTAACTTCAGGTCAAACTGAGAGATAGAATAATTATTCAAATGCGTGGAGAATAATACTTCCAATAGGGTGCCGCAATTACTTCACTTAACGTAACGCTTAGAGGGGGTATTGTGCTTGGTAGATATTGCCATTAGCCATGCAAGTATTAAGGTTCCTGCTTGCTACAAAGAGGCAACGTAATCATAACACTAATTAAACGCAGTGTACTGTGTGGGAATGGGGTTTCTAGCGTTCCTGAGAGAAAATAAACTGATATAATTTACAAACTAAGGTGTGATGTAGTGGAGCCATTCCACAATAGCAGTGACGATAACTCTTGCAATTTTCCACTTTATAAATAATTATTTTTGACTATTTTCGATGTACTACATCATTTTCAGGTATTTTTTACTTTAAAATGATTTAATATATCGGAACTATTCGATAATATATCTTTATAAAGTGGAAAATTGCAACAGTTTTCGTCTCTGTTATATGAAATAAACTGGTTTATTATTTTGGCTCTATCCAGCATTTCTTTCGTAATCACCTGCTGATTTGCTTTGAGTAACTTTTCGTTGCGTTCTTGGTGCGGCAAAAATAAGCACAAATTGTGTTTGCAGCGTGCGTTTACACTTGCGACGAAACAATTGCATTCCGTTGTGATTCCATTCGGAAATGTTTCCGCGGGGATGAAATTAATATTTCTGTGGTTTCTGCTCGAGACATGCCTTTTATTCATTTCCGCATTGTATGTATTGCGCGCTTTCACGTGCTTAAGTTCGTGTGAGTGGGGGCGGGGTTTTCGATTCGATGGATACGCCGGTGGAAATTTTCCAGCAACGCGAACGGCTTCTTCTCCCTGAAACTCAATTTGCAGGGAGATTTTTTTATTTGAGGGACGAATGCGAATCCAAAATGAAGTGGTGTGGAAGAGGGAGGGTGCTGGGCGGGAGGGAATTTGTTGTTGTCGAGTGTTGTATGCATATATATATATATATATATATATATATATATATATACATATATATATATGTATATATATATATATATATATATACACATATACATATATATATATATATATATATATATATATATATATATATATATATATATATATGTATATACATTGGTATATATATATATGCATATACCAATGTATATACATATATATGATGGCGGGAATCTTCTAATTGTGCACACCACCCATAAAAGACATTTTGCATTCCTCAGCAGCGTGGTATGCACATTAGAGGAGCCAAGACCTTTAAATAACGGCGGACATTACTCGAGGTTCAGAAGTACTTTTCCCTGAGGCAGTATACGGTCACTCTTAATAAATTGCAAGTTCATTCAAAATTACTGCACGAGACGTATTCGAGGAAAGTTGTTGAACGTTGTTCCTCGGGATAAAGTCACACATGATGTCCCCTTTCAGTGAATAATATCTTCGCTGGAATGTTACATTAAGTATCATATTGAATGCATAGAGAAAATGTGAAAGAAAAAACCGCGATTAAATTTTCACGGCAAGGAAAAGTTTTATGGATGTGCATAAACTCCCTTTTGATAAGGGACAGTTTAAATGTCAAATCGGTGGAGGTATCCCTTGTTTTCCTTGATGAGCACCCTAATTTCCTCCATTCCAAAAGTATCTGGTGAGTCTTTTATCACCATTCGACGTACGAGGGTAGGCTTATAACTAATGCACACATGCTTGGAGACTACGAATAAAATGACCTTCAGAACCAACCCTAGTGGTATGTGGAAGTAACATTCCCCATCAACACGGATGCGCAGGTTTGAAATCGTTACATTCATCTAGTATATTTTGAGAAGCGAAAGTGTTCTAGTTCTATGTCAACGCGAGTTAAACAGCGTGCTATAATCGAATTTTTGCATTCACCTCGTCTTCCGAGGTGCAATGATTGCCCGTGAGTTGAGGAAAAAAATGAAAATCGCAAGGCGCAAGATCGGGGGAATAAGGAGTGTTTTGTTTGTTCTCTTGTGTGAGACGGCGTGGTATCCATCGTGCATAGATTTTACTGTGTCCCTATTGTTCAATAATGAAGCCGACACGTTCCTTGGATATTCCAATATGGTTTGGGATACGCTTTTAAGTGATTCGCCAGTCATTTTGAAACAATTCGACGATTTTGCGATGTTTATCGTCTGTGGAAGTTCTCAAAATACATAGAATGAATGTAACGACCCCAAACCTGCGCATACGTGTTGAAGGGGGATGTTACTTCCTCTTATTCAGTTATTAAACATTTACAGGTAAAACGAGCATTCCATCAAAAGGACAGGGCATGCGTCACAAGGTGCGGGGTAAGGAGGCCCTTATGTCTGGACAAATATAAGGTAGTTCGCGGCACATTCATAAAAACTCTCGCTTCGAATGAATGCCCTTTCGGATGGAGGGCATTTAATGGCGAAGGGTGACGTGAGTGGGGTAGGAAGTAAAGAGCATTCAAAGGAAGACTGATTTCTCCTTTTTTCATAGGTATTTGGACTCTCTTAAAGAAAATATTCTCATCACATTCCGTGCAGTTTCATTTCGGGATGCTGGTCGCGAATGTGGTCACCTTTCTCAAAGATGCTCAAATATCTCTCGCTCGACTTTTATTGCTCAAGCAGATGGTTACCAGCAATATTGCCAGTTTTGGTTCACAAAGACATGTGCTATCTACAATTGACCGCGATAATTTGCGTATGCAAGAATCCTTTCGGATGGCGTATCTATGTAAACTATCGATTCTTTCCCATTTCGATAATGTTGTGTTTTGACTAATTGCATTTTTGCAAATATCCTTGGAAGATACTCAACAATGCTCGTTAGTCTTTACGACTATTTTTTAGATAATAGGATCGTGTTTCAATAGTGAGAATTCTTGTAGCACATTCTTTTTAAATGACTTGGTTTTGCAGTGAAGCACCCAACCATAAAAACCTATCCATCAATGTGGTAAATTAGAAGTGAAAAGTAAGAAGGAAAAATTCTACTCTCACGTGGACATGCAACTTATAGTCTCCGCCCGCAAAGACAGATATGAAATGTGCCACACCGCTGTGGGCAGAGGACTGCGTGAGGCGTCCCCCCCCCCACCACCACAGAGAGAGACGAGGGATGGATGGAAAAACTTGAAAACAAACAAAGCAGGGTAATAAATACTGTGGCGAACCCTGCATTCATTAAATGGCAGTCCTAAGAGTATGTGGTCATGCGGGAAGGGTTTTGACGACAAAACACACGAGATAAGTGAACCTTCATGCAAATGAATAAAGCTAATCATTCCCTAGACACTGTTGATGGCAAGTGGGATTTTTGCTATTACTAACCCTACAGCTAATATCCCGTATTGTTCGTGGAAAGGGTATAGGAAATGATTGTTTACCAATACCCGTGGCATGAATACTTTCAACTAAGAAATGGAGCAGGAACAGGAAGGTTATAAGAGCTCATTCTCTTGAGAAATGGGGACGGGAATGGGAGACATTAGAAAATGGGAAAGAAACCAGACAATTCCTACCTAGCGTGAAGGAAAGAATGAAGATCAACTTTAAAACTTACAAAGGAATTACTCAGATTTTAACAGGACTCGGGGAGTTTAGATCATGCCTCAAGAAAATAGGGAAAAACAAGGAGGGGACATGTGAATGCATGATGGAGGAGGAAGACACGGCAATACACACAGAGAGAATCCTTTATTGCCCAATACATGCCGAGGAAAGACGCGAACTGAAAGTTATCCTTGGATATTCGCAAAGCGTCCAACAAATTGGGAAATATCTACACGAGAAACCGATTAGGAAAATTTTGGAAAGATTTATAAACAAAAGATAAAGTGTGGACGGGGAGAACGACGGAAAGGAAGGGCATGTAATCCAGACTATTTTGTGAAAAATGAACGAAATTGAATTGGGGGTTTAAAAATAAGGTACCCCAAAAAATTGGAACGATACATTTCCCAATTCTAATCCAAACGGGCCGAATTAAATTAGTTATTTTAATTTTTACCCACGTAATTGCTGCTAGGAAAACTTTTATCCTGTTCGAGAGGCTGACTGATGTGAGAGAATGAATGAATGACTGAGTGTGGCCTGAGATATCGCACTGATTTCAACCGGGGTAGCCTCCGGTTGAGAGCGAATGCTGTAACATTCTAAGTAACGGTGTCTCTCTCGCTGTGATTCAATAACCTTCCCCATCTTCCTGTTTTACGTACATAGTTGATAGGTATTCAGACAGGGCCGCATTAAACTCCTAGAAAATTTCACTCGACAGTCACACCCATTCCTGGTGTGGACATCAACCTGCCATTTGAAATGAATTGACCCATATTATTATTATTATTTTTATTAAAACTCACATGTGCAAATAGACAATGTCAGGTGGCACACAAGTCCCCCAAGTATTACAATCAAATTTGCCTTGGAAGTAATAACATGACAACTCAAATCCAATCAATATCGCAAAAGATAATAAATAAAATCAATCAGAAAAAAATACACTTGAAGGAAACTTCCAAACACCAATGTCTAACACAAAAAAATAAAATCACTATCTCATCAACATCAGTTTCCCGAGTCAACCAGAAAAATATCAAAACTAAGCTGTTGCATACAATTTTACACAACTTATAAACAGTTCATATAATCATTTGATTGATATCTTTTCTTAAA
This sequence comes from Hetaerina americana, assembly GCF_022747635.1. NCBI lineage: Eukaryota > Metazoa > Arthropoda > Insecta > Odonata > Calopterygidae > Hetaerina > Hetaerina americana. The sequence continues at coordinate 105,949,883 of NW_027286985.1, forward strand.
AGTGTTTACCCTGTTAGGAAAGGGCTCGAATAGTTTTCAGGTAAGTTGCTCCAATCAACTTATTAAGAAATGAAAATGTTTTTACTTGTTCTTTGTACCCGGCATTCCACCTTGAGTTTTTGATGATTCGTCCCCATAAAATTAGGATTTCCAGCCTCTTTCCTTAGTTCTGCCTAAGCTTTCTCTACCTTCATAATGTGGAGCATTCTCCTTATGCTTGCCCAGACTTATCTCTTTATTGGAACGCGAGAAAATTTCGCCAATTAACCGTTGTTTCAAATTTCTTAATACATTAAAATTTTAATGCTCCCACTTCCCAGTGGATGAAAGAGTTTCCTCTACAATTTTGTCCGTAAGCGAATGTACGTAGTGATTTTGAGATTATGGCATAAAAACATCAAGAGCGAGAAAGAGAGAGGAGTACGCGAATCGCGAATATTTGGACAAGTGCCCAGTCGCTCTGGGATTTACGAGATTCAAGTTACTGCCGTAACATCTTTCGCCCCAGTCTTATGTGATCGCGCCGACGACGATTCCGGGGTCGTTTGGGAGAGGGCACGTTTGCCGACATTCGATTGCTGTTCAGCGTAACCCAAGCCTTTTAAAGTTTTGTCGTTTTCCTTTTCCTTCGCTGTTCTTTTGTCTGCCGACTCTAGTTTGGACAGGAGCGAGCAGGGGGCGAGAGGGGCGCAAACAAAAGAATGCGGGCGCCATGCCGGCCACTCTCTTTAAGGCCCCTGGAACTCTTTGTACTCCCTTTTAGAAGTTGAAGAAAATCATGCAGTATTTGCAAACTCGGAACTTTTCAGATGTGGTGAGTCTCTTTCAGAGGTTTTAGAGAGCACGTTTTGGTGAAGATGGGTTTACAAATAGGAGGGAGTTGATGACAATGTCCTCAAGGAAATATATAAATAAATCATTGGTGAAAACTTTTTTTGTTTAAGAAAAAAAGAGCCTTGTATTGCTCGGAAACTTGGTGTTTGAGGCAAGAAGATAGGAACATCTACATCTACATCTACTTAATACCCCGCAAGCCGCCGCAAGGGCGTGTGGCGGGGGGTATTAGGACACCACCCGTAATTCCGAAAAGAAAAAAAACGCATGCTAGAACCACAAATTCATGCATCCACAAAAAAACGTGGCATACATTCATGCAAGAACACTCACACCCCACACCCATACAAACACTCAAACCAAATCTCACATACACATGCACCTGAAAGAACACCCAACAGCTTTGCAGTGTCTAACCTTGCTCCAACTTGCAAATTCAATGTTTTCAATATTTCCAAACCGACTTCGGCTTCTCACCACTATGACCTCTAACTGTTCGGGGAAAGAATGAGCACCTGCACCCATCCGTCCTGGAATCCATCTCCCCTATCCTATCCTTGTGGTCTGATCTACCGGAACGGATCGGAGTATTTAATAAGTGGGTTGGGAGATGATTGAAAACTCTAAAGGGGACGGGGAGGAACACGGAATTATTATCATGTTAGCGGAGGGGAGAATGTTGGGAGGCATCTAGAGGAAGAAAGAAAAGTGTATTTGAGGTATTTTGACTGGCAATGGAATGCTGATGTTTGCAATTTACCCATTTGCGAATGTTGGTTAAGTGAGGTAGTATGAAAAAACAGTAATTACGACCAGAATTAAGGGAGCAGTAAATACGTATGTGGGATAAAGAGACGGTTTATAGTTTTGTCTGTTGTTGTGGGGTATTAATTTTCGTGATAGATGGGATTTAGGATTGCCTTCCCCCATATAATCCCACTGGTTCCATTAAATACTTACTTTGACCTTGGTTTATTGCTCTTGATAATTTTTACATTTATTGATGATTAGATCAGTTGTCACATTGGCGTAGTCGTACAGTCATAAACTTCTCCTCAGCCGTCGTGTTGGTTTTTTCATTGGCTCAGCGGGAATTTTTAGTGAAACGGTGCATTATGGAGGGGCAAAACGTGACTTGGCAAGTTGACTCTTGCTTCCGTACGTGATAGCACGTTTTAACATGTCTTTGCCAACAAACTAGGACGTCGCTTTAAAGTTTCATCTCTTCATGGGATGTTGGATGTCTATGCTGTGTTTTCAATTCTTAAGGAAACGGGTGCATGCACTGCTCCTTTGGGGAGAATTTCAATGCGCCTAAAACAGAACCTGAGATCCGTGAGGGCACGAGATGCATTGGCGGGGGTCGCAATCGTGTTTGGCAGTCTCTTGGCCGCAGGACTCACTCACTCGCTTGGCGATCGTTCCAGTGTCCCCCGCGGCAAAAGGGAATGATGTCCGATGGGTCGAGTGCGAAACGAAAGTAGCCGAAACATCGGACGAAATGCATGTCGTCGCGTCGAGATTTTTTTTATAAGGGACAGTCCAATGAAAACCGAAAACCCGTTACAACGTGGCTTTGGAGTGGTTTAATTCAAAATTAATGACCAATAGCGTTGTCAAAACACGAAGGAAGAAACTGCAAGGATCCGCTTACAAATGTTGTCCTCGTTTGACCTGATCGGGGACAGAGTTGATTGACGAAAACATACATGAACACACACACCAAACCTAAAAAAGTTAATATTCTAGAAAATATGATGTAATGCAGAATTTATATAAAAATAGTAAGAATTAGTATCGTGCTTTCCTCTTTTCGTGAATTGATTAGTGCAGGTGCGGTGAATCGCAGCATTCTAAGACTAAGAGCACCGAGGTTCTGCATTGCGACTGCAGTCATTCGTCCACCACGTAATATGGCGGCCCGATAAGAGTATTAGCATAGATGTGTTCGTAAATGGACCCATTGCTAGAGACGACAAACACGCTTCCTCTCTCGACGGAGGCGACTAATGAGAGAAGCAGCGGAATGGAAAATGTGATAACGCCGCCATGAAGTTAAGTTAAGGAGGACGCATCCGGAGGAGAGAACGCCGCCGCCATCTTAGGTGAGGGGATAGTCGCCGATCTATCCCCGGGGACCCATCTGCTCATTCATCTGGAGAGCATCGTCATCAAAGCAAAGACGCTTTCTGTCGCGATGGTTTCCGAAATTCGTCGACAGGAAATGTGCGGAGTAGTTTTAAGCTATTCGTAAGAAAATAGTGTCAAATGCTCGCTCATAAGGTGGAACAAAATAAGAACTGTAATTAGAATGGCATGAAGGGGTTTTTGTGTTTTCAAAAAACGAAAAGCTTTGACTGATAAGTCGCTCAGAGTTTTCCCTTTGGATGTTCACAAAAACTGTGATTTGCTTCAGTTCTTCCGTGTCTGAAGAGTTTGAATGACTCTCCCGGAAATGACATCCCGCCGAAAACACTATGCTTACTCTATTCTCTTTCTTAGTTTGCGTGAGACCCCGGGGCGAGTTGATCTTATGGTACGTGAGACGTGCATAAGAAGGAGCCAATGTACTCGTTAAGTGGAAGAATTCTTTGCTTTCGTCCCTCGTGTATAATATATTCGCCATATCTTCGTGGGTGGGAAACCTTTGAAGACTTAGGTCACCGTTTGTGAATAAGCGGGCGGGGATGTGATTTCGTGTGCTATGTTGCCAGGTATTTCCGCTGCTAGGAAGTGCTGCACAACATCAGTGATGATGGTATCATTATGGGAAGAATCAACCCCGGCCGCACTCTCTCTTACAAATGGCCCAAGGATATGGTGAGGGAAATTAGAGAGGGAATAAAAAAATAAAAAATAAAATTAACCCCCCGAATATTATTTCATTTTATTTGAATTATTTATTTATTTTAAATTAATTAATTTATTTTTTCTTTTTTTATTTGCTTTATTTTTCTACTTTATTATTTTTGTTCTTTAATTGTGTTTTTAATTTTTTTGATATTTTATTTTTCATTTTTTATTCTGTTTTCTCTCTAATTTCCCTCACCGTTTCCTTTGCTCATTTGTAAGAGTACGGCTGGGGTTGATTCTTCCCATAATACTCCTACGACCGTAGTTACCGTCCCCTTCATACAGTGATCATAGTATTTCTCTGCAGCCCCGGATGATCTCAACATCTTCTCTTCGAATGCATATATATATGTATCGTTTGTGCTCCCCGTCTCATTCTCACGATAGACTCGCGATCCTATTGCAGCGAGGACATTTCGATGATCCCGAAAGCTTGCGAAAGATCACTCACAATGATGATTTGTATTGGACCGTAGCATTAGAGATCTTTCTGGTGAATCGTACTGTTTAAAGCTAATAAGTGTGTGTAAATATATACAGAGTTGAGCCAAGGACATTATGTCCTGTTGATCAACAACTTCCACACTGTCCGTTATCATGCTGTGGGATTTCCAGGGTCGTAGAGGATTGATTTCGGATCCCGAATGTATTTATGATTTATAAAGCGGAAATAGCTCCGGTCAAACTTTGCTTCGTTGCAAATCGCCATCTTGATGAGACGAGAAGGTATACTGTAGGGATGTAGGGGACTGCTGGTGGGGCCGGAGAGGGTGGGGATGATGGATGATGGGAAGGGGGAAAATGCTGATGATTCTATCGTATGATCAACCTTTTTCGAGTGCATGTTCGAATTAATATTTGCGTCTAGGTGATATAATTAGGTATGTGTATGCATGGGTGGTGATTTTACACCCCCCGCCACACGCCCCTGCAGGGTATGTGTTGATGTAGATGAAGGGGAATGGATTTCGCAGGAGACTTCCCTTTCCTTCCCTTCTCGAGGATATTCGGGGTATTCCGGAAAAAGACCCTCTTGGGAAAGGGCTCCGAAATTGGGTTGGCGTATTCCGTGCACGGGTGGTTTTTCTTCCTCTCGTGAAAAGGGAGTTTTTTCGGGAAGGGAGAGTGAGGCGCTCTTCGAATACCGAATTGGTCGCCGCTGGGCGAAAGCATCAGTTGCCCAGCTTATTAGTGAGCCATTTTGATCCGTTGGGAGAAGTGCCTGGTGTCAGCGCTAGACGTCGATAGCAGGTTCCCAACTACAGCGAGGTCCCTCTTTCCTGTAGATGTAGGGCACAGGGGCCTTGAACTACAGCGCATTCGCGTAAATAATGTCGTATAGAGGGCGATAGCAGGTTCCCAACTACAGCGAGGTCCCTCTTTCCTATACATGTAGGATACAGAGACCTTGAACTACAGCGCAGTCGCGTAATTAACGCCGTGTAGTTCTAGTGGCGGCGCATTCAGTTTAATCAGGGGCACTGATTACACAAGGCCGCCATCTATTGCCAATGCATGGCACTTCCTCTAATTTTGCACAACGGTGTACCGCGTTTATTTTTTAAATTGAAATAATATTATTCCGTCCACAATGTGGGCAGAATATTGACTTTTTACATTTTAGAACGTTATCAGTGTCACTCCACGTTTAGGTCTCTCACATTACTTTTACTAATAGAAGCTTTTCGTAAACAGACTAGATGTTTATTAATTTAAACGGACAGTATTTTTCGCTACATCTCGGCCCTGAAGAAAACTGAATTTTGGTACCGAGACCGAGATTTAACTCGGGCCATTGCTCGGGCTTGCTGGTCGCCTTGGAGATGTTTGCGAGGGGGGGGGGGAAGTGAGGTGAGTTGTGGATGGCGGTGGGTGGGGGCGGATGATCAATAGGAGGGAAGGAGGAGACAGCCCGCGTCGGTGTATGTGGGGGGTGGGGTTGCTCCCTTCCCCCGTCCTCCTACCCCCACCCAGTGTCCTTCCTCCCCCTCAACCCTGCTTTCGGCCGTCCCCGAGGAAAAGAAAATCGATGCGCCGATACTTTCATCGCGATGTATCTCCGAAGGCGGAGGCAGCCGCATGAAATTTTACGATATAAAATAATCCTTCCCAAAAATAAATAGAATATATCTGGGGGGAAAATGTATGACAGATGAAAGTACAAGTCGCTAAAATTCTTCATAAGAGTAGCCATAAGTATCGACTCACCAATGCCAGTGCCTCCACCAGTTGTGGTATGCTTCTTGTAAGGCATCAATAAGACCCTTGTTCAGGCACCTCGTCATGACCTCTTTGACGTAATCCAGTGGTACACAGTGGTACTCAAAGGGGTTATACTTGGGTCGTACTCAAAGACCCATGTCTCGTCACCAGTAACCGCCTAATCTGAAAAATTCGAGTCACTTTCTCAGTGGTCCAAGTTGTCCAAGACAAATAGTCACTTAAGCAGCACCTTGGGGACCATCTCGGCAAACTTTTCTTACGGCTAAATCTGCTATAAGAATACAATGCACTGTGGTTTTCTGAATATTGCACTCTTCTGCTAACATCCTGACACTTGGGCTCAATCAGAATTGAGCATGTGTCTCACTTTTTGCACGTGTTCATCTCACTGTGTTGTTGATGGATGTCCAGGGTATTCCCCAGCATCAACGACGGGATGAAGGGAGGAAGAAGGTACTCAGAGATGAAAAGGGACCTGATGTAGAGTAAGATGTTGTGTTTTGCTATGGGTCACAAATTATTTAATTAGTAATTACGTCCATCCAAAAACCTACCTTAACCTGTTGATTACCTAATAATAATAGCACCACTACTAGGACTATATATATAGCACCACGTATACAGAACGGCTCTATAGTCAGTTTCCCTTAAAATGTTTTCTCTCGCCTACCAATATGACAATGCTTCGCGAGGATTAATCCTCCTATGAAATCGTTGAACTCAAATGATTTGTGATTTTCCTGATGCTTACAAGTCGTTGGCGTAATCTTTGTGCTTTCATTGTTTCCCAATCGAAGCCTTCCAATATTTATCCAACGCCTTCTGTTCGCACATACGTGTAAATCGATTCTTCACGAAACGTGACATCTTTTCTCCGTTATTCCGAATTCAATTATTAATTCTTAATTTCGTTTAATGCCGAAATCGCCATGCAAAAGGTTTCATATACTCGATATACGCATTTGGGGTGAGATTTAAGCAACGCAAAGTAACATCTATCCTCTACTTTTTTATTTGAATGTCTTCCCACTATACGTTTGGCGAACTCGTCTCCTTATCGCTGTTCCTCAGATGTTCCCAACTTATTTCTCCACGCTAAGACAGGTGATAGCGCGACTCCCGGGTATTTCACTTTGCTTCTCTAGTTGATTTATCCGTTTCGAGCGTGCAAATGCGCGCGACGCTCTGTAAATTATCGCCGACTGTCCGTCGGATGCCGTAAAACGCATCGCGAGTGGGAGGGAGGGAGATTGCTTCAGTTACTTCGCGGCGATCCGCGGCGAATCGAGCCGTTCTGTGTTGCAGACGATGGCGATAGACTTGTATGGTTTGCATAGATTTTCATTAATAAAGGTTGGCACTGTCATCTTATTAATACCAATACGATTTGTGATCCTTCGCACACTTAACCGACGGTCTGAATTCAGTATTTCACGCACGCGTTTCACGTTGTCGTCGGATCTTGACGTCGACGGCCGTCCAGCGCGGGGCCCAACGAGTTATGAAGTGAATGGTTTAAGTACGACTCGTGCTTGATGTCGTCTTCGTCAGAATGTAGAAGTGAAGCAGTGCGCAGTGTCTCGATCCATCGAAGACTCGCCCTTGCCGGGAGGGACTCCATCTAATACTCCTTCTAACCTCTTGCACCAACTACAGCAGAAGATACACGAAAAAAAGAGGCCAGGTTTGGCAAGGAAGAAATTCATCTTTCATCAAGATAAAGCCCACCCACACAAAAGTGTCGTTGCCATTAGAAAAATACGCGAACTAAGATACGAATTGTTGCCACACCCGCCTCATTTGCCTGATTTGGCTCGGTCAGATTTCCGTCCCTTTCCCAAGCTCATAAGTATTCCTCGGTGAACGGAGATTCTCTTCAAACAAAGAACAGATAGTCGAAGTAGACGGGTATTTTGCAGACCTGAAGGAAACTGAAGGGAATCGAGATGTTGCGGTGGCTACCGTACTGGCTTCCCACCTAGAGAGTCCGGGTTCGAATCCCGGTGTCGAATGATATTTTTCAGTGGTATCTCGATCCCAACTTGAGGTGCTCTGTGGAGGGCGCTTTGAGTGAGTACTACGTCCGTCGGATGGGACGTTAAACTGCGGACCCCTTGGCGCCTTTCCACAAGAGTAGGCTAATGCCGACGCCGGGTTTCTCTCCTCCCTTCATCCTTACCTGTTCATCCCTAATGGTGCAAATGACCTTAGCTGTCGGTCGCCTCCCCTAAATACTACTACCACTAGGAAACTAAATTTCGAAATGGGATGAAGACATTGGAACATCGCTGGATCAAGTGAGCCGGGAGACTACGTTGATGAATAAAAAATTTCAGAGAGGAATGTCGTATACTTCTATTCGATTCCGACATTTCAACTTTTCAAAATACCCTCGTTTTAGGCAACTGTCCCTCGCCTTCGGAGAAATTGAAATTTTGAACGCGAGCGAATTCAATGTGTGATTCTGTCGATGTTTGGGTAATGGGGCATCAAACCTCAAGGTACCCCACTCCCCCCTTCCGTCGGCAGGGGGAGGGTTTCGCGAAATTACTCATTCACGTATCCGGCGAGTGCATGTGATTTTCTGAGGTGAGGGAGTGGCAGGGGGTTGGGGGAGGGAGGGAGGGAAGAGGAGGGCGCGTGGGGAAACGGACGTCGGCACCCACGCGTACATCCATTTGCGAAAATGGGAAGCAGAATTAAACGTCATCTTGGGGTAGAACAAAAGAGAAATGGCTGGCGGGCGTGTATGGATAGGCGGGCGCGCGCGCGGTGGGCGGCTCTTTTAAATCTCCGTGGAATGATGAAGGAGGGGCCGCGGGCGCGGGGGTTCATCCCCCGAGGGAAATCGATGGAATTCTAAATGCTAAATTTTATGTCTTCGTTAGATATTCCATAACAGATCGCAAAAGGACACCTAACGGTTTGATTTACGAGATTTAATACTCGGCTGCTCATAAATCTAACTACGCCGGATATGCGGGAGATTTCACCAAAGCAACACCGAAGGGCAAAACTATATTTATTGCTATTTTAGTTCACTTCGCTTGACGTTCCAGAATTCTTGCAATTATTATTTCGAATTGTTTGTTTTATGTGCGCCCTCTCATGGCCGATTTTGATGTCCTGATGAAAAATGTTGCTTCAAACATTAAGCAATACCCTGGTAATGTTAAACTATTTTTTAACGGATTCATATCATGTATTCACTCTTTTGAGAAACATGCATTTATGCGTCACTTGGTATGAATGAACTTGTACGTTGTATGAGGAGCTTCCTTGGCTTATAAATACGTTTGACATTTTTCTTTAATGAATGGGACATATGGGTCGAAATTGGAATGATAGGCCGATTGGAGTGAGGACAATGGCCAGTAATCGTTAATTTATTAATGTTAATTTCGCTAATGTATCAATGATTAACGTTGGCTTTGTGCCTACCTAATACTATTAGTTATTATGTTTCGAGTGTTTAGGGTATGGTAACGCGATTTGTTGACAATTAGCAGCCATTGATCCATTTTGTATTGATATAACTTGATGAGACTAATGTCAAAAGCTCATAGGAATAACCTATGAAAAATATTTACTTGATATTTTGTTTTCTCGAGCAATGAGCATTTGTTTTTTTCCCAAACACTTTCAGCTTCCTTAGCAACGGTAAGACAAGTTTTTGAACACGCCATCTATACGATTTTATTTTGTAACTATATTTTAGCCAAATTAATCATATATTTAACAAATAAATGTATGAATTCACAATTGTAAAATTGCGTAAGATATCAATTGAAATTTTATATGCATGAGCAAGCGAAGAGAGTTTGTATCTCTTGTAGCATATTATAATTCGATCTACGATAATTTTAAAATCTTTTTTTGGAAAATCTTGGTGAACGAACCCTATTAATTAAGCCTATATGCATCATATACCTGGAAATACCTTGAAGGCATTAGAAAGAACGGAGGGCATCACACTACAACTTAAAGGCGAGACGTCCTGTTTCGTTCCATTTCAATCCTCGAATCGATCAACTTCGATCGAACAAGGCTCCCTCCGTGATTAATTCACGCCTTGGTGCATCGTGATTTGTAGGTGTGTTTTTATGAACACAGGTATTTGATGGAGACGGAAGATGTAGGCTAAAAAGTGAATGAAACTTGAAAGGAAATATAGAAGTGAAAGTAGACAACTAAGTCGCTGGGTTATCTGTCAAAAACGCCGATAGTGCAAATATTTAAGCCGCTAATCCGCTCGTCATGGAGGTATAAAATTGTTGCAGATAAGCACTCAGGAGAAATATGGGACGTGTTTTCCGTTCAGGCCGAGTGAATCACTCCAACAAATATACAAATACATTTAGAGATATCAAGTGTAGAACCGACAAATTAATTAATGATGCTTTGATATACGAGGTCTGTTCCATAAATACGCAAAATGTGGCCATTAAAAGTTTATTTTGCTAAATTTAGTCTACATCGATTTTGTCCCCTTCCTCAAAGTACTCTCCATTCGTTGCTATGCACCACTTATTCAATCTTCTTTTCCACTGTTTAAAGCCCCTTGGAAGTCCTCCTCGCCAGTTAGGATTTTTAGTTTTCTCGTCGTTTCTTGCGTTATTGTGTCCACATTTTCCCAGTGATGTCCCCTCATCACATTTTTGCATTAAGGGAATAGGAAAAAGTCTCAATGGGCAAGATTTGGCGAATAAGGAGGATGATCAAGGATGGTGGTTGAATATTGTGCCAGAAACTGACCAACAAATCAATACTGAATGTGCAGGTGCATTGTCATGGCTAAGGATCCATCAATCATGTTCGGTTAAATAGTGTGCACTGTTGATTTTCCTTAATTCAGTTCCTCAGCTATCGTTCGGACAGTTTTCCGACGATCGGAAAGGACAAGGGACCGCACACGATCAATGTTGTCGTCAACACAGGTAATTGAAGGTCGTTCCGGCCTTGCATCATCCGTGGCGTCTTGTCGGCCATCTTCAAAACGGTTAATCCACTTGAAACCTGATGTTTTCTTCGGAGCATTATCACCTTAAACAGCTGTCGACGTTTCAGTAATTTCTTGATAACTTTTACCGCACCTCGCCAAAAAACTCGATGTTGATTCGTTGTCCTGCGATTTCGTCAATTTTCATTTTCGGCAAACAGTAAAAACAAGGACAACAGAAACTAACATAACTGGCACCATACGCACAGCTCGACGATCCGCCAATAACAGACGGCTCTCATTGGGTCTCAGGCAATTAGCGCCGCTAGTGGGCGGGGGTTATAGTCCGCGTCATGGCCACGAGATTGCATCAGTTCGCGAATTTATTGGGCAGATTACGTAAATGATGTTTCCCGCGAACAAAAAGGGATTAGAATAACTTAAAACTGTTTGGGCTGAGAAATGGAATCTTGTAATGACAGGTAGCATAGCCTGTGGCCATTATTTAATCTAACATTTAATTCATTGTTCCCCTTGCTCGTTTCGTGTTCTTTAAGAAGTATTGTAAACATAGATAACGTAATTCATGTAAGCTGTTCTGTTCTGAACATCATTTACGACTTGAATTATATTTCATTTCTGATTGTGATTCTCTTTTGACGGAATGTTTTTCATGTTACTTACTTATTTTAGAACATACATTTTGGCGTTGGTCGGCACGGTACCATGTACAAGGCGTGAGTAAAAAGTATCGACAACAATTATTGATTCTTGCGTGTGCGTAATGTACTGAATTCAGACCATCGATTGTTAAGTGTGCGCATAATCACTGATCGTATTATTGGAATCGATAACATGACAGTGCACACACGATAATCACTGAAAATTGTGGGATGGGAAAAATCTGTGCCAAACTCGTGCTGATGGTCTTTGGACGGACGGCAGGCTATGAGCGGAGTCGAGTGTCTGCTTGCGAAGACCTTCTACAACGTCATCGCGACGATTCCCCAACCCCTTTTCGGTCCCGAATTGACACCAGCAGACTATTTCTTATTCTCAAATTTAAATCCTCCCCCCCTCAAAGGACACCACCATGGGGCCCCTTAGGTGCTATCAAAGAATCTTCTACGCGTATTCTCAAGGACCTTTCGGAATCCGCTTGACGAGGACCCGTGGAAAAGCCGCTGGCTGTCTTGACATTCTAGGGATTTAGTCTGAAGAATTTTGACGTATTGGGGTAAATCTATTTTACAATCGAAACTTTTCCCAATAAATTTTATACAAATAATATATACATATATATATATATATATATATATATATATATATATATATATATATATATATATATAAATGAATTCAGAAATTTAAAACCCTGTAAACCCCAGATGTGCAATGGCTCTCACTAGTGTCTGTCGTAAATTTGGGGAAAAAAGTCCTCATTAAATTTTTGATTTCCACTTTCGAGCCTCATTCCGCGTCAGCGAGAGGGAGGGAGAAAGAGAGTTCTGCCGCAAATGTGTTAATTGCTGCTCGAGCGATTGAGAGCGAATCGCGGAGAGATTTATAGAAAATGACTTTAACCTGTAGCCTCTTACTGGATCGTTTAATGACTTGTTCCCTTCCGTAATTACGAGCGAAGTTTCTCGTAATTCCCATCCGCTGGCCTCCTCCTGATTGCTGCTGCTTTCTTCCTTAGAATAATGGGTTCCTCAAACAACCTGATTTTCAGTTTCTGCCGGGAGAAGTCTTCCATAACAGACATTCCAGTAGCGTCGTAATCTACTCTTGAATTCATCGCGTGGCCGTTAGGGGACGGCAGAAGTGATGGATCTCATGATAACTTTTTAAATTATGATGTAAATGGAATCATTATTTTCTGGAAAGTCGACAGTCTGGAAAGCCACCCCTGTTTCGGACACGCCCTGCTCTTGTCCGACCTTTGCGGCCCTTCGCAATACTCGCACAAGTACTTTCCGTTATACTTCAACGAGGCATTTCCTTTGTGAATATTGCAATACGCTTCATCGCAGTGTTAGGAGTATCAGTTCTTTTGTACAATGTTGGAATTACCCCTGAATGCATTAATCCATCTTTAAAGTTCATCCATGCTTCAAGGAAATTTTAGCTTTTGTTGTCCAATTGAAGTGTATTCAATGTTTAAGAATTTTCTCAGCACGCCGCCCATGCAAGAAATTCGGTGCGTTGACCCTAGAATGCAAGAGAATGTTCCCAGATAGGGCGCGTAATTCATTGCAAAGCTCCTCTTGGCCTAATTTTGAATGAAGCCTTAGTCTCTTTTTGCTTGTGGTATTCGACATTTACTTATGAACAAATTCAGATCGGAGGCCGAAAGGGTTGTACCTTTCTGGCGAATTTCAAGAGGGAACATTGTAGTAAAACTTGCTGTAAGGTTGTAAATACTAAAAAAACAATGTTTGCCTCTCCAGGTCCGGCTTAGGCCCGTTCGCTGCATTCTAATTACTTTTTTGACAACCCAAATCTAGATGATTGATCCATCTCTTTTATACTATTTCTTGCTCAACTTGCATCTACAGAAAACCATCTAGGGCGAGTGGCGGGGGTTGTTAGGTCACCAACTATGGATGCTCAATCCCATTCGTGTTACCTATACACAAATATTAGTTTCATCATGGACTTGTAAAATGTTAATCATGCGAAAGAAAATACTTACATGCAACAATATTCATTTACGGGAAATGAATATTCAAATCATGCTGAAGCACTTTTTTAAAAGATTCGTCCGTTCAATATTTAAAAAATAACATGTTGCACAGAACGTGCAGGATATTGGCAAAATATTTACACCGCCAGTTCCAATTATCTCGTACGCGGTTGCTGTCATGTCTCTTTGGATCTCTAATGACTCGAGGAAAACCGACGTATTAAATCTATCTGTTGTATTATCTATCTACCTAATTAAACGTAGGTAATCTGATCTACTGAAGTAAATCGAGGCCGTTGATATGTCTTTATACGGGCAACTGGTGGGTCCCTTCCTAATTCTTCCAATAGTGTCGTGACACTGCTGCCTTGTACATAACAACTTTTCACAAAACCTACCTGCTTTACGCTGCACTCGATCTAGTTGCGAAACTAAGTCTACCTAACTAACGTGAAATAACAGAGCTCCTTGACCCTCTCAGCACTATTTCCAAATATCCTTTTTATGAGAGTATCGGGATGGTGCGGTGGCTAACGTACTGGCTTCCTACCGAAAGGGTCCGGTTTCGAATACGGGAGACATGTAGATGGACTGGTAGATATTTTTTCCTCAGAATCACCCCCCCTTTTATATAAATTAACGCGGGGAGGGGTGGCAAATGGGGCTGAGTGCCGCGCTAAGAATCAGGAAGTAAGTATATCTTTCCCGCCATTCCATCCCAAGCCCTCCCTCATACCAAACATCCTCCCGTCCGATCCAACTCATAAATAGATTCGCAGCGTGAGTGGCCGATAGGAAATGCGGACGTGCGCTTCAAGTCCGTGGTCCTATTGTCTGTGCGCCCCCCCACTCATACCCCGCGTCGCGTCCTCGCACGATAGAGGATTCAATGGCCAGGAGCACTCACTATCCGCCTCCTCCCGTGTTAATCTCCGAGTCGTGCGATAGCAGCGGACGAAAAGGGAAACTGAGCGCCGGGGGGAGACGGTTTTTTGTTAAAGCACCCTGAAAGCCACCGCTAAGGTGGTTGGCAGGGGGGTAATACATCTACATCTACAGAATACCCCGCAAATCTCCGCCAAGGTGTGCGGCGGGGGGTGTTAGGTCACCAGCCATGCATGCATGATCACAATCGCGTTGCCTCTACACAAATATTAGTTTCATGCACTCGAAATATATTAATCACACGAAAGAAAGTACTTACGTGCAACAATATTCGATAGATGTCTCATGGTTCATGTGCCGGCACAATTACACCGGGAATGGATCACAAATTGATGGATAGCATGATGATGGAGCGAAGTAAATTTTAAAAGAACAGAGGTTGGCCTGAGTGACGCTTCTTTAAGTATTTTTCATTGAATGAAGAGTATTTTTACTGAAATATATGTTTAATATTTCACGCTGCAATACAGTCAAAAAAATATTTGATTGGTGTACGAAAGCTGTTTTCAATGCAACCATCATCAATCTTGATGATTGACAGAAATGAGGAGGATGCTCACCTTTTTTTATTTAAATGAAGAGTTATTTTTTCACACCGTGTAATTGGTAGAGTTTACATCAGAAATCGGGATTAACATCTGAAAGCATCACTAGGAAAAAGAGTAATTAACATAATACTTCAATGAAAGCTGCAAATAATTATTCTCGCAGATTAAAAATAAATACGTGACGATGGTTAATAATGAATAATGTGATGAAATAAGTGGCTGATATATAAGTCCTATGTGATTTCGTAAAGACTTAAATCGTGTATGCATTATATTCCTGCCACGAATTTCGCACTACGGACTTCTACGGTTGAGTGACTTGTTTATTGAGTACCGTTAATTGGAAACGTCTGCCTTGACAATTATTATAGGGCAGCCAAATTAATTTCGGATTAGTCCGGTAATATTTGCCTCTGGTTTAATGAATCCGGCAAGGGTAATCTGGCAGGCAGGAGAGCTCAAATAATCAATTCATAAACAACGTGATTCAGCACGTTCGCGGATAGTACGGAATTGACATAAAGCCCAAAACCCTTTCGATTGCCGACGAGGCAGATAATGGATTTGAAAGTTATTATTCCCAGTGGCAAACCGTTTGTGCAAATCCGATTTCCCAATCCTATCTCGGGCATAGGGAGATAGATAGTGTTTTTTCACTCAAGTAATATATATTTTCATAAATCACTATTTCTCGGTAAATGTCTGCAGTTATTATTTTTTATGGCAGTTCCATAGCCGATAATAGCGAAAAACAAGACCGCTGTACTTCCCCACCGACCCTAATCAGCCCCATGTGACTTTCTTCCTGTTCCCCAAACTGAAAACCCCGCTCAAAGTACACAGATTAGCTACCATTCCAGAGATAGAGGAGAGTTCGATGAAGGAGCTTATGAGCAATCCGGAAGAATCGTTCCAGGGTTGTTTCGAAAAGTGGCAGCACCTTTGGGATAAGTGTATACGTTGGGGAGGAGACTACTTTGAATGGAAACCTGACCAATGATTTGTTATGTGAATTTAAAAACAAAATAAAGTTCGGAAACTTTTTGAAAAGGCGTCGTAATATTTTGTCGTAATTGCGAATTGCGTATTAATAGTTATTATTTTGGTAGTTCGTTGTATGGGATTTACGGGGTGTTTTTTTTCAAATCTCCGCGAATGCTTGGAATATGTCCAAAATACAATTAAGTTCGCGCATTAATTCTTAGATTCAACATCCGGTCTCAACCAGGTTAACGTGCATGCTAATCAATTATTCAAGTGAAATTGAATATTCAGTCATTTTCACCGGACACTTTACCACGGGAAAATTCGTATCGAAACAAGGACGAGTGGGACGATCGTGGCATTCTTTGGCTAAGGTCATGCATCTGATAAGAACACTCCACCTGAGTAGATACTTTGAAGGAAATTATCCTGCAAATAGGTGCGTTTTTATGGGTTGGAGGGAATTCATAGCTTAAATTATATTGAATTTCCGGGTGAAGTATTATTCATTCGGAATTACTGTCCGTCTTTTAAATCTTCGGCTCATTACGATTAATTAGCGAGCAATGAAATCCCATTTCTCGTGGCGAACTCGATTACGTTTATCTTTGCAGTAATTAATTTCTCAAACAGTTTGCTTAAGCCATGCTCAACGAACTGTGAAAGGGTGAGAATTCAGTTATTGAACTTCTGCGAATCGCAAATGACGTCGATGATTGGATTACAACATAGATATGCACAATAGGAAGGCCCTTCCGTTTGGACAGATTTAATGTGTGCATGCAAATTGATGAAGTTATCGTTAATCGTAAACTTACCGTCAAATTAGTGAACGCACCTTGGTGGAGTAACGTGAAGAGTTTCATCATTAACCAAAACTATCGCTGACGTAAGTCGACTCACTGCTCGTCCGTGGCATCTAAACTCTTCCTTATTTTAAGACATACAACGGAAATTTTAACTTTTTTAAATTATTTATTGCTAAAAGGTTCATTTACTTAGTTTTCACTTAGGGCACGAAGCAGTTATTATTATTCACGCTACTGAAAGTTCGTTTCCAGTCCTTTGCGTGCATATGCATCGATTGAGCCTGGTCATACAGAGTGCTTTCCAAAAGTAATGCAATTTTTTAAAAGACATTTATTGAACAAATTTGCCCAAACACTTGAAATTGTTCAAAGTGCTGTCCTTTGGCCTCTTGGGCCTCTAAGCTATCCTCATTCACATCATATTCTCTTCCTATGAATAACCTTGCTGACCTTAGGTATTTACCATACAGTTCTTACGTATACGGCAGTAAAGCGGATACTGCATGTATTACTTCCCCTTGTCTTTGGATTTTTTCTGGTTCAGCTAATAGCTTCTTAGATTGTTTGCAAAGATTTCCCCTTTTTACTTCCTGACAAGCACTCTTCGTTTCAACAGCATTTCGAGAATTAACAGCCGTGATGAACTTTGATCTAACTAACTTCAAGATCACGATTAAGTTACATTTGGGATAACAAGAGTTGAAAAGAGACAATTTTTTGTTAATCAGGCAAGTTTTCGTTTTGTTATAAATCATCGTGATAATTCCACAGGGTATGACCACTAAAATGTTGGATAGTGTTGCAACCAACCTCCTTTTAATCCACCCCAATTGTTTTTGTGGTCCTGGTACGTGCGATTTAATTACCGTCGTGAAAATCATCGCTGGCAACTCGCCGGACTCTTCGGGCGAATCCCTTGCACCCGACCCCCCACCCCTCTCCCCCGCATCGACCCGATTTCTCCCCCCACACACATCCCGCCCCAGGGAAACCCCGTCTACGTCCCCTCATCCTCCGTCCCACCCCCTCCCTGCCCGGACAACTCTTTCACCATGGCGACGAAGGGGACTCCATTGTTGCTGCGGAAGGGGAGGGTGGAAGAATATCCTTATCGGCGCATCCCTTTTTAGACCCAGACGGGACCGCGTTCCTCACGATCCTTTTGTCTCCCCAACCCTATCCCCTCTCCTCATCTCCCTCTTCACCCTTCCTTCTTGAGTGTGTCCAAGGGACGATGAGAAAGGAGGGAGGTGCCGCCGGAATCTCGCGCCTCCCCCCCCCTTCCCTCCCCCTCCGCCTCCATTCAACTTTCGCAAAACACGTTCAATAGCGCGGTTAATGCCGAAGGCGACCGTGAGGAATAATGCGAGGAGCGTCTGCATTGACCTGTAAGGTGTATTTACCTTGAAGAAGTAAGATTCAATCAACTATGAATTCTCATTAATAAACGTAGTGCATGGTTTTTATAAAAAGTATCGGGAAATTTTTCATTTTAAAAATAGTTATATTTCAGACATCGCTATAATGCTGCAAAATTCTTCAAAGTACATCACTTGAGGGCGTCGACACACTTTTCACGCCAGCGGCTTTTCCACGACTCGAAGGCTCCCTGGCTGACGGATTCCGGAAGTTCCATAAGGGTCCGCTTGCAACCTTCTTAGACGGCACTAAGGGAGTCCCATGGTGGTGTCTTTTGAGGGAGGATTTCACTTTTGGAAATAGAAAATAGTCTATTAGTGCCAATTCGAGACTCTAAGGTGGTTGGGGAATCGTCGAGATGCTGTTTTGTTTTTTTTCCTTATCGCTTTTTGTCGTCCTTCCAAAGACCTTCGGGACGAATAGAGCGCAGATCTTTCGCATCACCAAATTTTCAAATATAATGTAATGGGAACTATCAACTTATCAATGCCAATACGGTCAGCGATCATGCGCACACTTAACCGACTTAACTTAATTCAGCACTTCACGTAAACGTCAGGAAGAAATTGTTACCGATGCGTTAAACAAAACTAGTATGCTACAAAGAATTTGCGTGACTAAGGCAGAATAAGGACTTCCAGAGTTTTATCATTCATAATTTGCTCCTGCCTGGTGCTCTGTAAGCCACCGATGGAATACGCGAAAAGGAATATTCTACATTAAATGTTAATGAAATGTTGGGGGAGTAAATATGTATATTTAACTTAAACAATGGATATACATATACCTTAAAATTATTTGTACGTGCACTATAGAATCGAATTTCCAGATGACTCCTGAATCCTCTTTTCTTATAATCTTTAGTTGGAACCAATCGAGGCCCTTAATTGGTAGATATAACTGTGGTGGCTAACGTACAGACTTCCCACCGTGAGGACTCGCGTTCGAATCCTGGAGAAATCAGATCTTTTTCAGTGGTATCTCGATCCCTACTTGAGGTGCTTTGTGGAGGGCACTTTGAGTAAGCACGCCGTCCGTCGGACGGCACGTTAAGCTGCGGTCTCCTCGGCGCCTTACGTTAAGAGTATGCTAATGCCAACACCGGGTTTCTCTCCACCCTTCATCCTTTCCCATCCATCCCTAAGGGCGCAAATGACCTCACCTGTCGGTCACCACCCATAAATACTACTACTCCTAACAGTCGGTACAAACTAGGCTACCGACTGTAGTGAAATATTACGTTCGTGGGAAAAATTTTTATTAGTTCACATTAAACCGAAAACATCACTTTGACCTTGAAATATGACTTTTCACAATGATGTAATAACATAACCAATTAAAAACTCCCAAGCCCTAGAAGGAGAAAAACCCACCTAGACGGGAGTCGAACCCGAGACCTCTTGAGTTGGCAGACGAGGTTACCTTTTCACCACCGGGGTCGTCAATTGGTAGCTAATACTTTTCGGGCCTACAGTTTCTCTTGATCTCTATTAATCATATCTTCGTAAACGAAGGTTTGGAATTCGCCGAATGGTTTATTAACTAAAAATGGGAGCAGGATAGGTGACTATTTCCTGTCTCATTTTCGACGCCCGTTTTCGATATATTTTTTTCACTTTTTAATCTAGGGGGATGTGCGGGCGAATGGACCCCGGATGCTGTTACTCCCGTGCACGCCCGAGACATGGCCACCGTCGGCGCGATCTTTAATTTTTTTACTCGTGACTTATTTCTTTGTTTGTTTTCTTCGGTCTCTTAACATCCTGGGTGACGAATGTGTTCCATCTCGAAAGCGGGGGTGGGGGGGGAGGGTTAAGAGGCACCCGTTTACTTTCCCAAATTTACACCCTTATTTCGGCGTCTGTGCAAACTGTGGAGGGGGTCCTCCCGGGCGGGAGCGTCTTCGTCTTGTATTTGGCTTCCTCCGCCCCCCTGCATATACCGTCGCCACGTCAACAAAGCGATCTCTTCCCCCCTAACCCCGCCCACTCCATTACCCACGGCGATTATCTCACCACTCTGCTCCCGCCCACATTTCGGGTTACACGAATTAATGTTTCAGTGAGGCTGAAGTGGTGACGTGTCGCTAAATTAAACAATCCGATTACCACTTTAAAATTAAACGCAAAATTAGCCCAATGCTTGTCCTTTTCTTTTGTGATAATCGATTTTGTGTCCGTTCAAGATATTGCTTTCTTTTATAGATATTTATTTATTTATTTAAGAATTTATATCGTTGCAATTAGGCAATTGTCCAGGTGGCAACGGTCAATTCTGGTCAACGGTCACTCTTACATTTCACATACATACACACACAAGAGGAACAGATATGAGACTCAATGCTCTTATATACAACGACACTTTTCAGATCGCCAACCGTGCCTTTACCATCACACAAGGGCCATGTTCACACCATACCTACAACGCTCCGTCCATCGCCGCACTCCGTCCATAATCACGCATTCTTCGATTTCATATTCCGTTCAAAATCACGCACCGTTAACACATCATTGTGGCATTTCCATAGAAACTGCGGGAGATTCCGCGACAGTAACTTTTAACGGAGTCATCCGCTAAATTTTCATTGCAATGTATCAAATTGAGGTTGTCATTTTCGATTCAGGTAAAAAATCATTCGCCTTAACCAGGATTCGAACCCGGATCCCCCGATGTCCGGCCGAGTGCTTAAGTCAGTTAAGCTATCAAGGCGTCCTCTTAAACTCCTGAAATTTTGGAAATTGAGGGATACGGGTTTGAATCCCGGTCAAGGCGAATGATTTCTACACTCTGAATTTGTTGCATTGAAATGTATATTGCATTCTAATCCGGGAGGATTGACAGAAACGTATGTGCCGAATTGTCTTCGTGTATCGGTTTAACCTAACGTGTTGATCCGCGGCTTGGACTCGCTACTCCGATATTCATTCGGACATCCGCGACTCGTCGGGCGTATTAGTGGGAAAGTGCGGGAGGGAACGGCTGGAGGAGACCGCGGCCCCTTGAGGTGGAAAGGGAGACTAAAGCGTCGACGGCGTGCATTTAAGGGGCTTCTGGCGTCAGGGAGGGCGACTCTCTCGAGTGCCCGGGATGGTCGTGCACACCTTACCGTTGTACTTCCCGCGTGCGGTGTAGTATGGGAGAAATTAGTGTGTACATTTTTGAAAGTAAATAATTCTGGAATTTCATTGAACTGGCTTGTTACGTGGTTTCCCGATGCTTTTAACAGTTACTCAAGTAATGACTCCATTGCGGGAGATAGGAGAGGACTGGAGGGATTGGCAGTTCATCTGAAACATGTACCTACGTACGTGTTTCGGAGTGCTCGAGTGCTGGTGTCGAAGGGAGAATCGGGGTAGGCAATGCAAGGCAGACGTGGAGGACATTACTTGTATGCTACTACTTGTGCTATGCAAAATAACATGGAGCAAATGATAAGAGCTGGGGGTTTAAATGTGGTTGGGGTATTAATCGAATTGACGTAGATTTGTGGTTGATCAAGTTTTCGTGAGCCTCGCAGTCAAGAGGGTTATAAAGCTTAGGATATGGAAAAATCAGCGCAATTAATATGAGATAAGAATCAATGTAAGTAAAACAAAGGTAGTGAGGATGTCTAGAAATGATTTGAGAGATGGCTGAGGTGGATACTTTGTGGAAATCCATTTATAAAGCACGAAGAAATAATCAAATGCATTGCGTTTCCATTGGAAGAATCAAAGATTTTGAGTTTTCTGTGGAAACGCTTAGTCTCTGATATTTTTTCGCACTTAATGTTAAGAAATACATAGGTAGGCATGTGAAACATTAAAATTGGAGAGCTTAAACTAGAGCATTGGACTTAATCCGCGTATCTAGGATGTGTTTTGGAAGTGGGAGATGGTCCAAGTGGTAGGGACAGAGGAAGAAGAATAGCCCGAGAAATAGAACTTTCTACAAGTAGGAGTTAGTTGACGCCGGAGGAAGAAAAGATGATTGAAAACACTTGATGGGGAGCATATATAATATTTAGTGGTCTTGACTGTTGAGGGAAGGGCATAGGAGTCCAATTGGGGGTTTTACCATCTGTGGGTGCGGAGAAACAAATGGAAAAAAATAAATTTGACGGGAAGGTAATCGAAGTACTAGGCAATATAATAAGGGGAAGATAAGGTTGTTGGGACAAATCGGAAGATGGCAGAGGAAATGGATGCGGAGCGTTTTAATTGGCGATGAAATGTTGAAATCCCTAGAGTGAATGTTAAAAGGCGAGGTGGAGTGACGAAAAGGATATGAATTGTAGACTGAATGGAGAGAGCTAGGCACTCGTATGTAGAATAGAAAAAGATTGTGTTGTAGTGTGGGGTGTCACGTAATATCTTATCACTTGAGGTTTGTACTTGTAGAGGTGTTTGGTGTGTGTGTGTCCATTCAAAATAATATGTGTTTGTAAATACATGATTGGGATAACGTGCAAACTGTTTGCTCGAAAGATATATAAATTTTGGCCACATGAAACGGAATATACTCCAATTATTCTAGAAGAAGGAGTAACGATGCTTATTTGTGCGTGAACTTGAAATAAAATATAACGAAAGCGTACTTTAAGACCGCCGAGGTTTTGCCGATAGCAGAGGGACGATAATCAAATGGAAATAGTTGCGCGGACGAAGGAGAGTTAGAAAAAGAGGCCCGCGATGTAGTGGCCATTTGACGAGCCAATTGTGAGGAAGGACCCATTCCGTCTCAGCGGGGTTGAGACCCCGTATTTAAGTGATTTGAGTCGGGTTTTAATTTTCACTGATGACAAAGACACATTCATTTGCGGAGCTCATTCTTAATGTTTTTTGCCTCTCCGTACGGACTGTTTTCACAAGGTTTGAAAATATTGTATCGGGAAAAGTTTCGTAAAACTGGATGTATTTCAGATATTGCTAAAATGTCTCAAAGTTCTTCAAAGTTAATCCCTTGAGCATCGACACACTTCTGCATGCGGTTTTTCCACAACTCGAAGGCTCCTCCGTGTTAGGCAGAGGGTCCTTAAGGGTACAAATGTGCCAGCTTTTTTGACGGCATTAAGGGTCCCATGGTGGTGTCCGTTGAGGGAGGATATCACTTTTGGGAATAGGATATAGTGTGCTTAAGGGTGGGGGGGGGGTTGGGGAATCGTCGCGATGACGTTGCAGAATATCTTCGCAAGCAGACACTCGACTCTGCTCTTTTGGTCATCCAAAGACCTTAGGGACGAGTTTAGATTTTTCGCATCTCCAAATTATCAGTGATAACGGTATGTTCACTGTCATCTTATCAATGCCAATAACACGACCTACGATAATGCGCACACTTAAAAACCGACGGTCTGAATTCAACATTTTACGCACACATCAGAATTAGAAATTGTTACCGACACTGTTTATACAAACCTTGTATGTTTGTATTTTTGTATAGCGAAGTGTAGCGAGGAATTGGTTGGTTGTGAAAGTGCAGTCCGGCGCCCTCGAGGCTCCTCTCAGCGTGAAAGGTTAGCGTGGCTTTAGAGGACAAAAAAGATGCATGCGCCCGTCTCCACGTGGTGCTATGACGGGGAGCGGGTGGGCGGGAGTGGTGAAGGGAGGGGGGGTGTAAATATGTGTATGTTGAGGACTCCACTTCCCGGACGAGAGCAATTGTCGCCTCAAGGGGGGGGGGGCGACGCTCCACGGCGGGGGTGAAGGGGGAGGGGGGTCACACATTCTGAGAGGGAGGGTGTGGAGGCAATCCTGGGTCGGCATTTTACGTCTGCTTTGGTCAGGAATCCACCCCCGCGGAGAGAACATGAGGTACGTTTCAATATTTGGCAGTCTAACGTTTAAGGTCGTTCCAAGAAACGGCGGGAGATGCCGCGACAGTACTCTTTTAAACGGAGTCATCCGCTAAATGTGACCATGACAATGCAACAGTTTCAGGGTTTCAAAATCAATCACCTTTACCGGGATTCGAACCCGAATCCTTCATTTGAATCGGCTTGCTCGTCCCATTTGTAATAGGGCTCTATTAAGAATCTTTTCGATTTATTGGTATCTTGTGGCAATACTCAAAACTCATCATTAATATTTCTTTCGTTTTAATATATCTTCGGTTAACATTATTTTTTAGAGTGGGAGCGGTAGTTGTGTTGTGAAAAAAGTGGAGTCAATTGTTATTCTTACGATTAATTCAAATGAAATAGGAACTATCGTTTTTAGAAAGGGAGGTAGATATTCAGTCGCTGAACAATGTATGTACGTGCGGTGTTTCCTCACAACATCTTGTTCCTTTGAAGCCCACTAAATTTCGGAGTTTATGGGAATGCCTCGGTAGCTTATCTGGGTAAAGCACTCGGTTGGATATCGTAGGTTCCGGGTTGGGATTCCGGTCAAGACAAACGATTTTTGAAATCTTT
Organism: Hetaerina americana; assembly: GCF_022747635.1. Classification (NCBI taxonomy): domain Eukaryota; kingdom Metazoa; phylum Arthropoda; class Insecta; order Odonata; family Calopterygidae; genus Hetaerina; species Hetaerina americana. Next base: position 105,974,517 of record NW_027286985.1, read on the forward strand.
GCATTTAAATTTGTTGTTTGGGAGAACACAAACGTAACACCCCTTATATTTCACAGCCCATCCAAGGCAAGACGTGACCCCAAATTACTATAAATCCTTCTTCGAGGCTGCAAACTTCATTCCTCCCTTCATTCCGTCCAATATCCCTATCTCATTCCTTCCTCTTCCTCTTTTTCCCAACATCCTCCCCTCTAGAACAGTCTTCAACATCCCACTGCCGATCAAAACACTCTTCATTCACATTTTTGGCCTCCTTTGGATTTCTCCTAGCCATTCTCTTCTCTCCCCCGCCATAACCAGCACTTCTTCGTTTGTTTTCCTTCGCGGTGGATTGATTATGGCCAAAATCTAACTACCTCATTCACCCTTGACAAAGACGATTAGTATTAATTTCCACACAAGATGTGTAAAAAATATGCCAAGTTTATGAAGTTCAGTGACAAATTTTCATGTTGATCAGGTTGATAGAACTATAGTTATCTGTAGTTATTTTAGGCACAAAATCTCATCAAATGCCCACAGTCATGACAATTTGTTGATTTGTCAAGTTGTGCTCAGGGGAACTCAAAACAGGCGTTTCCATTGAACTTCCGCATTCGACTGTTTTCATGAAAACATTATTTTCCTCACAAAAAGAGACGTTTCAGGCGTGATATGATGGAATATCATAATTAAGTAAAGTTGACATTTTTTAATTAATTGTGTTATTCCACCATACTGTAGGATGAGATAATTCCAATCAAACCTCTTTTCACCTCTCAATGGTCTCCCATTGGTGGTTTTTTTTGGTAGAAACAGTGACTGATCGATGTTACCTTCGTCTTTACATCCAACCTAACTCGAAAATAAATATTTTTTTAAAATCACAACCCCACGAGAAAGCATTCATGACCTCGAAATGTAATACCTGGAAATTATCTACATAGGTCAACGTTTATATTTTTGGCCAATTGTTGACGCTGTTGGTGATTCAACAAAAGTCTATGGGAAAACAAAATTGGTATTTATCCGTTCAAAACAGTCATTAATACAGTTTTAATTAATTATTTAAACAGTATTACAGGTTTATTGATGTGCCATGATTATGCCGCAGTTTGGAACGGTCAGTTGCACAGACCCGTCTCATGAAACACGTGTCGCTCAATCCTCAAAAGGGTTATTAGTCTTTTGTTTCAACCTAAGGGTCCACGCCAGGGTTTTATTCAGGTCCGCGAAATGCATATTTAGTTAAGTCACCAACGACGAGAGAATCCCATGATTTCCCATTCTTTTTCTGTTTTGGTTTAAAAGTTCTTACCGTCGTTCGGGTAATTTGCGTGGCCTGGCAGTTATCTGTACTTAAGAGGAAATTAAAATACTGAGAAATTTACTGTATAATCGCTTTGAAAAAATTGAGTACTTTCATCAAGCGAAATAGAAATTTTCCTTGACGTTGATTTAAAATCGCAAATTCACATTTTCTGTTACATAATAAATTTGCATTCTACTCTCACCAAGTTTTCATTTCAAACCAAACCTTGTGGCCAAACTCACTCTGTGAACTTTCCCTAAATATTTAAACCTCTTCTGACCATACCGAAATTACCGTCGCATTTCGGCTTCAAGCGTGCGAGCGTGTTGATAGTCGAGGGAAATGGAGAGACAGAATTAATTTTAGACTTCATAGACTGCCGAATATAATTGCCGCAACCTATTCATTCCTTTCCAACCGAACTATAAATTCCTTTTTCCCTGAAGAGGCCAGCTTGGCATTTGACCAGCTTGGTCCGATTCCTAACGCGAATTCTGATTCGACCTTGACCATGACAACTATTATAGCACAACAGTTGATGTCCCTCTTGAAATGGAAGCGTAACCTCGATTCGGGCGGTTTGCAGGGTGAACGTGATTCCTCAATTCTGAACAGGCCATTTCACCCATGGCACTTGACTGGGACCCATTGGAGGCGCCCTAGCCCCGGCCATCATGCAACGCTGGGCTAGGACCGTCCCGCGAGAAGTGTACACTAAATTCGGAGTACAGATGATCGCCTATCTTGATGATTGGGTATTTATATTCCCATCATTACAGCATGTATTTACCAATCCAATAGTTAAATTTTTGCAAAACAATTTAGGCATCACGATTAATTTATCCAAAAGTATTTTAGAACCCACTCAACCGACTCTTAAAGTATTTGGGAGTGAGGATTAACACCAAGGACATGACGCTGGAACTTACTGACGGAGCACTTTAACTCATACACTACGTCAAGGACGTCGTAAAGAAGATCCGACAAAGCGATATGCCGAAAGCAGTGGGATTGGCATCTTGATGCGTCTTTATTCTAAAGTTGCCATACTTTCTACATACTCATGACAGACTTTGCGAAGCGGGACGTACGTTGGGCTAAGGATTTGTGGAACCACCAGTTGTGGCACAAAACGAGAAGATTCGCCTCATTTTTCTTCCAGGCCGCGTGGGTGATCCTGTCCCTTGATGTAACGGAAATCTGGCCCTTCGACGAGGTAAAGCCAATAATATACGAGGCCGAAGCTCTGGCGGCCCTTATGGCCGCCACGCACGCTATATCGGCACTCCCTGAACGGCCAAGTATTGTAGTTTTTTGTGATAATCTAGCAGTGGTACATGCCCTGAGTAATGTTAGGGGCCGTCTTATGTCTGATGTAAAGAGTTTATATGTACCAATAATAAAGAAAACGTCACAAGTTGTGACCTGGAGGTACATCTCCACCCACGAGAATCCGGCCGAACGTCCTTCTCGGACCGTTATATCTCTCTATGCCATATCGACCACTGTTTCGTCGGTGGCTGGCATGGTATATACGAGGGGGGACCCAAAAATATCAGGAATTCATATAAAAAATATCATGAACAAAATTTGACTGTAGCGCGTTGCTCTTGATAATCCGCCATCACGTTTTTCGCCGAAATGAAAAACTTTTTTTCACTGGAACAGCTCTCGCGGACGAACCGATCCAGTCACAGCGACGGCGCTGCGCAGGTGGCGTGAGTCTGACGTACGACCAGCCGAACAAAGGCTTCCCTCACCCTCGCTCCCCACCGCAGCCCGATTTCCGTTACTTTTGGGTCCCCCTCGTAGGTGGGACGAAGCCTTTGGAGAGCAGTTGCCCGAGAATCTTGGAAAGTGGAGATGTGCCCCAGATCTCTGCGTGAAGATTTCATGCTGCTTGTAATTGTCCCTAATTACCAGAACTGTTGATTGCCCTTTTCAACGTCAAAGGAGTCTCCATTTTCGTTCACATGAGTGACTTCTACTTGCGAACTTTCAAAAACCTATCGACTAACACCAACTTCTGTTTTCCATACGAGAGTGTCAACATCGCTGGATATTATAGGAAGTATTTTTTACTCCTGAGCAAATCTTTCACTTAAACCATCTTACTCTCAAGGGTCCCGAAGGTTTATTTAATGGGGCATTTCCACGAATCATACCCGACCGCGACTCCTTAAGCTTTTGTCAAATTTCCCAATTAAGCCATTTAAGAGTGGGTCTTATTCATTTAGGGTCTCCCATGGGTCGGTTATGAGAAGGTTTTTTTCGTTTCCTTCGGCGAATCGCTGGGGTTTCCTATGGTTAAATTTGGTGGATCTGCAACTGAAGAGTCGCAGGCCAAGATATTTGCCCTGATAACAAGGCTCCTGTTGATATCGGGACGATTCATTTTCGACCGATTGGATTCACGCTGCACTTTCTACGGCTTGTGATGCATTGAGTGGATTTGGAGGTGATCGTGAAGCCGGCGAACGCTATTCGACTTGAGGCCACCTCCGAAGGTCCGTGTGGGCCTCGTCTTGTAGAATGTTTCATTTATTCACGAGGGTAGGCTGAACAATAATGCACATATGCTTGTAGACCACATACAAAATGACCTTAAGAAGCACTCCTGGTGGCATGTGGAAGTAACATTCCCCCTCAACACGCATGCGCAGGTTTGAGGTTGTTAAATTCATTCATAGTATTTTGAGAAGCGGAAGTATGGGAACGTGTTCTACTGCTATGTCAACGCGAGTTAAACAGCGTGCTTTTATCGAATTTTTCCCTCCACCTCATCGTCCGGGGTGTAATGATTACCCTTGAGGTGTCTTTTCAATTGAGGACAAAAATAAAAATCGGAAGGCGCAAGATCGGGGGAATAAGGAGGGTTTTGTTTGTTCTCGTCTGTGAGACGGCGTGGTACACATCGTGTTCACAGATTTTACGGAGATTTTACGTAAGAGTATGGCAGGGGTGAGCGGAACGGGGTGTTTGGGACGGGTCGAATGGGTCAGGGAGGCGTTTCATCATTGCATTACAGTGCGATGAAAGTTTTAAAGATAAATGAGTGTTTTGAGTGATTGAGAGGCGAGGAAGGGGGGGGGGGCGACACAATGAAAGATGGCATTCAACCGCGTCGCACGCAAAGGCACTCGAGGAGGGAAAAGGGAAAGGTGTGTACAGATGACCTATAATTACAGGTGACAATTTTTAAGAAAAAATTCGTATCACTCTTGGTAAATTTACCATTAGATGGAAGTGTTTTTGTCTTTTTCCAGCAGGAGTCTCCCCCTGAAGTCTTTATGAAATTCTGTGTAAACGAGAACTTGCATTGTTTCATAGTTGTCTAGCCAACATCGCCACGATTGTGCTGCGAAATGGATCTCCGGAATAATATTCTATGACCATCCGTGCGTTGGTACAGATGCACGTGAAGAGAGATGCACCAGGGATTAAATATGGGCTTGGCTACTTTTTTCCGCTTGGATACGTAAGGGTGTCTGCTATATTCATAGCCATTCCCACGGACAGTCGTTGAATTTGTAAAAAAGTGCCCCACCCCCAGTTGGAACTCCGTTGAGCGCCTTGGTATATTTTCTCGATAGCCCGTGCGTCCTCAGACTTGAGTGGCAAGCCCCCCTTATTTACATTCGAATGTCTTCTCCTCTCTCTTACTTACTTTCTTTATTTTACCGCCCTCTATGTGTTCCCATTTTCTATTTCGAGTTTACGGTCCGCTAAGCACATGACTCCCTGGAAAGGGGATCTTCCTGCGAAATTCAATATGGGATTACTTAATCCATCCACAGCCGCCCCTTCCACGGCTCTTCCGCAGCACACAGTCGGCCGGGGTGGGTGGGGGGAGCGTCCCGCCACCCCTAAGAGACGCCCCCCTCCCAGAGAGGGGGATGGGTGACGGGGTTAGGAGGAGACTATTCTCCCCCCTTCCTCCCTGCCTTTCCTTTGCCTTTCTCAACCCCCCGCTTTTCCAGACTTCTTTTCGGCGGAATAATGATAGTTCAAAAAATTCGGATGCGCATATTTGAGTTAATGCCGCGAGAGGATCCATTATTCATGTCGGGGAGCGGACGGTTCGATTTCGGCTCCTCCGCCAGAGTAGAGGGGGATGCGGGAGGATATTGCGAAGGGTGGACGTCATCCCTCCAAACTCCACCTCAACCCCCCACTCCCGTCTCTCCATAACACTCCCCCACTCACGCACGTACCAATTTACATGCAGTCGTGCGTGTGTGTATATATTAAGGAGGGTGGGAAATTTTTTTTCCAAACTTAAAAAAAATATCACCCCACTGAAAGGTTACCACATCGAGTTTATCATGAGTAACTGCCGAAGTAAAAAATGTTTGACTAGTTGTATTTACGGTTTCGCATTTCTTCTTTATAACTTTAAGAATTTTAGTAGGCATCTACGAAATTCATGGGTCGCGGTAGTCCAGTGGGTAGAGTGTTGGACTATTGACCGACCGGAGGGCCCGAGTTCGATTCCTGGGCAAGCCTCTCTGCGTACCTGCAGCTCCACCCAAGCTATGTGATTTTTCGGGCACCAGATGTTCTTGAGAAACCATAATCGGGGAAAGGAACTGGCCCCCCTACCCTAATAATATGTGAATTTCACACGCCGTATAGGGCTTAGTGCTGGGTGAACTGTACCATCACCTACCAAACCGACCTTCGGGTTGATTACTGTGTCTATGGTTTTATATATATATATATATATATATATAAATATAAATATATATATATATATATATATATATACACACAATCATACATACATATATACACACACGGAAATGAAATATAACATAATCGTCGTTTATGCATCAGGATAGAGGTGCAAACTCCCTCTCATATTCGCTGACCTAAACCCCTTTGTGGTCCTTTGCAAATTAACGAAGGCGCCCTCGAGTTGCCCTCCATGTGCCTGACCCAACTCCTATTCCATCGTATCACCTTCGTAGTTTCCTTCTCCTCTCTTCCTCCCTAGATCCCTTTTATCCTTCCATGTTTAAATGTTTCGCCTTCGTTTCGGCCATTCGTGAGTGCCAACCGAAGGCATTTTCATTTCCCCTCGAGATCTTTGAAACAAGGCTTTGGTTTGTATTGTGTCGTCGTCATTTTGCAGGACACTCGAGAGACAGATATCCCAGCATCCGGGATGCTTCAATTTCGGGGTGGGGGGGAGAGGGTGCGAGTGGGCGCTCACGACATGGGATCTCCATTAGTCGGTGGCGATGGTGAGGGGTGAGGGAGGGGGGGGGGGGAGAGGCGGGGGAAAGAGGGGGTCGCATCGGAGGGCAAAGTGGGGTGAGAGGTGCGGAATGCCCTAGAGCATGCCCAGCGGCATTCCGCTTGAACCCTCAACTCGCCCTAATCTTTTTTTTTCAATCTCCGCCATTTGTTTTTCTCCCACTTTCAACGGGAGCACTGCGGCCGAGTGCACTTATTCCCGCAGTCGGAGTCTCGCATGCCCGTCTGGGAATGCCGGGCGGAAAACGCGCGCCGGTCGATCGGAAGAGCTTCCCCGCTCGCGTGCTCGTGGGGTTGATTGCTACTAGGAAGCTGTAATCCCTCGTCGGATGTATGTGGTCCATCGGAGGAGAGAATTGAGCCGAGCGAGTTGTCTGCGACGGCAGGACATCGGTCATCAGCTGAAGACATTGGATTAAACAATTGTTTCACCCTCTCTATGTTGTACATGCTGTTACTATATATATATATATATATATATATATATATATATATATATATATATATATATATATATATAGTACAATACACAGTAACGCATAATATTGAAACACAAAAAAATAGGAGAACACTCACACGTATTTTCTTGATATTTCGACGGAAACAGTCCGTCTTCCTCTGAAGATATAGAAGTAATCGTTTTAATCATTACTTCTATATCTTCAGAGGAAGACGAACTGTTTCCGTCGAAATATCAAGAAAATACGTGTGAGTGTTCTCCCTTTTTTTTGTGTTTCTATATTATGTGTTACTGTGTATTGTACTATTCGGCACTTCCGTGTTACGTCTATGAAAGCATATATATATATATGTATATATATATGTATATATATATATATATGTATATATATATATATGTATATATATATGTATATATACTGTTACATTTACATATAAACTGCTTCAGTTCCTTCTTTCCACAGAGTAAGGTGGTCTAACCACCAAAAATTTCAGAATACGTACGAGTGTTTTTTAATGTTATTTTCTTTATTTTTGATGGCCAACTTCATCTCGATCCTTCATGTTAAATTATTCACATCCGTGAGACTTTCGTACAAAGATTATATATCTATAAGAACACGGTTCAGTTCCCTCCTTCTCTTCCTTGAAAAAGTTGACTTGGACCACCGAAAATTCGAAAACCAGTGAGTTTCTTTTCTTTTTTGATTGTTTTTGTCTTAGTCCTTTAGTGCTTACTTCATGTACATTATTCACATCCATGAGACTTTCACATATGAGTTATATATATATATATATATATATATATATATATATATATATATATTAATATATATATATATATAGTTCAATGAATAAATCCCGAAATATAAGTCGAGGTAGGAAGTGAATGTGTATTTTGAGTGTCATTAAGGGAAGTAGAAACTGTGTTAACCAAGGTTGCTTTTGCGTTGCATGTTTCTCTTTTCATGCTAAAAATTCCCGAATCTCTCTGTGTGTAACAAAAGTTTGAAGTAGGTTATAGGTACCATGATAGTAATTCTGTATTTACATTCCTCTGTGCTGTAATATCTGTAAACTTAAATGTATCCTTTGCCTTTCTACCTAAGAATTTCTATCACCTAGCCTAGCCATCCCTATGTTAGTTTCGTATATCTTCTAAATTTAACTACACTTAAAATTTTAATTGTTTTAAGTAGCTAATGGGGAAATTTCGTCTAATCCCTGAGGAGTCCTGAGAAGACTCGTGTCTTATCTGAGAATTAACTGCGGTACCTTCGCAACATTCGCTGGTTTTTGGTCGATTTTTTCCACATTTCAAACGGGACGCAGTTAGCACAAAATCCCACAGTCGCCTCAACAGCTAAGTCATCCCTCGATTTCCCTTAATGTTGACCGTTTAACTGAGATTGTATTTCGACTGGTCCCCTCAGTTTGAATCCCTGCGTTATTGGCGTCTTCTGGGTATCCACCGTATAATTTTCGTGGAATTCTAAATTCGGTTGCTGAGGGGGGGAAAGGGTGTGTGTGGAGGGGGGGAGGTGGAGTGGTTCCTCGTAAAACAAACTGGGACCCGGAGAATCAGGCCCTGAATTTGATATTCCGAAATCTCGAAAAATGCCTTACCCGGAGATATTCCCTTTGCTTCCCTCAATTATTTCACCTCGAGTATTATTATAACAGGGTTTTCTCGATGATTCCTTTGGAAATCTCAGAATTGGCGCCCTTTGTATCCGAAAAAATCGGCAAAAATGACGAATCAATCATCATCCATCGCATATAGGAATGTAAAAGTCGTCGAAATAACAGCTGCTCTTCAATTTAATTCATCTGGACTCAGGCAAGTCTCTCAGCTGACTGTCGTAACTTCGTGGTAGTATAGCGATTGAGGTAGGTGTTGTTGGATTGGCACATTCAAAAACTTTCAAGCCTATGCAAAGAGGACACAACGTACCAATTTATGTTACAATTAACCATTATTCAATTTAGAATACAATATACTTATTCTTTCCCACCCTTATACGTTGCGTACCCAAAATTCGTCCTCTCTCTATCTAATGTAGGTGTTCAAAAGTTCCTTTTTCACTCAATGTGCTCTGCCTGCATTTTTCCTGCCACTTTGGTTTACTCCCAATAACAACCCTATCTGTACACACAAAACCCCCTTGCCTAGTACTTCTTCGTTATTTTCCTTTCCATACATTTGATGTACATGTACAATGAGGGGGGCGCCCCCTTTTCCCTCGCGAGGCAAACTTCCCCTGGGGCGTGCACGTATGGAGCGTGCATTCGGTCCCAGGGGTGGCAGGAGTCACGGAGCAAGGGCCGGCCGCCTTTCCAAAGGACTGTTTATTCCTGCCCGGGAGGAGGATGCTGGCTCTCGAGAATGGCTCCGTTCGATCCACCCCTCTTCATTCTGGAAGCCTCTGTCTAGACTGGCGAAGAGTGAAACAATAGCACTCCAGCGAGAATAATTATCACCGTGCAATATTCATTCTCCGATACTGAGATTCGATCCTGGAACCCTCGAATCATGGCCGAGTACTCTATAGCCAGCGAAGGCGTCACTTAGAATTTCTGACGAAGTGTTGAAAGGATGTTCTGACGAAATGCGTCATGCACAAAATACGGTCACGACATAATCATAGCACTGCACGTTGTGCCACGGAAGAATCGCGAGGCTGAAGTCAATGTTTAAACAACTGCGTGTTTAGATTCGGCAGGTTCAAGGAATCAAAAGGAAGAAAGAATCAAATTCAAAGAAAATAAAGAAAATATTTGTGATCGGGAAAACTGTTGTTTAAGGATAGCTGGCGGACCCAGTGGGAGTCTGAGATGACCCTTCCCCCTGCTCCTAGCCGCCTTCTCTGGTATTAATATTAGCGTTAGTCGACCAGGTTATGGTAGGTTTTGAAATAACCATGGCACTGTACCCTACTCTGCTCCAATGGCCAAACTAACACGATGCAAATTATGCTTTAACCCCATACTACATATTACAATAACCTACACTTTATCTCTACATGTGTTCTTATTCTGCCTCCCTCGTTTTGATCCAATGTGACCCCTTCCCCCTTCGCCTTCCCAGCATTCTCGCCTTTATTGACATCCCTGGCATTGCCTCTCATTGTTCCTTGCATTCACTTGTCCTGCCTCGTTTGGATTTATCCCAACTACCTTCTCAATTCACCTGCCATGCCCAGAACTTCGCCTTTTTTATCTTACACACATTTTTCTTTTTTTTTCATTCTTCTATCCAATAACGATTCAAAAGCCTCTGATTGTACTCCAGTCCTCTTGCTTCAGTGACCAAGTTTCTTTAAGGAAATCTCAACTCCCTGGCGGTATCGTATTCACCTCTCCATCACATCCGTCCTCAAAGCCTTCTTGACCCCCTACCTCCTCTTTCGGGGAAAAAGGCTTTATCCTATTGAAATTCTACTTCTTGTTTCCCGACTGCTTTCACCATCTTCGTTCAAAGCACCTCGTTTGCGCCTGAACTAGTTAATGCCCTCCAATCATATGTTTCTCCATTTCCTCCTCATCGAGAAACTCATTGCCCCTGTTCATTTGCGTGGATACTCATCCCATACCCATCACCTTCATTTTGTGATGTGCTTAAGCACTGAGTAGTAATCCTCTTGCTGACTGGCTAATTAAAGCTCCATCATCTACATATCTTACTGGTTTTCAGTTGAGTTCCCCTCCTACTTTCACTCTTTTCTATTTATTGGACAGTTTAGGCATGGATGGGGGGAAGACCAAGGCAGGAATGGTTCCATCAAATATTATTGAGTGGTGCGCACGTTGTAGCTTATGAAGCGATTTGAGTGTGGCTGTGTGTGTTGTGGTTTATACGTGTGTCACATGGGGGAGGGGGGTACATGGGAATGAAGATGTCGTCTGCTCGAGGGCAACCAGGGAACAAGCGAGCATCTTGAGTGCAGGTCGCGTGGGGAAGCATCTTCACGCCTTCTCAAATTTTCGAATGCTGCCTTCTTCTCTTCCCTCTCCCGATGCTTCCTCTTTTTAAGTGTTCTCCGGACACGCCGGCCCGTCCCGTTCCTTTTCCCCGAACGGGTGTCCCCCCCCCCCCCCCCGGGCGCTCTGAATCCTCGAAGCCCGCATCCCTCGCCCCTCCCTCCATCCCACGATCCGGCGCGGTATTTTCGCGAGAGGGATGCTGTGTGTCCTTTTCTCTCGCTCTCTCTCTCTCTTCCCTCCAGACGCGCGCACCTGCCCCGAGTTTCACTCCAAGCGCACACACAAAAAAGCATTTCTTCGAGGGGCGGGTAGGGCCTTCCACGAAAGGCGTCGCTCCGTCTCTCTTGCCTTTTTCCACTCTCATCCGCTTAGCATATCAGATGATAATGATTCCAGGTCATCGCCATTGGTTATTTCCATTAGGGTTAGGTTTGAGCGACTTGATTAAATTAAAAGAAAAAAAACCCTCTTGGGTGTCTTTGTGCTACATCTCAAAGGTAAACCCTTGTCTACCCTACATTATTTTCATCGTCATTTCTTCATTCTTTCTCGTACTAAAGACTGCATGTTCATAACACTCGTTCAGATTCCGATTCTGATGATGACGGTCGGTATACGTATGTATTTATGTATGTACACACGTTTTCAACGGTCATGCCATCTTCGTCCAACAAGAAGAATACTGTTCTCTTGAGCACAATTCTTTGTATTTATGTTTTAATTGGGTTTTCAAAGCGTAAGATGTGTTGCCGCTGCTCGATATTTCCTTCAAGAGGGTGAGTATATACGAGGACATAACTCGTACTGGACATAATATATGTTTACCATATATGTGCGACCATATCCTCTCCCAAAAAATCGGGGCAGTTGGTTCCGTTAAAAACATCAGATTTGAAAGGTTAATGGTGGGAGAATGAACCCATTAAATTGAAGGTCCGCGTTTCAATTTGGAGAGAAGGAAATTATTTTCTACTGGGAAAATGCGACCTTCCCCACTTAACTGATATTGATTCTTTATGTGTTTGTGTCCCTTTTATTTAAGAATATTTTTTTCAACATTTGTTGTACATTAGTGTTTGAATACACACGCACTTGTATTGGTAATGAACTATTGTATATATATGTATAAAAGCTATGAACTATATAAAAAGGTATATGCCAATAAATTATTGTTTTAACTAATTTGGGGAAATTATTCAAACTATTACCTGGAGAATTAGCAGACTAAGTTTGATACGCCGGCCTACAGTTTGTCAGGTAACTGTCGACATTTTCAATCTTGTAATATCAGCGTCCATGGCAAATGAAACGTAGAATTGGAAGATAGCGATGAAGTCAATTCTGGATGTTCCTCGGAAATCCCAAGCTTTCTTTTTTTTCCTTTTTTGAAAATGAATGGATTACGTGTTTGCATTGAGTTATATCTGCTGGAATTAATCAGTGGGCTAATTCTGTAGATTGGTATGGCTCAACTCCCTGAATGCAAGAAAAGCATCCAAATTTTGATTAACTAGTATTTTTTTTAAGCCTTCGTGAAAGATGCCGGAGGCGTCTGTCTCAGCCCATTTCGATTCGCTGCGGAGAGTTTTTTGAGCTGATGGCCGATGGAAGCTGGGTTCTAAGTAATTCCACTCGCTCTTGGGGGAAGGGGGTAGGCAATTTTTCTCGTTTTCATCCTTTTACATGCGATTAGTTTCTCCGCCGAACTAATCTCTCCCTATCTTCCGTTCACCCGAATTAGATTTCGGATCCAAATTTAAAATAGCTTTTCTGGGAGACCTCCCCAATTCGTAAACCCCCATTCCGCCCACGAAGAAGCTTTCAGCCTTGCCCACTCCCAGTATTGACCCTGAAATGAAAGATCGTATCTGGAGTACCCTCGAAATTTGCCCTTTTTCTAAAGGGATTCTACTTGAAGAGTCCTTTATGTTCATTCTGGGCATTACTCTTATATAGATACGTACTTGTAGGTATTTAAACGCTCCATAAAAACTATTGTCTCTCGCATAGCGAAAGCTTCCTTTGGTTTCCTCCAATCATTTCCTTTTTCTATGCTTCGTGTCTTCCGCTTTCCTCCATACCACTCAAAAAGCTGCTCCTTTCGGCTTTCCTTCCTGAAGTGTCAATTTTTTTTCATGACGGTTAATCACCGGTTGCTCTAAAATACCGCAGGAGAGTGCGACGGTGCGCAGATCCGCGAAAAAAATACGGAACCCGAGGAGATATCCAGGTTATCGGTCTAAGTGCACCTCGTGTGATTTGTTTGAAGCAAGCATACACCAGTGTGTGCATTTAATTTCATTATTTAATTCAAATATTTACGAAACTTCAGTGGAACTATATAATTCGCATGTTTTTAAAATGTTGTTCCCTGTAAAGTATATGTGGCAGATTTTGTGTTAGGATTTGATATTACGTAGTGTGGTTCCCTTAAACTCTGGTTACCTGGACTGTATTGAATTTTTATCGGATTATTACCACATGGCTAATTAATTATGGTCGAAGTATACCCTCACCTAACAAATCCAACCTTTGGATTAATAATAAAATTTGTGGAACATATTTCGCCCTTACAATGGGAATAGGTTTCCTAAATACATTAAATTTGTCCCAATATGTTACCGGGATCCACTTTCACAGCATTAATGAATAAGTATATATATGTTTACCTATAGGAATGATATTCAACGGGGAATCCGTAAAATCAGTTAGGTTCGCTGATGACCAAGCTCTATATTGTCAGTCAGCCAAGGGGTTGCAAGCATTTCTGAGTGAATTGGAAATTCGGTGCGATAGATATGGGATGAAAATCTATGTAAATAAAACAATGGTATTTCTGATTTCCATAAAGAAAAAGACTAAGGTTAACATGAAATAAGATGGCAAAAACTATAGCAGGTGGAACAGGTTACGTATCTGGGAATGGTTTCGGACCAATATGGAAAATGGGACGTAAGGAGAAGAATTTCGCTCGGCACAGACGCTTTCACTAGGCGGAGGGAATTGATGACAGGGACCTTGAGTAAGGATGTTAAGAAAAGGCTCGTCAAAACTTTGATTTGGAGCGTAGCCTATGTACGGCGCGGTAAAAATGGTCGTTAAAACAGTAGGATAGGCGTCGTTTGGAGGATTTTGAAATATGGGTGTGGAGAAGAATGGAGGAGGTGAAGTGGATAGAGAAGAAAACAAATGAGGAATTGCTGGGTAAGGTGGGCGAAGAGACGGGTTTGTTGGGAGAAATTATAAGGAGGCAGGAAAAATGGATGAAGAGCATATTGATTGGCAGTGGAATGTCGAGGACTGTGATAGAGGGAGATTGTCAGGAAAACAAGGAAGGGGGAGGAATAGGATAGGGATGCTGGATGGGATTAAGGGAGGAAGGAAGTACATGGAGAAATTGGTCCAACCTTGTTATAATTCCCAAAAATATTGTTTGAACGCTGACCCATTGTAAAAGGCGAAAGTTAACCGATCATTGTCCAAAAAACTTTTGTCAGTATATTCCCTTTACAGGCATATGATATTGGGCTAGTTACGGCAGATAACTGCAAATGACATCATCAGGATTGGTTCAATAATGTGCCAATGTTCAGGGCAGCGCAATGGTCAGGGCTTCACCATACGTGATTAGGAAACATATTTTGAAATGGGTTTTATCGCCAGGTACATTAATGCAATCCAGTCCAATGATCCAACATGATGGGAAATTCCTCCGAATTTTGTGCGAAGTGGGAGTGAAGTTTTTTACTCCAGTGTTAATGATTCTCGTGATCATACCGCCACCCTAACGTAGTTTTTGAATTTAAAATTTTGTATTTTAACACTACCATATCCATCAAGTTTTAAGTGTGCGATTGAGGACAAATATTGGTTGAGCAATTCCTGTCAAACATATGGAAAACATTTTCTTCCGATATTGTGAAGATATCAACTCTAGGGCATTATAACCCGATGTTTGCCAATTCACGGAGCATCCGAGTGACGTTGTGCCCGGCGAGAACACGGCCTCGATCATCACGAGTGTGCTGCCTGGGTCATTTAGCGTTGGAGTTGGTGATTTTGGGACGTTTCAAGGATAGCGGTGGTGGCCTTGCATGAATCTGAAACTGAGCTGAAAGATGCAGTGGTCTCCTTGAAGCGCCTTTTCCTTTTATCGGTGATGCTGATTGCCTTATTCTGAGCATTCACATCCCCAGAAATGGTTAGACGTGAGATTGGACTTACGAGCAACTGAATTTTACGAAGAAATTATCTCCATATACAGGGTAAATGTATGAGTGGAGATGTATTCAAATTGTGGGCTATCCTCACGCGGGAAGCGGCAAGCTCACACCATCAGGATACGCAAGCAGAGGCCATGCGATGTTTGTAGGGCTGTTATGGGAGGCGCCAAACTCATATTTTCTAGACTAATTGACATTTAAAACACGTTCTGGTTGCTCTCTCACAAAAAATCAAATTCCTACTCTTCTTGACTCTCAAGTGGCCAGTAAATTAATATACATAAATCCGGCATATCATAACCATTAAAATAGTGTCTCACTCGCCCAACTGTCGTCTTTCAAACAATAACAATTATCTGTTAAAATAATGCTAAATCCTTCGAGATGTATTGTAAAGTTATTTGTGTGAAAATATGCCAATTCAATGAATGCTAAATCCTTCGAGATTTATGGTGGGACACTCTGTGTTGTATGTAATGATTCAAAGATTATTGATTTTACAATTCCTTTTTTATAAAGACGGTTGTCAGAACACAGGTTTGTCCTCAGTGAAAATCCATACCTTTTATATTTAAGGGTATATTATACGTTGCATATAGTAGTTGAAAACAGTAAAGTCCCAAACCTCCCTCGTTAATTAAGATCAATGGTGCAAATTTAGTCTCCTTCAAGCACAAAAATGAGTTCCGGATTTTCGTAAAAAGCACCTTGGTATTGATTTCTGAAATTCTTCGGGGCATGAGAAAAAGTTTTATTCGTGAAAAGGCAGCACCAACTGATGTTGACTAATGAAAAACTACTGATACGTTTTCCTCGACTACCCTCAACTATCCCGTTAGTATGGACTTGGTAGATACGGAACTTGTAGCGAAAAATTCGCACGAAAGTTCGCCTGGCCCATTAGCTCAGTTGGTTAGAGCGTCGTGCTAATAACGCGAAGGTCGCGGGTTCGATCCCCCCATGGGCCAACTTTTTTTCCTTCACGTATTGCAGTGTCCGATTATTTTACCATGCCGTTTCTTAAAATTTTTGATTCCTCAATTTTCTGTACTGTTTTTTTCTATTTTTTTTCTCAATTTTCAGGAGTTATGTAACTCAGGAATGAGTTTCATTGTTACTCATAGTCGATGCTCTCAATAAACTTCTACATCATTTGACCATGCCCTAGTTCCTGTCATCCAATTTTCTGAGATCGCAGATTTTCGAGGCGTTCAGATGAAAGACTCTCCATTCTCAGGATGTCACCGCGTAGGTTGTTTTTCTGGCAACAGTTTCGCCCGTGTTTCAACGAGCGTCTTCATGTCGAAGTGAAGTGAAGTGACTTCACTTCGACCTGAAGACGCTCGTTGAAACACGGGCGAAACTGTTGTCAGAAAAACAATCTACGCGGTGACATCCCGAGAATGGAGAGTCTTTCATCCAATTTTCTGTTTCAACCAAAAGTTTTGTTTGATATTTTTCATGTTCATGGACATATCAATAGCATTGAGTTGACAATTGTTCACAACGTGGCCTTAAAGATGTCGAATGTCGGGCTGTCGAATTCTCGTGCAGCTGACTGTCCAGGTCGAAAACGGCTGGATGCCGCTAATGACCCTGATTATGAAGCCATCTACATCTGCAGAACACCCCGCAAGCCGCTGCAAGGGCGTGTGGCGGGTGTTGTTAGGTCACCACCCATAAAAGAGATTATTACCACATGCAAAGCCGACACATTCATGCCAATTCACGCATTCAGAAGCGAATGTGATATTCATGCGAAAAACCTTTTAACTTACACGCATTCAAATATATACATAAACTATCAACTTACATTCAAATGCTCCAGCGAATATACCTTAGTGTGTCTACGCAGCGTTTAATGTTGCCCTGACTTGTAAATCGAACGCATTTACTATTTCTATCTTGATTTTGGCCACTGATTTCCTGATTGTCCGGGGAAATAACGAGTGTGTGTATCTATCCAAAACAATAAATCTCCCTCATCTTATCTTTGTGGTCTGACCTATCCAAATAGTGTGGGGCCATAATAATTCCTTTAGCCATTAAACTCGTTTGTTCTGAACCTTTCTTAAAGTCTCATTCTCGCTTGTTCTCTTCGGATCTCAAGTGACTCCAAAACTATAATTCCTCTGAAAGACCTGTAACACTCGTCGTCTTCTTATCGTGAAAATGTTTGACGAATCTGGAGTATTTTCTTTGGACTTTATTTAATTCGTTTTGACAAAATGTCTCCCAAGGATCACAAATACTCGCGGCTTATTCCAAATGTGGCCTAACTTGAGAGAAATGATCAAAACCCATTGTCACCTAGAGTTCGTGATTTCATCCTTAGTTTTAGTTTCAGACCTTGATTCATCAGGTGAACGTTAATTAGGGACAACATCGACGTCCTGTAAGAGGAAAAATTTTGCACAGTGAAAAAATTTCGCTTGGAACCTATAAGATTAAGTCATCCTCTTGTGCTCCTGAATATGTTTAGGCATGTCTTTTCTTTTACGACAGCGAGGTCGATAGGGTGTACTTATCAGAGCCCGATTGAAGAAAACGAATAAATAAATATCGACCTGGGAATCACGGACTGAAGGGTTTAATACCTCCGATTAGGGTTTCTCTACATGAGTCCTAATTTATTTAGGCTTTGTACAATAAGAGCACATTCTGGACTTTTACATCGGACTTTCAACAGTATAAAAATACACAAGATTAAGAACACCCATCTCCTAGGCAAAGAAAAACCCATCCAGACGCGAATTGGTAAGGGAGGACGGTAACCCGCCGCCACCGAGACCGATAAAAAGAATCGCCCAACGTGGGGCTCGAACCCACGACCCCGAGATTAAGAGTCTCGTGCTCTTCCGACTGAGCTAGCCGGGCTATGGAAATCGTAGGTGAAAGTATTTACTAGAGTTGTGCGTACACGGCTAGTACATGCCTCGGCAGAAGTTTCCGGTCATTACCTGGCATTGGATTGTGCCGCAAAATGGCAACAGCATAGGGGAAAAGGTTCCCGACGGCAGCCATGCTGTGCGGGTCTCCACGGCTGAGAGGTCCCGATAACTGAAGGTGCGGTAGGTTGACTGAGGGGAGTTAATGGGGAAAAGTATCTCATTAACCCTTAGGGTTAATGAGGCCTTCCCCCTCCCCTCATTGAAAGATCTCGTAGTCACGCCATGCCTCCGAAAAGGCTTTGGTTATGGTTTCCCAGGAAGACCTGGTACCCGAAAAATCACTTAAGCTTGGGTGGAGCTGAAGGTGCCCAGAGTGCCTTGCCCGGGAATCGAACCCGGGACCCTCTGGTCAGCAGCCCAACGCTCCACCCACTGGACTACCGCGACCCACACATATAAAAATAGTTTCTTTATATATATATATATATATACTACCTTGATCAAAAATTTCCCGGAATTTATTCAGAAAATTAAAAATACAAGTTTATTCATCTAAATCTATATTGTCCCCTTCAAAGTAATCCCCATCGACTGCAACACACTTATGCCAGCGCTTGATCCAATCCTCGAAACATTTTTTATATTCGGTTTTCGGTATGTCCATCAGTGCTTCCTGCGATTTTTCCATTACTTCCTCTCGGCTGCTAAAACGCGTTCCCCGTAATGGTTTTTTAACTCGATTGAACAGAAAGAAGTCACAGGGAGCCAAATCAGGTGAATTCGGTGGCTGTTGGATGGTATTTGTTGCATTTTTCGTCAAAAAATTACGAATAATGATAGCACTGTGCGACGGTGCGTTATCATGGTGCAAAATCCACGAGTTTTCTGCCCACATTTCTGGTCTCTTTCGGCGAATTGCTTCACGCAAACGTCTCATAACGCCCAAATAATACTCTTTGTTTACTGTCTGGCCTTCTGGCAAAAATTCATGATGCACTACACCGTTGTAATCCATGAAAACCGTCAGCATTGCCTTCTTTTTTGACTGAAAACGACGTGGTTTTTTTGGTCTCGGCTCATTTGGTGAACGCCATTCACTTGCCTGATGTCTGGATTGCGTGTCGTACTCATAAACCCACGTCTCGTCTCCAGTAATGATCCTTTTGATGAATGTGGGATCGGATTCAGCCTCGCAAATCATGTCTTTTGCGACGTCAACACGGTCTCTTTTTTGCATGAAATTGAGGTCTTTTGGCACCAACTTTGCTGCTACACGACGGAAACCCAAATCATTAACCACAATGTCTTGGGCGGATCCATAGGCAATGTTCAAGTCCTCCGCTATTTCTCTGATGGTTAATTTGCGGTTATTGACCAACATTTCTTTTACTTTATCAATTTTTTCACCGACTTTCGATGTCGATGGTCTGCCACTGCGTTCATCATCTTCGATTGACTCACGACCACTTCCGAACCGCTCGTGCCACTGGTAAACGACCGTTTTTTTTAGAGAATCGTTGCCGAAACACTTTTCCAACATTTCCAACGTCCGTGCGCCACTAAATCCGTTTTTTACGCAAAATTTAATACAAGTTCGTTGTTGCAAATTTAAATCCATTTCTGCAATTGTGAAAAATCGCCAACACACACAGAGATAGATGTACTCTTGGCTACGTAACTTTTGCAAATGTCAAGTTATGACACTAAGATTTAAAGGGAATATCAACAACAGATGTACCAATTTAACAAAAAAAACAGAACTCAAATCGGAACGATGGGAGCGCCACACGGTGGTTATTCCGGGAACTTTTTGATCAAGGTAGTATATATATATATATATATATATGTATGTATGTATATATATAATGTATAACACTTAGCACTAGTGGACACAGACAAAAACACAGAAACACAAAAAAGAGACTCACTATTTTTCGAATTTTCGGTGGTCGTTGCCACCTTTATCAAGGAAGAGAGGGACAGAACTGAAGGGAATACGGGGGCTGGAGCGATGGATGGAAGGGGAAGGTGGGGAGAGAATTCCGAAGGGACGGGTTTGGAGTGGCAGCGTTAGAAGGGTGGGGAAAATGTAGAAGGTGATGGGGGTGGAAGGGGGATGAAAATATAATTAGAGCAGGGTAATTAGTGCCTAATATTGATTCCTGGCCAGTTCCAGGACTCCAAGAGCCAGATGAAGGATTGCTCTAATGTCTTGAGTTTCAGTGGAGGATCAGAGGGTGGGAGGGATGCTATGATGGATACACTATAGCATTTATCAAAGGGAGTGTTGTTTTCGGAGGCGTGTTTGGGGATAGGGAGCATATCAATTAAGGAAGAGTTTTTGCATGAGGCTCGGTGGTTGTTGATTCTGATATTGAGGGGTGTGGTGGTCTGCCCAATATAATAGGCAGGGCAAAGTTGGCACTTCAGCAGGTAAACTACATTGCTAGATGTGCAAGTAGAGGAGGGAATTGGTGGGAGAGAGTTAAAAAGCGGGTGGGAGGGGGATGGGATTTTGGTTTTGAAAATAGGGCATGTTTTGCATCTGGGTTCATTGCATGGCGTTGGAGTGGTTTTAGGACGGGTTGGGGATTTAAGGAGTGGATTTGTTGATTTGAGGAGATCGGATAGGTTGGCGGGGCGTTTTTTCCCAAATGCCCCTCAGTTACTTTCAAACTTTCAAACTACAAAAATTCTGATATCGATTCGGTCGATACCAGAAGTTTTTCAATTGATAACATGAAGTTGCATATAAATTGTTCCCCATATTTACGGCGCACATACTTCCTGTGAGCCATTGCACTTTTGGGGATTACCGGGTTTAACATTTCTCAATGGATTAATACACATGGTTTGTATAAAAAGTATCAGGAAAAGTTTCTATAGTAACATAGATTTATTTCAGAATTAGATCCAATGCCACAAACTTCTTCAAACTATATCCTTTGGGGGTCGAGACACTTGTGCCAGCGCCTTTCCCACGGATCCCCGTCAAGCGGATGCCGGAAGGTCCTTAAGGGTACGCGTGCAAGATTCTTTGACGGCACTTAAGATCCCATGGTGGTGTCCTTTGAGGGAGGGAAGATTTCAATTTTGGGAAAAGGAAATAAGTCTGCTGGTGCCAAGCAGGGACAGTAAGAGGGTTTGGGGAATCGTCGAGATACCATTGCAGAAGGTCTTCGCAAATAGATACTCGACTCTGCTCTTTGCTGCCTGTCCAAAGACCTTCGGGACCAGTTTACCGCATGTTTTTCGCATTACCAAATTTTCAGTGATATAATGGTGTGTGCACTGTCTTTTTATGTAATTCCATTGCTTGATCTGCGATCATGCGCACTCTTAACCGACGGTCTGAATTCAACACTTCACGCAAACGTCACGAAAATGTTTTTACCAATACTTTTTGTACAAGCCTTGTATGGACTGCGGCGCTCCCGAAACGGTGGGAAATGCCTTGGGATCTCGCGGCGGCGACATGGCTTTCCCCCAATTAGAGAAAGCAGGGGGAGGGGGGGGGCACCCGATGAGAGAGTGGTGACCTGATGCCAAACTTTCGTGCGGTTCCGCCCGCCCGGAGCGTCGCCGTGCGTGTGGGAGAGAGGGAATGGAAGGGAGATGCCGCGGAAAATTTCATCCGACGGAAAAACGTATCCGCTGGGACCTTTACCCTTGAATTACAGCGAACAGAATGTGGATCGCAGTTCCCTTCTCTCCTCTTAAGCTTTTACCTCTTGTCGGTGGCGATAGAGTTTGCTTCCCTTATTTGGCTAAAAAGACATTCTTCCGTACTGACTTGTTACTGCTGCTCTATACGTCTGGGCAATAAATGCGCGAATTGGTGCAATCTGGCGGCCATGACGCGGACTATAGCTTCGCCCACTGGTGGCGCTAGATGCATGAGATCCAATGAGTCGTCTATGTTATGGCGGATAGTCGAGCTGTGCGTATGGTGCCAGTTATGTTAGTTTCCGTTGTCCATGTTTTGCTGCATGCCGTAAATGGAAATTGACAAAATCACGGAGCAACGAATCAACATCAAGTTTTTTAGTGAAGTGCGGTAAAAGTTACCATGAAATTACTGAAATTTTGACAGCTGTATACGGTGATAAGTCTCTGAAGAAAACGTCCGTTTTCAAGTGGATTAAGCGTCTTAAAGATGGCCGACAAGACGTGACTGATGATGCAAGGCCGGGACGACCTTCAACCACCTGCGTTGACGACAACATTGATCGTGTGCGATCCCTTGTCCTTGCCGTAGAAGCCGAGTTCTACACCACAGTTCTCAAGCATTTGAGAGCTCGCGTGCTTCCAAATTTGACTGAAGACGATGGATGGATCCTTGACCATGACAATGCACCTGCACATTCAGCATTGATTGTTCGCCAGTTAATGGCAAAAAATGCAATCACCTTCGTTGATCATCCTCCTTATTCGCCATATCTCGCCCCTTGCGACTTTTTCCTATTCCCAAAATGTATAAAATGTGACGAGGGGACATCACTGGGAAGATGTGGACACAATGAAGCAAGAAACGACGAGAAAACTACAAAGCCTAACTGCCGAGGAGGCCTTCCAAGGGTGCTTCAAACAGTGGAATGGAGAAAATGGAATAAGTGCATAGCAAAGAATGGAGAGTGCTTTGAAGGGAATAACATCGATGTAGACTAAATTTTGAATAACAAAGTTTTATGGTCTCCGTTCGGGTATTTATTGGACAGACCTCTCACGTTTATTTCTTTCCGTTGCATGGGCAGATTTAAAAAAAAATGTTATCGCATCAGTGACAGTTGTATTTCGTGGCCACGCACTTGGATGGAATTCAGGCCTCTCAATTCCCCGCTTCCTTTTTGATCCCCCCTCCTCTCGTGATATTACGTGGACCATTAATTTTACGGCCCGGCCTGACCCCCAAGGGGAGCATGACCGCTTTCCCCCTGGTCCCGGCAGGGGAGTCGCCGCCAGCGCACTAGATGGCGTGGGAATCAACACCGCCGTCTATTCCACCGTTTTCCCACCTTGCCTGGGGAGCCCAAGTGATGTTGGATCTTAATTAAATCCTTCGGGGTCTTTTTACACACAATTTTAACAAGTCGAGTTCGGAAATGTCTCAAAGAACTTAACCGGTGCAACCTGATGCAGTGGGAGTGCAGCAGAGTGTGAGGTATTTTTTAATCAAAAACAATGAAGAAAGAATCAAAACTCTTCGTGCTTCACAAATGGATTTCCACTAAGTATCGGCCACTACCATATCTCAGAAGAATTTTTTATCAACTATTCGTCGGTATTCTGGCGGTCAGAGTTAGTTTTTGAGGATTCTTAAGGAAACATTTTATCGTTGTTCGAAATCATTAGATGAGTTTTAATTTAAAAAGGACTTTTTAGGGCTATTTTCGTCTATAGCATGTGCTGTGATTCTTTTCCTGTTGCATGTATAGTGTAGTATTATGTTTCCTACCGTTCACCAATCATGTATTCTCCTTCCTATCGCACAGCCTTCAGCATCCCAATGTCGCTTTATATGAGTTCCGTCCACTGTATGAACTTTGTTCGCATTTCATCCCAAACTCCTTCTCCGACCTGCCATCGCTTCTTCTTCACTTCTTCCGCTCACAGATCTTTCGACAGCCCTATTTAGAACGATTTCCACTTATAAATAAATCATAAAAGTTTGGCGTGGAAAAAGCCTGAGTCATTTTGTGAAATAGATTAGCTGGCTTCTTTAGTTAGTCGTCTGGCAAATATTTGTGTGGATTTCGAAAACTTATTGCAATACCACAGGTTTCATCATTATGGGTGAATTCATCCCAGGGGAAACTTAATCTAGAGATCCACCATATGTAAAGAAAATGGCTCTCTCGTAAAGAAGTTTCCTCTGGAGTTTACAAAGCTTTTCACAAATCCTCATCGTGTCTTCGATTTCATAGCACTGAGCCTGAAAAAATCGAATTTGACAGGTAAATTTTAATCAGTTTTTTTGTTTATTACGCCAAGTAAATTGGTAATGAGTTATAATAATAGTAAACTCGTCTAATATGCGGGCGGCGACCCTCAAAGGAGGTTCTGGGTCACCTGCTCAAGTAACAACAGCCGGAAACAGTGTAATGGCAAAATATATATTTTTGTAATATTTTGGAATAAATAGCAGATATTTACGATTAAAAATGGGGATGAGCATAAGGATGGACGTAGGGATGAGTAACTGCATTGAAATTTTCGTTAGCATACGTGTATGTTGACATTTATTTATATATTCATATCTACGAAAACGAACTCTCTTCAGCGGCTATACACAAATATTGAAATGAAAAGAAATAATTTACTTTGTAAATCTACCCACTTTATTTAAAAACACGACCCAGGTTTCGACGTTGAATGTTATCATCAGATCAGTGTTTCTTTGTTTATGTAAGTTTTTAACCCTCTCGTATACATTTGAGGTTTATTTATATATATATATATATATATATATATATATATATATATATATATATATATATATATATCGATGATGTTGAAGCACTCACAAGAGCAATATAACATTTGGACGGCACTATAGAACACTAATAAAATCTACAATGTGAGTTTTTCAAGTCATATCTATTTTATTAGTCTTCTATTGTGCCGTCATAATGTTATATATGTATATCTTCAAAATAGAACGCTCCCCGGCGAAGCACAAATATATAAAAACACTGATATAGATTTTTAAAATATGGAAATGACACTCACATTTTGACGTTTCGACGGTGTCCTCTCTTTGTGTTTCTGTGTTTTAAAAATCTGTTTGAGGGTGTGTATATATATATATATATATATATATATATATATATATATATATACACAGTGGCCGTTCGAATAGGTGTTATACATTATTTATATATTTATAAATACACACACATATATATGTAGAAATATATACATATATATATATATACATACATATATATATACATATATATATATATATATATGTATGTATATATATATATATATATATATGTATATATTTCTACATATATATGTGTGTGTATTTATAAATATATAAATAATGTATAACACCTATTCGAACGGCCACTGTGAATGACCGCATCGTGTTTTATCGATCGTTTGGCGGCACGCGAGCGCGTAATCACCCGGCAGGGAGCGCCGCAGATTGGCGTGTCACAGGGGCACAAAGGGAGGGCAGAGCTCCCGAGCCGGAACCGAGGATATTCTCGGACTGCAATAAATGCTCCTTTCGACAAAAATACTCCGGTCGCGTGGAAAACACTCACGATGGAGGGAGTGCGTGCTCGGCAGCCGCGTTCAACGGGACGCAAATGCGCCCCGTAGCACCCACCACCATCGCATTGACCGCGACTGCCCACCAAGAATGAATGAGTTAAGGTATCGACACTTCCGCATCAATGAACTTATTTCAATAATTATTAAAAGAGCAGTTTCACAAAAAATTAAAACTTTGTTTTGGTATTTTATTCGATCAAAATATTGTTTATTTTTTTTTCAAACGACCTCACACACTTGCGTGGCGGACAATGCTTTGTCGGGCTTTAATCTACGCGGATACCTATCCGATGGCAGTCAGAAACGTTTCCGAGCTAACTAATTAACGAGACATGTTTTCTTCAAATTTATTTTTATTTCTTAACTAACACCCAGTCCATGCTTACATCCCTACTTTCACCCCCAAACCCCAGAACACCCCAGTATTAGCTCTTCCCAAAAATACACAAACCCAACGTCCCCTGTCGTCCTATAGTTTCCAGTTACAATTCTCCCACCGAAAGAATCTCCGCATTCCTTGACCACCACCTACAACCACTTGTACTCTCCTTGCCACTTCCTCAACCGTCTAAATTCTGTCTCTATTCCCTCTACACCCAACCTACTTATGGCCACCATCGACATTACCCCGCTTTATACTCCTATTCCCCATGCAGAAGGTTTATCGTCCCTCCGGCATTATCTTTCTCTACGCCCCCTACCCCAGCGCCCCTCGACTGAATTTCTCCTCAATGTTGCTACTTTCGTCCTGACTAAAAATGCATTCTCTTTCCAAAATTGTTTTTACCTACGGACAAAAGGCACAGCGATGGGAACGAGGATGGCACCATCATACGCCAATCACTTCATGGGCCATCTCGAAGAGACTTTCCTGTCACAGCAACCCTTCCAACATATTTTCTGGGTCCGCTACATAGACGTCATTTTTATTCTCTGGACACATGGATCTGAGTCTCTCAATAATTTCTTATCCGCCTCAAATTCATCTTTCACTATATATATATATATATATATATATATATATATATATATATAAACCATAAACACGGTAATCAACCCGAAGGTCGGTTTAGTAGGTGATGGTAGAGATCACCCAGTACTAAGCCCTATACGGCGTGTGAAAATTCACACATCAGGGAAGGGGGGCCAGTTCCTTTCCCTGTGCCGGTTATGGTTTCCCACGACGACCTGGTACCCGAAAAATCACTTTAGCTTGGGTGGAGCTGCAGGTGCCCAGAGAGCCTTGCCCGTGAACCCCTCGGTCAGCAGTCCAGCGCTCTACCCACTGGACTACCGCGACCTTATATATATATATATATATATATATATATATATATATATATATATATATATATATATATATATGTATATATATATGCTTTCGTAGACGTAACACGGAAGTGCCGAATAGTACAATACACAGTAACACACAATATAGAAACACAAAAAAAGAAGAACACTCACACGTTATTTCTTGATATTACGACGGAAACAATCCGTCTTCATCTGAAGATATAGAAGTAATGATATAATGATGATGTAATGTTATAGTTCTATATCTTCAGATGAAGACGGATTGTTTCCGTCGAAATATCAAGAAATAACGTGTGTGTTCTTCTTTTTTTGTGTTTCTATATTGTGTGTCACTATCTATATATATATATATATATATATATATATATATATATATATATATATATATAGATATATATACATATACATATATATATATATATATATATATATATATATATATATATATATATATATATATATATATATATATATATATATATATATATACATGGACGTCCCATTCGTCGGGAAATCTAACTCGCCACATAAAACGCACAACGCGAGGTTGTTTTCTGACTCGCGTGAGAGCTGACTGCGGAACGATTGCGCTCCAATCGAATGGACGGGAAACGAAGAGAGATATCAGAGTGAACAAGTCGCACGCGCCATGGCGCTTTTAATATTGACGTAATCTCCAGAATTTTTATTATCATCGGTAGTTTACCGGTTAATGTAGCTTTTGGACGAACACAAGCTACCAAACTGTACATTGGAAATTCCCTTGTCTCTCTTAGCAAAACACAACCTAAAATCCAACCTTACAATTGGTCGTACTTCAATGTGGCACGGTGCCTTTCTCCCTTCACCCCGTCCAACATCCGTATCCTCTTCTTGCCCTTTACTCGTTTGCCTAACAGTCTCCCCTCTGGTACAGTCTTCAACATCCCACTGCCGGTCAACACCCCCTTCATCCACTTTTCCAGCCTCCATAGGATTTCTGCCAACAAACCCCTCTCATCGCCCACCATACGAAGTACTTCCTCATTTGTTTTCTTCTCGGTCCATTTCACCTTCTCCATTCACAGTGGTTCTTCGAATAGGTGTTATACATAATTTATATATTTTAATGCACACACACATATCCAGAGCCTCCAGTCTTCGTCCTACTTCCTGTTTTAGTGACCATGTTTCCGCGCCGTCCATAAATACACCATCCCGAAGTTTTTACGAGCCCTTTCTTAATATCCTTACTCACCGTCCCTGCCATGAATTCTCTCCTCCGTGTGAAAGCGTCTTTGCCTAGTGCGATTCTTCTTCTTACGTCCCTAATACTTTTTGTAATACCCCAATTTTTGTGCAAAACACTTCCGAGATTCGTTAACTGTTCCACCTTCTCCAGTTTTTGCCATCATTTATTAATGTTCAGCACACTCTCTATTTAACTCCTTCCTCTTTCTCTAAAATCGAATAAGCATTGTTTAATTTCCATTTATTCTCATTCCATATGCATGTGTATCGCACCGACTTTCCAATTACCCCAGCAGAGTTTGTAACCCCTTTACCGACTGACAAACTGTAGTTTCATCATCCGCATTTCGGATTTTATGGATTGTCTGCAGACTTTCATTCCTATCTCCACGTTTTCCTGAATTATTTGTTGGCAAATTGAATAGTTTTAATGTCAGTCCTTCCC
The DNA here is from genome assembly GCF_022747635.1 of Hetaerina americana. Taxonomy (NCBI): domain Eukaryota; kingdom Metazoa; phylum Arthropoda; class Insecta; order Odonata; family Calopterygidae; genus Hetaerina; species Hetaerina americana. The sequence goes on from NW_027286985.1 coordinate 106,002,897, forward strand.
TTCAGGGTGAGGAGAAGTTTTAGATGGGAATTGAAAATTATTCGATTGCTCTGCGGGTCTCGTGAGAGGCCTCGAATTAATTAATTAGCATGAATAACCTATGTGGGCTGCGTGAAAAGGGTGGCGACCCACCTGGAATACACGAAAAACATGGAAATTTCATGGATTTTGAAATTGTTGTAAAACACTTCGAATACTCTCGAAAAAAAGAATTTCGAAATTTTTGTTCAATTTACGGCGAGATCTTTTTTTGTTACTATTTACGCGCAAATTGGCTCTGATTTCAGTGATGCCGCCTAGTGCCGACTTCTCTCCCGCTTGCCTCAATTTCTCGTTCCTCATCGACCCGCGGGCATTGTTCACAGTCGAACCCGAGCTGAAGCCGAGAGGCGTCACAAAGTAATTTTTAATGTCAACGTATTTCTACTCATGTTTACCTTTTCGAGTTGATTTAAATGTGTATTCTGAATATGATTCTCATTGAAAAGAATTTTGTTTTCAGTTGATACTTGTCTGATTTTTTTACGGCTATGTTTTTATTGCGCTTTGATGAGCTTATTTTTGTTTTAAATTGCGAAAAAAACCTGGAAAAATGACAAGTTTTGGTCTGGAAACACTAAAAAAAGTCCTGGAATTTTGTTCTTGGTTGTTTTTTGGGCACCGTAATTAAATCAACCCTTCCTTTGCCATCCCTAGCTATTCTTTTTTTTTCGCTCCTTCCATTTAATTGTATCCAAATTTTAACGGAAACCAAATCCCATAAACCTCCAATCTACATTCGCCGTCTCTCCTCATCTGTGAATTTCGAAATCATGCAAAAGAGTTCTGATTTCCATAAAAAAGTTATGACTGATATTTTTTTTCTCTTGTATGAGATCCCTGCGCTCAACTCCTTGCCTTTTGGTAGTTGAAAAGTTGTAATAACGTGCGTTATGCTTGCTGTTCAATGTTATCACCTTTTCAAATATTGCATTGATTGACAAAAATTGCCCCTCCAACGCAGCCGGTTACTAGTTTGGTCCGAGCAGTCAGAGCTGAAAGACATGCATTTGCGTGAAGTGTGTTTTTCGAATTTTTAACACGGCAAAGACACGATCAAACTCCACCATGGCAATGCCCCCAGCCACACGTCCTTCATTTTTACCATCTTCCCGTCTCGGAGCTTCACCTCGGTGGTACCCCAGCCCCCTTTCAGTCCCGACGTGGCTCCGTGCGACGATTTTGGTTCCCCGACTGGAGAGAGAGCTGTAAGGAAAGCATTGGGAGACCGTGGAAAATTCCCGTCTAGGGGTTTCAGGGTGCCTTCCAGGCGTGGTAGATATGTCTCCGCGAGTTTATAGATGGGGGGGGGGAGAGTATTTTGAAGAGTTTCAAGCAATTTTACATGCACAATCAATGAATCTATTTTTCCCAGAGAATCCGCATTACTTTTAGAGTGGAGCCTGTATACGGTGTTCCGCAGATGACTGCAAAGGACCTCCAACAACAACCATCACCTTCTTAATGGGCAGTAAATTCTATAAGGCTTTATTGCATTATAATACCATCGACACGCATATGCAGTTATTATTTGGATATCCAGATGTTTAGATATCAAAAAAGCATTGACTGAAGCGAATAAACATTTTTTTCATTCGCCATACACCTGGGGTATTATCCGAAATGAACTACAATATATGAATTTGCAAAAGAATTTTGATGAATGTTTGATTCGTCCCAAGCAAGTTCACCGTGCATTAAATGGTTGGTCTAAAAAGTATCGGGAAATTTTTCGGAAAAATAGAATTATTTAAGATATTGCTATAATGCCTCCAGATTCTTCAAAGTACGATGCGTCCTTCCAGCGGCTTTCCCAGCGTGTGACGCTGCACGCCAGGAAAAAAATTGTTACCGGTTCTTTTTATTCAAACCCTGTGCTTTGAGACAACCACACAGAAGTCTATTGGACTTCAATTATTATTCAATTAACTATTGGTTTTCAATATGGGGATCGAGATTACAAATGCTAAAATGTCCGGAATATCAAAATAAACTCTTAATAAATGATACAGTACGAATATTTTGGTTTTAAAATGAAATGCACGGTAATATTCCAAAGTGCATTGATAAAAATTTCACTTCTTTAAATGGACATTTTTCGAAATTTCGGTTTCCGGTGCATTGAAGTGTTCTTTGTATTGATGCGTTCATTTTCGGACGTCATTAGCCACTAATGCTGAGCGTCAATGGCCAAGGGTAATGCACCACCATCTGGGTTGCCTACGCTACCGTACGTAACCAGAGTGATAATAAAACGTGGGCGTCTCCCCATCCCTCCCTCCACTCCTCCTTAAACCACTCGCACGCAGCCTCTCGTCTTTTATTTCCCATAAACGCCCAGCGCACACAGCATCGAAGAGCATAGCGTCGTCCTCTCGGCAGAGGGGGAAGTGAACTGAGAAAGAAGACTGCTCGACTTCAAAGGGATTCGCTGCTTTCGGATGCTGCGGCGTGTGCCTCCCGGACATTTATTTTTCAACTGCCTTCAGTTTTCTTCGCCGTAAAATTTCTCCCCTGCTTGGAATAAACATTTGTTCCGTTTTCTCATATCGCCGTCTCGGGCTGTACAGCATTAGAATTTTTAGATGCGGCTAAAGTCCCTTTTGAACCGAAACTTAACCAGGCTCGTCTTTTCCGAGACGAAGGATATATAGTTTTCAAGGTATATGTTAGCACAGAGAGATTATCTCAGCTTTCATTACATCGGCTGATAATCGGATTGGTTGTTAATGAGTTTTATGCTTTATTAGATGGTCTGTTCAAAAAAGAACCTCCGTCTTCCTGTAGCGTGAGAAGTATCGGAGGGAGCCGAATGGTCGCTGTATTGACTCACACAGCAGGTCACTACGCCTCGACCTGCAGCGGTGGTTGGAAGGTCGCGCCGCTCTTCGTTTGTTTGCGATAGCGAGTCAAAATGAACAATGCAATTGAAATTCCCACCCAATTTGAAGTCCGTTCTGTGATAAGGTTTTAACTGAAAATAAAAAAAAACTTCAAATCTGCTGAAATTCATCATTGGGAGATTTGTGTTGTGTACGGACCAAATGTAATAAGAGTTGTGCGTCAGTTTTGTCGTTCGTTGAAGAATGAGCGGACAAATGTCGATTATGATGGCAGAAGTAACCGCCCCCGGCTGTGGGGAACAATTGAACTGCACCTGAAAATTGAGGAAAATTTCATGAAATCCGGCGATTTAAGATATCTCAAAATCTTTAGAAAGTTTTCCAAAGACGACTCTTTTGCATGGAAATATGACTATAACGTTGGGCTACCTCATATTTTGTGGTCGTCTTGACGAGAAACTTCAAGATGCCAACGTCATCGGTTGGCCACGATCTTAGGTGGTAGCGTTATATGCTGAAGGCATTTGAAAACTGGTTCAGAGATATGACCAATGTTTATATCGGTTTGGCGAATATGTATAAAAATAGTAGAGATATGTGGTTTCAAGACGAAAATAATAAATATTTTCCATCTGTTCCAATGTATTTTGTACAGCATAACGGAGGTTACTTTCTCGAAATCCCGCGTATTTTCGACGTCATGTTTTTATGGAATCCCAAAGTGCCATGGCCTTTACCTTTAAGGACTTAACCAAGGCCAGCCGAAATAATTCTGGGCACATTTGTGCTGGTCCGAGGAGTCCATTGAGGATTAGGAACACCGAGCCTGCTCAATCAAAGATTTTAGGATTAAACACGAAATCCTTGACCGCAGTTTGGTGTCGTCCTCTCCCGGTGATTCGTCCTAGGGGAAATCCGTTGTGACCGACCAACATATCGTATGGACATCCTCAGAGGGATAAGATACGAAGAATATGCCCTCGTCGTTTATGCGGCTATCTCTCTAGATTTTGTCATCTAAACGTTCTCCTTTCTAATTATTTCTGTGGTAATCTCTTAATCACAAGGTATTCACATTCACGTTCAGAGATATGAAAATTGTTTAAATATCTTTTGCGAATATGCATGACTTAGTAGAGATATGTAGTTTTAAGGTGAAAATGGTATTTTTTTTGTATTTATTCCTGTGTATTTTCAATAGCATAACTGAGGTTAATTTCTGGACAGCCCTCGTAATACGAATGGTCCGGGTCTTGGATTCTGTAGTACTCCAACTCCATAAGAACACGTCAGTAAGCAGTTGAGAGAAATAACATCACAGTGTGAAATGTTGTGATTTTTCGTCCACGTGAGATAGAAAAACCAGGTGCGAGGTCACGGTGGGGGTCAGATCTCATTTTGTGGAAGCAAGTTTAAATCGATATCTGGACGTCAAATTCCATTATCGAGTCAATTACATGACTAAAAGTGTATTTTATTCTCTCTCCCTCCATTTTATAGCTCTACGCTATAAGTACAACTATGGAAATTTCGGAATTTCAATGGAGAAGAATTAAGCTTAATATCACGTAAATATTTAGTTTGAAATGCTATTTGCAAAGAGCGTCAAAAAGCTAAAGGAGAACCTGCCAAGGTTACAATAGTATTTTCTGGTGCGCTCGGGCGATAGATTTCAAGTATTCAGGATTTTAATTTTTTAGCGTAGAGATTTTAAGCGTGGTTAACGAAAACGTTTGTGTTTTTTTCACTGCGATTTTATTAGAATTTTGATATTTTTTTATAATAACATCCGCGACAAATTCCTCGGCACTGCGGGAGATGCCCCGGCGGTAACTTTTAACGGATTCACATATGCATAATAATCAAATAATTACGCTAAATATGCATTAAAATGCAGGATTATCAAAGTGTACAAATCATTCGCCTTGACCGGGATCCGGGTTCGAATCCCAGTCAAGGCGAATGATTTTAACACTCTCGAAATTCTGCGCCTCCATGACAAAGGCAACTTGTCCAATGTATTTCTTATCCCTTAAGTGGGGGAGAGGAGGGGGTGGCACCACTTGGAAGGTTTTTTCTTATCGATGGAGTGGTGGATACTACACTGGAGGAGCGATATTATACAATGGGCACTCTTGGTTTATATAGCCTTGGACCACTTTCAAGAATTGAGTATACCTCCTCTAAAATTTCACATTCATCGATGTGTAAATGTATACAAGGTTTGTATAAAATGTATCAATAACAATTTTTTCCTGGCGTGTGCGTGGATTGCTGGATTCAGACCGTCGGTTTAAGGGTCCGCATGATCGCAGTTCGTATTATTGGCATTGATAAGATGACAGCGCACACACGATTACACTTTCACTGAAAATATGGCGATCCGAAAGATCTGCGCTAAACTCGTCCTCTCGAAGGTCTTTGGACGGACGACCAAGAGCAGAGTCGAGAGTGTCTGCTTGAGAAGACCTTCTGCAACGACTTCGCGACGATTCCCCAACCCCCTTACAGTCCCAACTTGGCACTGGCAGACTATTTCCTAGTCCCTATTAAAGTTAACTCCTCCCTCAAAGGATACGACCATGCGACCCTACAGGTGCCGTCAAAGAAGCTTGCACGTGCTCGCTAAAAAACCTTCCGGAATTCAAAGCCCACCATGGAGCCTTAGAGTTGTGGGAAGGCCGCTGGCGTGAAAAGTGTGTAGACTCTCAAGGGTTGCACTTTGAAGAATTTTGAGGCATTGTAGTAATATCTTAAATAAATCTAATGTAAATCGTCATTGTCAATTGTTTAAATCCTGGCGCTGTTTGAGACAGTTTTTTATGCCTTTTTCCTTTCGCAACCCTACCAACTGCTTCAGCACGCTGTCTAGTTTTGGCCATCCTAATGGAGCGTCGGATGGTATTCTCACTTTTCGTTTGCTGTGCTTTTGAATATCGCTTACTTTTTCTCATTTGATAATCATTCTTCTTTCGTTAATCCATCTTAAATTCTTAGATTCCTCTCCTATAGAGAACGGACGTTGATTCCGAACTCCTTACCCTCACTGCTTCCATTCAAATGACGCATCCGTATTGAGTGATAGACGCCATTTGTCTGTCGGGGTTCCCTCTCAAAGTATGTAATGCAGTTTTTCTAATAATGTTATTTGATAAAAATATTTTTCCTAATAAAATTATTTGTAAACTGAAATTTCTATATTAAATATTTTTAAGATTATTAAATATGAAAATTTTCTCAAAATAATTTAATTATTTATTTATAGTATACGATTAATACATAGTAATGGCATTAGCGAGTAGGGTTATATTTTCTAAGGTTCGATTTCTAATCTTATAAATATAATATTTAGAAACAATAGAACCCTACCCAACTCTTGCATTACATTCTCCAACTTTTAGGACATTTCCAGTACCAGCGACATTTAAAACGTTTACCTTGTAGTGAACAATGTTGGGTGTCGGATCCATGTGTATTATACGCTTATTATATGCTAAAATTTAAAAAAATACATTATTAGAAATTGTGGTTTGCAAAAATTGCATTGGAGATCAATGCAACAATTTCAGAGTGTAAAAATCATTCGCCTTGACTGGGATCCCAGTCAAGGCGAATGATTTTTACACTCTGAAATTGCTGGATTGAAATGCACATTAGCGGATGACTCCGTTAAAAGTTACTGTTGCGGCATCTCCCGCAGTTTCTTTGGAATTTGCATTGGAGATGTTGATCGGGAAGGGTCTGTCGATATTCTATAATGATTTAGTGCCGTACAGCTTTTTCCGAGGGTATGTTTTGTGTTCTTCTAGAATGCCTTTTTGATATTTGCTCTCCGGATTCTCATTTTGCTTTATCCATCGCTTCAGGTTTTGCGTACCATATTGCATTTTAACTTTTTCCTTCGGTTGTAAAATCTAAATGCCCCATTCTGGCCTTTTGATAGAGACCATTGTATTTGTGATGTTTTAAATTAGGTAAATTAAACTTGAAGTTGGTAAATTAATTCAAGAACTTCCGCTAAATTAATACTGAATCTCTAATCGTTGATTTACGGCTACAATGATTAACAGATTTATTTGAACGTTTCGTCCATGCTTGTAATCTATGGATCCATTTGAAAATAAAATACTTTTTTTGTTTTCCAGATTAATAGGTACCCGAACTCGTCTCCTCGGACTGGTACTTAGTGCCGACCGCGTGGAATTTGGTCATTACCTAAAAAATCAAAGTTTTTTTTATTTATTTTGTCGAACGTTTATCTTTTCTGTCGCTTTTAAAAGCAATTCCAAAAGAGTCTTTCATTTAGCGCTAGATTTTAAATCTTTCGTGAGTTGTAATTAATGAGTCATATTGCGTGACTTATCACGCGGCGAATGGCGTGATGGAAATCGACCCCCTGGGGGGTCTTAGGGAATTTATTGGCGGATGCGAATATTAGGGGTGTCGGAGCCCACTTTTTCGTTATCCCTACACACCAATTTAATGCTTTCCACGTGCCGTGGGCCTTAAAAAAGGATTCCACCGAATTTTCGGCATTTCATCGCAATTTCATTTTGATACGTGCGTATCCACGATCTCACTTTATCATCTATGCAGATGTATCTTTCAAGTGCCTTGTCGTCCATGTTTTAATCTACGAGGATAGTTAGAAGGGTTCTCGGAATCACCACCAGATTTCACTGCTAGCGCAACGAGGTACCCACGTAGTAATAGGTAATCCTTTATAAGTAAACTCGTTACTCGTCAGTGCTCTGGGATGAGATCTGTGGTACTGGCACCTCTCTGTTGTTGTTCCCATGTAGTGGTTTTATTATCATTCTTTAAGAAACTCCTTATTAGTGAAGACATTAAAGATGCTTACCAATTGATTCATGGACAAAATAGTTGCCCAAAGTAAGCTTGAGTAAGGATTGTGTGGTTACATGATTGCGTAAGATTTAATTCCCGCATGACGTTTCCATTTTTTTATAAATTCAACTTTTAGGCGGATATCTGGAAACGCACTATTATGAATGGAAAAATGGTTTTTGGCGATTTTACATTTTCTGGTCCTAAAGGTGATTTAAAATAAGTACTAGTTGTAGTGGAAAGGACAAATTTAGCTTCTTACAGACTCTTCTTAGACTGACTATATTGATAGTAATTTATATGAACCTAAACGTTGGCATGTGTGAATGAAGTACGAGCGGTGACCAGAAAGTAACTTACGTTTCGGCCTAGTGTGGCGGCGGGTAGGGATCTTGGCCTCTAAACGCCCCTTCACTCAGTACTACGCACCCTGCCGAGGTAGTGTGAGCAGACAGACTGTGGTTCTTCTACTTTGCTCCCATTGCGAACTGTTAAAATGTCAGTTTTGATAGAAAATTCTGCGAGTTGCGAAGTGTGGTATGTGATCAGGTTTTTTGCTGGCAAAAAAAAACACAAGACAATGGAAATTCATGGGCAACTTTATAAAAGGTTGTACGGAGACGGAATAAATGTGTGAAGGTGGAGTGACGGGTAGTGGTGCATTCGGTTTTTTTTAAATGGCCACATCAACAATATTCACGATGAGGGCCGCAGTGGCTCAGCCTTATGACAGATGAACTGACCGCGAAACTCAACGAAAAAATCCATGGAAATCGCTGATTTACTGTTACGAATCTCTCGCTGGACGTGCTTTGCAACGAAGTGCTTAGACAGTGACGCATGATTGCAGTCTGGTGTAAACAGGTGATTAGAATGTAAGGCGTCAGATTTCATCCGAGACAGAAATGAAAAGCTTTTGTATATCTTAATAATAAATTCCTCAATTCAAATGGCGACTATGTCGAAAAATATTTGAAGACTCTACCTTTCACATGTGCATGATAAAACTTTGCCTAGTCGATAGGTTCATATTTTATTTAAAAATGTTAGTTGTTTTCTGGACATTACTCGTATACGTCGACTAAATCCTTAGTAAATGATTCAACAGTGAGATATCTCGTGCGCATGATTAGACGAGTATTTTTGAAGCGTAATTAATCTGAATTTAAAAGTTTGTTTTAACGCATGAATTATCGTTCTTGGCATTTAGCAGGGATAGCAATTGAGCATGGAGAGTATACATTAGCTCTATTTTTAAGCGTCAGATGTACTCATAATTTCGGCCGAGGCCATAACTGTAGTCACACATTAACTGGGCCTTAACGTGATATTCACCGCGTTCCCCCTTTGTCCGCATTTCAGCCGAAGGAACGTGGATACTCTCGGTATTCCTGGGAGATCGTTAAACCTTCTGCATTTTTTCGGAGCCCCGGGGCGTTTCGCGCCTAAGTTGGCGACGTCGAGTGACATGAGTCGCGTGAAATGACGACGAGTACCCTCCACGGCACGACTATTCACATGCTTGCCTTACTCAAACATTTCATGGAAGAAAAATACATTGCGTAGTCTTTCAATTCGCAGTGGTATGATTGACTCAAGCATTTCATTCTTCTCTCTCTCTCTTTGGATAGTGCATATTTTTCTCGCGTCTATTCTTTCTCACCTCGTCAAGTAAATGTAATCGTTTTACTACATACGAGGGTAGGCCGAAAAGTAATGCACACATGCTTGTAGACCACAAAGAAATTGCAAGATCGGGCAAAAAATACATTCAATTCTGCAATTTCAAAATCATATATTTACTTTTCAACATAGTCACCATTAAGGCTAACACATCTCTCCCAACGTGTAACAAGATTTTTCATTCCGTCACTGAAAAACTCCTCCGACTTTTCTCGAATACAAATAAAAATCGCAATGCGCAAGATCGGGGAAGGAGTGTTTTGTTTGTTCTCGTCTGTGAGACGGCGTGGTACCCATCATGCTCAGATTTGACGGTATCCCAATTGTTCAATAATGAAGCCGGCACACACCTTGAATATTCCAATATGGTTTGTGATAAGCCTTTGAGTGATTCGCTGGTCACTTTTTAATCAAATCTTCGACGAGTTTGCGATCTTTGTCGTCTGTGGCAGTGATCGGACGTCCGCTGCGTGTTTCATCAACAATTATGGCTTTTCCAGGCTCGCAACCACGGAATTATACTATCCATCGAATTACAGTACACCTACTTAACAGCATCGGCGCCGCGAACAGCCTTTAAGCGACGATTAATCTCAATAGGAGTCACTTTTTCAGCATTTAAAAATTCCATAACAGCACGCTGTTTAACTCGCGTTGCCATAGCACCAGAATACGTATACATACTTCCGATTCTCGAAATACACTGGATGGACGCAACGACCTCAAACCTGCGCAAGCGTGTTGAGGGGGAATGTTACTTCCACGTGCCACCAGGAGAGCTTCTGAAGGTCATTTCGTTCGCGCTGAACAAGCATGCGTACATCAGCCTACTCTCGTATCAAGATGTCTAGCCTTTTGTTGCAAGACCCTAAAATATCTCTCTTGTCTCACGATGAGCGAAATTCGTCTTTTTTTGCAGGGTAGTGTTCCATATAACTTCCCTCTCTACGTACACTTGCTCGCAACCCACTTTGTCTGTCCATGGATCACCAGAATCAAACTCCATCATCGGATTTCGATGTAATTCATCCTTCTATTGTGTGTCAGTGATCCAGGTTGTGCTCCATTCAGAGCTAAAACCCAATGCGAAAAGTTCGTCTTGCTTCCTGGCTTATTACTAGAGAGCGCCGAAAGGGTCTTTCGACCTTTTGTCGCCAAAGAAATTTCTCAAGATATCCTAGTGAATATCAAGGAATTCTTACAATTGAAGTTCACGGGGAAAAAATAAAAGAAAAGAATGTTTTCCAACTTTATTGCCTCTAGTGACATTTCTTTAGTAAATAGGACTTTTGGAAAACTTTCTCATGATTATGCCAGAAATTCGAGAAATGATTACATTATTTTTAATATTTTTTGCGTAACATATTTGTATGTGCGTAGTCATTTTGAAATTATACTATGTCTATTTATGTCTATGATGTATACGCGCCCTTGCGAAGGTTTACTGTATAATGAATATACATGTATAAAAAACAAAATTATTCATCTCAGTGAATTGAATACCATATTCCCTATTTCAATTGCTTTTTGATTGCTTTTAGACTTCGATGTCTTCGACCAACACTTATACTTATTGCGATTTTAGACCTCGAACAGTTCGTCAACGCATGGAGAAAAAAATGCTCCTGTCTCACTGCCTTCATTGGCCACGCAGTTGGCCCGTTAATTTTCAGTCGCCCTTCTCGTGATTCCTCTCCCTTTCGTCTGAGACGAGTAAACCATTTTCTTGGTCATCGATTCCTTTTGATGCCCTCCTACATTTATTGTTGACCGCACGGCGACATCTAGATTTACATCCGCAGTTGGCGGTTGTACTCTAACGATGAATCCACGTCATCTATGAAAGACTCCCAAATCCATTGAGGTGGGGCAAGGTATAGAGCATAGTGTAGCTCAACGTTTCTCCCGCGTTGGTAGCGCTCATATTCAGTGGAGAGACTCGCTGCGACTCGTGAGAAACGTTAAGCCATAGAGCGTGGTCCTTGAAGTCGGTATTCCCCGCCGCCCAACGGTTTTCTCTTTGCCGATCAAACCAATATATGTACAGGGAACAACATCGGCATGCATTGTGTGGTTCGTGAAGGAATTCTGAAGTATTTTATTCTTTTTCGTTACAGATTTCAACGAGAGAGTGGGAGGATTCATATTCGACTGCACGACTAAGGTGAGTTTGAAATTCTGCCTTATGATACGGTTTCGATGATTTTTCTTATAGGCATCAACATGTATCAATTTTGTGGCGTCACAGCGCTACTCTTTAGAAGTCTTCTCTCCAACTGACGAAGGTGACGTGGTCGCCGGAATGTTTGAGTATCAATTTCTCCGTGCATACTTTTTGATAATTCATAATTGAATGGTTGGTTTTTATTAAATAATAGATGCATAAAAGTAAAAAAGTTATGCTTTCCAAAGTGGTCTTAAAAATTCCTTCGATTTTGTATTGGCGTGAAGAAACCGACCTGTCCGTGACTGCACCGCGTGTGTTCACCAAGCACACCTCCCATCCCCTCCACACCCTCGTAATGCGTATTGTTCGATGGGTCGTTGGGAGTTGACCCTTCCTCACCAACGCGACCGTGGTGAGTCCACACTTCTTCCTATCCCAACCCCTGGGTTTCCCTCTCACCCCCACACACTTGTGCCGCCTCTATCCAACCCCCACCCCCATGCGCTCTTTCCATTCCTCCTTTCCTCCCTCCCCCCCTCCCTGGTCAGTCTGACCCTGAAACACAAACCCTTATTATACCAAATAAATACGCGCCTCTACCATTCTATATCCCGTCGGAAAAAAAACTATGCATTCCTCCCCGCACTGAGTAAATGTGATGAAAAGGTCAAAGAGAAATGTTGTCCTTCGCTGGCCTCAATTATAATATGCTTCAAGTATATGGGATCTGCGCGAAGTTAGATTGATTGCCGAATTTGATCGCGTGCAGCGGGGAGAAGCTAGATCTCTGAAACGATGTTATGATAAACTTAGCGGCGTATCCAACATATTAGAGGAGCTAGGCTTGGAATCACTCACGGAGCAGAGGTTAAATTATAGATTAAATCTATTGCATAAATTGGAATTCATTTAGCAGTGATGTTGAAAATGCATTTCGGTGGGCGAGATCGGGTCAATAAAATTAGATAGATTAAGTGTAGAGCAGATTGAATAAATATCATTCAATAAATTCTAATGAGCCTAATGCCATCAAAAAGTGAAAATGAAAAAGAAATAATTTTGAAATATGTATTTTTTCAAATCAATCGGGACATCTCATATACACCCACATTTAATTAAAACATGCGATGTATATTGTTAAGATCCACAAAATATATTTTTGTAGGATTCATTAATAATTAGAATTGCTGTTCATGTCCATTATTGGTAGTAAATTCAGGCGGATCCAGGGAAGTCTCCTCGTAGTATTTCGTCAAATCAGCGAGATACAACTGCTTCCATCGTAGTTCATCTTCGAGTTCATTCAACTCTCTGCTGCGCGTTGACTTGATGTCTCTCGCAATCTTCTAAGTTCAAACCAACCCACCATGTCCTTCTCAATTAAATCTAAAAGGAACACATTTCGGCATTCGAGTGAATCCAGCTTATTCAAAAGCGAAGTAACATTTCTTGCCAATGCTCTCTCCTTCTCTTCCCTTGCCTATTCACGTGCCCTCATTGTCATTTCATATGACCACCGCGCCCATTGGTAATTCATTTGAGCACGGCTCAAATCTTGCTTAACATGCTCCCTCTTTGAGTCCAGTCTCTGGTTGAACTCATCATTGCAATCAGCCTGAAGTTGTTCCTTTGGACGTTGAATAATTTCTCGAACATGTCTAAACTAAACAAGGAAGAATTTGATGCTTAGAATATGTCCTTCATTTAAAAATTAATTCTATAATTGTAATAGGTATGAAAAAGTAATTTTTGAAGAGGTGACTATTTTGAAAACTGTTTTTTATCTGCCATATTGCTTTTTTCATAAATATTGAATGTTTTTTTCTCATATAAATGGCATGAAATTCATTTGCCAATACCAGTTATACATTTGACATCAGCACTACCATCGCTGTGCGTTCAGCAACGCAAAATACTCTGTACTATTGAATTGGGGTCGCGGTTGCTTGGCAACGTGGATGGTCTTTTCGCGGGTGACGACCGTAGTTGCATCGGTTTCCCATCGCGTCTTTTTGTATCTCTCCCACGTGGGATCCTCGGGAAATGTGGACAGGCGGTTCGAAATATCGACAGCGGATATTCTTCGACCGCCGTCACGAGATGGGGCTTCTTCCCCCCCCCCCGAGTCCCCGTCCAACCCCTCCCTCCCGATTCGACGTCATTTTCGCTCGCCTCCGCCGGGCCCGAACACCCCTGCAGAGAGACGACGCGATGCGAATTGCCTCTTGGAATCCTCCTTTCTTTGTTACCGTGCTGCCCTGTCTCGTTTTTCGGAGGCACTTCACTAAATTTTGCGAAGTATTTCTTTGAAAACGCTACTTCTTGGAAAGCTTTCTTGCCGGAACGTCTGCGGAGGAATGCTGAGGGGGATCGGAATTGGTAAGGTTGATATCGTACTGGCTTCCCACCCAGAGAGCTTAGGTTCAAATCCCGGCGGTGTTGAATATTTTTCAGAGGTATCTCGATCCCTACTCGAGGTGCTTTGTGAAGGGCACTTTGAGTGAGTACGCCGTCCGTCGGATGGGACGTTAAGCTGCGGACCCCTTCGGCATTTAGCCTACTCTTTCGTAAAGAGTAGGCGAATGCCGACGCCGGGATTCTCTCCGCCCTTCATCCTTTCCTGCCCATCCCCTATGGTGCAAATGACCTCAGTTGTCGGTCACCTCCCCTAAACGCTACTACTAGGAATGCTGAGAGGTGGGGGAACGTTGAAGGTTGCCATGGCGTAGAAGGGAGTGTGTTAGGCGAGCGGGGAGGAGGGCTGAAGGGAAGAGAAGCTTTATTGACGGACGCGACTGCAGGTCGAATGAACTGAATGAGGGATTCTCGCAGGGCAGCAAAGAGGATGACCTATCGATGCGTATTAGACTATAATTTTTTGGGATTGCCCGAAACCTACCTTCGATAGATAGCTTATTCTTGTGGGCTTAATTTTGAGGCGTGCCTCGGACCTATTTTTTTATTAAAGTCTGTGCCAGAACGTAGATGCCTGTATTTCCTGCGGTCATTTAATATTTTCTTCTGGTAGGGTGTCTTCCTTGCTTGTACTCTCCTTGTAATAATTTTCTTCCGGATTCTTTCATCGCTTTTGGCTGGGCGCAAATGGTGAAACTCTCACACTGATTTTTGTGCATGATTCCCTCTGCCTAATCTATGTCTTGCCCTCTGCTGTTATTTTGGAAAGTGCGAGCATAGTATGCCATTGTGCAATGAATGTCCAGAAAGTAATTTGCATTTTGAAATAAAATATGTATCTAGTTACTAGACAAAGTTTTTATTATTTACATTTAAAAGGCACATTTTTACTTTATTATTTACATATTTTCCATTCAAATGGTGGCATTTATCATAGCGATACACAATATTTTCAATTCTGTCTCTGAAAAAATCTTTTACCTTAAACTTGTCATAGGCAAGCTTCCCTGAACCAATTTAATGCAGTAGACTTCGTGAAATTTTGGGAAAATTAAGCGGGAAATCCGGAATCTATGATTTTTACAGATATTTTCGTTGATTTTCACCGTCAGTTTATCTGTCACAAGGCTAAGAAGATCACCACGGTATTCGTATAGTATTGATATTGGTGCTGTGGTCATTTTTAAACTGAACGCACCCTTAGCCTCACTCCTTATTCACTCCTAATTCCGTCTCCGTACACAAACTCACAAAGTTGCCCATGAATTTCAATTGTCTTGTAATTTTTTGCCAGCAAAACCTTATTACAGATCGTACTCCACCACTCGCGGGATTTTCTATTGCAGCTCACATTTTCACAGTTCGCAATGAGAGCAAAGTAGAAGTAAGACTGTCTGCTCAGGATGCTCTCTGAGTGGAAGGACGTTTCAGGCTGTTCACTGAGTGTAAGGACACCAAGGCACCTAGTGGGTAGGGCTGTAGTAGTCCTCCCCACCACCACGCTAGGCCGAAACTTATGTTATTTTCTGGACAACCCACGTAATTTTTTTTTCAATACCAATAGACCAATATTCACTCTATTATTAGTCACATAAAGTATTGATTGTCATGATTATTAATTTCTCATCTAATTTGCAAAACCTTTCAACGAATTAGCCTCGTTTTCAGATACACGGAATCAGTATGCAGCAATGCTTGTACTTGTTGAGCTGAAAATGATGTGACACTTAGTCGAAAAATCATCGAGAATATTAAAATATGAGATAGCTGGACATGAAAAAGATGGTTCTTTCATGCAGTATTTCATTCCAAAGTGTCTCACTGTTACTGGTTGAAAGTCTGCCGAATTGAGTTGATCTTGCCAGTTGATCAAATACAGTTCAATTGAGGTCCACTTTGGCTTCAAGGCACGTGAATCGTGCATCTCGGTATGTGGATAAACAATTTTCAGTTTTACTCTTGATCTAAGATTGACCCGAATACATTTTTCGCAGATAATTAAATTATTCCCGATATTGATATGTATCGTACGAGGGCCGTCTAGAAAGTAACTTTCTTTTTCGTGTGGCGTGAGAAGTAATGGGGGGAGCCGAATGGTGGCTGAATGGACGCACATAGTAGGTCAGTACGCCTCGAACTGCAGTGATTGCGAAGGTCACACGGCTCGTTACTTGTTTACGACAGAGTCAAGATGAACAATACAATAGGAATTCTTGCCGAATGTGAAGCCCTTTTAGTGATAAGGTTCTTATTGGAAAAAACAAAGAAACTGCTGAGATTCATCGGGAAATTTTTGCTCTCTATGGACCAAATGTGATGAGTGACAAGAGCTGTGCGTCAGTTTTGTCGTTCGTTTAAGAGTGAGCGGACAAATGTCGATTATGATGGCAGAAGCCCCCGTCTGTGGTGAACAATTGAACTGCACCTGAAAATTGAGGAAAATTTCATGAAATCCGGCGTTTTAAGATATCTCAAAATCTTTAGAAAGTTTTCCGCAGATTAATGCGACTCTTTTGCATGGAAATATGACTAAAACGTTAGGCTACCACACATTTTGTGGTCGTCTTAATGAGAAACTTCAAGATGCCAACGTCATCGGTTGGCCACAATCTTAGGTGGCAGCGTTATATGCTGAAGGAATTTGTAAACGTGTTCAGAGATATGACCAATGTTTATATCGGTTTGGCGAATATTTATAAAAATAGTAGAGATATGTGGTTTTAAGACGAAAATAATAAATATTCCCCATCTGCTCCAGTGTATTTTTTACAGCATAACGGTACTTTATCGAAATCCCTCGTATTTTCGACGTCATGTTTTTATGAAATCCCAAAGTGCCATGGCTTTTACCCCAAAGGACTTAACCAAGGCCAGCCGAAATAATTCTGGCCGCATTTGTGCTGGTCCGAGGAGTCTATTGAGGATTAGGAACACCGCGCCTGCTCAATCAAAGATTTTAGGATTAAACCCGGAATCCTTGACCGCGGTTTGGTGTCGTCCTCTCCCGGTGATTCGTCCCAGGGGAAATCCGTTGGGACCAACCAACATATCGTATTGACATCCTTTGAGGGATAAGATACGAAGAATATGCCCTCGTCGTTTATGCAGCTATCTCTCTAGATTTTGTCATCTAAACGTTCTCCTTTCTAATTATTTCTAAGGTAATCTCTTAATCACGAGGTATTCTCATCTAAGTATTCCTTCGCGTGATGTGTGTGTGATTTTCCCTGTAGTCCACCTCCATATCGCCATCAAGAATTTGTCTCCATCTAGGACTACGGTTGGTATAATGCCATATAATCACTTTCCGAGAGCCTGGGTTGGGATTTCGGCGGTGGCGAAGTTTTCATAAGTAGTAACAATCTCTTCTAAAGTGCCATGTGAAGACCATTCAAGCCAGTATTGCGGTCTTAGTATGTGACGTTCGAATTTTTCTTCCTCGGCGCCTTTCGTGAAACGTAAGAGGCTACTGACGACTCTTTTCCCATCCTTTCTCTCCCAAAATTCTGACTCTTTAACTATTACCCCTAAATTCCAAAAGATGAATATCCCTCTTCGTTGATCCTATCAGGTAATCGCTATTAATAATGAATAAATTCAAAATAAAACATAATAGATCCACATATGTAAAATAAACTTCAATGCAACCAAGGTTTAACTGCGGTCCAGCGTCACTAAGCACGAGGGCCTGATGTACCGCAATGAAACCTGAGTTGCATTGAAGTTTATTTTGCATGTGTGAAATGGCAAAGGTTTTATTTTGACATTATTCATCATGGAACAATTACACAATGTTATTCTCGAAACGATAACCGCTAATAAATATCATAATATTTTTATCCAAGTAACTGTTATGGTTTTGAGAATGTAATTTCAAAATTCTTCCTCTTTCTGCGGGTGTAATTATCAATCTCATAAATTCCCTGCGAGTTTTTCTCAACTGATTCTCCCAGTTTCTTCTTTATCGCCGATTTGTGATTCGCATTTCCATTATGGGTTTATGACCTTTTCCGGTTCCATTTCCCCCGAAGAGAGCGTCCCTCTCTGACCGGGAATCTTTTCCGCGAAATTCGATTCGGAGCACGGGCCTTCCCTTGCGGAGGCAACAGCGCCTCCTATTTGTTCAGCAATCTCTCCCCTTCATCTGTTACTTCCTCTCTCCGCTGTACGCTTGGCTTTTGTCTTTGTCGTTCGGATGGCCGTCGGCGGAGGAAGGAGTGCCGGGGAAGCGCCGCATTGCGGCCCCTTCAAGACGATGCTGCCCCCCCCCCCGCCCCTCTTCCGTTCGCCCCCTGCCACACACCCCGTTCGCTCATTCCTACACCTACCTTCCCTCCTTCCTTCCCCCTCCTCCCCTCTCACGCCTCCAAATCCTTTGGGTCCTCAATATCCCCTTTATCCTATACTCACATTAGGGTACACCGTTCAATTTCATTATTAATTGGAAAACTCGCTCCAAATTCAAATTCTTATCCCGTCCATAAGCCCACATTTGATAAATCGAATGATTTATTACGAGAGTAGTTTGAAAAATTCTCGGAATGGAATAGAAATTAACGACTTAGCTCAGTGTAACTTTTTTATTTTTCAATTTAATCTCCCTGTACACTAATGCACTTGGTCCAGCAATTTTCCTTGTCTTGATCCCATTTTAAATCTTAGATTCCTTCAGGCCCGCAAAGCACCCGTCTATTTCGGCTGTTAATTATTTGTCTGGAGAGAATCTCCGTCAATCGAGGAAAATTTTGAGATTGGGGAAGAGATGGCAATCTGACGGAGCCAAATCAGGCGAATAAGGCGGGTGCGGCAACAATTCATATCTTATTGAAATTAAATTTAAAATACTTCGCCTTTCCACATAAATCACTTTTATTACTACCTAGGTTTCGTTATGGTATAACATCATCAGAATTTCCACCAAGTGACGCCAGAGACTGTTTCATTTAATTCTTATCTCAGTTGACGTAATTTTGCCACGGCATCAACACTTGGGTTTTGGCGGGCTTTTTCTTGATGAAGGATGAATTTCTTGCTTGCCGAACCTGGCCTTTTTTTCGTGTATCTTTTGCTGTAGTTGGTCCCGTTGGTTAGTGTATTATTATTCAGTAACTGGGTGAACTCTACCATCTCCGACTAAACCGACCTTCGGGTTGATTACTGTGTTTAATTGTTTGACCAGTGGAATGATAATCCATCAGCAGAATACCTTTTGTATCCCAGAAAACTGAGGCCATCCTCTTTCCGGCCGACCGCATTGCCTTAGCTTTCTTGAGTGGTGTTGCATCAATATGCTAACAAGGCTTCGACTGCTGTTTTGTCTCTGGGGTATAGTAGTGGACCAAAGTTTCATCTGTGGTTACAAACCGGCGCAGAAAATCTTGTTGGTTGCTCAAATATTGTTCAAAAATTTCCATTTTGATGCGTTTGTGACCCTGCCTCCAGATTAGCAGCGGAGCAGAGCATCTACTCATGTAGCAGATAATTTTCTCATATCCAATTCCTTGAGGCTCCGAGGTAACCGACTACCTGACGAAAAACGTCATCGCGGCGATTCCCCAACCCCCTTATGGTCCCGACTTGGCACCAAGAGACTATTTCGTATTCCCAAAAGTGAAATCCTCCCTCTCTCAAAGGACACCGCCATTGGAGTCACAAGTGCCGTCTAAGAAGCTTGCACGCGTACCCTTATCCGGAATCCGCCTACCAGGGAGCCTTCGAGTCGTGGGAAAACCGCTCTGGCAAAAGTGTGTCGACGTTGAAGGGATTTACTTCGGGTAATGTTGAGACCTTGCTGCAACATCTGAAATAAATCTATTTCTCCGAAACTTTTCCCTATGCTATAATACAAACCATGTATACATGCATCTTTTTTAAGCGCCGTTTACAATGAGCACCCCTGCCTTACTCCTCTTCCGAACAAAACCCGTTCCCACTGGCCCAACGATCACGACCCAATTCTCTGTATAAGACGCCTCATGGAAATAAATCCTGTCGTTTATGCTATGTCCCTCTCCACTAGAGGCAGCAGTAGTGACCTCAATACTACTTCGTCATCACGCGTGCCCTTACCCTTCCCAAGCCTAATCGATCATCCCCTAAACGATCACTTTCCCTCTTCCCCATCCCCTTATTGATGATCCGAAGTACCGCTTCAATTGCGTGCTTACTCGAACATTATTCTTAAGAACTTGCATAGTATGACTGCGTTTCCCTTTTTTGGGATTGGAGCACATTGATGTGAAGGAATCCTCCAGTCAATTTCCTACCTCATAAATGCTACCAATTAGTCAAATTTATGCAACTCATCTATTTCTCCCCTCAATTGTTGACTCTCCGTTGCCTCGCACCCCGTCAGCCACGTCACTCCTGTCACCCTTGTAGTTTACAGAATCAATTTATTATTTGTCTATATACCTCTTACTAATTATTTGTTTATATTCTTTTATTTCTTTCACTCGTCTATCTCCTTAATCATCTCGTAGGTCATCCATGGTTTCCTTGTCCCTTTTATTTTAATTGTTCCTAAAGTTTCGGTTGCTGCTTATGATATCTCTTTTTTGATATGCTCCGATGTTTCTTCCATTGCACCCATCTCCGTTTCCTCGCTCACAATTTTCTCTACAGCCCTGTGCTACCCTTTCTTATCGCCCCGGTTGTTGCTTCTACATTCTATTTCCTCAGCCTTCTTCCATGTTTAATCCGCTTGCGTCTGATGTTGCACTCCATTAGTATCAGAGAAATGTCATCTTTCGCTGGTTAAGGCTCATTTAGAATATGCTGCAAGTACAAATATGGGATCCTCACGAAGTTGAATCGATTTCCGAATTGGGACGCGTGCAGCGAAGAGGAGCTAGATTTTTAAAAGGTCGTTATGATAAACTTAGTAGCGTATCCAAAATATTAGAGGAGATAGGTTTGGAATCACTCACGAAGTGAGGGTTAAATTGCAGCTTAAATCTCTTACATATAAATTGGAAGGATGTCTCTTTAGCACTGTTGTTGCAAATGTACGAGATAATTGATCATTTCAATAAAATTCGAGAGATTAAGTTTAGAACAGATAGATATAAGATGTCATTTTTTCTATGGCGGGTATTCACCCCCTGCGACACACCTTAGCGGTGGCTTGCAGCATACTAAAATATCTATCTAAAAATACCAAATTACAATCTGAATCCGATTCCGCTACCGGGAATTTTGCAAATTCATTAATCCTAAATCTGAGTCCAACCGAAATGTAGTGTAACTGATATTTTTCAGAATCTCCATGCATTGTAATTAATAACATTCCATTGGTTGAATTTGGCGTATGCGCCAATATAATTCAAATAAAATACGTAGAAACAAGTTAGTTTGAAATAAAAACATGTTCCTTAATCTGTACAGTTCAACGTTATATCTAATAATATGCTGTAGAAGTAATCCATGGAACATCCTGGATTCTTGCTCGGACTCGTATTCCAAAAGGATTCATTCACTCGGCAAAGTTCGATACTTTCGAGTGGTGTACCTTGGACATACGTGCACGAAAATGCACGACATGCTCATTCAGCATTGATTGCTCGCCGGTTTATGGCAAAAAATGCAATCACCTTCCTTGATCATCCTCCTTATTTGCCACATCTCGCCCCCTGCGACTTTTTCCTATTCCCAAAATGCAAAAATGTGATGAGGGAAGATGTAGACACAATGAAGCAAGAAACGGCGATCAAAATTAAAAGCCTAACTGCCGAGGAGGACTTCCATGGGTGCTATAAACAGTGGAAAAGAAGATGGAATAAGTGAATAGCCTACGAATGGA